>NC_140487.1:1582500-2182500 GCF_964271855.1 Acomys minous
TAATATTATTCCAGTATTCCTTTTTTTTTTTACCTTCTTTTCCTTCCTGCTAGTCTCATTTTTGACCTCAAATACTCCCCTTTCTAATTCCATGGTTTACACATAGTGTGTTTGTATGCACACACATATAATTTATGTGTTCCTTATATGAGAGAAAGCATATGATATTAATCTTTCCTCTTTAATAAAAACACTTTATATTCTTCTTGCTCATCTCTTAGGATATTACTAATATTCATTTTACTTAATCACATGCTACGGTTGGATCCTGGGTGGCTCTTTGGTAGAATCCTCACCTATCATATACCACAATTACCCTGTGCATCACTGTTACTTCAAATAAATACTGCTTAAAATGTTAATTTCATTTCTTCTTATTGCTTTTCACTTTAAAAGATTTATTTTAAAAATTGTACACACACAGACACACACACACACAGACACACACGCAGACACACACACACACACACGCAGACACACACACGCAGACACACACACACACGCAGACACACACACACACACACAGACACACACACACACAGACACACACACACACGCAGACACACACACACACACACACACACACACACACACACACACACACACGTGCCCAGGGAGGCCAAGACACCCTATTCCCTGGAGTTGGAGTTACAGGTGGTTGTGAGGGTTTGACATGGGTGCTGGGAACAAACTAGGTCTTCAAGAACAGTGTGTGATCTTAAATGCTGAGCTACATTGTCTCTAGCCTAGCTTTTAATTTCTTTACGTTTCACTTTATGCCCTGTGCCATTTTCTTTCACTTTGAAGAACTTTTGTTATTGTGTTTGAGATAAAGCCCATGATGGCCTTAAAATTAGAACTCTATTGTCCCAGAATCTTTTTTAAAAAATTAATATAATTTATTCACATTACACCCGGATTGTAATCCCCTGGCTCTTATCTTCCTGTTCCCACGCACCCTCCCTCTTCCACCCTACTCCCCTCCCCTAGACCTCTGACAGGTGGGGTCCTCCTCCCCCACCATCTTCCTCTGTGTTCCCACAGGGCCACCCTGCCAAGGGGCAGAGATCAAGTCGCAGGCACCAGAGTTCATGTCGGGGGCAGTCCCCAGGCTCCGCACCCCCTCCCCATGTGTGGAGAATGGGCTGTTCATGTCCATTGGCTACATCTGCACAGGGGCCTAGGTTCTCTGCTTGCGACGTCCTTGGTTGGTATAGATGCCCCTGGGTGCAGATCTGTTAGCTTTGATGGTCTCCCTGTGGAGCTCCTGACAACTGCCACCCCTCTTCCCATCCCCCAACTCTCCCATACAACCTGGAGTTCTAGTGTCTGTCCCGATCTCCCACTGGGTGGCGTCTCTCAGAGGACATCTATGTTGAGCTAATATCCGCTTATAAGTGGATATATACCATGCGTGACCTTATGGGTCTGCGTGACCTCACTCAGGATGATCTTTTCCAGTCCCATCCATTTGCCGGCAAATTTCAAGATTTCTCTGTTTTTGATAGCTGAGTAGTATTCCATTGTGTAAATGTACCACAGTTTCTTTATACATTCTTCAGTTTAGGGACATCTAGGTTGTTTCCAGATTCTGGCTATTGCGAGTAAAGGTGCTATGAACATGGCTGAGCAAATGTCCTTGTCGTACGGTAGAGCATCTCTCAGGCAGGTGTATGCACAGTGGTGGAATAGCCGGATCTTCAGGTGTCCCAGCCTCCTGAGAGCTGGAGTCACAGATGTGCCACCACCCTTGGCTCGAAGACTTATTTAACATTAATTACATACATCAGCTTTTTTTTAAATGAAAAAATATTTCTTTGATTTTGAGTTTTTTTAAGATATGAAATTCTAGTTGATATTTTTTGTCTTTTTATATTTTTGATATTTCATCCTACTCTTCTCGCTTGTGTGGGTTTATAACATGATGCCTGCCACCTTGCCCTTCTGGTAAAGATGTTGCCGTACCAGTGTTTAAATGGGAGAACTTTGTGAATGATGGGGTCAGGGCAGTTTTAAACGCATTAAATGTAGAGTTAGGATTGACATCTCTTAGACAGACTGCCAGGGTGGAAGCTGTCACATATGGAAAAAAAGGGAGACGTGTCACATCCAGCCCAAAGCTCCCTGTGTGCCCACAGCTGATTGTTCCAGGAAAAAAGGTGCAATCCAAGCCTTTCGGTGTGGGCCTCAGAAGTACAGGCTGACACAACCACCATCTCAGAGTTTTGAGCACTCTCAAATACTTGGGGTTAGAAAACATCAGAGAAACTTTTAAGCAGCTTGCTTTGCCTTGTTAAGGAAGAGTCAGTGTTTTGTTTGTTCAGTTCTAGCTTTAAGTCCAACCTTTGGTGGGAAGTGTGGATTAAGCTTGGCATTCACCTTGGCCCATTTTATCTTGCCTTTGATGTTCTTTTTGGAAGAGAGTTTAAAAAATAGGAAGTTAAAAGATTTTTCATTGTGACAAAGACACTTTATTGAAAATGTCTAGGGGGAATGAATGTAACACACACACACACACACACACACACACACACACACACACACACACACACGCATACACTAGAATTCAAGGACCAGGGAGTCTAATGAAGCTGCCAAGAGACATCCTTTGGTCAGGTCTCTTGGGAGCAAAGTCCAGAGGAAGAGCAGGACCTCAGAGGACAGTCTTTCCTTTCTTCCTACAGCAAGTCACTAGCTCTGATGTGGGCGTTGAATCTGTTTCTAACTTGAAGTCGCCAACCCTCTCCCCAGGAGTCTCCTCGCCTCTGTTTCCCACCTCAGTGCATGAGTGGCCAGCACATGGTCTAGACTGTCAACTCTTTCACTGTTGTTTTTTCACTAGCATGGAAATGAGGGCATGGGAGACACTGAAGGGCAGCATTGCTACCTTGTGGGCGAGTTTGGTGTCTGTCACCATTATAGTCAGTTGTGGCTAAGAATATCTAAACTGATGAATATCTAAAGATCGAGTGTGTGCGTGTTACTATGCATGTTTAGGTCCCGTTCCTGCAGAACTGCCAGTTGGTTACTTGTCAGTTAACAGGGATCAATCAACTTATATCAAAAGGTATGTTTCCCAGGTTAGAAACATCCTGGCACAATGCACCGTCTTAGGGACGATTCTTAAAGATATCCAAGATGAAATAATTATCTCAAGTGTTTTAGTTTTGGCCTCCGGCAGCTCCCACTGATCCTGACCCCAGGAGTGCTTCTCAATGTGAATCGCATCACATCATCAGGGGAGATGCGAGCAAAGGCGCAAAGGCAGTTGGGCCAGATCAGATGGATCAACCTTGGTGGTGAGACAAGGCATGGGCATTCTAGTTAGATCACTGCACAGTACTCTGCACAGGCCGAGGGCGTTTAAGGTGGCCACTTCCCTTTACAACGGATGTTCTTTCAAAAGTAATACCTTGTGTCATGCCACTCCTCTGCTTAAAACCCCCGCAATGGTTCCATTTTACCACCAATAAAAGACAAAGCCCTTTTAAGGGCCTAATGAAACAGTAAAACCTCACCTTCCCGACCCTGCTGTCTTCATCTGCCTTTGTTGTCTCATTAAAGCTGCCCTGTCTGGAAGGCTCTTCTTGGAGCGATCCAGGTATGCTTCTCTTCCTCAGGTGTTGTGCTGTTTCCTCTGCCCACCGTGCTTTTGTTTCTGGAATGGCTACAAAACTAATTAAAAATATTTATGTTTATTTATGTGAGCATTTTGTTTGGATGTAGATCTGAATGCAGAAGAGGCATCAGATCCCACTGGACTACAGTGATAGATGGTAGGGGTGCTGGAATTTGAACTCATGACCTTCAGAAGAGCAGCCAGTGCTCTTAAACACTGAGCCATCTCTCCAGTCTGGTCCCTACAAAGCTAATTCTTACCATTTGCAAGTTTTGCTCAAAAATCTTCCTCAGGACCTATAACCACCCGATTTAAAGCTCCAACCTCCTGGCACTCCTTTTCCACACTGGATTGATTATTTTTCTTCATGGCAGTTACTGCATTCAAGCACACGATGCAATCTAGTTGTTTGTCATGTTTAGTAGGTATTGTTTACCTCTTTTTTTCCTCAATGTAGTGGAAGCTCCACAGGGCATGAAACAGACTTTACTGAGCTGCTTGTACATGAGCATGGCTTAGCATAATGCTGCCTACTTAAGGTATTTGCTGGTTGGATCAAGTAGTTTATGCTGGCCATGGGTCTTTTCTTTGTCCAGTCCCATTTGAGAAGGTGTTTGTTTGCAGCTGCCCTGGAACCATGCATGCATTCTATGTCAGCGCATAACTTTGATGCAAACTTGCATTAGACCTGAGATGCAGATAAACTTTTAGGAATTCAGACTCTAGAGTGAGTTAACCCAGAAGCAGAAAGACTCAAATGGTATATACTCACTTATATCTGCATATTAGCCCAAGGGGCATGTCCCACGAACGCCTTCACTTACCAGGAAACTGAGACAGAGAAGAGGACATTCTAGTGGGACTATAGATGAGAGAATCATGGGAGAATGGCAAAGTAGAAGGATCCAGAGGGTCCTAGAAGCCTACAAGTAGAACATTATGATAGGCAGATTTGGGCCCAGGGGTCCCGCTCAAACTAAGGCACCAGCCAAGGACAATACAGGCGGTAAACCTTAAACCCCTACCCAGATCTAGCCAATAGACAGAACACTCTCCACAGTAGAGTGGAGAGTGGGATATGACTTTTTCACATACTCTGGTGCCTCACCTTTGACCATGTCCCCTGGAGGGGGAGACCTGGTGGCACTCAGAGGAAGGACAGCAGGGTACCAAGAAGAGACTTGATACCCTATGAACATATACAGGGGGAGGTAATCCTCCTCAGGAACAGTCATAGGGGAGGGGAATAAGGGGAAAATGGGAGGGAGGGAAGAATGGGAGGATACAAGGGATGGGATAACCATTGAGATGTAACAAGAATAAATTAATAAAGGAGAAAAAAAAAAGGAATTCAGACTCTAAGGGAAGTCCACAGAGCCAGTGATATACACAGCATATTTATACCAGAGTACATGATTATTGTTAATGTTCTCCCAGTGGGTGACAAAGCTATTTTCAAAATGATTTCCTATGAAATAAATGCATGGTAACAATATAAAAGAAAGGCATGATGTGGACAAATTTTTATTGAACTTCATATAAATATATATGCATGTATATAGTATTACTATGTCATTAGAAGTAAAAAGATTTGTTATGCACAAAATAACTTTTATACTTAAATTTTGTAACACCTTTTAAAATGCTCCTGTAATTTGTAAGACATATAGAACATCACTGGTAGTCATCTTTAAATTTTAAGTTACAGATTCCTAATAGTCAACATCAGAAAAAGGATGTTTCCCCCTTACCACACAAGTTAAGAAATCAAGAACACGTTTATTACTATCTCTCCTTGTCTCCTACTCTGTGCTTTTATTAATGTAATCTGTACATGTAGCCAGTTTTCCAGTTCCATTATTGTGCTCACACTGTCCATCGTATTGGGCTGATTCTTTAATATTATGTTAATGTGTAATATTGCATCTTGTATCTCGTACTTGTGATGATTAATTTTCACTGCCAACTTACACATGTCCGTGAGGGTGTTTCCAGGGTGGCTTAGGCAAGAAGAAAGACCTTCCTTGAATGCAGACATCGCCGTCCCATTAACTGACAGCCTGGACTGAACAAAAAGAAAAAAAAGTCAGAGCTTCGGCATCCATTTCTCTCTGCTTCCTGACTGCGGCCTCGGTGTGACCAGCTGCCTCATGCTACTGTTGCCATAGATAAACTTCCAGAGCCATGTGCTTCCCAACCTCGACGGGCTGTTCCCCCAGGCTATAGGCGACGGTAAATCCTCCTTTTGAGTCGCTTCTGCCAAGTGTTCTGTCACAACAATGAAATACAGTGTTCTGTTTTATGTTTTTGAGCACAGGTAAACACGTGATGGCCATATGAAATGATGTAAAGTTGTAGCTGGCGATCAGCATCTTTATCCCTGGATGCTGATGCTCTGACCTTGTCTGTCCTTTTTGACCAGTCCAGGCCCTCAGCTCATGGGACAGCGATGTTTGCATTCAAGGAAGGTCTTTCTTCTTGCCTAAGCCACTTTGGAAACACGCTCACAGACACACACAAGTTGGCTGTGAAAAATTAATCATCATGAGTGTGCTTATTTTCAATCTTCCATGTGTTTTTACTCAAAAGAAAGCGTAATTGCAATTTGAGGTACACATAATTTTCTTTCCACAAGTAAATCAGGAGATCCTATACTTTATAGTACTTCTTAGAAGTGGACGTATAGAACAACCACAGAACATTCTAGAACAAAGTGTCAGATCTTGTTATGGATTAGAATGTCTTATGTTTCCACATCTGATTTTGGATTGAGAATTGAAAATTATATCACAAAGGAAAATCTCACTTTAAATGCACACGCATACACAAACATACACGTGCATGTACCTGCACACACATGCATACATGCACATATGCACACATACATGTACATCAACAAGGCATTTAATTGATTGCACTACAAAGATATGGAGTAGGATGAAACTTCTCCAGACTGGCATGTTTAAAGTCACTTATGGAGTGTGTAGGTCTGGAACGGTGTGTGCTCTGGGACTTGTGTGATTTAATGTGTAGCCGAAGTATATATTAAACAATGAACAGTCAAAAATATGCTAATTTTCATGCATGATATTAAACCTCAGCAGCCACCCAGCACTAGTAGTATCACTTAGCAATACTCAGAGTTGTTGGCATGTGGTGATCCTAGTGGGCAGTCTGGTTTTTAGTTAAACTATTAAAACATTATTATTAAAATAGGATGCTTAATGATGCTTTAAATTCCTTGAAAGGACACCCTTTGGCCTCCGTTCCAGCCAGAATATGTTTTCTGACTGCTTTCAGCAGGTCTCTGGAAACACCAGACTCTTTCTAAACCTTTAGTCCTTGGATTCATTAAAAATTAATTGATTTTGATTGGCCTAATATTTCTACGTAGTTTTGAGGTCCAGTGTGGTGCTCTGCTCCATGCATGTGCTGGGTAGTGACCAGCTGAGAGTAATTAAACAATCCATCATCTGAGGTCCTCGTCATCTCTTCATGGTGACCACATTCAGATTCCCCGAGATATATAATGCCAGTCCTCAGATGCTAAAGGATATTTTTAAATGAATGATTTGCTTTCTTAGTGAAGAAAGCTTCAGTGTTGTTCAACTCTGACTTGTCACTCATAATCTTTAATCCAAACACAATAGGAGGGCAAAAAAAATATCCTTCCTTTGATCTGAATAAAGCATTGTCTGGAGATTAAACTAAGTTGCACCAAGGCCACCAGAAGGTGAACCAGCCGTAGCTTAAACACATTGAAAAATAAAAAATCCTTAAAAATTAAAACTAGGACAATGCAGGATTATTATTTTTTTTTAATGAGGTGAACCTTAGTAAAATGATGTAAGAGAGCCAATGGCCTGAGATCTTGGATACCTGCTTTTTCTGCGATGTAACTTGGACACTAAGGACATTGGACTTTTATTATCATTTAGAAGGGAAGAGTTGTTTCCCGTTCATTCCTTTTGCATTTGGAACCTTTAGTATTGTGCAGTTCCGCACTGCCTTTCATGTGCCTACAATACCTAAAGCCAGCCAGCCTCCTAGTAGCGCCTCCATCCCAGCTCCAACATGGCAAGCAGCCAATGGAAACCTGGTCAGTGTCACATACCTCTCATTAATCACCATGTTAGGGATCAACTTTATTAATCTGAGCTGCTGAGATTGGATTATAACAATTTATGTGGCCCTGGTTGAATTCCTTAGATATTAATGGCAATTTATTTTCCAAGCCTTTTTTAATGTTTTCTAACTGTGAATGAGTACCTTAAAGCTGTATGAAAAAGAAGGGCACACATGCACACTCTGCCTGAGTGTAGCCAGGCACAGTGGCTTATGCTATAACACTAGCACTTGAGAGGATGAGGCAGGAGGATTGCTACTCGTTGGAGACCTGCTGTTCTACAGAGCTACATCTTGTCCCAATCAAAATCAGCAAACAAACAGACGAATGAATGAATGAATAATCAAAACCAGCCAATAAGACACGGAGGAGCAGGACTCAAAGAGGAATGTCCCTCTGGCTGGGACGCCGCCCACATGTTTTCTGGACTAAACCACCCCGTCAAGGCAGCTAGGGACGTGCATGCTTCTGTCTTAAACGCATCTACTTAGGCCACACACTCATCCATCATCAAAAACTTTCATTAGTAGAATGTTTTTCCCTTGATGGAAATAAGCATCGTGTTTATCTTGCTGAGTCCCTTGGCACTTTCTGGCATAAATCCTTATTTTATTACTTTTCTGATTCTAAATTTGTCAGGAAAATGATGTGCCAGGTTCATGTTGCTTCTTCCCTCCCACACCCTGTCCTTCTGCTTGCCCCACTCCCATCGCCACGGCACCTGCCTCTTCTTCCACACGCACACCTCCCCTGGGGTTGGCAGCACTGCTTGGAATCTCCTCTCACCTTGGCTGTATGTGGGAATTAGGAGAGAGGCAAGGAGGACAGAAGTCAGGGGCAGCATCTGTGCTATAAACAGGGAACCCGTGAGCGGTAGCCTAAGAGCACTTTAGAGGTGCAATTCAGACTTCAGGTGGCTCCTTAGGAAGAGAGGTGAAGAAGAAATTAGAAGGCCGTAACTGTGAAATGGCAGGAAGAAAAGAACCTGCCAACAGTGTGAAGAAGTTGTGCAGACAGGGCACTGTGTTTCAACAACTAGGTCAACCTTTAAAAAGGCAAAGAAACACAGCTTTAGACAGATGTTGAAGGCTTTACTGTAACTGCCAATTGTCATGGCTACTAAGTTGGAAAACATATGATTCCCAAATATTTGAAAGCTTTTGATAGCTAGAAATGGGCAGTAAAACTGGTTACAAGTTTTAAAACTAATTTCAACATTTTCCTAGTGATCAAATATTACCTGCTTAAGGTAACCACTCAAGGCCATTTTGTAAAAAAAACGATTTTATTTTTACTTTGTTTTCATTTTTTATAGCATTCGCATGACTCAAAGTCTATACATACATACATGTGTGTGTGCATGTATACCTGTATCTATATATGTGTATATTTACTATCTGCTTCTCCTGACAGAAAAAGCATAGACATTTTTATTTAGTGTGGTAGCTTTAAGACTTAAAAAAAAAATCCAGTCACATGTAGAAAGTGCAAGGTCTGCTTGCTAAATCAGTGAAAGTAACAACTGAAGCAACATGGATTGAATGCTGAGCATTGGTCAGTCTTAAACTCAGTATTCCTATACATTTCTTAACCTTATTACTAGGTGATAAAGATTAAATAATACCTTAAAGTCACCCAGTATTTGGTGGAACTCAGCTATTGATTCTTGGACAAGATGTTTAAGACCAAGTTGAAATAAGAGGAGCAACAAGCTCAGCTCTGAGAGGCACAAGCTTTGACGTGGAGGGGACGGGCCAGATGTGCTTCCCAGCAGGACGAGGTAAGGCTCGCCCAGGGGAGCTGCAGGAGAAGCCTCCACACGGCTCAGCGCGAGGCCTGCTCGTTGAGATGAGACTGGGGAGTGTGAAAGCCAGTCTGAGACTGAAGGTGATGAGTTGTTAGATTTCAAGAAAGTTAAAACTTATAATATAGCTCTCCCCTCGGCTGGATTGAGTTGCTCTCCTCCTCATTAGGGATAATTACAAAATTTTATTGTCTAGTCAGCCACAGTTTATTATTTATAGCCTTGCCTTTACAAGCATATTCTTAAATTGACATACAATAATAACTGAACATATTTAAATGGCAATATAGTGATGTTTCTATCCATGCAGGCAACGTGTAAGGGTCAGATTACGAAAGTTGGGTATTTGTTATCCCAAACCCTTATGACTTCTTTGTGTTCAAAACCCTCTCTAGCTGTTTTGAAATATGGGAATAATTTGTGTCAACATGTGTTGGTGATTGTCATATACTATACTATGGAACATTAGGCTTTAATCTTCCTATTTAGCTGTGAGTTCCTGCCATTTAGGAATAGCTCCAGACAAACATAGAGCGCAGGTGCTCAGTATTCAGTCTTCTTCTATTCTGGAATAAATCCATCTTCCCATGCGAAGCAATTAGTACCTCGAGGAAGTGTTTATAAAAAGAGATTCCCCCTCCCCCCAAAATCTCTTAATGTGGGCTGGAGACATGGAGTAGCAGGCAAAGTGCTTGGCCTGCAAGTGTGAGGACCAGGGAGTTTGGATTTCCAGAATCATCTTAAATGCTAGGTGGATGAGGTGGTCTGCCTTTGATCCCAACATGTAGGGATCTCTTGAACAAGATGGATAACAAGTCTGGCTGAAACAGCAAGATCAGGTTTCGAAGAAAGACTCTGCCTTAGTAAAAAAAAAAATGGGTAGTGGACGAGGAACATGGCAGATGTGAATGCCTTGGATCTCTGCACACACATGCGTGTTCATGCATCTGGACACATGAACATAGATGCACATTCTACTCATAGATATGTTGAATCTTTAGGGTCAGTGGTCCTACTGTTGCAGAAGATGGACCACAACCTCAGGGCGTCAGATATGCTCTTCTGGACTTCATGGGCACCTTTATCAACATGTATGCACCTATACAAACAAGCACACAGTTGAAAAGGAAACAAAACTTTATAAAACTTTATGTAAGCAACTTAAAATTGTGCAAAAGCTGAACATTATGAAGACCCTATAATCAATCATTGATCTCTTAGTTTGAAGTCTATCTGCTCATATCCAAACATATTTCACCTAAATAGAATTTAATCCATAAATATTTTAGGAAGCATCTCTGAAAGATCAAGACCACGGGAGAAAATGGCTACAATAGAGTTGACGTGCCCTCAGAAGTGGTAATTCTGAAGAGCATGATCACTGTAGGGCACAGTGTAGAGTTAAGAGCAGTGGAAACTTCATCAGAGATGACAGAGCACCGGGGCTCACTTTTCTCCTGAGTGTGACAAAAAGCAACCCAAGGGAGTAAAGGTTTATCTTGACCTGAGGGCTTTAGGCCACCATGGTGGTGGGGCCTGTGGTAGCAGGAGCATTGGCACAGGTCACAGGGCTTCGGTAGTTAGGAAGCAGAGCGAGATGCTGCGCCCCATCTGTTCCTCCTTGTCATCCATTCAGGAGCCCTAGCCTATTGAGTGGCACTGTCTGCTTTCAGAAGGAGTCTCCCATCTTCGGTTGGACTTCATCGAGAACAGCAAGCACAAAAGGCACAGAGAGATGTGAGTCATAGCTGACCCTGCTCTGCTTTAGTTGACAGGGAAGAACAACCATCACAGGATACAATTGTTTCTAATCAAGCCAGATGCTGCTGTAGCTACCAGAACTCATGGGACTCTGTAGCTGTGGTAACTGGCCACGAGTGAAAAGCCACAATCACTAGCAATCCCGCAGGAACAGACCGAGAACTGTAAAAATTAACAGCTGTTGTTGCCTACATTTCCTTTCCTGTCAACGCCCTAGCATTGGGTTGGAATCAGAAAAAAGCCAAGGGAAAGGTCAGGGTGCGAAGCCAAGGGAAAGGTCAGGGTGCTACGGTGCACAGCTGTCAGCCTCTGGACACTGTAGGGTGGGGAGCAGGGCAGAGCTGACTCATGCCCCTCCGAGCTTCACGCAGGTCTCTCTAGAACGAGCTTTCGGTGCCTTTCCTTTCCGTTTTCTTCGGGTAAGGATGCCTTTGAGCTATGCACTCACATCACAGCACTGGAAACCCTGCCCTATTGCTTTGGGCTGTATACACTCTCCATGTAATAGAAGAAAATTATCTACTCTCTCCACACACATGGGCTGGTGAACTTATGTGTCTGATAAAATGCTTTTCTTTCTCCCTTTCCACTGGCATTACTCGTCACAGCTAAGCTTTGTGCTACAAAAAGAGCTATGTTTCAATATCCTAATGTCCAACATTGACAAATCAAGGCATAAGGAAGCTCCACTAACTGCCTTTCAGAAATGCTTTCTTTGCCGTGTTCCAATTAGGTTTAATATATTTAGATGAGAAAACGTAGTTCTGGTTCATTTAAGATAAGCCTCCAGTAAGAGGCAGTTTGGAGTTTGCTGTTGGAAGCTGGCAGGGGTTATAAAATCCAAAGTCTAGTTAAATAAATCCTTTGACTATTAAGACTGTAGTAAGATGGGATAGAGGAACCAGAAGACTGTCTAGTCTAGCAAGAAGAGAGAACAGGTGTTATTTACACTTGTCTCGGTTACCTGGGTAACCATTCCTTGCCTGCAAAAAAGCCATCCCAGAGGCTTGATTAGATGGAGGAAAAAGACCAAGATTCTTTGCTGCCTATGTCTTAGGAGAAAGACAGAAAGGGCTTATGGGATAAAGGTGTGGGGAAATCCATGAGTGGGGGTGTTGGTGGGAAAGGGCAGATCCTGGGTGGAGGGCTGTCCTGTTACCTGGAGCACTCAGCATGAAGCCGAAGAAAGGGACAGAGCAGGCTCAGAGTCTTCTAGACTTTGCAAAACAAAACAAAACAAATCAAATCAAAACAAAACAAATAAACCCAAAACGCAAACGAAGAAGCAGTCTCCACGTGTAATTCTTACTTCGCACAAACTTGAAGGCTAGATTGTTTTATTTCTGGAAGAAAACCAGAGCCCTGGAGCCACAGCCTTTTTTACAACACAGAATGATACCTGACACTTATGACAAAGAGATATAACAGTTTTTCCCAACATAACCAGGAGAGTTAAGGAGCAGGTCAGGGATGACACATATATTGGTTGAACATCTTGATCTAAAAACAATTTGTAATAACCCCAAGTCCCAAACCTTTTGAGTGTCAACATATGACATAAGCACGTGAGTTTCAGTCAACACACATACACATTAAAAATATAGTGTAAAATCACCTTCAAGGTATCTGGATAAGGCAAATGCAGAACAATTGCATGTTAGGTTTGGGCATCATTCCCTGGTACCTCATTTTGTATGCACATATTTCAATATCTGAAAACATTTGAAATCTAGACACATATGGTCCCCAAGGTTTGGATAAGAGATGTTCAACATCACTTGACTTTTTTCCCCTCCAATATCCCCATGTTAAAGAGGCAGAGTTATAGTTCACATGGAAACAGTCTTTTCCTTTACAGTGACACATACAATAGTGTCACATTAAAGACTGACAACTATCCCATGTTGTCATTCATATATGGGAGGTAAAAGAGTTAATCTGGAGATAAAAGGTGGGATAGTGGTTTCTACAGGCTGGGAAGGGTGGCAAAAAGGGACAGAGAATTTTTGGGTTAGGGTATTAATGGGAAAGCAGGTTAAGTTCTAGTAGTCCATAGCATGGGGGAATCACTACAGCTAACAGTAATTTATCACGTATTTTCATATATATAAGAGAAAAGATTTATGAATGTTTCAGACACAAAGGATACATGTCTAAGATGATGGGCATGCTAATTACACTGGTTTGATCATTGCCCATCATATACAGAAATTATAATTCCTGTATTGGCATTTGTCTGCTTACACCAGCTTGTTGATTGATCTCTTATAGAGATTGAATCATTAATGGATATTTCATTTGAAAAACTTTACTTAAGTAAAGGACTGTTTTTCTTTCAGTTATAAGTGGATCCTATTTAGAAGAAATCTGTCTGTATGCACACATACGTGCATGCACACATGCATACATACATGCATGCATGCTTGCAAACACACAGTCTGTTCCTACAGATAGGGGCACATGGAAGAACACTTGTTTTGTTATCCGATTTCACTTCAGGCATCTTCAATCACTTCCCTGGCTATAGCGGATGGATAGCAGGTTTGGCACAGTCTACTTGCTCAGTGTGGGGTGGGTCTGCTGGTGCCAGAAGAGAGTTCATGTCCTCAGCATCTCTAATGTACAGACCTCTGTGTCTCAGGAGGGGTTCCTTCCTGTTTTCTTTAAATATTGGTATTTCCTCCATTTTCTCTTCCTCAAGAATCCAAGTGCCAACTACGCCAGGCTTATTTAAGGAAGACAGGAAGCTTACATGGTGCTATCCTCCTCCCTCATGTTCGCGAGTCTTAAGAGTGGTCACATTTCTGTCTTTCGATAAATTAAATTGTTTTTATAAACCCTTGTCTATTATAAGGAATATTGAAACTAATGAGTAACTATAAGGAGCAAAGAAAAGGAAATGGTCTCCAATTCCATTGAAGTAACAAACCTCTTTTTCTTAACAATTGTCTTCCATCTCAATGATGAAACTGCTTGCCCTTACCAAGAAAAAAGAACTCCACTAATGTTTGACAGCATGTGCTTAGGAGATGTTTCACTGTTTGATCCACTCTTCTATTTCCTGAGAACTTTGTCAGTAGTTAGAGGGCTCAGCTGAGGTGTGCACAATGGTTAGTCTGGATGTGTCTCTGAGAAAGAAACAACTACTGAATATTTGTCCAATGTGGGGTGTAGCTACTGTTCTCTGAGGGCTCCCCGCAGGCTGACAAGTGCTCCCCCAATCCATCCTGTGGCCTAGATGCACCTCTCTTGCCAGAGAATGGCTCTATCTCCTTGACAGTCTTTCTATAACTCTCTAGAGAAGAAAAAATAATGACCAACTCACTAAGCTGCCTCTCTCTGTAGTTATTGATGTGAGGGCTTAGAATTTTGTAGCTCTCTTGGGGGAATGTGAAGGTTTTGTGGGAGCATGTGGGCAAGCATGTGTGATGGCCAGCGTAGCTCTGCTGTAATCCAGACTTTTCCTGTTCTTTCTCCAGGCTCTGGGCATTATTTTCTGAAGTGATGATCTTAGATTGTGGCTCTTTGTGATTTTTTTTTCTATCAGTGAGTTTTTTTTAAAAAAAATTTAAACCAGTTCTTCTCTTTTTACATTAAATTCAGTTAGAGGGAGAAGGGATGGGGGGAGAAGAGAAGAAGAAGAAGAAGGAGGAGGAGAAAGAGAGAGAGAGAGAGAGAGAGAGAGAGAGAGAGAGAGAGAGAGGAAGAAGAGAAGAGAAGGGGAAGAGAGGAGAGGGTTAGGGTTAGAACTGGCAGTTTTGCTTTGTTGAATCTGTAATTCTCACTAGCCAATCCCACACCTTTCTGCATTGACAAGCTGTGCATATCTGAGGATGAGCACTGCTGGTTGAGGTTTTGTCTCTTAGGTGGTGTGCCTTCTCTCCTTTGCTATGCAGAATTAGCTATGTGTTTTCTTGAAAGAAATGCATATTAATAGTCCTTAAAGCATCATTTCCCGCTTTTCTCATGCTTAGGCAATGCTTTTGAAAAAAAATCTCCATTAAGTATGTTTCTTTACATTCATTGACGTATTTATTCTTTAGTTGAGTTTTGCTTTCTAGCTCTGAAGCTAAAAGCAATTTTCAAACTTATCTTTTATTTGTGAAAATAATAAAGTAGTCGGCTTTAGCCTTTTGAGTGTGTTTTATTACACTTTAAATCAGAACTTCAGTGGGGAGCCCAGCATTTTATTATTTAGTTTAAATTTTAGAATGTCTTAATCTAAGAAAAAGACAAGTCTTTGGCCGTGGTCTGTCTGCACTTACACAACACTAACTTCCATGGATAACAATGTAATGCTCGGTGGCTCTGTGCACATGTAATGATTCAAAAGCATCCTGGAGTCTGAATACGTTAAAGAGACACACTAGATTTAAAAATTAACAGAATCATTTGTAGGATCACTTTTGAATCTCACCCTTTTTCTTTTCCTAGAGATTTGGGTGCATTCATTCCATATTGTTTGGCAATTATATTCAAATCACATGATCAACTTTTGTAGTGCAATACATCCTAAGCTACTATTGGGTTTCTCTAAGAGCCCTGCCTACATTTCTTTGTCCCTCATACTCTGTGTAGCAATTAATTAGGTCATCTTCAAAAATAGACGCTGGTGCCTAAACTCAGTGTATGCTTACACAGTGTTTCCTGTCTATTAATTTTCTGTTTTCACAAGTACTTTAAAGCTTGCATCTAATTACCAAACAGTGACTAAAAGGCTTAACTTAGATAAGTAATTTTAGATGAGAAAGACCTGTTTACAGATCATATCTGCTATTATTAGCTCAAACAAAAAAATAACCTGAAGAATCCCCCAAGAGAATCAAAAGCAAAGCCTCCATTGTCCTACATGCATGTAAGCAAGCATCAGCATTCTTTTTGTCTAGAGCTTTCTATTGGAGAGTATACCTTTTTGGCATGTTTGGGGACCTGGATAATTTGCCTGGAGAGCTTTATACACATTGAAATAGCTAGGCAAGAGCCTTTTAGAGGAGAGAGAGAGAGAGGGAGAGGGAGAGGGAGAGGGAGAGGGAGAGGGAGAGGGAGAGGGAGAGGGAGAGGGAGAGAGGGAGGGAGAGGGAGGGAGGGAGGGAGGGAGGGAGGGAGAGAGGGAGGGGCGGGAACAGTTAGTTGTTTACTGCCCCTTCCTATAGATATAGGGCTGTGAGAGGGTCAGGAGAGCATGCTCAGCTTTTCTTTCTTTTGGTGTTGTTTGGTCCAATTGTTGGTCACATGTTAGAATCCAGTACTCAGTGTGGCTGTATTTAAGAAGTGACACTTTTGAAGAACGATTAAGTCAGGAGGGCAGCTTTCATGAACTCGTATCGGTGATGTCATAAATGAGACCTAAGCAAGTTGTCATGTCTCCTTTTCATCACGGGAGGATGTAGGCACAACCTTTGTGGCAGAAAGTGGGTTTCCGAGCCAGTGCTGCCTCTGCAGGTGCCATCCTGAAGGGTTCCGTGAGAGCAGGAGAGGCTAAGATGTTGTGTGGGTTGCTGTGCTCCCAGCCAAGGGTCTGGATAATCCCTGGGTTCCCAAGTTCGTGATGGCTCCTCTCACAAGACAAGCAAACAAGTGCAGCATCCTCTGTTAAGTCAGGAAACACGATCTGTGGCCCGTTTTGTGGTACGACAGTTCTAGGTGCAGTCCTTACTCTTTCTAGTAGGTTTATAACGTGGCAGTGAAAGTGCACATCCGTGATAGAAGCTGAAGACATGTCCTCAAGTACCAATTTTAGCACTAATACATCTGACCATGTTTGTGTCCGTTCGTCTAAACTTTTTGGTTGCTATGACAATTTTCCATATATATATGGAATATATATATTCTAATCCATGCCAATAAACTCCTCTTTTCAGCTTCCAATAATCTGTCATGGGGTTGTTTGTTTCTTTTAATTAGACTCAGACACTGAGAGTCTAACAAATGCCTCTCCTTAGTTCAGAGCACATTGCACTATTGATGGGCAACAACCCGCTACTCTCTTTCTTTTTCTTTCATCTTTCCTGACCACATTTCTAATTCCTTCTCTACCTTAGCACTCACCCTGGTGTCTTTGATGTATTGTTCTAAATATGTGTGTATATCCTTAGGAAGTCTGTGCTAATTTTGATGTGACTGTACCTTTAATTTACATTAATAATATTATATCACAAACTGTGCCTTCTCTACTTTTACTTTTTAGCTCTATCTTAGTAGCTGGGTATATCATAAATACTTATCTCGGCCCACAGTCAATAACTACACAGTTCTTCTCACTCACACTATGAGCTTGCTATAGGTTGGCTGTGGCTTTTCAAAACTTAGAAGTTTCTAAACCTTCCCTGAATCTTGTTGTGGAAAATACCAATAAAGGAAAAATGTATATTATACTTCAGCATTGTTTATATGTACATTTTAGGAACTATAGTTCAACACAAACTGCTCTATTTCTAATCTGGGGTGTGTGTGTGTGTGTGTGTGTTAATTTTTGAGACAAGGTTTTTTAAAAAATGTAACTCAAGATGGCCCTAAATTTATAATCCTTCTGGCCTATCCCTCGAAGAGCTGAAGCTAATGAATGATTTGGCTCATATTCTTTAGTTCTACTTATGTGTATGTATATGTACTCTACGTTCTACTTATTATGTGCATGTATGTATACATTTAAGTGCGTGTGTGTGTGTGTGTGTGTGTGTGTGTGTGTGTGTGTGTGTGTGTTCATGTGCATGGCATATGTTTGCAGATCCATACGGAGACCAGAAGAGAGCACTGGATCCCCTGGCGGTGGAGTTACAGAGGGCTGTAAGATGCCCAGTGTGGGATCTGGGAACTGGACGCTGGTCCTTTATGGAAGTGCAGCAATGGTTCTTAACCTCTAAAGCCATCTCTGCAGCCAACCGTCTGCTTTTTAATACTTTGTAGTCTGTGTTGTAAATTAAAAAAAATTATTTTAGGATGAGTGCACAGAGTTCACCCATTTGCCAAAGTGCTGCATGGCACCACGAAGATTAAGAACCTCCGATGTAAAATATTTATCCTCAATAGTATTTGCCATGGATTTCTCTTTTCCCCACCTCCTTTTTTCTTTCTATCTCTCCTTTTCCTGTGTGTCCTCCTCTCCTTATTCTCCTTTCTCTTCTCACCCTCCTTTCATTCCCCTTTAAAAGTGCTTCTACTCACAACTATGCATCTTTTCATTCTTAGAAACGTCCTGTGCTTGTCGCTCCTGGTGTCACCTTCCTTCTCTCTCTTCTTGTCCCTCCTGCTGTCACCTTCCTTCTTTCTGTACCTTGTCAAAAAGACACAAACACAGGGACACTATACACTTGAACTCTTACACTTTACAGGTTTTCTCTCTCAGTGCCTGGATTTGATTTCTGTTCACTCTTATTTTTCCAGCAGTACGCACTCTTTCTGTCCTTCTGTCTGTGGAGTGGCTAGAACCGGGTTCCTCACATCTGGAGCTTCTTTTAGTGCTTAGGAGCTACTCCGTCATTCTTCATGCACTGACTTCCTACCCTCTCTCTCTGATGGCATTTTCACTTGTGTACTTTTATTTTCTGCTAGTTCTGATTTATTGGGTGCAGGGTGGTCAATGTACCATCTCTCAGAACACCAGGTCCTGCGGTTTTTGAGTCTGGCTGCAGCTCTGCTGTTTAGAACATCAGTCATACAGAGCATGGCCAGGCCAGCCCTAACCTGTGCCACGCTGGGGTAGGAGTAGAGTGAAGATGTTCTGCAGGCGCCCCAAGACCTAACCTAAGGCCAGTGCACACCCAGCCCAGGTGCCCTGGCATGGCTCCTTCCTCCCTCACGCTGCTGCCACTTTCCTCCCATGCTTGGTCAGTAGCGACCTTTTTCTTCTTAGTGTTTCTTCAAGGTCCTTACATTACATTTTCAGATCCACACAGTTTTCCTTTTTCTATTTTCTTTTTTAAAAGATTTATTTATTATTATGAATACAGTGCTCTGCCTGCATGTACACCTGCAGGGCAGAAGAGGGCATCAGATCATATTATAAATGGTGGTGAGCCACCATGTGGTTGCTGGGAATTGAACTCAGGACCTCTGGAAGAGCAGGCGGTGCTCTTAACCTCTGAGCCATCTAGCCAGGCCCAGTTTTCCTTTTCTTATGGCTTCTTGAGAGTTGGACTAAGGAAAGGTTTTAACAGCATTTTTCTAGTAGAAGAACCACCTCTTAGCTTCATACATACATTGTCACTGTATCTGAACAGGCATTTCACCCACCACTTGTTTATATGTGCTGACATATATGTGCTGACACATATGTGCTGACACATACGTGATTTTGACAGTGAGAGATGGGAAGGAAATCAATCAGCGGTTCTTTTACCTCAGGAATTCCTTTTATGAGAACCCTAATGCATCTGAGTAACCCTTGATAGCATTAACCTTACTTTATAACACTGGGTCCTGGGGGCAGGGAACAGCAGGCAGTGAGGAGGATCTCAGTGCCCCGTTTTCTGCTGTTCTTCTTGACGCTGAGATGGGAGCTCTGGGCTCTGCTTCCTGTGGTATTAGGTGATTTTCTAACTGAATGTACAGAAACAGAGACATTCAGCTGAAATGAACCTAAGAAGGTAAAACCAGCTCCATTCTCTCTCCTTTTTTATTTCTTAAATAAAGCTGGTATGGGATTTCAGGTTGTTTATATGTTTCCGTTTTAGTTGATCGGTTGATCACATGTAGCTGAGTCAGGCTTAGAGCTTGTCAATGAACTTCTGGTCCTAGAGCCTTTACTTCCCAAGTGCTGGGATTACAGGTGTGTGCAACAACTGTTTTGTGATGTGCTGGGCATTGTACTGGGGATTTCTGCACGCTTAGAGAGCGTTATGCCAATGGAACTATATTCTTAGCTCTCTGTACACTTAAAAAAAATAGTGTTAAGGTCTTGACACAGAAAAACTCATAAATAAAACATCTTGGCTCAAACTTGCTAGTTCCTGGTAAGTTCTTTTTGCTTTTTCCTTTTCCTTCCTTCCTCACTCAAAAGTGCTTGTCATATCAAACAAATGCTTTGGCCTGATTGTTACCTCAGTGTTTTCCTCCCAAAACATACATAATATAGAAAAATATTCTGGCTACAGCTAAAATATCCTCCCTTTGACCTTCCTGTTGTAACCTTCCAGCTAAGTTTAGAAGTTTAGAAGATTTTTTTTTTCATTTTTAAATGATTGACATCAGGTGATATAGGACATAGCGAAGAAAGAAGGGGATTTGGTTTCAAAAAAATAATTTCTCCAAAACAAATGGAGCTGTGCTTTCCCGAGGGTATAGAAGCACCAGACATGCCACGCTGAGTTAGTTCAGACAAAAGTGGAAAGCATCCTGATCTTGCCACAGGTATGTGAAAGGAGATGCTTTATGGGTAATCCTGGAGTGGGCCGTCCTGCTGGCAAGGCAAATGTCTTTAATCTGTACTCAGTGACATGTTGAAACCATCATCCTACATTACAGCTGAGTCTTCCTTGGGACCTTACTAATATTTTCAAGCCAGTATCAAGTCTCAGAATAAGAACCCCATGTTTGTCTCTTGCTGTGGGAAGTAGCACTCTCATTTATTTGTCTGAAAGCTATCTTTTTCAGGCCCCGAATCCCAATACTCCCACATTTGGAGGAGCATAGTCTCATTTTCATATCCAACCAGGCCTTTCGCAGTATTTTATGCTCATTGAAATCAAGATGAACCCTAAATATATCTAGACTATTTCACGTAACTGATGGGACAAAGAATCAGGACTCGTTTAAATTATTTTCTTTCAAGAGTTCAAACTCTAGTAGTGCATACATAGTATGTACCCTAAACACAGTTTGGGGGAAAAAAAAAGATTTGACTCCTCATTAAGAAAATAGAAAGTGTCAAAATGGACTGGTCCCTAAGAAAGAGGCATTTGTCTGCGAGGTAGAAAAATCCATTTTGACAAACACACCTTGAATATTTATGATCTTCTGGTTGTTATGCAGTCACAAGTAGACAGGCTTGAATTAAGCATGTCTTCTTTTATGCCTGAGTATGCATTCTGTACCAGTAGGGGTGGGCTTCTTTACTTGGAGGGGCAGGGCAAGCTCAGAAGGAGGCAGGAGGGGCTGGGTTATAATTGGTGGGGTTAGCAGAGCAGAGCCTCATAGGGAGAGGGAAGGTTCCCCACAGAGCTCAGAATTTAAGAGGAGACACAGTGCTCTAAGGTAGGAAGTAACTTGTGGTAGCTGGAGCGTAAGGTGTTGGAATGGAAGAGGAAAAGAGGCTGGAGGCAGCGGCAGGTGGGAGGCAGTACCAAAACAAAGGGAGGTGTGCCACTGGTTTCCCACCTGCCCAGTCCCAGGGCCTTTTGCAAAACAAGAAAGCTGGGTTATCAGAGGGATGGGTTTCCTTTGAAGATTTTTACCCCCAAACATTGTCTTCTTAAAGAAAAGATAATGCATAGTAACCCCACTGTGCCCCACATCTTGTGTTTTGGAAACCTCCTGTGTGGAAGTCACCGTCTGACAGGGAAGTCATCGGTTGTCATCTCAGTCCCCTCATAGGACCACTCATCATCAGTCCTATCAGCAGTGCGGAAGGCCAGGCCTCAGGGTTTTCTTTGGGCGTATGCTGGGCATCACTCTTTACCAATTCTGTTCTGCAACTGAAAGCTTCTAACATCCCTTTAGCGTTGTTCAGCCTCTCTGCCAGGTCAGCCTTTCTCTGTTCAATCTCTCCACCACTTCATGGAGAAGGTAGATGTATGGCCCAAGCTACCGCAACCTTTGCCAAACACTGCACTCCAGGGTCTACAGCCAAGCTCGCCGGCTGTCCTCCTACCGAGTGTCTGGCTGTTGTTTACACTTATTCTTCCCTCCCATCCTCACAGTTTCTGTACTATGAGGGTTTTGTTGTTGTTGTGTGTTTGTTTGCTTCCTTAGAGAATGAGTTTCTCTCTTCCATACATTTCTGGCTATCACAGACATAAGGCGTCGCACAGGCGCTCTTCTCCGCACAGCGCGTGCATTAGCTGTAACTTCTTTCCCGCAGAAGTGCCTCTAATAGCCGTGAAATACATCTTTCCTATGGACTATAAATAAAATGAACCTCACACTTCATTAATGAATCCTTCCTCTTCATATCCCAAGGGATCCAAATGCTGAAGACACAGTATTTCACAGCAGGTTGTGCGACCTTTTATGTAATACACCCCGTAAGTGGGTTATGGTCTTGTGATTAATGCGGCCTGATGTTCACATTGAGAAGATGGGAGGGCGTTAACTGCCTTAAGAAACCCAAGAGCTTTAAGGATGCATGCAAATAGGACTGACTAATTATTTTATTCTACAAATGGGATGATTATAATTTAATTTTGACTGACAAATGGTTCCAAATTGTGAATAGCACAAGATGTACCAAACAGCTAACTCTAATTTCTATGACACATGTCTGAAAAACACCTTTATTCATGATTTTCCTCTTTGGCAGATTTCCTTGGAGATCTTTGACTTGTTTGCTCCAAACGTCATCAGATGTGCTTCCAATTTAAAGGCAGAATTTCTCCCACAAAAGTCCCTGTTCTCATTGATGAAAAGAGCTCAAAGCAAATTTGTCAGGGAAACAGCCACTCAAGGGTACGTCAGGGCAGATTTCCCCCAGGGTCAGTTATTGATCACCGTGGAGTTTGACTCTGGGGATAGACTGAAGTGAGAGAGGATTGTACTGGGATCTTCATGGAATCTATACTCTAGGCCAAGTGTGTTTCCAGGCAGGATAAATATATTAATCGGGTTGGTAGAGTATTTCCTTTGATCATCATATTTAGCTTTGTAGAGTAAACTTTGTCTGGATCCTTCATGAAATTTACTTTCTCTTCTCTAGTTTATCCCTTTCACCTGCCATCACCACCACCACCACCACTACCATCACCATCACCATCATCACCATCACCACCATCATCACCACCATCACCATCATCATCATCATCACCATCATCGTCACCACCACTATCATCAGCACCAAAACCACCATCATCATCACCACCATCATCACTAACATCACCATCACCACCACCACTATCATCACCATAATCACCATCACCATCACCACCATCATCACCATAATCACCATCACCACCATCATCATCACCACCGTCACCATCATCACTACCATCACCATCACCATCATCATCACCACCACCACTATCATTACCACCATCACCATTACCAACCATCACCACCACCATCATGATCACTACCACCATTACCAACCATCACCATCACCACCACTACTATCATCACCATAATCACCATCACCATAATCACCATCACCATCACCACCATCACCAGCACCACCACCACCATCATTACACCATCACCACAGCCACCACCACCATTCTAACCATCACCACCATCATCATCATCACCACCAGGATTACCACCACCACCACCACCACCACTGTCACCATCATCACCATCTCTATCATCCTCTTTACTTTGTTTTGGACCTCTACACCATATCCAGGGACTTTATTGGAATTGTTGCTTACCCAGAGGCCAGGTCCTGCAAAGTGTGTATTATTTTACAATTAATTCATTTTGCATTTAACAAGTGATAGAGTCTGTGTGTGAACTCAGGCCTGAATGAATTAGCACCTCTGCTCTGTCCTTATTGTCCCCTCCCCCTGTCCTGCCAGTTGTCCCTGTACTTGTAATTGCTATACCATCACTTTCCTCTGAGGTGACAGGAACTGGGAGAGAGAGATAGCAGTTTCCCTGTTCTCAAGATTAAAATTAAACATGAAAATTCAACAATTAGCAAGTGAGAAAAAGTAAGCGTAATTTTAAATTTGCCTAGGTATGTGCATGCCTTATTAAAATAGCTTCTGAACTGCAAAATGAAAGTATCGGAATACCAAAGAGAAACATGAAACTTGGAATATAAAATATAACCTATATTTAATACATTCAAGAGAAGGAGAATATAACATCTGGCTTTCTAAAGACCTCTTAAGGTACATCACATCCCTTCTTTAGACTTCCAATCTGCACACTAAACAGAAGCAGCTGTGTCTCTCCGTGCTTCCTAGACGTTGTGTCACACTGAAGAGCCTTTGCTCTGTGATTCTCAGTGAATACACATGCTCAATATTTGATGAGTCTCAATGTGTATTTCCTTAAAAGGCCAATAGAGAGCCATAAGCTGAGAGACATAAGGAGTGTGCAGCGATGGTGAGAGGGAGAGTGGAGGCACGCGATGAAACAGCACCCAAAAGATCACCGGATCTATCCACCATTGAAAATGTTGATGCTCCCCTAAGGCTGATGTGACTTTCGCAACTTCCCATTGTTAGGTTTGGGGCTGTTTTCTTTTCTGACACAAACAGATGATTGAGAGAGAGGAGCAATCCTTAGATAGGAGACGCAGGTCCTCAGCAAACGCATGGAAGACAAAAGTCAGGGGCTCACTCGCAGGCAGATTTACAGAGGTGGTTTTCTATGTACTGGGGTGGGGGGGGGGGAAGCAGAGCCCTGGGAGGCTGAGGTTGTTACAGATGCTGATTTCCTCTAGGAAGGCTGAAGTTGGAATAGCACATGGCATGGCACATCCCCTGGGACTGGAGTGGAGCTCACAGGCTTCAGTGCTTTCCCGAGGAGACCTGACCTCCCACAATGTCCTTGTACAACAAGGAGCCAGGTGGCTGTGCACTTTGCCATGCAAGCATCTGTATTCCCCAAGGAAGGAAAAAGGCTTCTTTTTTTTTTTTTTTTGCTAACCCTTGATATTCATTCTAATGTATAGCACACACCAATTGAGGGAATCACAATGTTAAGGCAGCATTTTTCTTTTCAGGACTAGTCTTCTTAAATTCACGGCAAGGGCTATCTTGTTTTTGAGGTTGGGTCTTCCTATGTCAGACATGGGTATTCTGTTGTGCACCCTGACACTACTAACTCTGGGTTTTGTGAAGCCAGCCAAATGGACAGATCTGTCAATGGCTGAATCCACACCGGGAGGAGACCCATATGCACTGGCACAGAGCAGTAGGGCATGGGATGAAGGAGGGCTGAGCCAGGTTCGAACCAGGTGCCCTAACTTTCAACGACATGTTTGGCTATGAACTTCCAGATCTTTCTGTTTTCTCAGTTACTTCCTGTCTATTGTTGCCACAGACTCATGAACGAAAGACTCAGGCACCACATCCAGCCCTAGGCCAGCATCATAGTGTGTGAGGGAGCCTGGGGGGGCTCTGACTCAGTTTCTCTTTTCTCTTTTGAATGACAGATATCCCAGTGCCTTTGTTTTCCCTGAGTCTGGGTCTGACAACCTTTTGGCTTCTGACAGATCCTCTCCCTCCCCCTCCTCTCCCCCTCCCCTCCTCCTCCCCCTCCTGAACCCCTCCCCCTCCATCCTCCAGTGCTCCCATTTGCTTTTGTCTCATGTCTGAGAACACTCCCAATTTTAGGGGCCATTCTACTGCAATGTATCCTGTATTCAGTACCAGAATTTTAGCTTTTTTCCCCCCATCACTGGGAAATGGGCTGTATTTTTTTTTTTAATCTCATCTAAGCCTTCTGTTTTTTCTCTCTACTCCTTGCCTGGTTCATGGAGAGAACAAATATATAATTTTATTTATTTTCATGTATTTATTTAAACACTTTTATTGTTTATATTCAAAGTACATAACACATGCACATATATAATAAAAGAGCAAGTTGGCATTTCTATTATCACGTAGTTTACCATGCCTTGCAGTAAGAGCAGCTGAGATGTCTTCACTACCTCTGAGCCATGAGCCCTCCTCCCCTTGGTCTGAGGCAGTAGGTTGCAATAGTGAGTCTTTTCAAGCTAATCCTCATGAAACTATGTTGTTCCCAGGAGCTTTTCTGCAAGGTTCCACAGAGCCACAGGCCTGCTCTGTGCTGTCCTGAGGGGAAGATTCCTCTCAAGGTTCTCCATGCATTTCCCTTATCATTCCAGAATATAAAATGGAACCGAGAGGCTCGCTATCCCCCCGAGACCCATCTATTCCAAATAAAACATAATTAAATCAGAGCAGATTGAGCAATAGATCAATAACTTTTTCAACTACAGATATGGCTCACTAAGTAAACAGAAGACTGTCTCTCAGAAATGCTTTCATATTTTTTTCATTTCCTTTTTAGAAAAGCCATTTACTTTTATATGTGTGTATGTGTCTGTATGCCTCATGGATGTAGCTGCCCTCGGACCCCAGAAGAGGGTGTTGGAGCCCTGGAGCTGGAGTTACAGTGTGATCTTCCAGATATGGGTGCTGGGGACTGACTTCAGGTCCCATTGAAGAGCAGCGATTGCTCTCAACTGCTGAGCCCCTCTGCACCCATGTGGCTGTGGGCTTTTTTTTCTTGATGTTGACTGTATCTCTGCCCTAGTGCCCACTCCTGGCCCCCAAGACAATACAGAACAAGCTTGTGGCTCTGTGGATCCTTGCAGAAAAATTCCTGGGAGCAATATAGACTCCATAAGGATAGCTTGAAAAGACTCGTAACTTCAGAACATCTGCTGTTACCACAGGTTTTGTTTCATAGTTTACTTTGTATCAGAGTCCAAGAGAATGGAAAAAATGTTGAGTCCCCTCTTTCTCAAGGGGGCATTGGTTTTTTTCCTAAGCAGCGTTGCCATATAAGGTATATAGGACTGTTTAGATCTGAATGTCAGACACACAACAAATAGCCTTTTAGTATAAATAAATGTTTTGTGCAACGTGGGAAAAATCAAAACACTTTTTTTTTGTTTTGCTAAATCTGGCATCCTTCAGAGCACAGCTTGTTCTGATAGCCTGATAACACAGCAACTGTTAATATCTTAGGCATCGTTTTTCATCCTCTCCTACCACTTGTCTTCAAAACATTGAGTAGAAATATTTGCTTTAAGAAATAAAATGGATTACTCCCAATTTTATTTGAAAAATCAATAATGCCTCATGACATTATTCAGCACCCTGCTGTGTCACAAGGCTAGAGACAGTGTTCCTAAGCCTTGGCAACATGAAAACTTGGGTACATAAGTTTGGTAAACTGTTTGATTGGATCCAATGACAAAGCATGTGCCTTTAATTGTAGAGCCAAGTCCATATGTACCTCAACACTGTGCTTATGCACAAGAACACACAAATGATTCAAGCATGCATATTATGTAGCTAGGCTAGTGTTTGCATGTACATGAAGAGAAGACAGTTCATCACATTGAAAGATGGAGTTTTGAAAACTTACTTACAGATATGACATCACAACTAGGTAAGGTCATGGAGAGGAAGTGTTTCTGGGTAGCATGGGTAGTTTGAGGTCACTGTATTTGCAATGAAGAATATTTAACTAGCATTCAATTTAGCAATAATTTCCATCAGGCTATTTACAGTTGGGAAAATTAATGAAAATGTCATCTGTTTAATTACTGTTTGTTACCCTTAATTAAAATGTTAATTGAGTACATTTGTGTGTACAACATACTTAATGTGTTTACTTTTTGACAAAGGAAGTGACACTGCGTTTTACCTTCAGTAGTCAACTGTTCAGTTGTTCACTTCAATATTTTTGGAAAGAGGATGAATATATTTAGGAATTTTTAAGAAGAGGGTTTGAAAAGTCATTTTCCTGCTAGGGCTGAAGGTAGCAGATACGAAGAAAATCAGCCCTTTAATCAGCAGAGAGGAAATCTACCAGAAGCGTGCATTTTAGACTTGTATTTGCATATGAGAAAAAAGGACAAAAATTAATCAGCTGTAAAATGTCCATTTAGGATGACATTTGTAAGTAAAGAAATTGATTACGGAGAGATGTGCCTTACACACCGCCTGGCTCCTAACGGCGGAGGCTGGGGATAATGAGAACGTTTGTGCTCTTTTATGGCATTGTAATTTTGACCTTTTCATTTGACCAACATTTGAAATAGTTGTTTAAAACAACATGAAGACCTATGCTGCAAAATTGGTTCAAAAAATTTTTTTTATGACAATGGCTCTGATTTCTTTTTTGCACACAGACTGACCCCTGTTCAGTAAGTAAGCCTGTGCTGGGTTTTGTTTCCGAAAGGCAAAAATATATCACATATCAGCATAAAAACAAAATGGCTCCTTTTCAAATAATTTATGAAGTGTAATGCTTTCCAAAAACAGCATCAGCTGGGCAACAGCGTCCACTGTGCAGGGTCCATCAGCAAGCTTGGCTGCTGAGCAACACAGACACAGGTCATAGAATAAACACACTCTACTGTTCTGGAGCACCACATTTAAATGTTCTTTTTCTCACGGAAATCACTCCTTTTTTTTTTTCTTATTGATACAATCCAAGACAAAAGTTTACTAGAAAAGATGATCTAGGGCATGTGAGGAAATAATAACCATGAGAATAATAAAATAATGTTTCTTATAAGATCTCAGTCACCAAGCGATCCTTTGTGCAAATGCTAGCATTGACTCCCGTTATGCAGGTGGGGAAATTGAGGCATAGCTTTACAGACCACACAGCGAATAGGCAATAGGGCTAGAAGGCAAGACAAGGCATTCCGGACTCAGAGTCTATCCTGTTTTCTCCCTGTGTCTATTGAAAAGATCCAGCCCAAGACACACATTATATATATATATATATATATATATATATATATATAAAAGCATTGAACATTCACACATTTCAACCCACTGTGGCAACTGTAGAAGTGCTTATGTTAACACTTCAGCTTTAAGCTTAATGGCTTATTTATTTATAGTCTTTTAATGACCATTAACATATTAAAGAATGATTAAGAATAGACAGCGGGAGCATATGCTTGTAAGATAAGGTTGCTTTTTTTTTTTTTTTTGAGAATAGTTGATCATTTTCTCATATGTCATAAACCTTCTCTTAATGGGAAGAGCGTTTGTGGAGCCACATGGCATGTCCGCGACGCTACTTGCTTGCTGAGTGATCACAGGAAACTTACTTAACCTTGATAAGCTTTCGTGTGAAGATGACGTTTGCCCCTAACAGAGTTGTCAGAGGACTGAGGACACAGGAGTGTGTTAAATGTGTCCTAGGAAGTCCAGCCTGAGGCCCCAGCGTTAGGTGATCTCTTCTAGGTTTAACCCTAAGACTTCACTTGTCTCCCGGTGTGTGTGTGGGGGGGGGTGGAGGTGGGGTAGGAATGAGGGGTGGGGGTGGGGGTGGGGTAGGGGTGAGGGGTGGGGGTGGGGGTGTTGTCCTCCTGTAGACTGGATGGGAGCAACAGCTAAGACAGCTTGGTCTCCTGCCCTAGCCATCTGCCTGCCCTTCTTCACAACTGCTTTCCCAGCCAGACACCTTCAGATGACTTGGCTGTGGCCAGCTTGCTGACAGGGCCTGAAGACACCTCTCTGTAGTTTTCCAGTCCCCTCCTTCCTTCTCTTGACCCTCCCCCCACTGGGCCTCTCACATAGATGGACCCTTTCGTTCCTGGCCAGTCAGTGAGATGACCTTCCTGTCTTCATATGCAGCTGACCTGCCTCCATAGGTAAAACAGAAAACAGAGGATTGACAGTTTTCTTTTTCTGTTTACTATCTTGATTGTAGATTGCAGTAGAGATAAAGCCTTGATGGTTGCAGTGAAAACAAGAGTCAAAGTGCAGTGTCGGGCTGAGGCTAAAGCTTGCTACACATGGTCTACAAGTGGCACACATTACCCTAGCAAAACTTTATGCTGAAAATTATCAAGTTGGACATTAGATGGCGCCTATTGGGATGGTGCTGAGAAGATTTAGGGACAGTATACGGGATTATGTACCTAATTCGCCTAAGAGAATAGGGGATTACAATTTAGATGGGGACTTATTAGACTGAAGTTCTCCCTTTGTTACACTGTTGGAAGTATTCACTAGGAGTTGTTCCATTTTGCAAATTCCTCTTCCAACAGCCTTATCACCTACTGGCACTGTGGATGCAGATCACCACAGAGGCAGTGGAAGAGGGCTTTGTTCCAAGGACCTTATTCGTGAAGATGGATTTAGAAATGGAGAAGGGGTTGGCGATGTCATGGGCTGTTTCTACCCTTGTTCAGAGTTTTCTACAATGAGGACAATTATTGGTAAATGTCTCCCTGTAGTGGGTGTTGCATAGCATGCATGAGAATTTCTGTCTCATAAACATTATTTTTAAACTATGAAATGCTAGGAAGTACAGTTTACATTGCTATATATACTATATTAGGCATCATAATTATTATTTTTTGATTTTGGCATACTGTTGTCACTGATGTAACCCAGTGTCTAAAAATAATCCTGATAATTGATAGGTACTAAATATGTCTGTCTGTTATCTATGCATGTACATATGTATGCATGTGTGTTGTATGCATCTATTCTATATGGAAAAAGTTTCATCACACATTCTTTAACTTACAATACATCTTGAATTTTCTGTTCTACTCCACAAAAGAAAAATATTAGGTTAAAGGCTTACTACATTAATTTTAATAACCTGACTGGGGAGAGCACCTTAGCAGGGAATGACTTCACATGTTCCAGATTGGGATCTGCATTTTAAAAAGTGCTGCTTGTTACTGGGAGCGACTGGTGTTATGTGTAAATTGGCTTGTGTGGTTGGCGTTGGGACTTCAGTGCCTGGCTCCGCTTGGGGGCTCCACAGTTTTCTATAATGCTACCACAGTACTTTAGCCATGCTTCACACTGGTAGAGTAAGTCAGTTTACATGAGTGGGGCGGGGGATTTGTTTAACTTCTCGAAAGTTTTAAACACTTCAGTGGTTCTGTTTTTGTGAATCCTCAGTGTCATGACTAGTTGTTGGTGTCTTCTGATTCTGATCAGCCACTGTATGGTGCTATCATCCAAGTGTAAAATCACCATCGTTATCACAGCGGCTGTGGCTGCAGGAAGGAGACCCCCAAGATCAGGCCTACTGACAGTTGATGTTTCTGCTTAGGGTGAAAGGTTAGGAGCATCGCTTGGTCCTCACTTGATCTCAATCGCCCCCTCCTTTGCTGTCCAGCTAGCTGAATATAGTTCTGCCCTGACTGAACATGGCCCTGTGATCTTGGCCGTGTGTATGTGTATAGACTGTGGAAGGGTAGCTGCAGAAAGAAGGCCATCTCTGTAGCTCTAGGGATGTCATAATCCATGCTGGGCAAGACTTGATGTTGCTCTCTTGGCATTGGGATTGCCTATGTTCCTGTAAGTAACCCTTCCTCTGTACTCTGTACTCACTCTGTATATAAGTAAATAAGCACAATACAGGTATATGCTTGGTATTTCCATACCAAGAAGCATGCGAGTGGAGTCAGGCTTGATGACGATGCTCAGTAAGGTGGGTGTACATGTTTTCCTGAGATAATAACTGCCAAAACACTAGGGTCTGGGCCTCACTAGCATGCTGTAGATCGCACTCTCCAGCTGAAGGCACTGGGCCTCACTAGGATGCTGTAGGTAGCACTCTCCAGCTGAAGGCACTGGGCCTCATTAGGATGCTGTAGGTAGCATTCTCCAGCTGAAGGCACTGGGCCTCCCTAGGATGCTGTAGGTGGCACTCTCCAGCTGAAGGCACTGGGCCTCCCTAGGATGCTGTAGATAGCGCTCTCCAGCTGAAGGGACTGGGCCTCACTAGGATGCTGTAGGTAGCCCTCTCCAGCTAAAGGCACTGGGCCTCACTAGGATGCTGTAGGTAGCGCTCTCCAGATGAAGGCACTGGGCCTCCCTAGGATGCTGTAGGTAGCGCTCTCCAGCTGAAGGCACTGGGCCTCACTAGGATGCTGTAGATAGCGCTCTCCAGCTGAAGGCACTGGGCCTCACTAGGATGCTGTAGGTAGCGCTCTCCAGCTGAAGGCACTGGGCCTCACTAGGATGCTGTAGGTAGCGCTCTCCAGCTGAAGGCACTGGGCCTCCCTAGGATGCTGTAGCTAGCGCTCTCCAGATGAAGGCACTGGGCCTCACTAGGATGCTGTAGGTAGCGCTCTCCAGCTGAAGGCCTAGAACCAGAGAAGTATGAGCTGTTGAAATACCTTCTGCAATGAAGTTTTTAGCCATGAAGATGCTGAGGTAAAAATTTAACTACCGTGGATCTTGAGACCTAGTGTTTCTGTTTCTAATTTCCTTCTGAGTTATCTGTGATGAAATTTTATACTTGGTATAGGTCAGAAGGAAAAAAAGGATGAAGTAGAGAAATTGATACAATACAGTCCTTTGATATATGTGAGAATTGCAATACCCCGTTATTTGCTGAGAAAATACATGGGAGTAGACAGGGGCTCACTGTGTAGGGGACTGGTGACCCTGTTTCCATTGATTTTTCTAATCTTTATCCCTCTTTGGCTTATGTAACTAACAGGTAATAATGTTCACGTTTAGGTTTTGAGTAAAACGGCTAGAAGAGTGAATATTGAATAATAAGTATAGCATCCAGAGTAGGTCTCAGGGTGGCAGTACCCCAGGTTACGTATCAGGCGACCGACCCGTAAACTATAGGTGTGAGATGGGTGAGTAGGGGGAGGCAAAGCTAACAGAGCGAGGCAGGCTGGCGTGTGACAGCAGCCTGCAGGCTGGCAGGAAGTCAGGTGCCTCAACCTCATATAGCTGCTGGCATTATCCAGGTGTAACACAGTCTACTGAGCATGCGGTGGTGTGCGGAGGAAGCTCGGGAAGCCAGCTCTGAGGCAGATGTTGTTTAGCCTTCCAAGGGGGGCAAACAGACAACACGGGTTGTGCAGTTCCACCAGCGTGTGGAAAGTCACAAGCTCTGAATTGAGACTGACAGAGTAATTCAGGGTCCTAGTCGTGGAGGACCTTGACATCATGAGGCTAATTACAGAGAATACAGGGAGAGGAAATAAATTACCATCAGTGGGTGACAAGTGGAGGCTTCATTTCCAGTCCTGTGCGCACACCTGTGTTTCAATATTCGGACACAAGAATTGTGATTTAATGGCGAACAGCAGGGGCTACTTGACTGTGGGCATCGGCTTATGGGACTGGTGTCTCTCCTTGCCGAGACCAGGTCAGCCACTCACTGGGCAAAGGCGGCCTTGGGAGTGAATCTAAGGCTGGATGGAGTTTGCAGGCCCCGGGAAGAGGGGAATGGAGAGACGGAAAGCTGTTTGGAGCCTGGCAGTGAGAGACCCGCTCACCCCCATCAAGATCACTTTTACACGTCTTAACACTAGACCAACCATGGGAGGCAGGGCATTTGGAGTCAGAATTAGTTATAGTTAAGCCTTACAGAAACTTCGAATGTGAGATGCCTGTAAATAATTGCCAGTAGTATATAAGTATTACATTGGTGTTTTCTTTCTGGTTATTGCTTTTGTGGCGCTATCATTCAAGGTGGCACAACACAGGTGAGACTACACTGTTTCAAATCACATCGACTCACAAGTTTGCCCAGAGGCTTCGATACATCCAGGCTACACTTTGCCATCCTTTTCCTGTGGAAGGAAGACCAGATGACTTTTAACAGTCATCCCAGGAGTTCAAGGTGCTTTGTAGCTCGGCATCTAAACTGTAACAATGTCCTGGTCCAGGGGGGAGGTTTCTGGATAACTCATAAATCGAGGAATTAGGAATTAGGAGAGCCCATTACTTTTTAATCACGCTCCACCTAATTTGGGTGAGCCAACTAGATGTCAGCCCGGTGGAATAATGACAACCTGTGGGCCTAGAGGTCAGATACTGTAGCCAGAACTCCATTTATATCATGTAAGGCTTTGGGCATGTGTCTTAGTATCATTCACATTCTCCCCTCCCCCCCTCTCTCTGTGTCTCTCTCTCTGTCTCTCTGTGTCTCTCTCTCTGTGTCTCTGTCTCTCTGTCTCTCTGTCTCTGTCTCTCTGTCTCTCTCTGTCTCTGTCTCTCTGTCTCTCTCTGTCTCTGTCTCTCTGTCTCTCTCTCTCTGTCTGTCTCTGTCTCTCTCTCTCTTCTCTCTCTCTTTCTTTCTCTTCTCTCTCTCTCTTTCTCTCTCTCGCGCGCGCGCGCGCGCGCGCTCGCTCTCATGCTGTGAACACTACCTGACACGGTTGACATAATATGAGCATCAATAAGGTCATAACAAATGTAGATTTTTTAAGTTATTATCACGCTGTTAATCACTTTGAGCCATATACACTTTCTGTCTGGTTTTCTTGTTAAGCTGAGTGATTTCTAGGCTTTGGAGAAGGGAAGTGTCCTGGCTAGTTTATTGTCAACGTGACACAAAGTAGAGTCTTTGAGAGGAGGGAGCCTCAGTTGAGAAAATGCCTCCATAAGATCTGGCTGAGGATGTTTTCATAATTACTGAAAATGACCCAGTCCATTTTGATGGTGACATCCCTGGGCTGGTGGTTCTGGGTTCTATAAGAAAGCAAGGCAAATATCTGCTTACAAGTGAGTAAATTCCCTATGTGTCTTTCTGGGTATAGGTTACATCTCTTGTGAAGATCCTTTCTAGTCTTCTGATGAGAGTTATCTAGGTTGTTTCCAGTTTCTGGTTATTATGAATAAAGCTGCTATGAACACAGTTGACCGAATGTCCTTCCGGTATGGGGGAGCAGCTTTTGGGTACATGTATTCTAGCCAGACAGGACCTATGGTTGTGGGAGGAGACACCAATCCACCTATAAAACCTTCAAACCAAAATTTACCCTGTCTACAAGATATGAAAAGATAAAGATAGAATAGAGACTGAGGGAAGGACCAACCAATGCCTTGGCCCAACCTGAAACCCATCCCATGGGAGAGAGCCAAACCCTGACACCATTAAAGATACTCTGCTATGTTTCCAGACAGGAGCCTAGCTTGCCCATTCTCTGAGAGGCTCCCCGCCAACACCCCGCAGCATCTGATCAAATCAGATGCTGAGACTCACAGTCGAGCATTAGGCAGAGCTCGGGGAGTCCTGTGGAAGGGTGGAAGGGAAGGATAGAAGGACCCAGAAAGGACAAGAAAGCAGCAAGAAGACCAACCAAGTCAACTTACTTAGACTCATGGGCGCTTACAGAGACAGAAGCACAAACCAAAGAGCACGTGTGGACTGGACCTAGGCCCTCTACACATATGTAATCGATGGGCATTTTGATCTTCATGTGGGTCCCCTAGTAAGTTGAATGGGTCTTGGCTACAACATGGACTCTGTTGCCTGCCTTTAATCACTTCACCATAACCAGGCTGCCTTGCCTTGTCTTAGTGGATGAGAAGGAGCTTAGTCCTGATGTGACTTGATGTGCTGGTGTGTGTGTGTGTGTGTGTGTGTGTGTGTGTGTGTGTGTGTGTGTATGTGTGTGTGTGTGTGTGTTGCTCCCCTTTGTGAGGATAAGGAGAGGGAGGATGGGAGAAGAGGATGGAAGGGAGGGACCAGGAGGAGAGGAGGGACGAGGCTATCATTGGGATGTAAAGTGAATATATAAATTAAAAATAAATTTAAAAATTTTAAAACCTTAGAAAGAAAGAAGGAAAGAAAGAAAGCAAACAGGCTGAGCAAGCCACAGGGAACAAGCTAGTAAGCAGCACCCCTTCATGGCCTCTGCATCAGCCCCTGCCTCCAAGTTCCTGCCCTGTGTAAGCTCCTGTCCTGACTTTCCTCAGTGATGAACAGCAATGAGGGAGCATAAACCAAATGCATTCTTCCCTCCCCAGGTTGCTTGGGTCAACGTGTTTCATCCCAGCAACAGTGACACGAAGACAGGAGAGTACTAGTTACACTTCAGCGCCTTTCCTTGCTAAATAAAGCTTTCCCTTGTCACGGTGTATGCCTACAGAAAGTAAACTTTTGGAAGTTATAGTTGATGTACATCAAATTCCAAGAGGAGAGTGTTTTATTCACCCAGATATTATTACAAAATATAAATGCATAAGTAGTTTTAACACTGTGCCTAAATGCTGGCATTTAAATTTTGGCCCTAGGGTCAGTCTGATGGCTGTGGGGCCTTCACCATATTTATGAAAATAAAAATATTTATGAAAATGAAGAATATCTGTCTGGGCTCTATGCTGAATGTCTGGTGAGGTGTTTCTTTTGTGAGGGCCACCTGAAGTTCTGGAGAAAATCCAAGACTCTAAGACCTGAGAGTGTATAAAATCTGTGCAGGTTGCTGGCTGATTTGACTCCCAGTAGATATGTGCAGGAAATATTCAGGCCTCTGGGTACACCAGGCAGATTATATAAAAGTCAGAAATCAACATAAAGTAAGAAAAGATATTTAAGAAAGGGAGTGGAATGAGCTAGAAAAACATCAAGTAATTATTTGTCAAGAAAAGGTAGGAGGAGGGAGGGGCTTCTGCAGCTGTTTTCTGAAGGCATCATAAACGTCAAAACTGAGGGTTGCATGCTTGGATCTGTGTGCCCCTTTTGTGCCGCACCTTGGTGAGAGGAGAGGTTCCTGGAGGCACTGCGTGGGCAGGTTGGTTGAATGTCCCTTTTGCTAGAAGGGTTTTGGATTTTAGCTTTCAGGTTTTAAAAATATATTTGCATATATGCAATGATCAGGATCCAGTAGTGAATGTGAAACTCACTTATGTTCCCTATACACCTGACCCTGTAGCCTGTAGGCTAACTGTAGGCTAACACCTGACCCTGTAGCCTATAGGCTGACAGTAGGCTAACACCTGACCCTGTAGCCCATAGGCTGACTGTAAGCTAGCACCTGACCCTGTAGCCTGTAGGCTGACTGTAGGCTAGCACCTGACTCTGTAGCCTGTAGGCTAGCACTGAACCCTGTAGCCCATAGGCTAACACCTGCTGACCCTATAGGCTAAATTACATAATACTTACCATATACCTGTGTTTTTCTGGAACTGTATTGTATGAAGTCAATGTGGAACTTTTTTTTTAGTGACATTTATGTTCATGCTCAAAAAAATCTTGTTTTGGAGCATTTGGGAACTAGGGGTTCTGGGTTAAACATCTTCACCCTGTGCTCTGCTTTTGCTTTATTTTGGAGCAGGTTGAAGAAACCCGGTTGCTCTTAAGAAGGTAAGACTGAAAATTAGGATCTCTGTTTTAAAAAGGAAATAAGTTTGAATATGAAGCAGAAATCATACTGTGAAACATCCCGACGGATTTTTAATTTGGCAAAAATGCTTTCATGCCTTTCCTTTTAAACAAGATTTATAAATGGAGAAGATTGCTCAAAGGCAAAACAGGTTTTTTTTCATTTTTTTTAAATCCAGAAAGTGTTTGCATTTTGCATCAAAAAAAGCAACTCACCTGATATTCAGCACCTTACAGTTCTCTCATAAAAAAAAAAAAATCTAAAAACCAGTTAAAATTTACAAGGAGGTCTAGACAAACTCAATCATGATAAAACAATGTGCGAGTTATAAACTTTAAACTTTAAGTGGAACAACAACAGCCGACTTCCGTAGCTAAGCAAGTCTCTGCCCACCTCTATTTAAGGTGGTAGGAGACAACTTAATAGCTTAGAACTGAAGGCTCTTCATTTAATTTTGTGTAAACCATACATCTGCCTATGGGAGGAGCTAACTGGTACCACCATTTGCAAGTGGAAATTGGTGCTGTGTTCTATGCCCCATGTAGTATGAGACACTTCCCCCGCCCCCTGCCCTCCCACCCCCCCCCCCCCGGGGTTACAGAATCCAGAGTGATAGATCAGCTGCTGTTGGAACTGGCACCATAGGAAAGAGGGAGCATGTGGGAGGGCAGGTCTACACAGTGTGGGAATTGGGGGGAGCTTTCATAGCTGCATTTCCAGGGGGTGTGACCTGTGACACTATGCTGGAGACGTGTGTGTGTGTGTGTGTGTGTGTGTGTGTGTGTGTGTGTGTGTGTGTGTGTGCACGTGCATGCATGCACACATGAACAGATCCACACTGAAGATATGATGAAAATTATAGTTCAAGGTGGTGTCACCTTGACTGTCTCCTGACTGGGGCATGCTCTGTGGAGGGTGCCCTAGAGGCTCTGTAGGTTGAGTACTAAGAGTCAGAGGGTTTCATATATTTGAGCATTTTGGAATATTTTACACGTACATGATGAGATACCTTGAGGCTAGCATGAATAAGAGGCCTACAACACAGATGTGGTTTCTCTGTAATACAGTAGTATTACAACTACTTTCATCAACATTTTATGGGGGAGGGAACAAAGTTTAGGTTTTCCTTTTCAAATAGCTATTTTTAAATGAGTGATTTTACTCTTTGTTTTTATTTTACCCTGTGTGTGTGTGTGTGTGTGTGTGTGTGTACACGTGCGTTCCTGTGTGTGTACACGTGTGCATATTCCTGTGTGTGAGGAGGCACCTGTACCGAGGTCCTGCGTGTGCAGGTCAGTGGACATCCAAGGGTGTTGATCTTTATCTTCCACGTTGTGGCGGGGCCTCTTTGGTCCAGCTGGCCCCCAAGCTTCCAGGGATTTTCCTGTTTCTACTTCTCATCTTAACGTAGGAATCACAGATCTGTGTTACTGCCTTCGTTTTTAAAAGTGGTTTCCTGGGACCCTAAGTCAGTTTCTCATAGTGGAGTGGCAAGCACTTGACCCACCAGCCACGTCCCCAGCCCTGGGACCGAGATTAGAACTTGGAAGTGCACACACACTCAAAGCCTTCCCATCACAACCTTGTGTGTTTACTCTTTACCTTTTTTTTTTTTAAACACCACCAGGATAATCTGCAATTATCCATTTTCCAAGAAGGTGTGGGAATACTTTTAGAAACTGCTTATACATGACAGAGATCTTTCTCAGGAATAGGGTATTTTGGAAAATTAGCTAGATTTCATGGGAGTATTGATCTGAGCCGCACTTAGGCACATTTCTCTGGGAGGAAGGCTTGTGAACCCCTGATAATTCTTGGGTACCAAGCCCTGTTAAATGAACACTAAATGTGCTCTTTGGGAAACAGCAAGCTGAGTCTTAAAACACACACGGGAGTTTGACACATTTTTCTAAATCTGTGTGGCTGATCTCAGGTAGGGCGTATTGGGAAGATTTGAATCAAATAGTATACCCACTCAGTGAAAAGAAGGGTGTCTCAGGGTTACCATAACCTATGTTTAAAATAGCCCTACATTTTATGCTACGAGAGTTCTGCTGGCTTCTGCTTTATAGCACACAGTTGAACGGTACTATTATGGGTGCCAGCTTCCTTCCTGGAGGTAGAGTGGATATGACATAATCCACTCTGCCGTACGATGAGCTATGAGAAGCGATGCTTCTGGCTTTTAGAGGCAAATCATATCTATAGAACGAATTAAAGGTTGGGCTGTTTTCAGTGTATTGAATTTGCTTGTTTCACACGACATTCATTAAATTCAAATTTTGATGAATGCTGTTCGTATTAAATTTGATAACCTTCTAGCAAGTTGCACATATTGTAAAGCTCCTTAGGAAAATTATATGGCATTTGTAGGGTGTCTTGTTCTTTGAGCCATTTTAAAATTAGGTATCCTTACTTAGCCATTTATTAATAGAATTCCCTCATAATACGACTGTTATTGAATTAGTTCAGAATTCAGTGGTCTTGTCTAATTTTATCTTTGTGATCTGAAATTGAAGAATCTAAAACTAGGCTATAATCTTAGTCTCTCAATAGAGTTTGATGGACATTCAAAGAGTATCTACAGTGTACTCACCACTGCGCAAGTTGTAGTTGGTTTGAGAGAGAGAGAGAGAGAAAAAAATATCCTACATCTTTATAAAGTACTGTCTGTTGAAATAATGACAGGGAAGACCTATGTCTCAGCCACTTCCCATGTTATTTTCCAGAGAAGGCCACCTCTTTGGGTTGAACCAAAGGAGGAAATGACCCACCTGTCTTATCATCCTGCACTCAGGAGGCAGAGGCAGGCGATCACTGTGAGTTCGAGGCCAGCCTGGTCTACAAAAGCAAGTCCAGGATAGCCAAGACTGTTACACAGAGAAACTCTGTCTCAAAAACCTAAAAAAAAAAAAAAAAAAAAGAATTACAGTATTTCTTCTTTTCCTTTTCTTTTCTTTCTTATCTTGGGTGGTGGGAGAGTGGTGGAGACAGATCACTCAAAATTAGTGAAGAGTCTTTATAGTAAATGGTTACGATTTTAACATCATTACCTTCAAACATCTGTAACTCCAAAGAATGGCATTCTGTGAATGTCTTAAATTTCTGTGCACGTGTTTAAATGATTAGCTGTAACATTAATTGTAACTATATATATATAATGTGTGCATTTAGGAAGTGGGCATGCTTCTCTTTTTAAAGTTGTTGTTTCCCCCACTTTGGGTGTGTAAAATATTACTTAACTATCTTCTGAATGTGTTGAATATGCTTCCATCTTGGTGGTTTACTGAGCCAAATTATTTTTTAAAATAGATGATAAAGAATGGCAATGGTGGTGCCTTTAATCTCAGCATTTGGGAGGCAGAGGCAGAGGGATCTTTTTGAATGTGAGGCCGGTCTGTTTTGCATAGTGAATTTCAGGCCAGCCAGGGGTACATAGTTAAATATTACCAAAAAGCAAACAAACAAAGAAAAGGATGATAAATACACAAGTCAAGACTCAACCAAAGAACCTCTAATTCCAATTAGTCAGGCCCTTGCCACTGATATTTAAGAATATAGTATAAAAGTACCAGTGATACATTACATATAAAAATCACCATGTCAAAGTTTTATCATATTAATCCTCTTTGTTGGCTATGAACTTTTGTGTATTTAGAAAAGTGGGGTGGGAGTTATGTGTGTGAAGCCATTAGCCTGTGAGGTCTCTGTGACAGATCTCTTTTGCAGCTCAAAGGAAGCTAAGCAAAGTCTTGGCAGAGACTCCACTTAGCCGAAGTGTTTCATATCTTCACAATTGCTGTCTTTCCTACGTTTTATAGTTAAGGGTTCGGTGTTCTTCTCATATGTAAAAATATTCTATAAAGTAAGTGTCATGAACATTTCTCTGATCTGTAAAAACGTTTTAAGTTGTTACCATAGCAAGATGGGTAATATTGGGTTTTAGTGCAATTCTACATTTTTAAAGAATTTTGATTTTCCTGCGGTTCACATTGCATCCTGGTCATTGTTTGCCTTTGGTGGCAAAATGCTTTAGCTCATGCTTGAAATAATCCCACTTGGTTATCAGAGTTTCTTCACTGACTCAACAGATTTCAGGGGGCAGGCAGGCAGGGACAGTGGAGTTTGTGAACATGGTTTATCAAGCTGAGGCGATATGTAAAGACGCAAGATCTCTAGCATTAGTGTGACTGTGTTTTAAGTTGATCTTTGAAGTGTTGGGCAACTTAAAGCTATCGCAGCATTGTGGATATTTTATCACCCCCTTTTTGGTGATTTTTTTTCCTCAAAGAAGAAAATTTTCTAACCTGGTACAGATATACTTAGGAACAAGTCCTTGATGTGCTCAGCTTTATGGTAACAAAACTATAAATTAACCAGCACCTTTACATGCTGGCCCCTGTGTTGATTGGTTACTTGGCTTACTCTGTTGAACCATCATCCTTTACCCTACCTTGTGGCTTGAGAAGCCGAGGGGAAACCGGGAGAGAGAGAGAGATAACAGCCAAGTCATGCCAAGAATGCGAGGTGAAGATAGAATTTGCCAGATGCTGAAGTCTGTGTACCTCATAAGTGTTTCCACCTCAGCTGAGTTCATTGTCTTGGGAGTTTGCCTGCATTAGCTGGCTGGAACTTTCAGCCAGCCCTATGTCTTAATACTTTTCCTGGTACAGACTGAAAATGACTTTCTCTACAGCATTAGAAGATAATCCTAACTTTTTGACAACTCTGTTGTACATTAGGGAGGATAAAGAAAACAAGAAACATTAAAACAAATGGCCAGTCCCCCTTGCTCTTGGCTTTTACCCCACCTCACCCCATCCTCCTTGAAGAGCTGACAAAAATGTGGGAAAGTGATTCACTTTCAAATTGCAACTGCTCCAGCAGGGACTTTCCCTAAGGCACGTAGAGCTGCAGATACGATGTGCTGCGTGTCCTACTTCCCCCAGTGACTACGTGATGAACCCATCTTCTCTGGTCACCATAGTTTTCGAGAGGACACAACTGTTTCCTGCAGTCAGAATCTTCTTCTGCTTGCAAAAATTCCTTCCTGTCTTTCTTGGCTGCAATGCGGCCTCTTCAGAAGGTCCTTCTTTGACGCCCAGCGGAGTGAGACTCTCCGTTGGGGCCTCCGCCATATACACTCCTCACTGCCAGCACCATGATCTTACCTTTGTTGATTTGTCATCTGTGCCACCCACCAGCCCCCCAGCTCTTGTTTCATGTCTGCCTCACCCAGCACCTGGCAGCAGGCAGCCACCACACAGCCAGGTGCTCAGCAGACACTTGAGGAATTAATGGAAGGAAGAATGAACAGGCAAGTTTTTAAGGAGAGAAAACAGGTGAACAGCAAAGAATGTGCTAGAAACATCTACATAAATAAACAGCAGAGCAGAGTTAATGGGTGAGGAGCAGCCAGAGGCAGATAAGGCACTTCCCGTTAGTTCTTGAATCCCAGCCTCCAGTACCACTTTGGAATTAAATATGGCTGTCCCAGCTTCGCCTTCAGAGAAATAGCAGTACCACCTGTCACTTCTCTCATCGTGTGAAGACGCAGATGGAAGCCCAGGCCTCAGCTTTGTTGGGAGGCAGCTTGCCCCCTGCCACAGGTAATGAAGACTGGTCAGCGGTACATAATGGCTCCTTGGTTGTCTAGATTTTTCTTTTCAAGACTCTGGAAATTCAAAATAAATGACACGGTGTAATGTACTGTTCTTTACATTGAAAAATGTGATTATTAGAGCTAAAGATTAAATTCACACTGTTCAGCTTACTCTTTTGCATTTAGGAGTTCAGAACCGCATAGGGCCAGGGAAGAAAAAAAAACATAATTAGACATAAATAACAGCTGCCAGGAAACAAGGGATCAAGGGAGGAAATGTTAAATTATAACAGGAATGTGGCCAGAAAGACTGGGGCCTGCAGCAAATCTCCTCCCACTGCAAACGAGGGGTGGGCAGGGGTCAATCAATCCCGACTTCCAAGCCTGGATTGGAGAAGGACAGAAATGAGAATGACAGTAAATCACGTGCCTAAAATGTGCAAGTGATGTTATTATTTCAAGTGAATTGGTGGTGAGCTACCTAAACTAATGCCCTTACAGACAGGCGAGGTCTGAGAGAGAACGCCTGCCGTTCTGTTCTCCAGCTCTGCTTTATGGTCTTTGCATATGTGGCTACTTAAAATGGAAACAGAATGTGCAAGGTAAAAACAAACAATTGATTGAAGCTTTATCTTAAAAATCAAAAGTTAAATTATGAAACCTTTTATATAGCTTTTTTTTTTTTTTGGTCTAACTGTCCTGATGCTGATCCGCCCATGGCTCTGCGTATGATTCTGGAAAGATCCTATACTGATTGCACCGACTTCATACAGTTGTGAACCATTTTTTTTCTTCCTTCAATATTTCCCATTTCATTTTGCAGCTGATTTGCTTTGCGCTGTTGGCAACCAACAAAGAGGTTGATTACAGAGACTTTTGACTAGAACAAAACTGATTAGTTGGGAAGTGACTAATTTTCAAAGACCAGTGGATTTGTGAATATTCTGTTATGACAATTTGCTTCTTCATGCAGCAGCCCCTTTACCGAGGGGAGCTGGCTGACAACATACTGAAACAATTAAAGAACTCTTGTAATTCTGCTTCCAAACAACTGCTCTCTTCAGTGGCGCCACAGAACCTCTCAAGGAGAAACGGTTGGGAGATCGGGAACTTCTAAATGATCTTGATTGGCTGCAGCAGTGGTGCAAATTCAGAAAATTATTGTTTGGTCGATGTGTTAGTGGGCTAGGGCAGAGAAAACTCATATAGACACCGACCCCCAAGACTCTGGCAGAGGGGAAATGACTACATCTACAATGTGTCTGCCAAGGGCAGGCTTCCAGATGGGCTCGTAGAGGTTTGACTTCCTATGCCCTGGGAATAAAATCCTTCACTGTGTGCAATTTAGACTTACTGCGAAGGTTAGTTTTCTGGCAAGCTACTCTATGCTTTGTATTGATGAGGATGAGAAGTGAAATTTTTAGTGCTTTAGCACAAGTGTTTGGGAACTTGGTTTTTTGATTATTCTGAGTACTTAATTTGCATGAGTATTTATATATATATATTTTTTGGAGTTTAAGAAGCGATGCTTAAAATTACGTTAAAGACCAAAGAGTTTGTTTTGATATCCAACATATTGCTTTCTCAAAGATACAGAATCCTTGCTTTGATGTGGGGAAAGTGTTTCTAAGGAAACAAATATCTTTTCAGAAATTCAGGCTATTAGCTAATAGCTGCAGCAAGGAGTGGTAGATAGATGTGTTAAGTCTTGTTTATACCTCCACTGAGGGGATAATGGCTTTTTTTTTTTGCTTATACCTTCAATTCTATAGATTTATTAAAAATGTCAGGATGTGAAAAATGTTGACTTAACTGGGTTCCTGCAATGAAACACATGACGCATGAAATTCTGACACACTTATAGGCATTCACTCTCATTATTTATTTCTAAGAAGAAATGATTTCGGTTTACCAGAGAAGAAAGCATTCTTTTGAAGTTATAGGATTTGTATTGATAATGCCATTATTCATGGCCTTAATTCATGTGTTGATTTTTCTCCTGCCAATTTTCCTCCTGTGTACACAGATATTAGTTACTTGCTTTGCTGGCTCTTCTGCAGCGGGAGTTGGTATCCACATCTGATTGGGAAAGAAGAAATTATGAATATCAATGTGGAAGAAGCAGTGTGCATAGCAGGAAAAACTCCCTGCTTTTTCCAAAAGCATCACAGAAAAGATGTGGTCATTAGAATTTGACCCATTCTGGCCTGTTTTAATCCTTCATCACGAGCTGAGTATCACCGATGGATTCTCAGCTTTCTTATCTGTTAAAGGCGGATGCTGATGCAGATAGCGGTGGTATATCCATTTAAAGTGCTTCATGAGAGTTACCTGAAATGGTGGTAATTTTTTTGCTGCTATTTGGCCAGATTGAAAGGAGCATTTAGGACACACAGACACCTGGCTAAGAGGAAGGGAGAGACCTAGTGTTCTGGGCCAGACTGCACAGGTAACTATAAAGTAAAGACTCGTTTAAAGGTGGGCTCACCTGCACTGACATCAGACAGTGAGGTTATAAAACCCGTATGACTATTAGGATACTCGGGAGCAACTTCTCAAAGCTAGACTCAAAACCCCCAAGGCCAGGGTTGTAGATGACAATAGAGAATCCAACCCTTTAAAAGTTCCTCTGGAAAAACCAAAATCAGTCAGCAGCAGCACATGCTTTTAATTCCAGCTCTTGGGAGGCAGAGGCAGGCAGATCTCTGAGTTTAAGGCCATCTTGGAACAGAGCGAGTTCCAGGACAGCCAGGGCTAAACAGGGAAGCCCTGTCTTTGAAAACAACAACAACAACAACAACAACAACAACAACAACAACAACAGCAACAACAACAACATTCTTATCATCCTTTGTATTTTAAAAAGAATTACCGTTTCTATTGTGAACAGTATTAACAAATACCTCAGTTGGAAACTCAGCTCATCATTCATGCTCTCTTTGCCTAAACTGTGCCAGCATTTTCTTTCTATAGCTGTCTTGTTTTAATCAGTACCCGAGAAAGGGAGCCCCACAAACGGCATTTGATTGACACCGTATTGTCTGTTTTCATATCATTGGTTTCTTTTTTTGTGTGTTTCACTTTAAAAATCTCTTTTTCTTCCTTCTTCTTCCCCCTCCCCTATCCTCTTCCCCTACTCCTCAGAAAAGGGGAACCCCCCCCAGCCACCCACCAACCCATCCCAGCATCAAGTCACTTCAGGATTGGGCACATTCTCTTCCCCTGTGGCCTCAGGGCAAAGTGATACAACAAAACAAACAAACAAACAAACAAAACAGGCAACAGAGTCCATGTCAGAGACAGCCCCTGCTCACCTTGCTAGGGGACTCGTGTGAAGTCTGAGCTGCCCATCGGGCACATACGTGTAGGAGGCCTAGGTCCAGTCGATGCATGGTCCTTGGTTGGTGCTTCAGTTTCCGCAAGCCCCTCTGGGCCCTGGTTAGGGGGCTCTATTGTTTTTTTTGTGGAGCCCCTGTCTCATTCAGGTCCTTTTGTGCCCCCTCCAGCCCCCCACTTTTCCATAAGAATCCATATGCTCTACACAATGTTTGGCTGTGAGTCTCAGCATCTGCTACTGGGTGGGGCCTCTCAGAGGACAGCTGTGCTAGGCTCCTGCCCACAAGTCTATAGCAGAGTGTCTTTAGTAGTGTCAGGGTGGGCCAGGCATTGGTTGGATAGTCCCTGGGTCTATCTGTATCCCTGCTCATGTTGCAGGCAGGATACATTTTAGGGTGACGTTTCTGTGGGTGGGTCGGGGTTTCCCTCCCTCTGCTTGGAGTCCTTTCTAGCAAGAGCATATTCTTTTCAGTGGGCTAGGAGTCTCAGTTAGAGTCACCCCCACGTGCTCTCAGAAGCGTATCTTGTCTTAGGACTCCAGCTTGTCACAGAGATGCCCACACCCACTGTTTCTCTTCTCTTTGTAGCCCTCTGCTCTCCCGACCCTGCCCTCCCCAGGTCTGATCTCCACCCTCCTTTCTCTCCGCGCTGGCTCGCCTACCTTCTTCCCTCTCTTCAACCACTTCTGCTGTCTGTTCTGTTTCCCCTTCCGAGTGAGATTTAAACATTCTCCCTCACGTCCATTCTCCCCCGCGTCCTCCTTGTCGTACATCATCAATTTCTTTCAATGACACCGTCATTTATACTGTAGAGAGTTCTACATTTTGGATTTGATTGACCTCTCATAGTGCCAGTTAAGACGGGGCTTTATTTTTGTATTTTATGTAAAGTGGTAATTCAATATAGAGGAGTCATCAGATTCGGGTTCAATAAATTTTTAGGTCGTTGCACTTTCAGTGGGTTCCCATTCATTGTGGTGACTGTCCCCTTAATGAAAATTGTTCTGTCTAAGGTAAGTGGGGACACCAAATTGGCTCTGGTGTCTTTGGACACAATCTAATGTCCTGGGTGATTTTCTTGCCTTCCAACCCAATAAGATATTGCAGTTTCATCTTCTTTATATCTAGAAGTAGAAAGAGCCTCAGTGAGGGTGGGATTCTGAGACCATTACTCTGAGTACCAGGGGAGTCCTTTATTTCTCCGTGTCATGGCAGTTAGCTTTTCTCAGAAGACAGGTGTAGACACTGAACACAAGGTAGGCCCTCACTCATTGCTGAACACACTACACATGTTGGCTGCAGGACATAGGGAAACCAGTGCCAAACTGACCAGGAGACTTACTTCTTGCTGCCCAACTTTCAAAGTGCCGGAAGGTGCTATGCAGACTGCTTGGGGAGGAAAAGACATCGGGGGGCAGATATAATGCTGGACAATGCGTGCTGCAATACCCACCTGCTAATAAAGATGTGCTCATAGATGAAATAGAGCCAGGGCTGTTATAGGATAACTAAGTGTATTCTGATTGGATTTGAGGGTAATTATACAGGAGGGAGTTGTGCCTGGTACTGTAATCTTGGTCAAAAGCCCTTATCTAAGGAGGTCATATGCTCTAGCATGTGCTATTATTATTTTACTAAACAATCATGTTGTTCAATTGCCTGCCTTCTGAATTTTTTATTTTTGTATCCATAGTCCTATGTTGCTTTCAACCTTGGTCAGACTATTGTTACTATTATTATTATTATTATTATTATTATTATTATTATTATTATTATTATTATTTTGAGCTCAACAGTAGCCCATGGAGAGATGCATAATTGGAGTTTTGAGAATAAGGAGTTGAGGGTCCACCTCTGCCAAGGCTCAGGGAACATGCTGAATGAGGGGGTGGGACGAATGTAGGAGCCAAGGATGGAGAGGACTGCTATCTTCTGGACTGGACGTAACTACTGCAGTAATGAGCTCACAGTAGCCATGGTTACCAGCTCAAGACCCACACAAGATGGGAAGTCCCAGAGCCCATGATCCCTAGAGCCCACCTGAAACTGAAGAGCTATTGGTGACGGATGATATGGAGGGAAAGAATCATTCTTTATTGGAGATCTAGCCACTAATAGGTTGCTCGTGCTCCAGGGATGATCCCATACATAAGAACATATGGGTATCACTAACTAGGCTTAGTGGGTTATTTTTTAAAAAAGCATGCAGTTGTGAGAGGGTCGTGTCGGGAAGGAAATAAGGAGAGCTAGAGGAGATAAGTAGTGACGGATATGGTCATAGTTTGCTGTATAAATCCCTCAAAACCCAAAAACTTTAAAAGCATAAAATCACACCGGATTTACCATCTGAACGGTTAGCTTGAGATGTACTTCTAAGATCCATGGGTAGATGGCAAGTTGCAGCTGAGTAAATGGATGAGGAGCCCAGTGGAGAGATGTGAGCTGGGGTGGTGAAGAGCTATTTGGTGAGACGTTGTCCTCTGTGAGCATGCGCGGTTGAAGGAAGCTGTGAAGAGCTATTTGGTGAGACGTTGTCCTCTGTGAGCATGCGCGGTTGAAGGAAGCTGTGAAGAGCTATTTGGTGAGATGTTGTCCTCTGTGAGCATGCGCGGTTGAAGGAAGTCGGTTTGTACGGTGTTTCTGATGTGCACTCCCATTCCTACCTCTTAATGCACCTCAGAGATCTCTTCACCTTTTCCATTCATGGCTGTGTGAACAATGAGCATATGTGCATCCGGGAACCGCTTTAGAACCCTCAGCAGCGCCAATTCCTACCTCAGGAGCTGGGAATTCATCTGCCAGTGTGAATGTGTGTCAGGTCTAGTCCCTGAATTCCTATGTGCTTGTAAAACCCTTTTCTGTCTCATGTCAGGCATAGAACATGACAAAGAAACAAATATTTATGTGTTAAGTCATGGAAATTCTGAGGTTAATTGATATTATCTTGTTATGAGTCTCAAAAACACTATTAACTCCTCAGGAAGCTGAGGCAGAACAGTAGCCTGGGCAACTTAACAAGACCCTTCTCAACAAATGAAAAAGAAAGAAAGAAAGAAGAGAAAGAAAACAAAATAAAATAAACCCCACAAAGACCCAAAGCACTGTATTCATTTTTGAAAGACGTATGTGGTTGACTAGGTTGTCAAAAAGAATATCAGTGGCCATTTCTCATTTCCATGTAAAGTTTAAGTAAGCTTCCTGCTCATTTTACAAGCTGAAGGGGACAATAAATAATATAAGATAAAAACGAAAAAACCAAAGGGGCTGGGAGATTTCTCAGCGGGTCAAGTGCTTGCTGCACACGTACGAAGACCCGGGTTTAGATTGCCGACACTCACATGAAGACTCAAATGTGGCAGTGTTTACTGTGACACTAGGCCTGGGGCGAGGTACGATGAGATGGCGAAGTCTGGAGTTCGCTGGCTAAGCCAGGCTAGCAGAGTTTCAGGCCAGGAATGAGAACTTGTCAAAAAAAAAAAAAAGTGGGAAGAAGAGAGAGACAGAGAGGAAGAGGAGGAGGAGGAAGAAGAACAAGGAGAGGAGGAGACGGAGGAGAGAGGGGAAGCATGTCCAAGCTCGGTGTCATCTCAATATGTGTATGCACAAGTTGGTAAAACTACACACACACATACACACACACAGAGTTTAGGCTGAGATTTCAATTTTAAATAAGAATTTTCACTTAACTAGCTGGATTTTATACTTTAACAAATGCGTGTGTGTGTGTGTGTGTGTGTGTGTGTGTGTGTGTATGTGTGTGTGTGTGTGCTGTGCATGTTCATGTATCTGGGTGCAGATGTATGAGACTGGAGTCACAGATTATTGCTGTGTCAGCCATGCTAGCTGGCCCATGAGCTTTTGGGGTTTGTCTCTGCCTCCCGTCTTACTGTAGAGATGCTGGGGTTACAGATGGCCACAACCTTGCCCAGCCTCTTGTGGAACCCGGGCATTCCAACTCAGCTCCCCTTGCTTGGATGCCAAGCACTTTACCCGGTGAACTATCTCCCCAGACCACTTGTTATCTTTTCTGAACTCACTATGTGGTGGAGGACCGGCCTCCACCCCGAGCGATGCGGATACAAGCACTGTCGATCAGGTTTGTGCAGGACCCTGGTCAAACCTAGAGCTTCCTGCATGTGAGACAAGCACTCTGGCCTATACTCCTAGACTAATATAATTTCATCTTTTTAAATCTTATAACGAAGAGGTTAAAAACTTACATTCTAACCCTTTTAGTTAGGTGACTGGGCTGCTTGCTTCTGTCCATTTTCCCATGCCTCTTCTGGCTGACCCTGTGTGGCAGTGAGAGCTGATCTGTTTCTCTGGCTCCATCACTAGCTGCCTTCCAGTTGGGTTTAGCTACTGGAAGGTCCTTGCAGGTGGGGAGGAGAGATACTTCAAATGATCCTCTCTTTGTCACATACCTTAGCAACCATCTCCAGGAGCAGCTGGGTCTCCTCAGACGTCTCCACTCCCAAACAGGCTGATCTGACATGGTCTTGACATCCGTTCCTCGGGTGACTCGGCCGCAGACTCTGAATGTCTCTTCTTCCCAGGCTGTGGTAGTGGTCCACTCAGTGCTGATTTCTGTCTTGCCTCGCTGTCCTCTGGGCTTCCACCTCCAATGTTGCCTGCACATCATCCTTGTCTAAAATTTATTCTGGCTCAGAGTCTTGCTATGCACCTCAAGCTGGCCTCAAAGTGGTGGTCCCTTCACGTTTGCCTCCTGAGTGAACCCTGGGCCTGTACGTCAAGCCAAAATAATACTATAGATCTGTAATTGATTTTGAAGTCGGCATACAAAGGCCATTGACTCCATTCATCTTCTCTTCCAGTCTCCTCCTACATCTTCCTCGTCCTCTTTGGTTGGTTCCCTTCCTCATTTCAACTGATTGGCTTTTAGGTCACAGGAATGTCTTTTTTTACCCCCTCTTTGCCTGACTTCCCCGAAGATCTTTGCTTCCTCTTTCATGGTCCCTGAATGCTGCTGATGTTTCAGAGCTTAGAAGCTGTGAACTCGGTGCCAATAGTCGTTGCTACAGTCCAAGCACCACACGGTGGATACTTTCTGCACGCACACATCTCTTTTCCGCTTTTGCTGCTGTCGTCTGTATGATTGTACCCCACCCCTTGCTTCTGAAGCTTTTATCCCGTGCCATCGCCCCACTTCCCGCCACCGTGACAGCTTCCTTAAGTGTGGCAGTGACTTTGAAACTCTTCCTCCATTTCTCCTTCACTCTACAGGCTATTCTAATACCGGCTGCCAGATTCAGTTTTACACAGCGCAGCTTTGCTGACGCCACACCCTTACCGAGAAAGAAAGCTTGTCGCGGCTATCGTCACCCACCAGAGGAAGGGGAAGCCTTTGGTGCTGGCCACTGGCCTGTCCCAGAGAGTAGCTCCTTGTGTCCCTCTGTATTGAGAATCTCTTCATACCGTCATGATTTAGTCTATCTGTCCACGGACGTGGAAAATATTTGGGAATAGGAAAGGTGTTCCTGTTTTTGCTATAGAGGATGTGTTGTTTAACTTGTCTTGTGGATAGACAAAAGTCAAGCTAGGCTTACAGGCAACGAGAAAATTTGAGTTTCACTGTCATAGAAATAATTCTATGGTTACTACAGGAATTCTGCTAAGAAATACATTTTTGTGTTCAGAATTTGATTACCTTTAATTACTAAAAATGTTAAATATTTGATTATCAATGTTCAGAGCAATAAATTGATGTCCATGCACTCAATATTCTAAATTTATATTAATTTAAGTTGCTACTTTTTTGTGTGAACATTGTTTAATCCCGTCTCTTTTGGAGTTTAAAACAGGAATGATGTTGACTCAGTCCTTAATGATGACATGACATTCACAGTTTATAGGCTTGTTTATTCTATTCTGAGTCCTCTGTCCCTCTGGACCCATTTTAGAAGCAAAATGTCAGTGATTAAAAGAAGATACTTGCTCTCACAGAAGGTCATTGTTGACACTTTATTTTATTGGCACCATGGGCCCACTTGGGTCTCTGTTGTAGGCTATATTAATTCATTTATTCATGTTTGTTGAACCTTTTAATAGTAGGAACTAGGGATAGGCGAGTGAATGTGGTAGACAGGGGTTTGTTCCTGTGAAGCTTGAATCTACCAGGAGATACAGATGCTAACCAACGTATTACACAAATAACGAAATAACTCTAATGGAAATGAGTGCTATGGAGTCACCCGAGAGCGCTGTAAAAGCCTGTGTCAGGCGCTCTGACTGGCAGGAGTTACGCGGCAGGGAGAGCTATTGTGATGAAGGGATGGTCATGCAGAAACCTGAAGGATGAACAAAGATTGAGGTGAAGTGTCTGCTCGAGCAGAGAATGAGGCAGGTGAGAAGGTGGAGAACAAAGGAAGCGAGCGTGGCTAGGAGGGTCAGAGAGAGGCCGCCTGGCTAGGAGCGTGCGTACAGACTGAAGCGGAGAAGCGTGCAGGGAGAAGGTCACGCCAGGCTTTCCAGCTGATGACAAGGACTGCCAGGAGTTTGGAGAAGCGTCAGAATCTTTCATATGTTTGTCTGGAATATGGAGAATACACTGGAAGGACACATGTATTCCTGCTGAGATGTCAAAAGGTGTTGAGTGAGAGATAGTGGGATGTAGGACAAGAGATGAGAGACGTGATGAAGTATCGCGAGGTTTGGAGACATTCTGAAGGGAGACTGAGCACAGCGATTGCATGAATATGAGTGTTGAGGGTATGACAATGGGAAAGATAGTGTGGCCTTAAATAGCCTGGAGGGTTTCATTTGAGGGTCTGGGCTAGGTTGGAAGAAGAGACAAGGTGTTGAGTCTTTTTCTAATCAATTAATTTTATTTATTTATTTATTTATTTATTTATTCATTCATTCACTTTACATCCTGGTTGTAGCACCCTCCCTCCTCCCCTCCCTTCCCACCCCCCCCCACTATTCCTCAGAAAAGGGGAGCCCCCCCATCCCAGCTCATCATGTCTCATCAGGACTGAGTTTGTCCTCTTCCCCTGTGGCCTAGCAAGGCAATGCAGTCAGGGGGAATGATTGAAGAACAGGCAGCAGAGGACCTCTATGGTAGGCTCCTGGCCTGTTCCCTCTCTTCAGCCACTGATCTATTTCCTCTTCTGATGAGAATTAAGCATCCTCCCTTTGCCCTCCTTGGTACTTAGCTTCTTTGGGGCTGTGGCTTGTAGTGTGTTTATCCTGTACTATATGGCTAATATGCACTTACAAGTGAGTATGTACCATGTGTGTCTTTCTGGATCTGTGTTACCTCACTCAGGATGATCTTTTCCAATTCTGTCCATTTGCCTATAAATTTAAAGATTTCCTTGTTTTTAATGGCTACATAGTATTCTATTGTATAAATGTACCACAATTTCTTTATCCAATTTTCAGTTTAGGGACATGTAGGTTGTTTCCAACTTCTAGCTACTATGAGTGAAGCTGCTATGAACATAGTTCAGCGAGGACGGGAGCCTACCATAGAGATCTTCTGAAAGACTCCACCCAGCAGGGGATAAAGCAGATGATGAGATTCAGAGCCAAACTCTGGGGCAGAGGGCAGGGAGACTTACTGAAGAGTTGGAGGATAGGAGGGCATGGAGGGGACAGACGCTCCACAAAGAGACCAACAGAGCCAACAAATCTGGGCGCAGGGGTGGGAGGTGAGCTGCAGAGACCGATGCACCATGCGAGGACCATGCATGGGGAAGACCTAGACCCCCTGCTCAGATGTGGTCCATAGGCAGCTCAGTCTCCATGTGGGTCCATTGATAGGAGTAGGGCTGCCTCTGACATGGACTCCGTGGCCTCTGGCATGGACTCCGTGGCCTCTGACATGGACTCCGTGGCCTTTGACATGGACTCCGTGGCCCACTCATTGACTTTCCCCTTTGGCAGAGCAGCCTCGCCAGGCCACAGAGAAAGAAGATGCAGACAGTCCAGACGAGACTTGATAGACTGGGGTGGAGGGCTCCCCCTTTCTGAGAACTTAGAGGGGAGTTGGGGAGAAGTGGAAGGGAGGGTGGGATAGGGAAGAGATGAGGGAAGGCCTACAATTGGGATGTAAAGTGAAAAAATCAAAACTAAATTAATAAAAAAGAAAAGCAGGCAACAGAATTCATGATTCTAATGTATGTAACAATGAAAGAAAAAGGTGCTATTAATTTGAGAATGTAGGGACATGGAAGAGCCTTGAGGGGCAATGGGATGAACTGGAGGTGGGGCACTTGGAAGAAGCAAGAGTGAGAAAAATGATATAATCTTATTGTAACTAAAATGTAATAGAAATAAAACCAAAAGAGATAAAAAATCAACTTTATTCAAGATCTCCCCATCTCTCCTCTCCATGTGTGCACTTTGTAGTCAGGTGGAAGGAAATCACATTTCTTTTCTTTTTCCTTTTAAACTTAGAATTGGGTTTGCAAAATTTCAATAGATTTTGCATGTGGTCTTCTGGATTTACTCCCTTCTGAGGTAATTATTTTGAGACTTGTTATCTGGTGTGTCAGTTGTTTGCTTCCTTAAAAATCCATTTTAGTGCTATATCACATTTTGTTTTTTTATTCATTATTTGATAGGTATTTAGATTTTTTACCCCAACTTTGGGCTAAATGCTTCATGTTGGCCCATAATTTTATATCTCAAGTAAATATATCTAGTAAGTAGGAAGTGATGTGTTACATGGTATGTACACTTATTTGGCTTTATAAATCTACATACATATAAATATAAATGCATATATACAATTTATAAATATAGTTCTGGTTATATAATAAATGCCGAATTATTATCAAAAGAGATTGTGCTAATTTCTATGACCAGAAATGCTCGAGTTTAAGTTGCTCCACATCGTTGTCCACACTTCATATAGTTAGTTTTTAACCTTAGCCATTATAATTTAATATATAGCTGATTACAATTTAATATTTTTTCCTGAACATTAATGTAGTTGAGCAACTTTCAGTATTCATTTGTGTATTTCTTGAGTTTTTGTTTAAGTCTTTGTCATCTTCAAATTAAACATTGTACTGTTTACATTATTGTGTTGAGCAAGTTCTTTAAAAGTTCTGGTGTCTGTATCATTCTCCTCCTCAGAAGGCTCAGGAATATTCACGGGAGAAAGATTTTAAGAGGCAGAGGCAGTGGTGACTACACGGAAACAGTGTTTCCCTGAGCAGAGCAGTTATACATATGGACCCACAGTGGTTGTGACATCAGGCATAGGATCCTTTCTAGCTGAAGTCAGACAAAATCTCAGCATGGAGAGATGAAGATGAACATAAGGTGCCATTCCAGCAAAGAGCTGGTGCAATTTTATAGTTGATGAAAAAGGAAGAGTCAGTTTCCTTTAAGGGTGTGACCTTTAGTAGGTCCACACAATCTAGTGCAGGATCCATAACCAACAGTATTATGGAAAAATATTGAATCAGTGGGTTAAAAAAAAGACAGGAAGTTGAATTGGTATGTGGTGTGTGTGTGTGTGTGTGTGTGTGTGTGTGTGTGTGTGTGTGTGTGATCCAAGAAGAGTTGGGGGTGAAGGGAGTCAGTATGATCAAAGTACGTTGTATAAAATTCTTAAAGAAGTAATTCTTGAAAAATTCTTTTGTTGGGTAATATAAATATCCTGGCTTTGCAGCTGTGGTCACCTCAGAGTTTATTAATGAGACTTTTGAAGAACAAAGTTTTATAATTATTTAGTCTCTCTCTCTTTTTAGTGATCTATACTTTTTGTATCTTGTATATATAACTTTGTTTAATTTTGTAAAGATTTTCTTCTACTTTTTTGTGTTTTTATGGTTTTGTCATTTATTTTTGTTTACTATTCATTTTGAACAATTTTTTATTTAACTATTTATGTATTTAGGTAACTAAAACCAATGGCAACACAACTTAAAATCTCAAAATTTTTATAAATATGTTTAGTGCTATTGCTTCATATTTACCAACCAAACATAAAGTTTGAATAAGAACCAACTAGAACAAGAAGAAGAAGAAGAAGAAGAAGAAGAAGAAGAAGAAGAAGAAGAAGAAGAAGAAGAAGATGATGATACCAATAACTTATCTTTAAAGTCTGTTTATGACTTGCCTAGGGATGTTAAGAGTATCTAGGAAGTGAGGAATAAGCTGCATTTGAAGGTATTCTTTCACTCTATAAATGTTACATTCATAGTGATTCGCCTATTTGCATTTGGCAAACTTGAAGTAAACATCTTTCCTATCTTGTTGGGTCTAAATTTCTGAATGGAGATTAATATCTATCATATCTCATCTCTATTAACTTAAAACATCTATCTTGATCTAAAAACACTTTAACCCCTAACCCATTAAGCTTAACTGAAAGACTAAACTATCTGGTCTTCAAACCCATCAGGGACTTGAGAAGGGATAAAACTTAAATACCTGAGTGAACCCAGATTAGGAGCTTCCAATATGAAGAAATGGTTGAGACAGTTTACTGCCTGAACAGTCACCCAACATGCTCTATAACATTGGAGCATCATCTTCAGTCTTCTGGCCCAATATATCTGACAGACATATTTGCAAGGCGGGAACTATTGAAAACTTGTTTACCCTGTCTTGGCAGAGTTTGGCTATAACTCTGCCTGCATCTAAACTTGCCCATTTTTAGACAGAATTCTGTCTGTGGCAGAAACAAGGACATTTTTGACCAATGGCTTGTTTGCCACATTTGAAGCCAACTCCATAAGGAGTGTCGCTGATGTTGATCATCTTCTTTGAGGCTAGCTGGGTGTTGCCAAGAGTTAACTTGTCTTGTTGTCAAAGGATCTTTAGAATAATAAAAACATCTTTAAATGCCATATTCTGTAGGTCTCTGAGGGTTTTGAAGACCTTATTTAACTATTTTACCTCATATATCTATAGAATCATATCTATCTATTAGACCTAGAATATAGATTCTTGTGATAAAATTAGACTAGTTTTTGACACGAGCATGATTTGCATCAATATACAAAATTCAATACCATTGAGTTAAAAAATAACCTTATTTGTGAGTAACAATTAAGGCCTTGAAATGAGGAGTATATTCAAGAAATCTACCTTTTGTTCTATCCTCCCTCTATATTTCTATATCCCTTCTTTCTTTTCAGCTCCTCTCTCCTTACCTACAAAGAAAGGTAAAGGAAAAGACATACATCCCTGAGTCAAACCTAGTTTCCTTTCTGTAAAAGACCAATAATTCTTATAACCAACTCCCAATAAAAATAAGCATCTGTAGACCAAGAGAGTAAACAGAAACCATCCAACCCCCCTTAGAGGAAATGGGACATGGTTCTCTTAAGGTTTCTTCAGGCTGATTTAGGGCGAATAATTCCTCTGAAGGCCCTCCCCCACAAGACATTGGAGAAAATGCTTAAGTAAGCCAGGGATAGCATTTGTGGTCCATTTTTCAAAAGTTGTGAAATTCCAGGCTTAATAGGAATCCTGTGTGGGACAGTCTGAACTGCCGGACTGACTGGGATCAGAAGCTTTCTACAACACTGCCCAGGAAGCTGTCCTGTTCTGATGGGTAACAGCAACTGAGGCGCCTGGGGCTGGAACATGGAGGGTGCAGGATGTCAGCATCCAGCTTGCTGAGAGGAATGAATCCTTTCAGATTTGATGCAGCATCAATGTCCAGTTCTTTTGTTCTGAAAACATAACTTCTCACAATCATTACATAGTCCTAACATTGTGATGGTATGAGGTGTGCAGGATGCACAGAGCAATTAAGGCTGGTTCTCTGCTCATTGTATGAGCAGAAGGAAGACATCTGCAAATCTTCCTTCATGGCATAGTACGATGGCCTCTAATTATAAGTTACAGAGAATCTGTGACCAACATGAAGCCTTGTCTATGCATAGACCTTTGTATCTCAGCCAGTCTCAGAGCTATTACCATGTAGTGGGATTAGCAATATTAGTTTCCTGCTTGTTCTGCAGTTTGAATTCTTTACATCCCAACTGAAGCCCCCTCCCTCATCACCTCCCGATCCTGATCCTATCTCCTCCCTCATGCTCTTTCTCTCCCTCCCCTAGTCCTTAGCAAGGGAAGCCTTCCTCCCCTAATGTTTGACCTCAGCTTATCCAGTATTAACTGTAACCTCTTCCTCTGTGGCCTGGCAAGGCCACCCTGACAGGGTAGAAGTGAACAACATTAGGAGGCCTGATCTGTGTCAGAAGTAGTCCCTACTCCACATATTGTGGGACCCACACAGAGACTGTGCTGCCTATCTACTACATCTGAACAGGAAGTCTAGGTCCATGTTCCACATGGACCTTGGTTGGCTCATCAGTCTCTGTATTGTGATGTGGTTAACCTGAATTAAGTGGTTAACATCACTTATGAGTAAGAATATGCCATGTGTGTCTTTATAGGTCTGGGTTACCTCACTCAGGATGATTGTCTCTAGTTCCCTTCATTTACCTGCAAATTTCAAGATTTCCTTGTTTTTAATAGCTGAGCAATATTTCATAGTGTAAATGTGCCACAGTTTCTTTATCCATTTTTCAACTGAGAGACATTTAGGCTGTTTTCAGATTCTGGCTATTACAAATAAGGCTGCTATGAACATGGTTGAGCATATGTCCCTGTTGTGTGGTGGAGCATATTTTGGGTATATTCAAAGGAGTGGAATAGCGGGGTCTTGAGGTAGCCCTATTCCCAGTTTTCTGAGAAAGTGCCAGATTGATTTCCAAAGTGGTTGTACAAGTTTGCATTCCCACCAGCAATGAAAGAGTGTTCCCCTTTCTCCACATCCTCGCCAGCATTTGGTGTCACTTGAGATTTTGATCTTAGCTATTCTGATGGGTATAAGATGGAATCTCAGAGTCACTTTGATTTGCATTTCTCTGATGACTAAGGACTTTGAGCATTTCTTTAAGTGTTTCTCAGCCATTCAATATTCCTCTGTTGAGAATTCTCTGCTTAGCTCTGAGCCCCATTTCTAAATTGGGTCATTTGGTTTGGTGGTGTTTAATTTCTTCAGTTGTTTATGTATTTTGGATATTAGCCCTTTGTCAGAAGTAGAGTTGGTGAAGATCTTTTCCCAGTCTGTAGGATGTCAATTTGTTCTGTTGACTGTTTTCCTTTGCCTTACAGAAGCTTTTCAGTTTCATGAGGTCCCTTGAACCAGTTTTTAAAAAGAATTGTGTGATAGTCAAAGTAGATAGTTTGCCCATATGATTATTTGATTATTCTAAAATTATTTATTGAGATAACTACCCTTTACCTTTAGAAAGGCCTAGAAAACATATTTGCTTATCTATGTATCTATGTATCTATGTATCTATCTATCTATCTATCTATCTATCTATCTATCTATCTATCTATTGATATATATGTGTACATAATACATAATGTACAAGGACCCACATTTGAGGAAGAATATGTGTTTTTTCTTCTTGAAATTGGGTGACCTTGTTTAATATTATACACAATAAGCTTCTCAGTTTTCTTGAAGGTTTTGTGAATTACTTCTTTAGAGTTGAATACCATTCCATCTCAGACATGTGCCAGATTTTCATTCTGTTCATGTGTTGATGGGTACCTAGGCTGCTTCCATTTGCTTACCACAGTAAATAAAGCAGCCGTAGACAGAGGGTGCAAATGCATCTGTGGAAGGGCATGCCCAAGAGGGAAACAGCTTGTCTTATGATAGTTCTATTTTTAACTTTTTGAGGAGCCTCCAAGTTAATTTCCATGAAACAGTGACTATGACTTCCTCCTTTTCTGTATCTTCTCTACCATTTGCTGTGAAGCTTCTTAATGATAGGCATTCTCACTGGGGTGAGGTGTTATGTCAAGGCACTTTTACTTCACATTTCCCTAGTGACAAGGGACTTGGACACTGTAAAAAAAATAATAAATATGGCTGTGCCAATTAGCTATTTGTGTTTAATTTTTTAACTTTCTTTTTAGTTCATTGGCTTATTTTTTTGATTGTCAGTTATATTTTCTTGGTGTTCCATTTCTGCAGTTTTTCATAAATTCTGGATATTCACTCCTTGTCATACAGTTGATGAGGGTCTTTTCCTACTCTGTGGTTTTCCTGTGTGCTCTGTTGATAGTTTACTTTGCTTTATGGGAAACTCTTAGTTTTAACATAGTCCCATCTGTTGACACTTCAGGTTGGTTCCTGTGCTCTGGGAAGTTCTGTTCAGAATGTCCTTCCCTACTCCAATATCTTGAAGAACATTTTATACATTTTGGACTAGATATTTCAGTGTTTCAGATTTTAAATTAATGTCTTTGATCTATTTTGAATATTTTTGTACAAGGTGAAAAATATGAATCTTATTTCACTTTTTCTGCAGAAGGACATCCAGTTATGCCAGACCATGTGTTGAATAGGATATCTTTCTACACAGTATGCACAGTTTCTTCATCTGTGAAAGTTTAGGAGGACATAACTTTGTTGGTTTCTTTTCAGGTCCTCTCTTGTCCTACTGGTCTACCTGTCTTTTTTTTTTTTTTAAATGTCTGTACTAGGTTGTCTTCATTACTATAGCTCTTTAGTATAAGAAATTAGGAAAATATACCATTTATGATAGCTAGAGAAATTTTAGTGTCAAGGAATATTCCTAACCAAAGATAAGAGAGACCTTTATAATGAAAATTTTGAGATATTGAAAAATGACATCAAAGATGATACTAGATGATAAAATGACCTTGAATGTTCTCAGATCGGCAGAATTAAAACTGTGAAAAGAGGGTATCAAGTCTCTTCTTGGTAACCTGCTGTCCTTCCTCTGAGTGCCACCAGGTCTCTCCCTCCAGGGGACATGGTCAAAGGTGAGGCACCAGAGTACATGAGAAAGTCATATCCTACTCTCCACTCTACTGTGGAGAATGTTCTGACCATTGGCTAGATCTGGGTAGGGGCTTAAAGTTTTACGGCCTGTATTGTCCTTGGCTGGTGCCTTAGTTTGACATAGGAGAGGGGAATAAGGGGAAAATGGGAGGGAGGGAAGAATGGGAGGATACAAGGGATGGGATAACCATTGAGATGTAACAAGAATAAATTAATAAAAAAAGGAAAAAAAATGTGAAAAGAGCCAACTACTGAAATTAATTTACAGATTTAATGCAATACCCATCAGAACTCTGTTGTCATATTTTACATTTCTATAAAAATGTAAGAATTCATATGGAGTCACAGAAATCACGTATAGCCAAAACAATACTAAGGAACAGGGATGAGCACAGCTGGAAACATCACAGCCCTGAGCTCGGACTGCACTATGGAGCTGTAGTGATCAAGGCAGCCTGGTGTTCTTCCCTTCTGGATGTCTCAGCACATTTTCAGGAAGTTGGTCTATTCTTTCTGGACTTTGTATTTCATTGAGTTCTATGTATAGGCTTACTGGAAATGCTTCATTTTGATGATTTTCACCTCACTGTAGGGTTTCTAGTGAGTGATTAAATAAGATAATGAGTTACTCAAGTTTCTTCTTAGTTTTAACAAAATTATTAACTAAATAATAATTCAAATGTGTGACATGAGCCTATGGAGACCGTTCTCACACAAACCACCACAACATGTTTTGTATCTATTTTGCTAAATCTATCTATCTATAGTTATTGATGAGACTAGCATTAGGTTTAAAAAACACCACTCAAATAACGTTGTCTGTTCATAGTATACAGATATTTAATCTGTCTTTTATAATAACTTTATATACTAAGTTTCCCTATTCACTTTAATAAACTTGTTGTGCGTTCTTTAGGATTTCTATGTAGATAATTATGCCATTTATAGGTCTTCTTTTTAAATTTCTTTGCCATTTAGGTATCAATTTTTCAATCCATCTATCCATCCATCTGTCCTCCATCCGTTTATTTACATGCCTATATCTCTACCCACCTGTATATTTATTGTTTTCTTGCTCCAGTTGCGTAGGTTAGGCTCTCAGGCATACCGACGAACAGAAACTATGAGACAGATATCCTTGTCTTACACAATAGACTCTAAAGAGAAAAACACTGGGCCGTTTAGCACTAGGCAAGATCTTGGATGTATTACCATAATAAGTGTTGTTTATTATGTTGAGGAGATTTCGTTATGGTCGTACTATGGCAGTAAGACAGTTACTTAATCACTGACTATTATAACTTTTCAAATAACTTTTTAGGTAAGCGAAAATGATTATACAACTTAGGATAAATCATGCTATATGGCGAATGGATAGCATACTTACAATCAGTGTTGGCTATTGCTCATTATCCTCTTATATTTTTCTGAAAATTCTCATTAATATTAAGGGGGTGGGTGGTCTGTTCTTATTTATCCCACTATGTTCTGAAGCACAAGTCTCTGCATTCAGGTTGACCCATTTTAAATTTTAAAATAAAATTGTAGAATCAAACTAGGGGTTGATTATCCAGTTGCTACTCAGATTAGAGTTTTAGAGACGTGGCCTGGGTTGAAGAGATACAGTTTGGAATTAAATTCCTAAGTATCATAGTCAGGGTCATAATAGTGACTGGATATCCTCATGTAAGAATGAACGAATGTGATAAAAACTGAGCCTGGGGTCAGGCCTCAAGAAGCTTCATTGTCAGATACTAGGCAGAGAAAGACGACCCAGAAGAGATGGCGGGAAAGAACATTGAGAGAAAAAGGAAAAGGCAGGAGAATGTGTTACAGAAATTAGAGAAGCTAATGTCAAGATTTTAATGTTGCCAGGTCAGGTAAACTGAAAATCGAAAATTGGGCCTTGCCTTTTGGCACATGAAAAGGTTTGGTGACCTTGCCCAGAGGAGTTTAAGTAGATACTGAAACAGATACCGGCTTTAATGTGGTGGGATAAATGGGAAACAAGACAGTGAAGAAGGTCCATTTCAACACTTCTGACTGCAAAGGAGAGATGCAGCTAGCTTGCGAGCTAAACTTGGGATAGGGCTTAAGTGGTGGTTGCTTCTTCTTTAAAATGAATGGCCTTTTAACATAGGAGATGCAAGGATTTATGGATTCCAGCAGAAGACCCATTTGAGAGGAGGAGGTTAAAGAGTTGGAAAAAGACAACAATCAATACTGCCCAGCTCAAGAGGGCTGCTGTGCACACCTTTCGGGGCCCAAGAAAGGGCTTGACACTAGCCACCAAAAGTGACACTTTTCTTTTACAACTGAGAGAATGTGCCCAGGAAGTTAGCTTTGCAAGTTTGATGGTAAGAAACTGAGGATAACATTTAACTGATAGTTGTTTCTTCTGGGAGAAGTTTTGAAAAAACATGTGACCTACATTAAAATAGATCTGAAGTTCTTGGACTACCTGTTAGTTTTTACTCTGAAACTGTCAACCAGATCACTGAGCTCGGAATGCCTGGGCTCTGTTATGCTGGCTTGTAACCTGGCTGGTTTGGTGGTGAAGAGACTCAGTAGTCCCGGAGACTGTGGTGTGGACATTGCTGATGCTTGACCCAAGGCTACTCTCATCTAGCAAAAAATGCAGACAATGGTGGCCCTGAAGCAAAGGTGGGAGGCCTAGGGTAGGGGTTGGGATGAGCAGACCTCGCCACCTGCTTCATCTCCTGCTGGCCGGCAGGAACAGGAAGCCTTGGCCCTCCCTGCCTGCCTCTGGCCCTCCCTGCCTGCCTCTGGCCCTCCCTGCCTGCCTCTGGCCCTCCCTGCCTGCCTCTGGCCCTCCCTGCCTGCCTCTGGTCCAGCCCTGATTCATTTAAGTAGTTTTCTTCAGTTCCAGCTGTTTTTCTAATCCTATGCCTTTAACTTTTCACTCTTCTTGATCCTCTAAAAGTCTTTACTTTTCTTTTCTTTCTTTGTCATACTGGGAAATGAAACCCAAGGGCCATGTCCATGTCAGCCAATGCTCTACCCCGACCTACACCCTCATCCTTATATTGCTTATGGAAAATGGCTTTACTAAATCTTTCAGTCTCCCCATTTCTTCAAGTATTTTTCCTCCTGCACTTTTAAAGCCACTTCAAGTCCCACAAATTATCTTATTCCCTGTTTACAGAAAAGATAAAAAGAAAGCTCTGCATTTTGAGAATTCTCAGTCTTAGTATAAGTTCCCTTTGTGCGTCTGGGTGGTGGGCACTCTGTGCGTGAGTGTGCTCTCCACAGTGCGTGTGGAAGTCAGGTATGTGTGTGAGTGTGCTCTCCACAGTGTGTGTGGAAGTCAGGTATGTGTGTGAGTGGGCTCACCACAGTGCGTGTGGAAGTCAGGTATGTGCGTGAGTGTGCTCACCACAGTGCGTGTGGAAGTCAGGTATGTGCGTGAGTGTGCTCACCACAGTGCGTGTGGAAGTCAGGTATGTGCGTGAGTGTTCTCACCACAGTGCGTGTGGAAGTCAGGTATGTGCGTGAGTGTTCTCACCACAGTGCATGTGGAAGTCAGGTATGTGCGTGAGTGTGCTCTCCACAGTGCGTGTGGAAGTCAGGTATGTGCGTGAGTGTGCTCTCCACAGTGCGTGTGGAAGTCAGGTATGTGCGTGAGTGTGCTCTCCACAGTGCGTGTGGAAGTCAGGTATGTGCGTGAGTGTGCTCACCACAGTGCGTGTGGAAGTCAGGTATGTGCGTGAGTGTGCTCTCCACAGTGCGTGTGGAAGTCAGGTATGTGCGTGAGTGTGCTCACCACAGTGTGTGTGGAAGTCAGGTATGTGCGTGAGTGTGCTCACCACAGTGCGTGTGGAAGTCAGGTATGTGCGTGAGTGTGCTCTCCACAGTGCGTGTGGAAGTCAGGTATGTGCGTGAGTGTGCTCACCACAGTGCGTGTGGAAGTCAGGTATGTGCGTGAGTGTGCTCTCCACAGTGCGTGTGGAAGTCAGGTATGTGCGTGAGTGTGCTCACCACAGTGCGTGTGGAAGTCAGGTATGTGCGTGAGTGTGCTCACCACAGTGTGTGTGGAAGTCAGGTATGTGCGTGAGTGTTCTCACCACAGTGCGTGTGGAAGTCAGGTATGTGCGTGAGTGTTCTCACCACAGTGCATGTGGAAGTCAGGTATGTGCGTGAGTGTGCTCTCCACAGTGCGTGTGGAAGTCAGGTATGTGCGTGAGTGTGCTCTCCACAGTGCGGGTGGAAGTCAGGTATGTGCGTGAGTGTGCTCTCCACAGTGCGTGTGGAAGTCAGGTATGTGCGTGTGGAAGTCAGGTATGTGCGTGAGTGTGCTCTCCACAGTGCATGTGGAAGTCAGGTATGTGCGTGAGTGTGCTCTCCACAGTGCGTGTGGAAGTCAGGTATGTGTGTGAGTGTGCTCACCACAGTGCGTGTGGAAGTCAGGTATGTGTGTGAGTGTGCTCACCACAGTGTATGTGGAAGTCAGGTATGTGTGTGAGTGTGCTCTCCACAGTGCGTGTGGAAGTCAGAGGACAGCTCGAGGCCCTGGTCCTTTCTACCACATCTGAGGCAGGATTTCTGTTATTCCCTTCCCGGTACACTGGGATTGCTGTTTTGTGTCCTCCTGTCTCTAGTTTCTATCTCCATAGGAATGTTCTGGATTTACCAATGCCAGTGTTACTGTGTCAGCATGGAAATGGGTTCTGGGGGTCAAACTCAAGTTATTGGGGTTGTCACTGCAAGCGTGTTAGCTGCTGAACCGTCTTCCCAGCCCTGAACTATATTCCTAAATGCCAGCTGGAGCTTCTTTTATTTCCCCAATTTATTCCATAGACTTAAGAATGAATGAATGAATGAATGAATGAATGAATGAATAGCTTCTAAAAACTCTCATGTTGTCAGGGCAGGAAATACTATTGCTTCTAATTATTCCATAATTTTAAAATTTGACGCTGAAACAGTTTAAGGATAGAAATGCCTGAAAGGTATTTTTGTTTTGTTTTTGTTGTCTTTAAAAAATGGAGTACCCAATGATATTTACATATAGTCTCTTGCAAAGCATTATGAAGACATTTACATATTCAGATTATTTACAGAATTAGAGAGAATTGGAAAGACAATAAATGTCTTCATATATCTAAGTTATAGCCTGTGAATAAGGAGTTAGCTACTCATAAAAGAGAAAAGTATATTTTCATTTAAAGCATTAAAAATATGGGATGCTTTTGAGATGCAGCTTTGCTCCGTAAACATTGGATACTAAAAGCAGGATCACCATATTGCTTTATTCTTATTAACAGGCAGTTAATCAACAATATATACACACTGTAGACTACAGTCAAAGCATGTTCTAGAATCTTGTAATGAGTAACAGTATACCCAAGAATATCAGCTCTGCCCCTCTGATGGAGAACATAAGGAATTGATTTGCTCTTTGAAACCCAAGTGCTAGGAGCCCTTTTAAATATCAAATAAACGAGGCTGAGCCAGCCACACTGCCCAGGGCATCAGGGATATGTCATCCTGCTCTGAGGGCCCAGTGTTCTTTAGTCAACATTGTAGGAGTATTTACTGCAGAGATGCATTGATGGCGGTCTATTAAAAGGAGGAGGCTCCCATTGCTTCCGCGGGCATCTTGTGGAGTTTCCTGGTTTTAGGCTGATGGAGCCCACAGAAGCTCCCCACCATTTCCTGGTCTGTGGTGGAATGCTGCTCCATTTCTAACTCTTCCTTGTTCTCAACTCTGCAGTCCAGATCTATAGGTCAAGGCTTCTGAATAAACCAGCTAAGCCTCCAGGCAAGTTGGTGTGACTCCCTGTAGGGTGGGCCCAGAAAAGGGAAAGTCCTTGGCTCACCCAGAGCAGCAAGGACCAAGCAGAAGTGAGTATCAGACTCTTACTGACAACAAGGTATGCTGCAAGATGTCGCTGGTACTCAATCATTTGTCTTCATCAAATTTTTATTTTTTCAAGAACTCATGCATTATTTTCAAATAAGTATGAAAACCTCTCACTGACTCAACACCTTGTACGCTATTCACTAGTCTATAGATTTGCCCCAAGACTAAAAATAAACTCCATGGGGAAGTGATAAATTCAAAGAGAGGGTTATTGTTGTTGTCATTGTTGTTGTTGTTTTTATATCCCTATGATGACTCAGTCAGACTACCCAAAATAATCCTTGCAATGAATGTATTTAAGCCCCTTTGAGTATGATATTGAATAATTGGTTTTTGTTAAAAAGTGAGTCTTGAGTTGGCATCATCATCATCATCATCATCATCATCATCATCATCATCATCACTATTATTATTCAGCAATGCCTTTGCAACTTGCTGGTGCCACAAGACGAACCACCTGGAGATCTCATTAAAGTGCAAATTTCCATTCACTGGGTGTTGGGTGGGGCCTGTGGTTCTGCTTCTGTAACCAGCTCCCAGAGGATGCTGGTGCTGAAGCTGAGCGTTTGCTGCCCACACTGGGCTGGCTGGCTACAGAGGAAGTGAAGTCGGTCCGACACTTTTTGCATTCCCCAAACTGACAAACTGACTTTATGTGATGTAGATATATCTGCCATTCCAAAGCATAAATTTAATTTTTAAAAGGTTATTATTTCCGGTGGCTTGCTCAATGTCACGCTTTGTATGGCCTCAAAAGAAAGCATCCAGCACAGCTGCATAATTGGAAATTATCTTATATTTCAAAGTAAAATACATGGCACACACATGAATTTGGAATCAGGGTAGTTGGGAATCAATGACTTGGCCCCCTCACTTCGGTTAACTTCTGTTTCACATGGGACAGGTATGACAAGTTGTTCTGAGACTGTGTTGGGCACTGAAGGGCGCACAGTCATTTGGGCATGAGAACGGATGGGCGCCAGTTAGAGATTTAGACTGGGTGTAACAGCGAGTGTGTGAAGTGGAAAGGGAAACATAACCCAGTGCTGGTGTGAAACCAAGGAGTCAGAGGTTAAGAGGAGGTTTTGGAAAGTGAGTTTTCATGCAAGCCAAGTAGGGAAGTGGGGGTAAACAGCGAATGTTTAGTGGACATTTGTTAAACTGAAAATCAAAATCAAACACACAGAAAACAGCCTAAACTCTACTCACGAGCACAGAACTGCTTAGGACCTTATTTTGCCGGGTCACTTCATCACTTGTTTTTGTTTGTTTGTTTTTGTTTTTGTTTTTTTAATAAGCAGTCCATATTCTTTTATATGTTCATTTCTGTCAAAAGCTGTCTGAGTTTCCTGGGATGCCCTTCTGCCTTCTACTTTTTTTTTGCTGCCCCCCCCCCCCCGTCTTATCCTGTGTTCTGCCATGCTTACTGGCCTTTATATATCACATGCAGTGTTGCTGGTAAGAGGTCTTAAAATACATTTCTTTCCTATTTGAAAACAACAGCTGAGTTCTTGAAAAGTAAAGCTTTGATGTGTTGACCTGGATGGTCAACCTCTCTGCCCAACCTATGTCTAGTCATTTTACTGGTACCTCATGGGCCAGGACTCCCTGCTCCATGGTGAACTGCTGCTGCTTCCACGGATGGTTATTAGCATGTGCTTTTCAACCTGGAGTTGTGCTAGCTGCATCTCTCACCACAGTGACGAAGCACCTGACCAATCATGTCAGAGAGGAAAAGTTTATTTTGGTTTGCACTTTCAGAAGGGGCAGCGTGTCATGTGGCAGAGACACGCAGTGACGGAGGCACATGGCAGCAGGGACGTATTAGTAGCAAGGGCATGGCGTGGCAGGGGTGTGCAATGAGAGAGGCGTGCGGAGGCAAATGTATGCAGTGGCAGCTTCTTCTTATCATTACCTCAGCCAAAGAAACAGAGAACTCTAGACCCAGCCCTGTTGCCATATGTCTTCCAGCTGGACACTGCAACTAAAGGTGCCACCATCTCCCCCAAATAATCTGATCATCGGGGCAGAAAGCACTAAAAAAAATGAACCTGTGGCAGGCATTCCAGGGTCAAAGTGCAGTGTTTGTGCCGTCTGAGCTGGTCTGAGCTGTGGCTAAGCCGTCGCTGGCCTGTGCCCGTGAAGCAGTTGAGTACTCGACCAGAAGTGGGGGCGGGGACATCTGGTTGCATCCTCAGGATCCTGAGCTCTGACTAGGTATGAAGAGCAGCATTTCGGTCTGGGAAGGAGGAGTTAGTGGAGGGCAGGCTCTGTTACAGGGATGGTTCGGGAGCCATGTTGGCTAGATTTAAATGCTACTTTGTTATTTTTCAAGTTAGTCTTGGAATAATTACTGCTTCAGATTTCAGGTTTTTTTTTTCATGTAGAAACTGGAGGTAGAGTACTTAGCATAGTTCTTTCCCCAAACTAATGAACGTTGACAAGATCAGCATATACCCACGTGCTTGCACACACACACACCGTGCATGCTTCTTTGTTAGGTGCACAGAGAGAATGTGACACAGGTCTATGATATGATACAGAGTGTGAAGGAGGTTTATAAAGCACTGTAGCCAGCTTTCTCAGAAAGAGATTTAGCTGAGCATAGAGGGCAAATAAGTTCACTTGGGGGCACATTTAATGCACCGCTCTTCAGATAGTATTAACGTGAGCCAGGAGAGCACATCCTTGGGAGCACTCTCCAGCATGTGGCAGAATAATGGGAGGATCTGGGTCATGTGAGTTCTTTTATCTTCTTTCCCTCCCACTCAGTGACAGCCACTTATGAAATCCACTATTCATTCTTTGGAGATGGAGCTAAGTAAACGGAGCTCTAATTAAGACCTTAGACCCCATGAGGTCTATCTAACATCTGAGTTCACCAACTTGGGTATCATTAAAGAAATGAAAATTCCCATGGGCATTAGGTGTTTAACATCATACCTGAATGACAGCCGGAAGACCGATAATGACTCAAAGACCAGGATATTGGTGAATGTGGCTAATCACTGAAAATCGCAGAGACTGTCAATCAGGAAACTGATTTCCATAGACAAATCTCCTTATCACTATTTCCCTCTTATTTGCAGAATTCAAATCATGGATTATTGGGTGGCCAAATGCCAGTCTAAATGGAATATTTGCCAGCTTAAGGTTTATTGACTTCAATTTGTTGGCTATAATTACTGAGTTTTTATGTTCAAGTATTCTAGTGCTGACATGCTTGGGGGAAAAAAATTGAACCACAGTGGTGATTGCACAGCAAGGAAATCATCAGAAGAGGAAAATTAAATGCTAGGTGATCGTTTGAAGTCAGCAGTGATGGGAGTGAGTGGGTGGGTGAGTTAAAATTTTAAGTGATTTAGCAAATGATGCTAAGAAAGCGCTAGAACATCACTTTGGGTTTTCTATTATAGCAAATTGTAATTGATCATCTTTTGGTACTCATGAAAGAAAGAGCACTTTATGAAAAACTTTCACTGCCCTAAGCAACTCATACCAAAAAAAAAAAAAATCCCCTACCATTTGTTGAAAAGAATACCCCGAAATAGATTTCATTTTTAAATCCCAAGTTGCTTGAGAACTTTGTCAAGAGGTATCAAAGAAATGCCTTTTACTCCAGAATGCGCTGGAATCAGCAGTAATAGTTAGAAATAATGAAATCAGGAATGACATTTTCCATGTCTCCCTGGGATGGTAGGTCATGGTATGAAGTTTTCAGAGGAGGACAGATCCATTTATTTCCCTTTCTGTCTTCTGAGTGAATCTATATTATCTTGCTAAAAAAAGGATGGCAGATTATCTTCTTGAGTTAGCTCTAACCTGCTTCTCATGTGTATTAAAATCCTACTCTAAGCCTCTCTTGCCTGAGGAGAATGAAGATGGCGCTTCCTTCAGATTCTCTTTAGTTCTATAAGGAAGCAAACATTAGACTTTGTAAGAGCTGAAGTCCTGTGGAGCGGCTGGTGGACTGGGCTCTTGTCTTGGAGTTGTTCCCTCTCACGGGTTCGGTGTAGCTGTGGTTTCGCCGGCTCACACTCTATCTGCTCATCTGTCCGTTCATTCCTCACCCATACAAGCCTTAGAACATATGTGTGTACTCATTTTTGATGCTTTTTTACTTATTCTTTTTATAGTTAGAAAAACCTGAATTAAATATATTGCTTGAAAATATATTAGTAGGGTGATTATAGTTAACACATATGCATTATATATTTCAAAATCCCAGAAGGTAAAAATTTGGGATGCTTTCCTTGCAAGAAATAATGATGTCCGAGGTGATGGATATGCTAACGCCAGGATTTTATAATTATATAATATATATACATATGTAATGTGTACAAAATCACACTCTAGCCATAAATATATACAATTATTGTGTGTCAATCAAAAATAAAGAAAACAAAACTTGTAAGAAGCAGGATGTTTGGTGACTTCGATTTATATGATTCAGCCTCAGGCAAGTTTTGTAAAATTAAGTAACTGTCAGTTGACCTGGCCTTCTCTCTAGTTCTACAGTATGGGTGTTTACACATCTAAAAGACAGCTGAGTATGAAGCTGCCATGACTGGGGTTTAGCCTGTGCTCATTTTTCTCTTGTTTTTCATATATTAGCTTAATGTCATGTCATCAAGGAGGCACACCCTGTCCCCAGATTATGGAATGAACCCCGGGACACTTAGTAGCACTCAGTGTGACAGAGTGCTTGATTGCATCACTGTTTACTCAGTGCCTGTCTGTGGAGCGGGAAGAACCACTTCTCCACACTCCTTCAGGTGGAAGGGCCATTTGCTTCTCACTCCTTCATATCCAAGGCTGATGGCAGTGCCCTCGTCTGAGCAGACACGCTGGCTGAATTATTACAACACCACAAGTAGCCATTCAAAAGACATGACATCTGCTGTAACCACTGAGCAAAGGACAGGCATGGGCAGCTGCTATGCGCCAAGGCAGCTTCCTCTGCAGTGGTACCGATGGCTGCAGACTCATAACTAAGAGTGAGAGACACTGAAGGCTTCTGTGACAACCCCACCACCACCAAAAGTAAGAACCCAGACAGCCATTGAAAAGAGTTCTTGAAAATGGTGATAAAGATGCTGAAGTGTAGCACTTCACTTCACTAACAACTGAAGTGCTTGAATAAGATGAAGGCAGCTGGTGAGGACCACTCAGTTTTCTTTAAGGAGCTGGCCACTGGGAGCTTGACTATTCTCGATGAGTATATGGCAATACAAATTTGACTTGGTGGTTTTTCTCTTTGGGAGGTTGGGGAGAGATGGAGGGTGACCCTGGATGGAATACAAAGCAACTGCGATAGGAATGTATTGTAGGAATCAAAAATAGTTAAATCAAAAATACATTGATGGGAAAAAGAAGGGCAAATTAACCTTTTAAGGTTGTGTTTAATATAGAATATTTTACAGGTAATAATTTTCTAGATGTCACAGGATAGTGAATTGTAAAGAAATCAGAAATTAAAAAGACTGATGACCAGGAGATTGAAATGAGATAAAGTATAAAGTTATTTGTAAGAGTGAAGTCCCTATATTAGATAGTAAAGGGTTAACTCTACTTGTTAAGACATTGAGATGGACATGCATTTAGAAAAGTCAGACTTAAAAGATCTCCACACTGCTAGAAACCTGATACATTATAGTTGCACCTTCCCCTAGGAGCTGTTATGCTTTCTCACTGTAAAATGTAATTAGCAGATGTAAAAAAAAAGTATTATTAATCATACAGGGCGTAATTGTGGTTGTTTATATGTAAATTCTTTCATGTTCATGGATTGCTTGTTTTTCCATTTTAAGTAGGCAGATTAGAAGTCAAATGCTCTCCTGCTTCCCACAGGTTCTGAGAGGGACCAGCAGAAAGCACATGCAGGAGGAGCCGGGATGCAATTTCTTCATGAATTTGTCAGTTGCTGGCTCTGTGACCGCCAAGAAATCATTGTTTTTCTCAACATATTTCTGCTCTGTGTCCTGGTGACGCCTGACACAGGTCCCTCTTTTGGCCTGTATTTCTCATGTATGTCAGTCCCCGTGCCTAGGTCTCAAGGCATTAAGGTTCCCCACTCAACTCCTTTCTATACTGCTGTTGCCTTGAAAATTCCTCTACTTAGAAGACTTGTTGGAGTTCCAGTGTGCCTTTTGCTTTCTTTCCTTCTCCAGTATCCTCACCAAATATCCCTGAAAAATAGAAGAGAAAACGTGATCTTACATTTTAACAGAGCAGCCAGACGGATTATTAGAAGCCAGCAAATGACTACAAGAGGAATTATATTTACAGTTGCAGGGCACAAAATCACATTGTTCTGGGTTTTGAAGGTGTGCTGCCTATGATACAATACCTTTTCACATTTGCTGTTGAAGTTTCAAGTTCATCCTCAGACATAAGCCATCTTTGAATTATTTATCCAGCAGTGAGAATGGACTGGCCTTGTCTTTCCCCTCTCTGGTTGGTTTTGCTAGCAGTGCTCTCTGCTTTGTGAAGAGGATGCTCTAGTGTGTGTGTGTGTGGGGGGGAGGGCAGGTAGGCTGCATTTTGGTCCATATTGAATTAAACTTACGACCTTAAACTTCCTACTGTAGGCTTGTACTTGCCTGTGCCAACAAATACAGGCTCTTTCAGTGTGGGTGAGCATACAAAGCTGTACTTAGTCTGACTGAGCTAATGTAGGGGAAAGAATAAACACGCAGTACATGCAAGATGAAATCTCTCTAGCTGTCTCCGACCCCTGTTTCAGGAGTCTTCCTTGCTTTCTTTTGCTCATCTCTATCATGTACCAAAGCCCAATGATGAGTCTTCCTCGAGAGTCAAGCATGGCAACTCAATTGAGCAGAAGCACAGGCATGAATATTTCAATCTGACATTGACTCCTGAGCTGGGAAGTTTTACAACTGCCCACATATGGACAAGCTTATGTTGAACATATCTTGATTTGGGAGAGGAATCACAATTTTGACTGCCAAACTGGGGGATCTGCCGCCCTTGCTTATTTTATTGCCATTTGGCTTTACCCCCTCCCTCCCCCCATCTTTTCTTTAGGGGATTTTCATGAAGCTGAGAGGAACATAAATGCTCAAGGCCAGGTCAGGAGAGGGGACCAGGGTTGGATGCTGGATGTTGACTCCTAGCCCTGAGCCCTCACTATTATCTGAGTTCTGATTATATACTCATGTCTTGCCACAAGCACAAGTAGATTTAATACTACAGAGCAATGAAGTGTGAGCTGAGAAAGTTAATGGCTACAATAGGCAGTGCGCTTTTTCTGGTCCTGGGTTTTGTAGCAGCAGCAGCAGCAGCAGCAACAGCAGCAGCACATCCCTCCCAAGGCTGAGTGGCAGGGAGCAATCATCCTGCTGGCCACTGTGGCTAAGGCCACTGTCTACCATCACTGAAGAAGTGCTCAGGAAAGCGCTGCCTCCAGGGGGAAGAGCAGAGTGTCAAGCTGGTCCCGCAGTGGGGGCAAACCAATGATGCTATTGAACAACACAAAGAACTGCCCCCTGCTAGCTTGTCTGTGTTGGGCCTTTGCTTTCATGAGATTGTTGGCAAGTCAGAAAGTACAGAGAGCAGGCATGACTGATGCCGTTCTGATGAGACAAGGCAAGTTTCACGATTGCAATAATATTTGGATGTAAAAACAGTGACAAACCTTTACAGGCAGCAGAAAGCACACCTACTTGGGACTAGCACAAACACTGTAGTCTCAGTTACTCCCAACCTCTCACCCCTCAGAGACACAAGGAGACTCAGTAAAGGCAATAGAGAGGGACACTGTTTGCAGGAGGTCTTAGCAGCCTTAAATCTGTCTTGAATAATCAGTCTACAGAAAACAGTAAACCAGAAGAGGCTTTTGATTATAAATGTAATTGTTTATTCAATGACAAATTGAGCTCCCTGGGCTTCCAAAGTGTTCCCTGAGATATTTCTGAAGTTACTTCTGGCCGTTTCTAGCACCCCAAAGAGGTGACTGACAAGTCTACACTCCCTTGCTGTGAACCTGCTTGGCACACAACTGAAATGCACAACACAGCAAATGCTTCTTTAGAGTCTCTGTTAGTAGAGGAAATAATACACACACACACACACACACACACGCACACGCACACACACACAAGTTGTGGTAACAGCACGGAAGAAAATGTACAGAGTGATAAAGCAGTAAGCGGAGACATGAAGGCACAGAAACGGGGTGCTCAGAGGGACTCTGTTTCATTTAGAAATGAAGGATGAGCAAGTCCAGTGAGGAAAAGGTAGGCATGCGGAGTGCTATTATGCATGAGAAAAAGGGAACTTCCTGGTCAGCATCAGGTGAGCGAGGGGGAAAGAGGATCAGATGGCACTCAAAGGACCTTGTGGCATGAAGTCTTTATTCTAAGATCAAAGGGGAATGGAAAATGATTAAAGGGCTGTGAGCAAGATTCTTATATTACTTTTCTATTTCAAAAGAGTGTGTTCGTTGCTGGTGTAGTGTGGGTTGGAAGAGGCCAGGAGTGGAAATAGCAAACAGCCAGAGTTGTGGGAAGCTGGGTGTCACAGTGGTTTGGTCTAGAGGATGCCTTTTAGTCCACCTTTGCTCGAGTAGTGTCTGGGATAACCCACAGAGCCTTTATGTTTCAATTCCAGAGATAAAAGATGGGGAAGGCAAGCCTGTTCCCTCCAGGGACATTTTCAGAAGTTCTGCTCACTGCCGCAAAGAAAGCTGGGATGTGTAGTCCAGTTTTGAGCGGTCAAGCACCTAGGGAGACTGCATCCAGCAAAAGTAGAAGAGAGCCAGAAGTTTATTTTACACACACGCACACGCACACACCCCTACTGAAATAAACGTCAGCCTCCTCTAGAGGCTACAAGTCAAATGTGGAATCCCTTTTTAGGGTATATATGTCCAAGATTTGCAAAATAGCTACTTAAATGTAGATCAAGTAATTAGCTTTATTAACAGCCAGGCAAGCACCAAATAGCTCCCCAGACACATGGCTGTCTGTTAGGAACTAGATTGCAGAGAAGCCAGCTTGGGCCTGAGGCCAAAGTAATGCCTCCTATTTCTGTATCACCTCTCAAGCTTGGGATCAACTTATCCCCTCCTGGTGGATTTGAAACCTTGTAAATCCAGCCAGCAGCTTGGGCTTGCGTGCCCCATTCCACACTCTTGATTACCAAGAGGATAGCTCAGGTAGGGGAATAATCTTCTGCCCTCGAAGAGAGGTCCTGCCCACATATAGAAAGGGAGCCTGAGATGCTTTGAGCTGGTCCGAGAGTAAAGAGCTTGTTATGCGCTCTTGTCCAGCGAATATAGACCTCTGGCCTCAGCTAGTTTCCTATCTGCTAGGAGAGGGGGAAGCAGACAACTAGGAACAAAACCTTTGTTCTCTAACTCCCCCCCCCCCACAAAACCCCATGGGATTGGGGGAGGGGACCGCAGCTACCGGAGAAGTGGAAGCTGAAGCCTTTTTAAAAGGGAGGACTTTGTGAAGGGGAGTCTTGTGCTGCATAATTAATTGCCTGAAATATGCTTTATTTGGGTAATGGAACGGGCCTTATTTTAAGCATACATTGTAGTCTTGTGAAGCCTTAGCACAAAGAGAATGAGAAGCGAAGGAAAACAAGATGACAGGTGTTTTCAAATATGCAGTTTGGTGTCCTTTGGAGTCGAAAGGGAGAAAAAAGGGAAAAGTCAGGTGAGGACGGTGGTAGAAAGTGTTGAAAGGGAAAATGGACAGACGGCTAAGACGCTAGGGTAGGGCTGAAGGTGGCGGTACAGATACCTGTCATAGGAGGCCCGCTCATCAGTCAGAACGCCAGGCTTCTGGCGGACTGGAGAAAGGACGGGAGAGGTTAATAAAAAGACTATTTTTAAGGCGTAGGAAGAGACACAGGAGCGTCCATTAGATGCTGAAGTAGTCAAGGATGGGACAATAGTGAGGAGACCTGCGGGGGTCAGGGGTGAGGTTGTCTGTTAGAGCCTGCAAGAGCTATGGCTCAGGTAGAGGCCACCTTGCTATCGGGGAAAGGGGCTGGAGGAACAGATCCTGACCTCTGTCTGGTCTTGCTCCCCGTGTCTCCTTTGGACCAAATTCAGTTGGAAGCTAAAAACAGTAAACCCAGAGTAGTACAGAGGTGGAGAAGGCTGACAGGCAAACGGGGGAAGATCCTTGCCACAGGGTGGCAGATCACATCAGGAGGAACCAACACCAAGTTTCCTGCCATGAGCTGACTGGTGAGTCGCCTCTAAACATTCACTGACTACTCGCTCCATCAAGCATTGCAGACACCAAATCAAGAAAGGGCTCCCTTCTGGGAGGATCATAATCCAGCCCCGAGTCAGGATGCTAGTTCTAATGCAGGTGAGAGCCCTTGAGGGAGTGAAGAACACGCCCTGAAGATCCAGGTTGGGGTTTCCCGTGGAGGGAAGTGACACTGAGGTACCAACAGGCTGAGGAACACAGACTGCCTGCACTGTGAGTACGTGTGTGCAAGGGGGCAGGTGTCTACCACCTGGCTTTTCTGTCACTAGCTCCGACTGAGTCTGGCCCAAAGGAAGCACAGCGGCAGAAAGGCGAGCAGGAGAAGACAGAGGTCAGGGTCTATTCCTCAAGCCCCTTCAGCTACCGGCAGAAAACAACAGGAAGGGAGAAAGAAGGCTGTGAATCTGAGAGTATCACGAACCAGGTGAGGGTGCGGTTTTTACCCTTAAAATCGCCAAGTGGGACCCGGCCCTGTAAAAGGACATGTCTTCTTTAGAAGGATACGTGACCGATGAGGGCTTCTTAGTGACTCCTTTTGTTGATACGTTTTCTTGGGTTTTCCTCATTCCCCTCTGTCCTTCTTTCCTTCGCTCAGCACCTTTATATTATTGCTGTTTCTGATAGACAACCCCCCAACCCCCCAGGGTTAAGGGGCTAGTTAGGATGGATCTAGTGCAGTGAGGAGAAAAAAGAAACAGCGTAGGTCTTTAATAAATTTTCACTTCAGTTGCCAGTAGGGGTTTAATTTGAGGATAGAGGAAATATTGGGGATGCTGGCATAGAAATTAAAATGCTTAATGAGCCAATGCTTAGTGGGTCTATGGCAAATAAAGTAAACATGGGATGTGACTTCATGACAGTTTGAAAAGCCGGCTGGAGATACTATCACTATACCATGATGTTATTGTAGATTGCAACACAGAAGAATTGAACAGGTGAAATTGCAAACACGTACTTGCACATTACATTTTCACACATCGATCTCTGAAGAGAAAATTCTTCAAGACTTTGGGGAGAAAGCCCATTACTGGATTAATCAAACAACTATCTCCTATCTGCACTTTTATTTTATATACCCTTTACACCTGTTTAATTAATCCTAAACACGATGCTGACTGCTAATTAAACAGCCCTGGAAGTGACTGACTGAAGGTAGTAATTTGAGATAATTAGTTTTGGTTTCAAACACTCAATTTTCACACTTTGTGCTCATTTTTAGAAAGGGGTGGCTCATTATTACAGGCAGGGTGGGGGGTGGTGTGAGACATTTTCCTGCTGGACTCTGAGGAGCTGAGGAGGTGGGAGGTTTCAAATAGGACAAGAACATAGTAGAGTGTTGCAGAATCTCTTCCATACCCACCCACCCACCCTGCAGAAGCTCTTCCACACTCACCCACCCACCCTGCAGAAGCTCTTCCACACTCACCCACCCACCCTGCAGAAGCTCTTCCACACTCACCCACCCACCCTGCAGAAGCTCTTCCACACTCACCCACCCACCCTGCAGAAGCTCTTCCACACTCACCCACCCACCCTGCAGAAGTTCTTCCACACTCACCCACCCACCCTGCAGAAGCTCTTCCACACTCACCCACCCACCCTGCAGAAGTTCTTCCACACTCACCCACCCACCCTGCAGAAGCTCTTCCACACTCACCCACCCACCCTGCAGAAGCTCTTCCACACTCACCCACCCGCCCTGCAGAAGTTCTTCCACACTCACCCACCCACCCTGCAGAAGTTCTTCCACACTCACCCACCCACCCTGCAGAAGCTCTTCCACACTCACCCACCCACCCTGCAGAAGTTCTTCCACACTCACCCACCCACCCACCCTGCAGAAGTTCTTCCACACTCACCCACCCACCCTGCAGAAGCTCTTCCACACTCACCCACCCACCCACCCTGCAGAAGTTCTTCCACACTCACCCACCCACCCTGAAGAAGCACTTCCACACTCACCCACCCACCCTGAAGAAGCACTTCCACACTCACCCACCCACCCTGCAGAAGCTCTTCCACACTCACCCACCCACCCTGAAGAAGCACTTCCACACTCACCCACCCACCCTGAAGAAGCACTTCCACACTCACCCACCCACCCACCCTGCAGAAGCACTTCCACACTCACCCACCCACCCTGAAGAAGCACTTCCACACCCTCATATGCTCACTCACCCACCCACCCACACCCACAGCAGCTCAACATAGCCTGGGTCAGAGTGCTGAATTTTTTTTCCTATTAGTATATAGAAACGCACATGGTGTTGATTTGGAGAACATTTTTATCTAGTGCATGGCATGGGGACAGCTCAGTGAGTGGCCAGGATCTCTTTCCTGGGTTTTCTAGAAGCAATAAAAAGAAAAAAAAGAGGTGAAGAAGGCCAAGGCTACTGCGCTTTGAGCTTTGGAGAAGTATCTTTCTGAGTAGTCACATCCCACAAAGGCACAGAGCCTAATCAAGCCATTATCTGTCAAGGCAAGGCTGGTATGTTTAGAAGAGAAAGCAAAGGGCAGGAGGAGTTTTTATGGTTGCACAGTGCTAAGTAAGCTAACATGTTCCCCACAGGGAAAATGGAACCAGGAAGAATTTAGGGTTAAATGGGCTGACCTGAGTGTTCTCCCTCATTGCCTCTGCTGAAGCAGGCAGAAAGCTGGGGCCGCCATGAGCGGCTCCTTCAGCACCTGGACAGCTCCAGGCACACTGTTCTGCGTCTGTGAGTAAATCTTCTACTTGCATCTTCCTGTCACTGCACTGGCTACCAATATGGCTTGGAAGTCTGCAGACTTAGAGGGGTTATCCAGATGTGGGGCAACTTTCACAGATATCAAGAATAGTTTGGAAGTCAGCTGGCTAGAGGCTCGTGGGTGGCCATTTAGATCCCAGGATGTACAATCTTTTGTGGAAAGCCAGGCTAACTCTTTTAACATTCCCTTTGAGCCTGATCTACATAAGTAAATCTAGGGACAACCAGGCTACATAGTGAGACCCTATATCAAAAAAACAAAACAAAATAATTCATGAAAACTATGATTTTTAATTTTAAGTGGCGCATCAAGTTTTAAACACACACACACACACACACACACACACACACACACGCACATACACTCAAGTTAAATTCCCACATAACATTTATGTGCTAAAGCCAAAGAGAATTTCTGAGATGACCTTCTGTGATGTAGGTTTGCACTATGGCTTCATTTCTTTTTTTTTTTTTTTCCACACCAGAACAATCATGTACAGAATAAAAAAGCAGCAACAAAAAGCATGAAATACTTTCCTTTGGCCTTCGACAGAAGGAAATTTGAAGCAAAAGTAAATTGTCTCTCCATGTTTGTGTGTCTGTGCTTTGAAAGGAAGTGAAGCCCACAGACTGTTAGGAAATTATTTCTAATTAATTTGGTGGTCCTAAAACCATAGCTTGCCTTCAGGCTGACATGTCTAGGTTTCTGTTACAGCTTTGACTGTTTAGTTTATGGTGATAATCCATCATTGCACAAGACATGCCATGGATTGAAATGTCCTCTCATTTGTTTTGCAGATACCTCAAATTAGCTATGCATCCACAGCCCCAGAGCTGAGTGACAACACCAGGTATGACTTCTTTTCTCGGGTGGTCCCGCCTGACTCCTACCAAGCCCAAGCCATGGTGGACATTGTGACGGCCCTGGGATGGAATTATGTGTCAACACTGGCTTCTGAGGGAAACTATGGAGAGAGTGGTGTTGAGGCCTTCACCCAGATCTCAAGGGAGATTGGTGAGCATGTATTTACCCACTGATTGCATTTGGAGGTGACAGGATGCTACACTCTGGACACCTCCAAGTGCTGTCTGATGTATATGAGATCATTGGAGCTCTCACAAAATGTGTGGCCCAGGCTTTCCTCATTATGGGGAGGCTAGGCATATTGCAGAAGGTCTTATTATTCACATGTCTCACAAGGTGACTCTTTGGTGCTAATTTGAGCAGTAGAGCTCCTGACTTTGTGAGTATCTTTAGAGTTGTCTGTTTTGATGAGGGAGTTTGCAGGCACCTTAGAGACACAGTGGATTTGAATGAATGGCATACTGTTTGATTGTTCTAGAGAGAAGTTTACATTAGCAAGTCATCAAATTAAAGAAAAAAGTCAGTGGAATTTAACATGGAACACTAGAGGGATCAGCGCTTGTAATCATCTTAAAGCAATATTAGATCAGCCCCTAGGGATGGTCCTAAGTCATACTCTCATTGTCATATTTGACTTTTTCCACCTTTCATCTGTGTATAAAAGTCTAGAGCTCAGAGAAGGATGAAGGTTAGGAAGGAGTGCTGGCAGGCTCTCTCCTGCAATATCCTCAGATCTCTTTGGGTATTTCACCACCATGTATATTTGTTTGCAAGGCTGTAAATCCATTCTATTACATAGGAAAAGACAGAGCAGAAAGACAGCAGGACGTAGCATACAGCCTCCATCTTACTGACAGTCAGTCAGTGAGCTATCTTTCCAGATGGAAGGAGACATATTAGTGACACTTTAATATCATTTTATTAAAGAGATATATGGATTTGAATGTTGGTAATTGATGCTGTGGAGATACTAAAGCATCTCCTGACTATTTTTAAGCAATTGTGAACTTCAAGAAGGAAATTGTGTTGATCAGTTAATGGCTGGAAGTTTCAGTTCAGGGGGAAATCATGAGGATGATTGAGATTTAGCTGTAATCACCCAGAACCAAGAACCTAAAGGTTTTGAAATAAGATTTTCAGTTGAGAGTTGTAGATGCCTGAATCCTTTTTTCTGCATGGGATAAGACATGGAGATTTACTGTGCTCAGGACTTCTTATATTTAGCATGTCCTCATGGCTATGTTGTAGAGACTTGTCTAGTCAGCAGATGGGTCAGTTGATTTATTTGGACAACTGTTTGTACCAACTCTGACCATGATACCATGACCTTTGCTTTTTGGAAATTATATCACTATATCTATAAAAAATGATTCAAAAGCTTCCATTAAACTTTAAATTATATTATTTTCTTGGAAAAAAAAGTCCCATGTTTATCCTTAAAGTAAATGCCCACTCAGATGAAAACAATAGCTTCTGGAAGCAAGGTTAATATATTATTCAAGCAGCTGATGTCGGGTCTTACCAGAGTGATAATTCAACATGCGGAGGAAAATAATAGAGTATGCATTGAAATAAGTTTTCTGCAGTGATTCGGGGCATTCTTCAATGTTGGGACACATTTTGTGCGTATGGAATAAAGTAATATGAAAAATTCAATAAGGACATAATTTGCCTATCGTAGAATGTGATATGATGTGCTCTTATAAAAGTTTATAGTTTACAGTATAATTTTACAGTAAACACATACAGCACAATTTTATTGACTGAAATAAGAAATACTTGATTGTGTTTTAAGAGGTTTTGCTGTACTTTGGTAATCCTGTCACATGAGAGGACTCAGACAGTGCCATCCATTACTGCTGTTTCTCTCTTAGTCATTAGTATGGAAGAAAATAATTTTAGCACCTCATGTATGCTCCTGATTAGAGCAACACATTTTTTTCCTGTGTTGATCCTTTCAGTGTTCTATGACGTGATTGGCTGTCCATTCTTTTTCAGCTCTCACTTATGTGGAGACTGGAGGAGGGATGGGTTGTCACTTAGTATGCAGAATGCTGAAAAGGCCAAATTAGTACCACACCAGAGTATGCCATGGAATATATTAAGTATCAGAATCATCCCTCATTTTAATGACAAAGATTTTATCTAGAACAAAAATAGCTGAAAATCCAACCTTTCACACGACAGTGATATTAATGGGAATGGCAAATAGTAGCAACTTAACTCATTCTGGAATTATCCGAGGACTCTAATGAAAATTCATTAGCTCTGTAACATTTGCACTCTTACTGAATCTGTCACCATGATAGTAGTGTGTATTTAGAAATCTGAGTGTCTTGAGAGGGGGAGGAAGAGAAAGAGGGAGGGAGGGAGGAGAGAGAGAGAGAGAGAGAGAGAGAGAGAGAGAGAGAGAGAGAGAGAGAGAGAGAGAGATACACATTCAGTTTTTGGAGCATCTGTCCAGTAATAAAATTATGTATTCATTCAACTTGTATAAGAAAAATTCCATGCTCTTTTCTGAGTTTCTCTCTTCAGCAACATTGATTGTTAAGACATTTCAATGTAAATCGAGGCATCCTATGTTTCATCTCTGATTAATTCAGGTAGATCATAACGCAATCATAGCAAAAATGAAAATCCGTTTAATGATATATTGCACATTCAGTTTAATTAAAGTGGTTTGCATTTTAACAAATTCTGAGATTCTGGAAGTATTCTTTGTGAATCTAGGAGAACGAAGAAGATTATGTGTAAATGGTAGTCATGAATAGACTGGTGATGACTCATCTATAGGCGATGTCTTTGTGCAGGACATATAGGAGGCATTTGATAGAGTAAATATTTGGTACCCTAGCTCTCTTAGCCACATCTTAGAGAAACTATCAAACAAATGACAAATAAAACCCTAGAACAATATAAGTTCTCAAAATGGACAGTTTTCCTGGAGCATAGTCTACAGTGAGGCGTGGGAAAGAAAACTGTACATAAGTGGAGCATGGAAGACTTCATAAACGGGCCTCTGTGGTATCTGTGTTGGCTTAATATGGGCCTGTGGCAGGGGCAATAGAAAAGGAGGCAGACATGAGAGACAGTCCTGAGACCGACTCTATGGAAGTCAGTACCATCTCGGAAGAGCATCTGGAAGCCTGGTGTGGACTGAGGAGGCTGAGTTTGGTCAGAGGCACACTGTGATTCATACACCAGGGACAGGTCTCCATGGATAAGAGCAGGGACAGGTCTCCGTGGAGAAGACCAACAGAAACACTGATCTGTCTAAGCGGGAGCCAAGATGCTGACCCTGAAGACCATGCTTTAAAACAAAATCAGTTACAGAGGGAACGGTGGATGCTGAGTCAGCGCATGGAGAGAGTGAGAAACAGAGGAAGCCAAGGATAGACTGCCAGGCAGGAGTTTCATGGGACCAAGGGCTCCATGTAGTGAGAGGAAACAAATACCTGGGCAGCATTCTCTCTTCTTGGTGAGCTGCTGCCTCTTGGTCACCTTTGAAGAAAGTGTTCATTATAAAAAAATTCAAATATTTTCTTTGTGTATTTTTTTAATTCAAGGGTTATGAATAGTTTTTAATAAGAGAGCTGGGACTTCTTCCAGTGAACATAGTGGAGAGAGCGTGCTGCTCAGCTACATAGACCCACACTCTGTGATCTGGAGAGATGACTTACCTTTACAGATGTGCCAGGACGAAGGACAGTCTGGGGAACTAAAGACAATGCTCACCTGATTCTCATCTCAGAGAGCCAGAGACCTGAATCCAAGGTGGCTTCAGGGCTGTGCTGTTTCTGAGGTCTCAGGGGGGAGATTCTCATTTCCCTTGGAGCTTCTGGGCTGTGCCAGCATTCTCTGGCCTTCCTTAGTTTGTGGCCTATCACTTCTGTGTCTGCTTGTAAAATCTCATGGCCGCTTTCCATCTTATTGTAAGTCTTTGTGTTCTTTTCTCAAAGGATGTGGCCATGTTAGATAGGACTGCCTTAATCTAGCATGATCTCATCATGAATACTTAGCTATGTTTGCACTGTCTGTTTCCATATGGTCACACTTTGGGTTACAGAGGCGAGGATTTTTAGCCCATCTTTGTGGGTGTGGTTCAATGTTCATAGGGTATAATTGTGACCGTCTCAGAGGGATGACATCCAAAGACAGGGGTGGGAGGGAGGCCAGAAGAGAAGGTTCACGATAAGGATGTAAAGAGTTCTGAGTACACAGACTTTAGTTGATAGAGATGCCTATAGTACAACCAATTCAGAAGTTTCGTTGGCATCTTATGCAATTCTGCCCTTCTGATCTTGATTACAAGGGTAGCACGGCTTAGTATACAGGTGTGTTCCAGGTGTGTGTGGGATCCCGGTGTCTAGATTTCCCTGCCTCAGGTTGCCAAGAGCTTTCAGCAGGATTGTCAGAGACACTGTAAATATCACTGTACAACTTGCTGTTCAACTACTTCCTTTGTGCAGTTTCAAAAATGTCTCTCTTTCTAAAATAACACCTAGAAAACTATAAACAGCCAGAGTGTGTCTTCTAGCCTAATTTATTTTTATTTTCCCCCTTCGGTTTATTTCGGCTTGAGGGATGGGAATAGCTTAGTTGCCCCCTGGTTTAAGACTGGTCCATCATCCCTGTGACACATGCTGAGAGTCTAGAACCACACTCCTCTATTTGTCTCATTTTAATTATTCAGCATAAGGTTTCTCTGATACTGTAATAAAGGGGTTGATGATATTTGCTCGTGCTTTCCTATCACAAGCTGGGGGGCTTCTAGCTCCTGACTCAATAAATGACTTTCCTGAGCCTTTAGACAGTTTCCTTCAGTTCTTTGTCTTACCTTATTATACCAGTTTAAAAGGGAGACAGGATAATAAATGTTAATGCTACTACTATCATTATAAAGGGCAAGGAAGCTAAGGTTTTATCTTTGAAGATAAAAGGGATCTGTGAAAGCATGATACCTTTTCATTGTGTATTTGCACAGCGAGTCGACACACCTCCTTTAACTAGTCATCATGGTTATAAATGGCTTATTGACGATGACAAGCCTTCAAGTCATCGCTGCGTAATACCACAAGGGGCAGGATAGACCCAAATCTGTCAAATCTTCCACTGAATGTGACTTTTCTTCTAATTTGCCGATGTTGGACATTTCTGACTATTACCTGACATGTGTTCAGAATCTTAAAAATCTCAGTGTTAGAAGGGACTGTGAGGAGAGTTGGCAGTTCCTATTTGAATAATGAGATACACCAATTTAGTTAATGAAATTTGGTATATAAAAGGACTGATACTTGTCCCCCCCAAAACTTGAATATGATTTAGTTTTGGTGAGGATCAAGCATTAATGGAGAATTTTATTCCTAGTATAAAATTGACAAGTGCCCACTGATCATATTTTTCTTAAAGCTGGTATATTGTTTTAGAAGAAAGTACTTTCTCCCCTTAGGTTATAAATGAACCACATTTCTATTAATGAAAATGAATTCAGTTTTAAGATTAAAACAAAATATTTTCAATGACAGAAAGAAAAGCATACATAAAGAACAGTTTTTCTCCCCTTAGATGTTCATTGCTTTGGAAAAATGACTTCCAGCAGGCAAAAATCAATTTGACAAAAGTATTAATGTTCTAAAATACTATGAATGAAAGGAAACATTTTAATTCAATTGAAAATTTTACTTTATATTCCTACAGCTGAGTTCCATTGATAACACTACATTTCAAGTTGCAAATCACATTTAATTAATATTAACACCAGGTAATTGGCAAAAATAACTTCAAAGGAGGGCTGCGGAAATTGCAAATTGGAACTGCAGGTGCAGCAAGGCTGCGGAGGCTTCGGCGGGATCCAAAGGAAAGTGTATATGATTTTAACAGTTAGTGCAGTACCTCATCAAATGGAGTATCATTTCAAAGCTGTTCGTCTCTCTGGCCTCTCCTAATATTTAGGGCTCAGTAACTGCCAAGTATCAACAACAGCTGTTAGCGTGAACTGGCAAACAGCATTCCAACAAATGCTTTGAGACCTGTAATCCAAACGCTCTAGTTAAGTTTTCAGTAAACGATAGCAGTTGGGGTCGTGTGCAATGGGTCCCTTAGAGCAAAAGACCTCCCTTAAACCCCTCCCCTAATCATGAGACTGTGGTTGGTAAGGAGTCAGTGAGCATCAAGTGATGCCAATTATGGCCGCATTTGTAGAAGTGTTGCCTAAGATCCGGTATTGCTCCTAAAAGGAGTGGAGATAAGACACTGCGCTTGGTCCACAGCAGGACAACGCTGTGTGAGATCAGAACGGTGGCAGGAGCCTTCATCTGGATGCAGGATTCTGGGGGAGGGGAGAGGGAAGCTCTTCTTCTCTCTCTGTTTTTTCTTCTTACTTTACAATTTATTTTTAAAATTTATTTATTTATTAATTTATTCATATTACATCTCAATTGTTATCCCATCCCTTGTATCCTCCCATTCCTCCCTCTGTCCCATTTTCCCCTTACTCCTCTCCCCTATGACTGTGACTGAGGGGGGCTTCCTCCCCCTGTATATGCTCATAGGGTATCAAGTCTCTTCTTGGTAGCCTGCTGTCCTTCCTCTGAGTGCCACAGGGCCTCCCCATCCAGGGGACGCGGTCTTGCTAATTACCTCCAAACTAACTGCATGCAGCAGCAGTTTCACTGCGAGACTGGGGAGGAGGGGGGATTCTGAGTAGCTTCTGACCACATGCCTGCACCTTTCTCTTGATCAGTTTTGTGGGGGCTGCGGGTTGGGGGTCGGGTGTGTGTGGACATCTCAGCAAGTATTCTGCCGCAAAGTTTTGTGTCTTGTTTTGTCAACTCTAGATATCCAACGATGCTTGTTATGCCACCTGACAGCTTGTGTCTTATTGTGTCAACTCTGTGGCCACTTTAGCAGTAGTAAATTTCTTTACAGTTTGTGGTACATTGCTCCTGTGATGTTCCCTGCCCCTCCAACCCCCCCACCCCCCCCAGGCATCATGGTGAGCTACTGCTCACCACTCTGGTCAGAATGCTGACTTGTCTGTGCTTTTCTCAGTGGGAGACCATCCAGTCAGTACCCAGAAGGCTGCCTAACCCACAACTCTTGCTCTATGAGTTTCTATTTAACGACGATTGTCACCAGATTCATGGTGGGGCTCTTCGTGTTCGCCTAGAGGTTAGGCTTGCTCAGATTCTGGGAACTGGAAGGCGAAGGTGGCTCCAATCATGGCGTCTGCACTTTATTAGTTTATGTCCAGCTCTAAGGGAACTTTTAAGGGCTTCTGCACCATTAGGTCACTTTACTTTTTGTGTCCCCCAAACACTAAAGCTTGGGCTTATCCTGACTCCCACTAGCCTGGTAGTGCTGGGCAGGGGTTCAGAGCTTCCGCTGGCTAAGGTTGAGTTTTCAGTCTAACTACAGGGCCTTTGTGTTGAAGTCTAATTGCCTTATCTGTAGAACAGAGGTAACAACTGTCAGAATTGAATGAGGTCATACATACGGGGAGGGTAAGCAGTGGACAAGCGTCCATTACCATTGTTACTGAGAACCGGTCTTGACACACACTCCAGACCGTATTCAGACTCACAGCCATCCTGCCTCAGTCTTCTCAGTGCTGGGATCACAAGCTGAATGCCATCTCGCCAGGGCCTCAGCTTGCATTAGGTTAGAATCCTTTGGCTCGGCGGTGGACTTATTTTTCTAGGTCTGTATCCAGTTTGCTCAGTGTTCATGAGGCGGTGTTCCCAGCACTGACTTACCTTTCTCCCTCCCTAGCCCCCACTCCCTTAGCATGACAAATATACTATCTAAGGTAGAGCTAGCATAGAGCTGAATCCATGAATTCATTATTGCCATCATTGTACACCAAATATGCATGCTCATCTTTCCTTTTTACCTTTCTAAGTGTTAAGCATCATGTATTTGTGTCAGTTCTGAAAAAAAGGAGATAAGTCACGCTGCTTTTTAAAAAAAAAAACAGGTCACTGTTTTGTTGTTGTTGTTGTTGTTGTTTGTGAGTTGGAAAACACAGACAACCAACCAACCAACCAACCAACCATGCGGACTGTGAACATTGCCTCAACGGAGGAGGCATCGTATAGAACCCACATCCAAGAACAACAGGCCTGCCAGAAGGCTTCATCAGGAGGCTGAGGGGGAGTGGTCGGTAGGTCCCAAGCCAAAGGCCTGTGCACAGAATCATGGGAGCTGCTTTAGAGAACTTCAGAAGAAAGGATGTTGTAAGGCAAAGCCTCAGAGAAACATGGGATGCAGACCATGCCACCTTTGTAGTGTAGTACATATATGTGGAGTGTTGAATATGTCTAAAATGCTGACAGTATCTGACAATAGTATCTTGTTTACCTACTGATGGTTATTCAGAGTTACCATCTCCTAGGCCGTCAGTGTTTGACTTGTTCTTATGTGCAAGTCACGGTCACTTTTACCCTAGCATCACCCATGACCTTGGCAGCAATTTTGATTTTTCTCAGTGTCTGACAGTAAGCCTGGGACAATGGTTTAAATTCATCCTAACCCTTTAGTTTTCAGGTTTGAAACCATGTCACTGAATATGCACCCTTTCATCAGGAGTGAGCCCTGGGCCCTTCTCTGCCATTGCAAACCTACAGTGTCCTATCCTTGACGTGACTGATGGACCTACTCCTACACCCTCGTCTCCCAGACTTGGATCACAATGCAGCATTTGTTCCTTGCCAGCTTTCACCTGGGCAGCAGCGTCTGTTCTCCTGTCCGTTCTCTCACCCGGTGGATCTGGTTTGATGACGTGAAACCATCAAGCAGGACCTCAGCTCTTCCTGACCTCTAGTGCCCAGGTTCTGATCCTGTCTGACTTATTGTCCTGCTAGCATCCTAGTATTAGCTGGGATGCTATAAATGAATAGACGTGGACTCTATAGAATAAGAGAATTTACCCTCAGGCTTTGGTTTAATTCTCTCTTTCAGGGATTGCTTTCTAAATACTTAGAAAAGGCCATTGTGGTCTCTGAAGTTTCTTGTTACCTATCTCTCCTGCCAACTGCATTAGGTACCTCGGGATACTGTAACAAAATACCAAAAATCAGTTATATTTAAAGAGCACAGTTACATTGTTCATTGGCTCCTATTCTTCCAGGATTCTCTTTGAGGAGTATGTTGACTGGTGACAGGAGCCTGCCGTGTCTTGCAGTGCTACAGTGTCACTGTGATCTCTGTGATATTGGATGAGAGACTCATTCTGCTTCAGAATGACTTCATATTAATTTGATTAATTAAACGTAGAGTGGCTCTTTTAGAAATGCAGTCATATTCAGAAATACTAAGCCTCAAGAGGTTTTTGTTTGTTTGTTTGTTTTTGAGGGGGGAAGCACAATTTAATCAATGGCACCAAATATAGCTACTGCTTGAACTCTCTGATTGATGGAATCCTGTTTGAACCAAATCTATATTTATATTTGTCCTTTGCCTAGGTTTTTTTGATCACCTGTGGTCCCCTGAGAGGCCAGTCTTTGCACCCAGATGAGCTATTTCTTCACTCCCCTTTGTCCTTGCCAGGCTGTCCTCACAAGCCTTAGACCCAAATGCCCAAGTCACGACAGACAAGAAGTGTACTTTCCTCTGTGCTTTGCCCCAAAGAAATCACATTCCTTTAATTTCCTTCCTGAAGATATTTCCGTGTTAAAGGCATTCTGCTTGGAGAGTCTGTCAGTAGCTGAGCACTTTAAGGTGCAGTGTGTACTTTCCAGTGTTGATAGAAGCACACAGTATAAATGCCCTTCTACAGATATGAAGCAACATCAGACTCCATTTATGTCATTTTTATAGACCTTAAAAGAGTTGGCCTGAGAATTAGAAGTGTGTTTTCCCAGTTTACTTCATAACTTCCGAACTAAGCAACAATTATCATTTCCTTAAAAATAAATGGCTCAAGAATAATAAAACCAGAAGGCTGTAAGATGAATAGTCGATTGAAAATAGGTGCCAATTATTTCAAGGGTTATGTCCCTTGGCAGGACTGTGTTGTGCGGACTCTCTTCTTCAGCATTAGCATTTGCATGGCTGATAGGCAGCTTTTTCCTGCTGCTTTGGCTGCTGCCTAACCAAAGCTATTTCATGACCCACTGGGGGCTGCGTGAGGGGAAAGCAGGGGAAGATAAGAGAGTGAACCTCCAGTCAGCACATTTGGTTTCTTGTTAACAGCTCTGGGAAGAGGCCTGGTCAGGAAAGGCATTTCAACTAATGATTTAAACATGTCTTCTGGCAGTCGTAACAGTGCGGGAATAAATGGTGCCTCTTACAGCAGCTTATGCCCACTTCCCAGGCAGTGGCACGCACAGCCATGTGACTCTGGAGTCACATTTGAGTCATGTATCATGGCTGGCATGCATGCAATGGGCTATTAAGGGAAAGAGGGATGTTTGGAGTACACTGCCAGTCTTTTGTGTTGGATATCATGGAGAGCAATCACTGTGTTCTCCTTGAAATGGTTGCATGGTGTTATTGCCTGTGGAAACCCTTTGTCAAAGGGAACTATTTATGCAGGCTGATGTGCCGCGTCTTTTCACAGATATTCGAGTACCTGCCATGTACTGAGGCCATTGTTCTAGAAGGCAGGAGCGCAGTGCTAATGAAACTGACCAGGCTCCTGACCTGGTGGCTTTCTCAGTCAAACTTTCCTATAAAACGTGTAAGTTTCATGTCTATTTTAGTCTTAAATCTTTCTGGATTGTGAGAATTCAGCCTAAGGCAGAGTGAGATGTGATGAAGCAATGGTGGAAGAACTGGGAGTGCGTCAGCCTCCTTCACATGTACAGCTGGGTCCCCGGGTGTCTGGAGAGGCTGAAGTTCAGTTAGGGTGTATGTGCCATACTAGCCGTGGTTAGGGCCGCACATATGAAAGAAGTGGGTCGTGCGTGGAGAAGATTAGGTCTGGAGCAGGCGAGGAGCCTGGAGGAGTGGCAGATTTGGAAAGTGCCGTGTGTAAGCAGGGTACAAAACCCACGCAAATGTGCAAGTGTAGACCAGAGGTTGTGTTTCCAGTGATGCTCGTCTCCTCAGCCTGCAGCAGCAAGGCATGCTTCACACTCATCACCTGTCTGCCCCAGGTTGGCCTGGTTAGCACCATTTTGTCTAGCCGTTCTCGGTTACTTCCCAGAAGCCTTTATTGTTCTTTACCCCGCTCCTCCTTCCAGATACACTGTGTCCCTTCTAGGTGTTCATGGTGTGTGTGTGTGTGTGTGTGTGTGTGTGTGTGTGTGTGTGTGTGTGTATGTGTGTGTGTGTGTATGCATGAGTGTGTGTATGTGCACTGTTCATGGTGTGTGTGTATGTATGCATGCATGAGTGTGTGCATGTGTGGTGTTCATGGTGTGTATGTGTGTGCATGCATGAGTATGTGTATGTGTGCATGTATGCATGTACATGCATGAGTGTGTGCATGTGTGGTGTTCATGGTGTGTGTGTGTATGTGTGTGCATGCGTGAGTGGGTGCATGTGCAGTGTTCATGGTGTATGTGTATGTGCATGTGTGAGTGGGTGTAAGTGCAGTGTTCATGATGTGTATGTGTATGCATGTGTGCATGAGTGTGTGTGTGTATGCCTCTGTGCAAGCGAAGGTTGAAGGACAACCTTGTTCCTCGGGTGCCACTGTCCTTTTTGAAACAGGGTCTCTCCTTGGTCTAGAGCTCACCGAGTAAGTTAGGGTGGCTGTCCAGGGGTCCTTAGGGGTCCTTCAATGCCACCTCCCCAAAGCTGAGATCACAAGTGCACACGCGTGCATACCTTATCTTTATCATTATTTTTTCTTAACATCAATTCTTGACCTTGAGCACAGGCCCTCGTGTATATAATGAAAGCCCTTCCCCAACATAACGATCTTCCTAGACTCTCTTCTAGTTGTCCTATCAAGCCAAAAGGAGCCACCATGTAGATAAGGAGAGACTTGATATAGAAGACATATCACCGTAGAGAGATGGGCCAGTCTCAGGCCCCAGCATCTGTCACATAGTCGGAGGGAAGTCACTTTCTCTTTTACAAGGTGGGGAGGAATAAGCGAACGTTTAGCAGTGTGCCTAAAGCGAAGCTGCAGCATCTACAGTGAGGCCTGACAGGACCTGTGCCTGTTGCGATAGCCGGTTTTCAAGGGTAAACAAGTAGAGGGGATACGTTATACTGACCCTTTGTTTAGGCCTGGGCAAAGCGGTGTGCAGGGTCTTCTAGGAAGAAGAGAGTTCTGCCCAGACCACACCGAGCATAAGAAAGCTGACATTGTGGATGCTTTATGATCCCGTGGATATATCTTACTACTTCCGCAAGTTTCTTCCTTTCTACAAAGGTGGAGCACATGCTTTGTTTATCTTGGCATGGTTGTGAGATCTGGAAAAATGCTTTGTAAACACGTGAAGAAATAGACACTCGACCGACGAGCGTAACCTGGAGATAGGTCATCAGGAAGCAGGTGGCTTGGGGAAACAAGCCTAGGAATCCAGATTAAGAATTCTGAAGCAGAAGCAGAGCTCTGACCCCGAGGCCGGCATCACGTTTTGCCTGGTGGCACTTGGGAGATTTGGGTCATGGGGCCATGACTATGTCTGCAAAAGGAAGGCACATAAGAAGGAAGGAGAGACAGGAAAACCAAGGCTCAGGGCCACTTTTGGGTTGGGAAACAGAAGCACCAGCTTAAGCAGATGACAGGAAGTCCAGCCTCCAGCTGTCACACTCGATCCCGAGAGCAAGCACCAGCTGGAGACTACACAGCTCCTATGCGAAGGGCCGGAGCTTTGCTGCATTTGACAAATACGGTTGGAAGCAAAATTCAGAACGTGGATTAATTCGCCGAATGCATTCACTCCTCTCTCAACTGGTCTTGTGTTTCTAGGTGTATAAATGTGCGGTGCCACTCCCGATTGCACGACTCCACCCGGGTCCAGGGCTCCTGCTCCTCCTCATGTGTAGGGCCCTACTCTGAGTTCTGGAGTGTTTGCCGTTGCCTCCATACATGCTTAATGCTTATAGGAGGCTCTGCGCTTGCGCTGCATGCCGGGAATTCACAGGTGTGCTTCCTAGCCTCTCCAGCCTTGGATTATAGCCAGGCGACTGACTTTAAGAGACAGAAAAGGAAACAAGATAATGATTACAGATTGTGATTTACCAAGGGGCGGGGGAACCAAACGCCTGTTTAATTGGGGGACTAGCCGGGAAGCTGGTGGCTACAATCCATCAGGACTGGAAGCGATGGCTTGAGTAGGCCAGGGTTTAACGGACTTGAGCTGGGTAGGCCATGAAGGGAGTGTGTGGGTGTCAGTCTTACACGGAAGCCCTTCAGGGGGCGGGGTCTGGTAATGCTATGCTGTTGTTTAGGCTCTGAGAGAAGGTATAGAGATTGGGTTTCAGGGATGAATGGAGTAGAATGTGAGCTAGAGGTTTATTGCCACGCTCCGGGCAAGGTCTGGGCCTGGTGTGGGTCGGAGTAGGCATGAAAGGAAAAGAGCAGAAGTCGGAAATAGCAGCAGAAGAGAAAAGATCCCAGGTCTGAGAGACTGAGAGCTTTGGGTCTGCGAAGGTCCATATCCTTGAAATAAAACTCACCCTGAGCCGACATCAGGTTGTATCTATGCCATAGCCCTTAGATGCCCATCTGGCGTGGGACAGGCGGCTTCCCTGAAAGGACGACTGACAAGTAGGACATCAGGTGAATTATTCCCTGGCAGAGTTACATGCTAACTGGTGCTCTAGGGAAGAACTGCTAAAAAGGTAAATGACCTCCAGGTCTTTGTAACCTTTTTAAAAAGTAAAATCTATTTAGGGACTGTTATTGCTGTGTTCCCTGTTACAGGTGGACCTCAAATCTAGAGTGCTCTTAATAGTTTTAAATGTTTCCCCCTTGAACTCACATTTCTTGCTTTTATGTGTTACTGATTCATTTAAAAGCTCATTAATCATGATGCAGTTTTATGGACTTTTGTGTGTGTGTGTGTGTGTGTGTGTGTGTGTGTGTGTGTGTATGTGTATGTGTGTGTGTGTGTGCGTGTGTGTGCTTTTATAATACAGTTGAGGTTATGGCATCTCTCCTGGACCTACATAGTCAAAGGCCATGGGCATGGATTATACCACATTTTTTGTCTCTAGAAACTAGATTCAGTGTACCTTCCATCCAGAGTACATAAGATTGTAATTTGACTTAACTACTTTTGATTTATAAGTTGTAATAGGGACCATTTTCTATTAAATACGGCTTGTTTACTTACTTAACTCCCCCAAAAGCTGAGTTGAAGGCCAAGGCCTTCCTAGGACTCTTTTTCTTTTTAATCCCCTTGTGTCAAAAACATAAGCTTCTCTTTAGGTATTAAGGGAAATGGACGGGGACTGATGCACAAATGTGATTTGATGTATGACTTCTAATACATTTCTGTGGCACTAGGCAGATATTTTCCCATTTTCCCAGACAATAAAACTTAGCCTTTCAATAATACGTACAGCCCAAGATCACCTAGTTTGTAAGTAGTAGTAATACTGAACAGATATTCAAAATTCCTTGACTCCAGTGTGGACTTTTTTTTTTTTACTACCTCACACTTGTTTCTCTTTTGATGTTTTCTGCTTTGGTTTCTACAGGCATGAATGCCATTCCTGCCTTGTGAGGCTAGCACAGGACACAAAGGGGCTGTGCTTTGCAGAAAGTGCCTCATTTCTCTTTTCCTGTCATCTCAGCTTGAACATTTTCTTGTTTCCTGTATAGATTCTGTCTACCTATTGGAAAAGAATGCGCACACAGTATTTTCCTGGAGTGAATTTGATGTGTTAGTCCCAAGGACAAGCAGTGACTCCCTGTGCAACATTCTGGGATTCCTTGAGGTAGCCACAGATGAATTTGCCTCTGTGGTGGGAGCACTCAGTGCGCACATTGGGGAAAGAGAAAATTTCACTCTGTTGAGACTCAGACTTCAGCCATAAGGAGACAGAGTTTATAAGTCAAAGGAAATCTCAAGGCTACCTTGGCTTCAAATGGGCTTAGGATGTCTTACATTTTCAGATAAAGTGTCAGGCTATAGCTATAGTCTGTTTCCTAGTGCACTGGCTCTGTTCTTCTTTTTCTTCCTCCTCCTCCTCCTCTTCTTCTCAGTCATGTGCTAAGAAGATGACTCCATTGCCACAGGTTTTCACACAGCCACTTATCCAACTGTGTTAGCTCCTCAGAGCTACCTTAGTACATCATCACAGGGTGGGTGGCTTAAAGCAGGGATCTACTCCACTACACTGTGGAGTCAAAAGTCCACCGTCAGGATCTTGGCAGGGCTGGCTTGTGAAGGTGTCGAAGGAGAATGTGTTCCAAGATTCTCTCCTAGCTCTTGCCGGTCACCATGGTTTGTGGCTACTCAGCTCAGACTCTGTCACTATTGTTATGTTGCCTTCCTCTCTGTTTCTGGGTCTCCTCAGGACAACCATCACTGGACTCAGGGCTTCCTTTGACCCAGGATGTTCCCTTTCATCCTGAGTCCCCTTTCTTAATGGTCTCTATAGATACTTTTGTTTCAAATTAAGTCATTTTCCGGGCTTCCAAGTCTGCGCATCTTCTTGGGGGATGGCGGCTGCCATTAGGCTCACTGTTAAAAGCTCCATGGAAAGAGTATATTTCCCTCCTTTTGCACCCCCAAGGAAATTTCCTGTGGTGTATCAGGTGACTCTACCACTCAGTAATCACTGGAGCACAGGGACGGTCCTACTCTCCTGTTTGCAGGCCTATCTCAGACACTTGGGAGGGAAGAAAAGGCTTAACCTCACCTAAAGCACACATAGGCCAACCATAGAGCATCGTCACCCTTCAAAGCTAAATTGGGATGCTCATCTAGGATGAGGAGAAAAGACTACCTGGCCCGAGAGCCACACACAGAGGTCTGCTGTACCACTGCAGCATCATAGGATGAGGAGAAAAGACTGCCTGGCCCGAGAGCCACACACAGAGGTCTGCTGCACCACGGCAGCATCAGACTGTTGACATCTCTGCCTTCCACAGGGACTGTGACCTTCTCAGGGGTATGAGCAACCTGGTGTTACTCATTGCTGCCTGGGGCATGGTAAAAACTCTATCAACATATGTTAAATTAAGTTACAGAGACAAAAAAATTTCTCTAAAAAAATCCTAGGATCTAAATGTAACTATGAATCATAATATTTGTTAAAAATAGTCTTGGCTTCTACCTAAATGACAACAACAAAAAAAAGCAGTTTTAAAAATAAGCAAAGGGTTGTGTTGAGGTATTTGTCTCTACTGAAAGGTTCTGTGACCTGTCTTACCTTCATCAGCCCTCATGTACTGGCACCAAAGGATTATTATTTTTAAAATTCACTTTATACCCTGGTCATAGCCCCATTTTTCTCTTTTCCCGTTCCCACCCTTCCTCCCCTCCCCCCTCCCCTTCTGTATTCCTCAGAAAAGGGGAGCCCTACTTCCCATCTACCCTAGAGCATCATCAAGTCGTACCAGGACCCAGCATGTCTGTGTGCCTTCCCCTGTGGCCTGGCAAGCGGTCCCGCCAGAGTCCATGTAAGAGATAGCCACTCCTCCCCGTTATCCGCTCCCTTTACTAGGGGACCCACATGAAGCCTGAGCTGCCCATTGGCCACATCTGTGTAGGGATCTGAGGTCCAGTTCCTGCATGGTCCTTAGTTGGTCCTTCAGTCTCAGCGAGCCCTTCTGGGCCCTGGTTAGTTGGCTCTGTTGATCTTCTTGTGGAGCTCCTGTGGGACCAAAGGGTTTAGCCCAGGGTCGTTATGGGCATCAGTGGAAATAATGTCCCATTACCTAGTAGTTACCTGTAGTGGTGCACTCTTTTTTTTTTTTTAACCTTTTAATCAGTGAAAACAGCAAATACCACATTGTAGCCAAAGAGTTTCCCTAAAGGAATTTCTCAGCCATAGGGTTCTGTCTGCTCACTGTTTGGATGGCTTCCAGAGGAGCCTTGTCAAAAGGAAGGCAACAGTTGGACATTTTGTTTGGATGTTATAAACACGGCTCAATATCTTATTTTTGAAGAAGATATTTTATTCTTCTTATGATTTTTAAATCAATTAATTTTTTCCCCAACAAATATGAAATTCTGTCTGTCAGGAAGCACAGACACTGTATGCATCTTGGGAGCTTGAGGCTCTAGGAAGAGAAAGGTGCTATGAGAAACCTTACCATTAAAGGCTGTTAAAATCTGAGGCCAGTCTGGTCTACAGAGTGAGTTCCAGCGCTATATAGAGAGACCTTGTCTTGGAAAAACCAAAAAGAAAGTTAAAAAAAATCCTACTGTTAAAAATGGGAGACTCTATTGTATAACCTCATTGTTTTAAAATGGAGACTTCTGTGTGTCCTATTATTTTCCCATTTCTTTCTTCCTTTCTCCTCCTCCCTCTTACTTTTGGTGAGAATTCTAAGTTAAGACCAATCCTCAGCAGCACTTTGACTATACCATGCACGGTTGCTGTCTGTAGGCACAGTGTTGTTCAGACTATTCCACACCTTATTTATCTGCTTTGAGTAACACTTTGTGCCTTTTGATTCATAGCTCCCTATTTCCTCCCACTTTTATTCCCTGCCAACAACCATTCTACAATTTTAAAAAATTCGCTTTACATCCTGGTTGTATCTCCATCCTTCCTTGACTTCCAGTACCACCTTCCCTTTCTTCCCCCATCCCTCCTCCTCTATTTCTCAGAAAATAGGAGCCCCCTCCACCCCTAGCTCATCAATTTGCATCAGGACTGGCCAGTGTTTCTTAGGAGATTGGCTTGTTTTCATGTGAGTGAGTGGTTTGCCTGTAGTGGCCAGAAGAGGGCATCAGATCCCCTGGAACTGGAGTTGCCAATGTGGGTGAGTGCTGTGTGGGGTTCTAGGAACTGGAGCCTGAGTCCAGCAGCGAGTGCTCCTAACACCTGAGTCATCTCTCCAGCCCCAATTCCTCATGTTGATGCCATGATTTTTAACACTTTTGATATCCCACATATGTGGCATCCTGCAATGTTTGCTTTTTCTGTAAGTAGCATATTTCACCACAATAGCCTCCAAGGTCATCTTGTTTTGTTTTCATAAGTTCTTTAATTGTCTTATTCTTGTGGATTCTACACATGTATATGTTTCTCTGGGGTTGGGGGGGGGAGTAGGGAGGGCGGTGGGGAGGGAGCACCACTTATATACTGCCCATTTGTGTTAATTCTCCTGTCCCGTTGCCTGCCTTGTGTAAGTATTTTGTTGTAGCTAAGCTAACACCCAATGGTAGGATCATTTCTAGAATAAGGCGGATCCAGGACCTGCCCTTCGCTTGAGGCATTTTGCCCTTTTCACCCAGGTGAGGAGTCCCTTGGAGACCTCTTGCTTTCTACCTGGGTGCTGGCAGTGGGCCCTTCACTCAGTCCAGCATAGGCTTTGGGTCTTGATCTCAGCGGCGTGAACTTGTGAGTTCAGCTTTTCTCTTCCTCACCGGTAAATAATAAGCTGGAGGTAGGACTTGATTAATGAATGAGCGTGCAGCGAGCGCAGAACCTGATTCTTTTATTTATGTTACAACGCACCATGTCCCTTGATCATACTCAGTAAGATGTATTGCACGCCAGCTGCAGGCAAGACACTGTGATAGGCACTGGAGAGGGACACAGAGATGGATGTGATATGACTGTTACCCTCAAAAAGCCGAAAGCTGAGATAAGAAATTAATTACTGAATAGAGGTGCAGGCTGTGGGGCTGTGTGAGTGTTGACAATAAGGCAGTTAGCTTCAAGAGACATTTTGGGGAGGGCTTTGTGCAGAGGACGCATACAGATGGAGATGGGTGGGCTACGGCATAAAAACCTTCATAGAAGCTAAAGCCATTCATTGGCGAATGATGCAGATTGCTTTGGAATTTGGAGACTTAGCTTTCTCAATTATAAAAATAGAAATCAGTTTTGCTTCTTATGACAGAGATAACATGGCTTCCCACCCCCACCCCCATCTTATGATCCCAAAGGTCTACAATCCATCAGTTGAATGTATGTTGATCTCCAACATTCCACAGGATGCATCGTGTCGTTCCATACCTCCTTCCTGTCCACAGTGGTAAAATTTTGTTTCCCTGCTCTCACCCTGGAATATTCAGTCATCTGAAGGACAGTGTCATGGGAGCTATGAGCTTTTGGTAGCCTTTTGTAGCAGTGACTTCTGAGTGAAGGTAGTGGTTGTGGTAAGCAAGTGATGGAATGAAAATATTCCCCTGTGTCCTCAGAGTGGCATCCGCTTTTGTCCAGGCGAGTGAGGCATGGAACCTCCCTGTTTCCCAAACAATGACTTTCTCTTCCTGTCTATGGCGACAACATTTTTGCTGTAAGTTAACCTCATTGGATTCCACAAGTTGAGGTTTATTGCAACCTATGTCCTCAGATTGAGCAATGGTCTTATATTTCCACAGAATGGTAAGAGATGTCTCTATGGTAAACAGGACTTGTGGTTTCATATAACAAACATGGCCTGTGCGACACTGGAGTCCTCTTGAGTACTCTAATGCTTACCTCCTGGAGGCAGCAGGACTTCATTTTAGCATCATTTCTTTAAAGGAGTTAGATACCTAGCCTGTTTTGTGCCCCCAAAACCTAGAGTTTGCAGGCATCATGAACGATCAGCCTACCCAGGCTCTGCCTTTTCCCAACACTGCACCAATCCTTCCTTGGTTACTGCCTTTCTCTGGAAGTTGGAAAACTGACCTTTTTAAAAAACCCTCCCCTAACAAAAATATGTCATTGTATATAATTATTTGCTATTTATAGGTAATTTTAGTGTTTCTCAGAGACCTGTTTAAATTCTGAGATACTGAGTGCATTGTTTCACTAAGGGAGCAAGACAGACCACCAGAACAGGGTGTAAAGGCTGAATCTCTGCCAGGGTCTCCAGTACGTGTGCCCAGTGTTTGCTTGGTCTTAGAGGTCCAGATTCTATGTTGTTATGGGTTTAAATTACCAAAAGAAACAGGACACAGCACTGTCTTCTGAAGACTCATAGTGTAGAGGAAAATTAGTTTCAGTGGCTGGTAAATTCTGTATGGAGCCTCAGGAGGACAACACGAGCATACTTTATTTTCCTAGAGATATCAGTTAACACAAAATAATTACGTTTGAGCTGATTTGGGAAGAATGAAGCTGACATTTGAGGCAGAAGGAAAGGACATCTGAAAAACTTTAGAACCAACAAAGAACATGGCAATTTCAAGGGAGTACAGAATTTTGTATAAGGTGGGATGCAAGGAAGGTAGGATTTATGAACCAATGACATGAGATGAGGCTGTAAAATAAATGGGGACAGGGCTGTACAGGGACTTCTCACAAGACTAAAGGGATAGGCTATGGAAGAATTTAAAACAGGGTGGCAGCACGGCCAGATTTGTGTGTTTGGGAGCTCCTTCTGACAATGGGTTGAAAGATGGATGGACAGACTCCATCCATCTGCAGGTAGTAGAATGAGCTAGAAGGTTGTTGAAATAGTCCAGGCAACAAATGACAAGGCCTTAAATAAAGCTGTGGTGGTGAGGCTGGGGGGGAAGTGACAAATAGGGAGTGGGATCGATAGGTCATCGTAAGCACCTGGGTGCTCAGCAAGAGAGAGTCAGGGCAAGCCTCGAGTGTTCGGGTTGGGCATCTACGGAATTGGGTCTGTTATTAACCAAAATGAGGACTCTGAAAGACAGTGTTTTAAGATGAGCTAATATTTTTAAAGATGTACTTGAGGACCTCTCTTAAGCACAAATAGATGCTTAATTTTTATATATAAACCTGACAGGGTCTTGTTGCACAAATGAGTTCAAACATCGTTCTGGATGTTTTTTGTAAGAGTGTTTTGGATGGATTGATCCTCAGATAGTTGGACTGTGGGTACTGCACAGCATCCTCTATTGTGTGTCAGCCCCATCCAGTTAGTTGATGACCTGAATTAAAAAAAAATTAAACACCTTTGAGAAAGAATTTGTTGTCTCCTTTTCTCTAGTGCTGGAGGTTGTGAAATACTCTGCCTGAGTTGGAGCCTTCTCTTGACACTTAACTACTATGCCTCTGTGATAACAATGAGTAGATGACTTCCTTAAGGCTCACTTGCCTCAGCTGCACATTGATATTAACAATGTTGTCACCCACACAGTTTTTGTGGCAATTAAAAGAGAAAACTAGGGCTGGCAAGATGGCTGGGTGGGTGAAAATATTTGCTATCATGCCTGGTGATCTGTATTCTATAGTGTGACCTTACAAAGTGGAAAGAAAAGTCTTTCTCACAAGCTGTTCTCTGACCTCCACATATCTGCTGTGGCATCTCTGCCCCACAAATAAAATAAATAAATAAACACATAAAAAATCAAAAGAGAATGCCTATGTGAGTCAACACCCCACAGGTGGCCTCTCAGCTCCCAAGTCCTGGCAGTGTGGCTGTCCTACTAGATAAAATACCTGAAGACCTTGTTCCTGAATAGACAAATCATCAAGGTCTTTGTTTTTAAGTGCAACTGCTTTCAGGGCTCTCAGTCTATATAGAATGCAGCAAAAAAGGTAAAGAAGCTTGTGTTCGGCTTGCCTCCTTCTGGGAGGAGCACCTGAAAAAAAGATGTGTGCTGAGTGCATCCCCATGGGCTCTGTTCACCATCTCTCTAAGCCATCTTCTCTGTTCATTCTCCTGAAGTTACTTTCTTAGAGGTTATCTCAGAGGCAAAAATCTAAGACCCTTTCCCAGCCTGCTTCCTTCTTGCCTCTCTGCTTTCTGTAGCACCGTTGATACCCTTTTCTTCTAGAAACTGCCGATAGCATCCCTTCCCTTGGCTCCTTCTCAGCACCATCATGTCCTCCCATTCATGATGGTAAATTGTGTTGAGGGAGCGTTCTTGGCAGCCTTGGTTGCCATCGTCAGCCGCCGTCTATGTCCTAGTGACTCCCCATGTTGTGTCTTTACTTACCTTAGTTCCTGATACAAATTCTTATTCTTATTCATCCTCCCTCTCTTTTCCCTACTTCCTTTCTCCTCTTCTGGGCTGGGCACAGTCCTGGCATAGGGTATAACCTATGAAGTTTCGACCTTTGAGGTCAGGTCTTAGGGAGAGAGAAAGGCATTGGCTGGCATTGTCACAGAAATTCTAACCATCCAACAGCACTCTTGTGTTAGGATAAGAATTGAATCTAAGTTTCCTGTGAGGATACGAGAAAAGTAAGATTATTCATGTTCAATGCTCACTGGGTAGGGAGAGTGCCAGGACTGGGTCCTTAAAGCCAGACTCCGAGTTACACTGTGAAGATTGAGAGTGCCTTACCCAGGGAGAGGCCAGGGAAGCCTTCGGTGACCTTCCTGCTCAGTAGCACCAGGGGCTGAGGAAGTGTTTACAGGCTGCACACTTGGGATCAGGGGGGGAAAAACAATAGGCTGGTTCACTTGGCGAAGGAATGTCAAAAATATTACTGGTGTTATTCTGGGATGTTTTTAATTGTCACCTTCTATCTTTAGTTAGAATCTGTTTTGTATAGTCTTTCAGAGAGGGAGACTATCTTTGACTTCAAAAGCCTCTGTTCACACTGCTGCAGCCCAGCTAGTGAAGGAAGGCTCGGTGCTTTGTTTATGAAATGAATTAGCATCTGGCAGAAGAAAGCGAGGCTGCCTCTGATAGCCACAGAACATCCACTCGTATGAAATCAGGGCTACGTTCCCACCCTCATAGCCCAAAAGTTTGGAGGCACAGGAGCTCCAAGGGGGTGCCTGTGCCTCTCTCAGTCAGGCAGTGAGGACATCATGACTTCACCTTCTCTCATATTTTTCTGCTGCTTTATCTATTATCTACCATCATGATCTCTTTGAAGCATGTGTAGGGATCATACTAAGGTGGCACCATCTATAGAAAATAAGAAGCTTCTCATTTTGGATCTAATATGTATATATGTATATATACACATACATATGTAATATATACACATACATATATATTTAATTAAATATATATATCCACTCTCAGAAGCATACCGAAGACCTCATTTTGTCTCCCAGGCCAGAATAGTAGCATGGCTATTTATAAATCAGTAGTACTTGGGAAGAAGAATGGACTTACAAGGACTGGGCTGGACCACATTCTCCACAGTGACAAAGCCATCCTTTCAGGGATGGAAGTGACTTAAGGTGTAAGGGCCGTAACATTCTGTGGTGCTGCTGTAGGCTACCAAGGATTGGGGAGAGGTGTTGAACAATTCGGATTTATTACCTTATAGCTCTGAATGCTGGAAGTTCAAAATGGATCGCAGTGGCCTACAATTCTGAGGCATTCGGATAGCAGAGCTGGGTTCTTGTCTGAATCCATTTCCCTGCCCGCTTCGAGGCTCCCTTCCATTGTCACTGACAGTAATGACCAATTTTATCTCTGTCATCATGGCCTCTCTGTGTTTCTGACTTTCCTGCCTCTGTCTGTCTCATATATTCACCCTGTGTTTACACCCAGAACAAATTTTTGCTTCTCTAATTTACTATTTCAACAACCTTTATTTTGCCCGGAACCTTTCTGCTATTGCAGCCCACAACACACACAGGCTCTAGAGACTTGGATGTGAACATCTTTAGGGAGCATCATTCTGCATGGCAGAAGGGTCCAGTCTTAGACGTTGCAATGGAATGTGGTCTTTCAAAGCGCAGTGAACCCGGGAGTTCAGATCTCTTAGGATGAGGGTGAAATCTGGAGGAAAATGACTACAAAGGCTCTATGGGAAGAGGGCTATTTCTGGTTTAGGACTATAGATGCTGCTGCACGTCTTTGAAATCCATGTCGATGAACTCAATCAACTGTGGTTTGAACTATTTAAAAAATATTGCATCTTAATATATACAGATTTTTTTTTTGTTATTCCTCTACGCAGTATAGGGGCTGGAGTCAACTCGGAATACTGAGGGACGAAACTACTACATTAGGCCAACTAGACCAGTGTTCACTTGACGTTCCTGGGTTTAATTAATGTACCTGGAAGCAAATGAATGCTGCACCCTGAGCAAACTATTAACAAAGAAGGAAGAGTGGCCTTCGAGTAACTTGTCAGTGGAGTCTGCTCCAGGCACTCATCTGAAGCCAAGGAAAGAGAGATTATAATCAGTTTGTTAAGGACCAAGTCATATAAAACCTATACAGATTCTGTCTCCGGCTTCTTTTCCCTTTTATTATTTTTGATTTGCTTTCATTTTAACTTTAAATAAAAATAATAAAATATCTATTTTTTAAAAAGACAAAGTCTGATTGCCATTAGCTTAAAAAATATAAATGTTTAAAGGCCCTGACTAATATCTTGATTGTGCTTATAGATGCCATGGGTGAGTGATTGTTTTGATGGAACAGCATGTGGAAAATGAAATTACAATGGTTGATTAGAAATGTCATAATAAAATTTCATTTCCTTATATGTGGGCAATATTGTTTTTCTTTTTCACCAACTGATTGTTTATCCAGAAGTTACCACTTGAAATTCCATTACTTCATGAACTGCTCACAAAGCTTTAGAAAATTACTGCTAATTCTAAAATAATTGTGCCACTTATCATTACTCAGTCAAGAAAAACGGGCATTTATGTGTGCTTTAGCAATATTTAGATAGGCTGTTACACCTCTTCTTTTAAAATAGTCCTGATTGCGATGCAAATTGCAAGCTGTGATGGCATTGCTGAAAATTGGAAACGTAACAATCTCAGCTGGTGGATATCCTCTGTTGACAACGGGAGGCTCCTGAGGGCTACGCTCAGCCATCTTTGGGCCTCTTCGCTGAGAGGGCTAGTGTGTGGTCTTTCAACCGTATCTTCCATCATTGTGCAGTCACTCCCATGGCAACACATGGCTTCGTGTCTAACCGGGACTATGATTACCCACAGCGGCCAATACAACCCCTTCTATTGTTCCAGGCTTCAGACTAAGACCAGAGGAGCTTCTGTATGAGTGTTCAATTCAATTACACAAGCACTATTAGGTACTGCCTCTGTGCCAGGGAGCTCGGCTGAAAGAGAGTGGTCTATGCTGCTAAGCAACGAGGCTGTGTACCAGGTGGGTGAGTGACAGAACTGTGGTGTGTAATAAGTACCATGACAACACAGATGAAGGGGTCGCTTGCAATGGTTGAGTTACTCTAGGTCAATTTCCTACCTTCCAGCCTTCTCGCCGCTGTGGGAGCGTTGGGTCAGGTGGTCCATTGCTGTGCACCTGGGATGTGATGTTTAGCATATTTCTAGTCTCTTTCCTAGATGCCGCTAGCCAGAACCTCCTTACTTGTGACAACCATGAAAGTCTTGCTATGGCTGTGAAATGTGCTCTAGAGAACAAAACCACTTGCACTTGAGAGTAAACTCAAGTAGTATGATAAGAACACGGATTTTCCTTACATCATGAAGAGACAGGGGACGAGGACATGGGGAGGAAGAATACAAAGAAAGTAGGGGGATGATGGGAAGCTGGATAACCAGGGGGAACAACTTGCAGATAAATTTCCTAGGAAGGGGCCGCTTCTCAGACTAGAGTAACTTCTGGCCAGTTTGAAGCAGTTAACAGTGTCCTAAACTAGACGTGGCTTGGTTTTGGTGGAAATTTTGGAAGGGATTTGACAACCACATATGGTATAGAACAGAGGATGTCACATTCATTGCAGTGGCTAATCCATAACTGGAACTATGCTTCAGGAAATGAATGGAAGTCCTCTGCATGACTAGACACTGCTGTTCCCAGAAGCCAACTGTTATTAAATGAAAATCCCAGTTCCATGTGCCCTTGGTCAGGGAGGTCCCAGGGACACTTGCCTGCCAAGTAATACAAGCTATTGCCCATGGCTTTCATCACCACTGGAAGTAGTTGTTAATACCCTATTGCTGAAGACAACACATTCTTTGACTGCAGGACACAGAGAAATCAAGCTAGAGTTGAGGTGGGCGCTTCCTCCATGTCGCAAGCACTCACAGTGCCACAGGCTGCTAAGCAAGTTACTGGACAAGAAAGGTAATTGTGTGAGAGTCAGACCCCACTCTCCACTCAACTGTGGAGAATGTCCTGTCCATTGGATAGATCGGGGTAGGGGTTCGAAGTTTACTGCACGTATTGTCCTTGGCTGGTGCCATAGTTTGAGCAGGACCCTTGGGCCCAGATCTGCCCATCATAATGTTCTTCTTGAAGATTTCTAGGATCCTCTGCATTCTTCTATTTCCCCATTCTCCCATGCTTCTCTCACCTAGAGTCCCAATAGGATGTCCTCCCCTCTGACCCACTTTCCTGGTAAGTGAAGACTTTCATGGGACATGCCCCTTGTGCTAGTGACCAGATATAAGTGAGTATATACTAATTGACTCTTTCTGCTTCTGGGTTAACTCGCTCATTATGATCATTTCTAGCTCAATCCATTTGTCCACAAATTTCGGGAACTCCTTGTTTTTAATAGCTGAGTAGTATTCCATAGTGTATATGGACCACAGTTTCTTTATCCATTCTTCTACTGAGGGACACTTAGGCTGTTTCCAGGTTCTGGCTATTATGGATAAGGCTGCTATGAACATGGTTGAGCAAATGTTCTTGTTGTGTGCTGGAGCATCTTCTGGGTATATTCCAAGGAGTGGAATAGCTGGGTCTTGAGGAAGCCTTATTCCCAGTTTTCTGAGATAGTGCCAGATAGATTTCCAAAGTGGCTGTACTAATTTGAATTCCTACCAGCAATGAAGGAGTGTTCCTCTTTTTCCACATCCTCGCCAGCATATTTGACCATGTCCCCTGGATGGGGAGGCGTGGTGGCACTCAGAGGAAGGATAGCAGGCTACCAAGAAGAGACTTGATACCCTATGAGCATATACAGGGGGAGAAGGTCCCCCTCAGTCACAGTCATAGGGGAGGGGAGTAAGGGGAAAATGGGAGGGAGGGAGGAATGGGAGGATAGAAGGGATGGGATAACAATTGAGATGTAATATGAATAAATTAATAAAATATATTAAAAAATAAATATCTGTAAGAGAAAAAAAAGAAAGGTAATCGATGGTCTTACCTTTGGATGAGTGTGGGCTGCGAATGCTACAACAGCAACCTACCAGTCAGGATGCTCCCACTGATGCAGAGTGACATGATTGTTATAAGGCTGACTCCCTCGTAGGGGACATTCATTCCTTATATTGTAAATGTGGCCCAGCGCCAATGGCTGAGGAAATCACAGCCCCAGGATGGAGGGCCTTACTTTAGTTGTGTTCTAAATGGATATGCTGTCAAAATGACTTCTAAATACTTGTGCTTTTATTATAACCACAGAGCGGTGATGCTTTCTACATTGGTCAGAGAAGCTTCTTTTTTGCAGTCGGCAGTGGTTAATACTAAGGCTCATGACTTGTCAAAGTGCTAAGAACAATCAACTGTCTTTTGAGTGTTCCTCCTAAAACTATGTGTATATATATATTTACATAATATTGCATATATTATATAATATATAAATATGTAAACTGTTTTCTATCTGTCTATCTAAATATATATTACCTCCTACTAGGCCCAAGGAACATTGTGGGAGAGAGAAGTGGAAAGAATGCAAAAGCCCAAAGACAGAAGAATACTGTGTAACATTGTCTGATATGACATGGCCATTGCAATAACGACTCCTTAGCAACTGAAGTTTCATTACCAAAACCTGCATAAGATTAAGCACATCAATCCTCTGTCTTGGATGAAGGAGGGGCTTATGAAGATTCTTTCCTTCTTGAGGACCTATTGGCAGTGGATGGGTTGATGGAAGATAGGGAATCATTTTTTCTCTTTTTTCCATTAATTAACTAATTAATTCACCTTACTTCTTGATTGCAGCTCCCCCTCCCTCATCTCCCACCATCCCACCCTCACAACCCCTTATCCCATCCCCCTCATTTTCTTTGAGTAGAAGGGGAGGCCCCCCTGGGTACAGCCTACCCTGGTACATCAAATCGCAGCAGGTCTAAGTGCATTCTCTCCCACCAAGGCCAGACAAGGAAGCCCAGCTACGGTAAATGTATCCAAAGTCAAACAACAGTGTCAGAGACAGCACCCACTCCAATTATTAGGGGACCCACATGGAGAACAGGCTGCACACCTGCTACACATGTGTTGGGGGCCTAAGTCCAGCCCATGCGTGCTCTTTGGTTGGTTGTTCAGTCTCTGTGAGCCCCCACGGGCTCAGGTTAGTTGACTCTGTAGGTCGTCTTGTGGTGCCTTTGAGCCCTCTGGCTCCTTCAGTCCTTCCTCCCACTCTTCCACAAGACTCCCCAAGCTCTGCCTGTTGTTCGGCTGTGGGTCTCTACATGTGTTTCCATCAGCCACTGGGGGTAGCCACTCAGAGGACAACTCTGCTAGGCTCCTGTCTGCAAGCATAACAAAGTATCATTAATAGTATCAGAAGTTGGTTTTCTCCCATGTGTTGGGTCTCAAGTTGGTCAGTCATTGGTTGGCCATTCTCTCTATCCCTGCTTCATCTTTATCCCTGCACATTTTGTAGACAGGACAAATTTTGGGTTGGAAGGTTTTATGGGTGGGTTGGTGTCCCCCTCCCTTCACTGGAAAACAGACCTGGCTACAGGGAGTGGCCTTGTCAGGGTCCCTATCTACGACTGCTAAGAGTCTCTGCCGGGGCCACTCCCATAGGGGAGTCTTTTTTTTTCTTTTTATTTCTTATTTATTTATTTATTTATTTTTGCAGTGGTGTAGCCATGAGTAAGTTACCCAAACTCCAGGAAATAGGACTTCCTCCATGCTCATGAGAGTTACACTCAGTGAACTCAATAGACACAAAAAAAGAAAAAATAAAAACACAAAAAAAGTAAGGGTATACTAATTGGAAAGAAGAAGTGGTTTAATAAGAGACAAAAGAAGATGAAAGAGTAATGGGGTATGTGAATCTTTTCAAAATGCTTTGGATATATGAAATGAAATTGTGAAAAAATGTAAAGAAAATGAGTTAGAGTCATGGGAAAATTTTTGGCTGGAACATGCTCTGAAAATCACAGCAGTTGGAGGGAGTCAGTCTTTGAACATAAAGAGGAAAAAAGAGGTTTGAGTTAGCATGCCTGCACTGGAAGGAGGGAAGAACGCTTAAGGCTGAAGTGTGGATTGTGTCGGGCAGGGAGGGTATGTATGCGCTGCGCTGGTATTTTCCTGGTCTAATATCAGGAGGCCAGTGCAACACCCTGGCATGTCTGAGACCTCTGCCAGCTCTTATTTCACTGCCCTGTTCAACATGGCCGAACTGATACAGACGCACACTCACATGTGTGTATACATAAATTCCACTGAATATCTGAACCTCAGAAAACATTGTGGGAAGAGAAAACAAGCTTTCAAGACGGAAAGAAGTATGTGCACATGATGACAGACGGTGACCAGAACAGTATCCTAGGAGCAGGCAGGCAAGGATGCCGACCTGCTTCCTTCTCTCACCTCTGTGTGGCCACAGGGATCGCTTCACCCTTCCGGATTTGGCTTCTTATCCATGAAAACCCATTGTTAAGGTATACTGTTAACTATGGACCGTTCTGACGGCAACATTCTATGCATTCACAAAAAAAGTAGGTATAACCAAGATGGCTCCCATTTTCCACGTGGTTAAGGCCCGCACTTATAAAAAGCCTTTTGTTTATAGTGTCTGACCTGACCAGCTGGATGAAGGGAAAATTCAGGTTTGGAGCAGATATGATGGGCAGGCAATGGAGCAAAGGGTCGGGCGGCAGCTGGAGCCTTCAGTAAGCCAGTAGATCTTTGAGCATTTCAACCATATGCTGCTTGTTAGAGAGTCTCTGGGCAGTGTTCTGGTCTGTCAAAGTGGTTGTCACCGGAGGAAGCAAGAGGCACGGAAGAGAAGGCTAGGAGCCACTCCACAGCAGGCACCGAGCCTCTGGCAGGGTCTTTCATCAGGAGCGTTCTCACTCACGCTCTGTTTTCTGTTTTCCTGGACCCAAAGCCTCACCCTTTGAGTCATGATTGATAATGAGAACAGCCAACCTTCTCCAGATCCCCGATTCTCTGTTTGCTGGGCTCTCAAGACAGATTGAATGTCTGAGAGGAGCGCAGCGCCTCGGCTGTGTGTTACGCCATTAGAAGCCGATCTGCTTCCTTTTATTGCTTTTCTTTCTTCTCAGCTGATCCATCCCCGTTTGGGGCTCAGGGGTGCTTTAATGAATCTTTTACCACACTATGGCAAGTTGTTTACTGATTTCTGCCTCTAATGCAGCTGTCAGATACTCAAACTGTCTATTAGCCAAACAGGCACTCCATCAACCACAGTTTCTAAGCTCCTGCCTCTTAAACAAAATGGTTTTTGACTAGACTAAGCATTTCCGTTTTAATGCTTTTAAAGCATGGTATATGCTACCCTACGGTTTGATCCAATACATATCCTTGCATTTCCTCTGTGTAAGGCCATCTGTTGGCTACTGTTGAGTTGTATAAAGGTGAATACAACAATGATGTCTTACGCAGTTTGAGCTCCAATGAGTTCTTGGGAGGCAGGGACGGGGACTGGATGGATTTGTCTTCTGTATTCGCGCCCCACCAGCTGGTTCATGGGGCCATTTATGTTTTCCTCCGCTCAATAATAGAAAAAGCCTCCTTGAAAACTGACTGAAAAAAAGGGATGGTAAAATGGTCCCAAACTAGAACCAACAAATTCTGTTCAGACCTCCCTTACTCTTTCTGAGTTGGCCTATATTAAGAATATGGCTTTATTGATTGTATGAGACAAATCTCCTTGTTTATGTCTGGTTTCTCTGCTTTTAATTAAACTTCTCATTTTATCCCCCAACTCATCAATGTTTGAAATTCCAGCTAAAACAATTTTTAGTTCTGTGCTGGCGAGATTACTGCTTCCATACATTTTATTTAATCAATTATCAATTTCATTTTCCTAACTACCAATACAGCCACGTTTTCTGCAGTATAGTCTGTTAGCTGAGCCATTTTGGTGAAGTATCTACTTGCAATAGACTTAAGGCTTAAGTTTAATTAAAGATACAAATCACGTTACCTGAGCATCCTGTAACACAGGGTCCTATTGGTGAAACTGCAAGGCGTTAGCTGCCAACGTCGTGCCTTCTACACTATCACCTGAGGCCTTTATAGGAACTTGACTGTAAGCAGAAATTTTAATGCTCCCCAAAACTTTGTGGAAATAAGCCTTTATATAGAATGATTGGGAACCCCTGTACTGGGGTGCTGAATGAGGACGAGACCACATACACGCTGCTTAGAGTGACACAAATTCCAAGAGTGACCCGGCTTTTAGGTCAGTTTCTACCCTGATGGGAAGAGGGCCTTCAACTGGGACACTCATGAGCCCCTAAAGAGTATCTTAACCAGCAGAATCTCCAAAGAGAAGAAACAGTGTGACTCAAGGCAGAACTTGACTATGGACTTAGGGTGGCAGGAAGGAAAGCATCAACAGAAGACGCGATAAACATAAGACATAGGAGACAGATAACGTATGTCACACATATCAGTGTGTGCAGGACAAGGACCAATAGAAGGGATCAAATCTTCGGATCCAGGGATGGGCAAGCTAAGTCTTATGCATTACAGTGTTACTAGAAGCAAGTCTAAATTAGTTCTCTTGTTTCTAATGGCAGTGGAGTTCTGTGTGCATTCATTAATGTAAGCTGGTCCCCAGGTGTCTAACAGAATCCTGTTGCTGGATAACAGAGCTGAGAGTCAGCATGCAGATAAGGGCAAGTGGGGACATCCCAGAAACCCTGTCCCCAAGGAAGAGCATCACCCTGCCTCACTCTCTTCCAGCACGCACATCTGTGACCCTCTGCTGTCCTTGCCGGTTGCCTGTATTGCACAATTTCATGCTGGGATGTGACGGGTGAGTGGAAATTGGAACTATAAAAATGGACTATGTAGAATTAAATTTTCATAAGTAACAAAAAGGCTGAGTTTTAACTTGAAGTCCTTCAACCCTCCCTCTACTCCATTAATGGCACCTGTACTCTAAATTATAATTAATCATGATATTATCTTATTGCTACCTTTAATTATTTTACAAGCTCAATATTGCTTAGAATATCCTATTAATTCAACACACTATTATGTTACCATCTGGGCTTATCAGTGCAACTATTTCCATTTCCCAGTCTTATTAAGCCAAACACATTACAACAATTTGTACGAGAAACACTCCAGCGTCATGAAAGCTCATACAATGCTGAAAACACAGTAAGATAAAGTGGACTATTTTGGCTGCCTAAGCTTCCAACAATGTGGAAGTCTTATCTGTAAAGAATTTTCTTTTCAAGGACAAAATGTGCTGTATAGAAACCTCAAAATACTGAGTCAATGACACGTACTAGACGTGGTTTTCTGTCTAGTTAGAACACAGTCTTTTCACAGGTAGAGAGAAAAAATAATCTAAGGAGGAGCTGTGCCCTTGGGGGTTTGTCTGAGGCTGGGCTTTTCTTCACCTTCCTGGTCTGGTAGTCTGTCCTGGGCTTATGACCCCGGAGGCCTCCCGTGGCTCCTGATGCTTAGATCCACATGGTCCCATTCCGTCTACAAAATCCCATCCTTCCTGGGCCAGGCTTTGTTTTTCAGACTTAAAGAAAAAAAAAACTGTCATCTGTCCCAGGCAATCAAGCAAGTACTGCTTTTGGCTGGCTCATAGTTTTATGATCTTGAGAATGTTCTTGAGAAATGAAAGTGTTCATGGTCTTAAGGCATGTATCAATTGTAAACATGGGAAATGAACATTCGTGTGTTTTCCCTGATGAGAGAGAGACCACGTTTCTCTGCAGTTACTCATTTATACCCCTTTGCAGTGATAGGTCATTTTATGCTCTTTTTATTCACCTGGTCAGACCAACCCAGAGGATTTGAAATTCTGTCCCTTAGGCTTTTTGAGTGGCTAAACCTCTTCAGCTAAGTGGGTTCTTTTCACTAAGAGGGCCCCTCCTGCCCCTAGAAGGTTTATACCTTGCTCAGGTTTGTTCGGTAGACTAGACTGGAATCATGCTCTCCCCCTGCCTTCTGGCGGAGGAAGGCTGCCGTCTCCCAGCTGTGCCTGTGATGAATGGCTGACTCTCTCTCCTGATTCCCCCTTCACCTTCTCTGCCCTCCTCTGTGACTTGTCTCTGTAGAATAACATTTCTTTTGAAGCAAGAGGAAAAATGAGAAACGAAAAGGAGGATGGCTTGTTTGCAAGCAGCCTTACCTTTCCTGGTCCCTTGCCAGAACAAAGGAAGCTAACTGGACCGGTAGCTGCTGGCCTCAGCTTGCCCTTCTTCAGACTGCTTGTTTACAGTGTCTTGAGTTTATCAGGTGGGCTGGCAAAAAAAAAATCAAGTCTGGTTTCTCTCCAAATTTCATTTTTTGCCTCTGTGTCATTGTTCCCTGCCTTTAAGTATATTATATACACGCCTTAAGGCATATATAAGCTCATTGATTCATTCATTCAGGCATCATTTCCATAAGGTGAACCACCAGTTTTGGGTACGCGTGCCCCGTGGGTGCTTATCCAGATCCACAGATCTATACTACGGCAGTTCACAGGACAAGCCAGAAACACACGAAACTCTTATGAAACAACAGAAGGAAGAATATAATTTATTTGAGGATGACTGATACAGATACAAATTCTAAAATGTGAGGAAGAAATCAATGCAATCTGGAGTGACTTGGGGGAAATTCATCTACACAGTAAAGCCTTGGAGAATATTAAACTCTAGGTTCCCTGGATTGAACTTCACTGTAGAGAAAATGGGAAATTTTGGGGAGACAGGTGACTCTCAGTGTTTTGTTGGAAGCAGTGAGCACACAGACACTCTTGGAGGAAAAAGTGAATCAGTAAACCTTAAGTAAAGCTTTTCTAGCCCAGAAAAGCTTTCTTTTAAAAAGAGAGTGTGTGTGTGTGTGTGTGTGTGTGTGTGTGTGTGTGTGTGTGTGTGCGCGCGCGCGCACACATACACACATGCCAGATGACAACATCAGTTGTCAATGCTATTCTTTTCTTTGTTTGAGACAGTTCTCTCTCTCCTTGTTTTCACTTTGTACGCCAGGCAAGCTAGCTGGCCCAAACTCTTCCACGTACTCTTCCGTGTCTACATTTTATGTTTCAGTAGGAGCCCTGAGATCACAGACACTCACTCACTATAGCAGGCGGCTATTGATGCCAGTTCTTTGATTTTGAACTCAGGTCTTCTAACTTGCACAGCAAGCTCTTTACTCACCGAGCCATCTTTCGTACTCCTCAGAGAGACTGTCTCATTTCTCCACTGATAATGTGAAGGTAACGTATACCCAACCAAAACAGAAGGTTGAGAAGGTGACGTCTGGGTGAGCCAGGTACTGAGCAGGTAGGCTACGGACAGAGAAGTATTTCTGTGTAAGGATGCAGGAAGTGATGTGAAAGGCCTGGAATTATTACAAAACTTCCCATGTCTTAGTGGGCAGCATCACAGCCTCTAATCCATCTTTAATAAGGAGATGGACATTGAAAGGAACCTAGAGAAAGCAGTGTAGGCGCTACCACCCTGCAGGACCAGCAGCAATCCACAAAGCAGTAATGGGGGCAGAAATGGAAAAAAACCTACAAGATAGTTATTTCTGATTTCACTACACCTAATTGCAGTTGGAGGTCTGATATTCCATTTGAAATATCTCAGAGAGACAGGAGTCCACTCCGATTGATTTCTGCTCCCCCCAAATATGGGAAAAGGCTACTATGAACTTCAATTCTGCTACCATATTTTAAATCTAGTCATATGATTTATACTCAAGGACATGTTCTTTTGTGTTATAGCGGTTTCTCATGACCTCTGAGCTGACCCCCAGCAATCGGAAGAGGAAAGGGAAAGTGCCTTCCTGGCCATGCAGGGTGATTTCCACCCAGCTTTTGATCTGTCCCAACTAATAGAAGCCTTGTCAAGGGCTAACACAGGAGGTTCACTGTGGCTAATGCAGAGAACAGAGCTCCAAATGGTCTTAAATTAACGTCTGTTCACCTTCATGCCTGACTTTGAACTTAATGGCATCAGTGTGCAAAGAAGGCCGGATGAGGTGGTCTCACATCATTATCTGAAACCCAAGCTTGTAGAAAAAGGTCCAGTTTTAAGCTCATTAAGGGATACTGCTGAATACTCTAGAATATCAAATTAACCATTAAAAACCTTTGAAAGTTGAGTTGAAAAAACTGGGACATTTTCTCAAGCCTTTAGAGATTTCATTTTTGAAGTGAATACAACCTGGAGCTTTTTAGTTCTCCCTCCGCCATGATGAAGAGGACATTAAAGGCCTTTGCTTACTTACAGCAAATCTAAAAAGTTCCTTTGGAGAAGAATTTCTATGGCAGTAGCATCATTTTCTATAGACTAAGAACAGTGACTCAAGTGTGAGACTCATGAGATGCAGTGTGTAGCCACTGGTGGGTGAAATGGACCTTCCTGTTCTGACACATCATTCGATTATGTTAGCCCAACATAGATGTTCTCTGAGAGACTCCACCCAGCGGGGGATCAGGACAGATACTGGGACTCAAAGCCAGACTCTGGACGGAGTGCTGAGAGTTGTAAGGAAGAGTGTGGGGGGGTGGGGGTGGAGGTTGGAAGGACCCAGAGGGTTCAGGAGCTCCGCAAGGAGACCATCAAGGCTGGCAGATCTGGACCCAGGGGGCCCTGCACAAACTGATGCACCAACCAAGGATGATGCATGCAGCAAACCCAGACCTTCTGTTCAGATGTAGCCAATGGACAGCTCATGCTCCTGTGGGTGGTGGGAGGGACTACCTCTGACCCTCTGACATGCACTCTGGTGCCCATGATTTGAACTCTGCCCCTTGGCAGGGTGGCCTTGTGGGCCACACAGAGGAAAGGGATGCAGACCCTAATAGGCTGAGGTCAGATGGTTGGGGAGGAGGGCTCCCCTGCCAGAGGTCTAAGGGAGGGGAACAGGGCAAAAGAGGGAGGGAGAGTGGGAATGGGAAAATAAGAGCAAGGGGATTCCCTCTCTAAGGGGCTGGCTGTGCCCTTTCCAGGAATGTAGTAGCTTGCAAGAAAATTGGGCATGCCTGAATCTCTGTTGAACAAGGGATACTTGTTTCCTTGGGCTGCCTTTGGCTGCCTACATGTAGGCCTAGTTAGTCAGGATAGAGTGTATCCTCTATTGGCTAGTAATACCTTTCTTGACCTAGGCCAGAGGCATTGAAGTGTAGCAGGTCTCTTTAATCATCAATTATGACCTTCCCATCAACAGGAAAAACTGTATCCACAGAACTGGTCGAGGTGGCCATAAGGGTGTGGCTATTAACATGGTGACAGAAGACAAGAGGACTCTTTGAGACACTGAGACTTTCTACAACACCTCCATTGAAGAAACGCCTCTCAATGTTGCTGACCTCATTTGAGGGGCTGTTCTGCTGCCTGGCCCTAGCCAGGGTTCAGTCCTGGGGGGCTGAGGAACAGCTGGAGGGTGGAGGGACAGGAGTCAAGGGATGGGCATCTTGTTCTTTTGTTTTTTGTTTTTCCCTCTCTCTTTGAATAAATGTCACTTTTTGAGGCAAAATAAATAAATAAATAAATAAAAAGGCCAAGGGGATAATAATTGTGATGTAATGTAAATGAACTTATAATAAATAAATAAAAAAGAAAAAGAAAATGAAAAAACCATAATTTACAAATTAAAAAAAAGTTAGGTGGATCTGTGAAATTCTCTGGCAAGCCAGTCTAGCTGAATTTGTGAGCTCAAGATTGAGAGACCCTGTCTCTCAATAGTTTCTCAGTGGACAAACAACTGAGGGGCACACACACACACACACACACACACACACACACACACACACACACACACGTGCGCACGCGCACACACACGTGCGCACGCGCACACACAGACATACAAACAATCAACATACATACTAGTGAGTAAGGCAAATGAACTGTTTTGCAATTTAAAGCTGAATATTGCTAAAAGGAAGAATTTTTCTCTTACATAACTTAATGGCAGAAGAATGCAATTTGAAGGCAGCAAAATACATGTTCAAGTTTTACCTTTGTTGTCACCAGTTCTGGAACTTTGAGGAACCTTCTGAGTATTGCTTTAATAGTCTGCAAAACAAGGATAATGCTAGTACCCTTAGCATAGCATTACTCTGAGAGATGAACTAATTTCCCTAATTCAGATTACATTTATGGGGCATATTATATTCATGACATATGGTAACAGCTCTTGATTTTATCTATTACTAGAGATCAGCATTGAGGAAAATAACCCTGATGCCAGGCTCCCTTTTTCATCCATTTCTTTACAAGGACAAGGTATCAGAGCAGTCATTGGCTATGTTGACTTTTATGCATTATTTTAGAAAGAACTGAGATTTCATTTGATTGAGAATTGTGGTGAAACTTGTACTTCTTCCATTATATGATCGAATTAAAATGTTTTTTATTCGTTGAGATTATAACAGCATTACTTGCCCCTTCCCTTTCCTCCCCTTCAAGCCACACTCCCTTGCTATCTTCCAAATTCATGGCTCTTTTCTTCTTGTTAGATGTTGCTATATACATATATCTCTCTATATGCATTCCTGATGCGCACGAAGTTCAGCCTCACAGGTCTTTAGGTGCTGTGCTGACTTTTCCAGCCAGGTTTTCCTCTGACGATAGCCACCTTCATGGGGCTGCACTGTGCTATAAACTGTCCCTGCCCAGAAGCAGGCGTGCTTTTGGACAGACGCAAGAGAGTGGGAGGTTTGATCACTTAGGTTGCATTTTTGAATCTTTCAGGTAGAAATTCCAGGTTGTCTCTACTAGACACCCGTTTATTCTGATGATGGTATTTTAATGAAATGTATGGTTTTCAAGGGTAAAATAGATGTGAAAGTAAAGAAAATGAGCCGGGTTAGTTCTCACGGCACGGAAACTGAGGCTGGTAAGAAACAGTGATAAATGAGCAGTCCTGAAAATTCCTGAAAATTTGAGAGTGGCCTATTTGTTCATCCGCAGGCAAGATCTTTCCGTAGAAGAGGGAAAGAAAAGAGTTAACATTTGTTGAACACCATCCCTTGTCACACATAATGCCCCACATTTTCTGTCTTACCTGCTCCTCACAAAATCTCCGGACATTGTGAGTTTTGCTCCTTAATTTTCATGAGAGGATAGCTGGCTTCTAAAAGTTCCAGCGCTAGGTGAGATCATAGTGTATGATAGTGGAATAAATGGCTGCTTTAATCATGGTACCGTGCTGTGGCTGTGTTTGTAGTGGGGTGCTACCTCCATTAGTAACATGACTCCTTATTGTGAGCATCATTGATGTTTAGTTCTGAGCTGGAAAGCAAGGTTGTATGTTAACAGTTCTGTTTTAAAGACACTCTTTTACCCACTCCCATGGATTGCACAACCACTACACCACAGTCAGTCACGTTCACAAACACCCATCTTTATAGAAACAGAATTTTCTAAACAGAAAGACTTCCTTTAATTTTTTTCCTTCTTAAATAGTGGCTATCACAGATGCAGAAATCGACATTGTCAACCTGTTAAAAGAATGATGCTTAGCAGCTTTGGTTGTCTCCCGGTGAAAAGTACCCAGTCCAGCAGAAACTCAAACTGAGTATTAGATTCATTGTGTCTTTAACAGCACAGGAAAATTGCCTCGCAACAGCAGGGGGACCCAGTAGCTCTGGTTCTTATTTGGCATTGAAACGGGAGCTTTGCTGTGCCCACACATGGTTAAGGATGCAACAGTTCAACTGGACTTAACAAAAAGTGGAACAGCAGACAAATGAGATAACAGAAAAGCACGTGGATTTTAATCATAATACATTCTAAAAAAATGTAATTTTCCCATTGCTCCTTGGTCTACTGTACTGCCATGTGCACTCCAGGGGAGGATCCAACCTACCCTGCTCCCGGGCCATCTTGTCTTCAACCAGTTCTCAGTGATAGGCTTTAACTGAATACTCAAGTGACATAGCATCCGGGCCTCTCAGTGCGGTTTCCACCCTGTGCTGCACTTCCGGTGCTCTGCTTCCAGCAATGTAGACTTTACTTCCTTGCCAGGCAGTTTTCTGGATTCCCTAAGTCGAGTTAAGGAGAATTTCACCACCTGAGCCTAAAGTGGAACCTGGTTGTCTAGGCCTGTCCTGGTTCCTACACTGAAAATCCCAGATCTCAGAAAACCGCACCGTCACAGGCGCCCGGAACAGTCACTGTACAAACTCCATCTCAAAGGCTGAAATCTGATGCCAGAAATTCTGAATGTTTCTTGCTGAGTTTGAATCGTCAAACCAAATTACTACAATTCTCTGGTTATTGATGGGTGTGTTAATAAATTAAATTTGGAGTACCAGCTGCTAGTTGTCCTAATGCCATGTTTTTGATGAACAAACAACACACATCCTTTGAGCATGAATTGTAATGACTAAAATTTCATTCCACTCAAAGGTTCTGTTAATAACAGACATTTGGAGAGGTTGTCGTTGGTACAATGAGATGGAAGACGTAGAGAAGACTTTAGCCTCACTATACAAGTGTGAACATTTAATTTTGTGGGAAGTCATTCTCTGCTGCTGTTGGTTTCCGTTGGTCTGAAGGTGCTGACAACTATCAATATGGCAGTTATAAGCCACACCTGCTCCTGGGCATGCCAAATCACTAACCTTTTGCAAGAGAGCTTTGTATAAGGGTGTTTTTTCAATGGTCCTTTTGTTGTTATCATTTGTGATTAAACATTCAAATAACACTAGATATTGAGATGAAAATATTATTATGATTTATGGAACTAGTGAGGACTGGATTTTATATATTATTCTAAGTTGGCTAAAATTTACTTTGGCTATTAAAAAATGTCAGTTTTTATCTAATGGTCCTCTTAACGGTTTGCATCAAATGTAGAATCAGATCCTTTAAAGCAAAAAGAAGACATTTCAGTTTAGTGAGGAACTTGAGAACAGAATAAAGAGTGAGGGAGAGAGAGAGAGAGAGAGAGAGAGAGAGAGAGAGAGAGAGAGAGAGAGAGAGAGAGAAAGGAGAAAGGAGAAAGGAGAAAGAGAAACTGACTAATGAAGTGTTTTCCAGAGTTTCTCAAATGGGCAAAACAAATTTCCCTCAATTAGCTTATATCAAGGTAATTATCCTTTAAGAATATATATTGTATGAAAATCTCCAAAAACTTATGAAAATAATGTACAAATAAGAATTTCAAATAAAGAACAAGTTGCAGTTGGATACAACTCTAAGCCCTGTTCACGTGGTGGGAAGCCTTTAAAGAATTTAGCACTCGTTCCTCCCAGACATGTGCCTTCCTTCACTGCAGGATGATGAGCATGTTATGGAACACCTCACATGTGCATTAGAAATGGTAGCTTGTGATGCTCCACTGGCAGGGTCTGTCCTGAGAGTTCCTGGTCACCAGAGACAGTTGGCCAATAAATCACGAAAAGAGGCTGACTGAACAAAGTGGCTGTCATCTGGTAGAGCCCGCATAAAAATCCTTTGACGTAAGCTCTTACCATGTCTGGTACTGGAGAAAGCCTGGACTTTAGCACCAGGCCCCTGTCTTTATAGGAAGCTTTAGGCAAAAACACTTTTAACTCCTTGATTCTTGTTCTCAGGTGTGAAATAAAGCCTCTCTCTCGGAGTTGAGCTGAGCATTGGATGAGATAATGTCTGAGAAAGTACTTTGTAAATTCTTAAATGCTACACAAAGGTTAACTGTTTGCCCATACTGTGGCTCATAATTGCATGTGCTTAGGTATGCTATGAGTCACTGTGTTCTCTCCAAAACCCAATGCTGAGGAAGTTTTTGTGTGACACAGATATTAGTTCTCTCTCTAGATACAGGCATTATAAAAGGTTAGCACTATATTAAGTAATAGATCTATTATTGTCCCACTAAATTATTCATGATTATGGGTCCAGTGAATGATTGGTTTGATTGAAATCATCATCAGGCATTCTCAGGGCTCTAGGGAGGAAGCTGACAGAGTGACACAAGCTACCTTCAATGACTCTGCTGCCACCACACATTAGGAAAACCAATTTATGGATTCACTGTTAAAAAAAAAAGTCATCAAGTCACCATCTGGATTTTTAAAGAAACCATCCCTTCTTTGAAGTAATTGTGCTTCTAATGCATCAAAGCTTTTCAGAAAAAGTTTGGGAACAGTGAATGACTACAACCACTTTCTGGATATGTTTTTGAAAAAGGGGAAAGATTTATTTCTTTTCACAGAAAAGGGTGTATCTAGTTTTTGTTGTCAGACGAATGGGTGAATGGATGGGCTTGGATCACTCATTCCAGGAGCTGCTGGAGAGGTTTGTGCTGAGCTTCCTACCTGGAAGTGGCTGTCTCCGTGTCTACCCACGACTTCTATACCACAGCTGTGAGAAATATGTTTGGACATCCCACCATCTTCTCAAACTGCTCATCCTCCTCTTCCTTTTCATCTTCCTTTTTTCCTTCCTCCATCCCAACCAGATCCATCCCCGTCATCACTCTTTTTATCTTTCCTCCTGAAATCTTTGCTGTCATATTTGTCTTTTCACCATGTAAATAAAAGTATCTGCACACACACACACACACACACACACACACACACACACACACACACACACACACACGTCCTGACTTTAGTCCACTGAAAATTTCTCTAGTTGACCCCTGCTCTCACCACATCTCCTAGTCACCATCTTTTACATGTGAATTGCCATTACAACTCTGCAGTAGTCTGCACCGTCACCATTTCTCCTGTGAAGAACAAAGGCTCACAACTGCATGCTACATCAATTCCAGGTGTTCCAGGTGTAGTCCCTTTGTCACATTTGCTGGGGTTCTGTGTCCCAGAGGACCTGGCTTCGGCTTTGCCTGCTGAGCCACCAGCCTGCTCTTTCTTTCAAGTCTAGCTGTCTAAACGCCTCAGGGTAGAGCACTCCCTTACAAGAGACTTGGAAAGCCCAGAGTCAAGGCAGGCTATTTACTGTTTGAAAACTTGAAGCTTCCAAACTTCAATTTGGGGGTCTTTCTGCTTATCAGAGCCTCACTTTTGCATTGTATAAAAAGCAGGCACCTCTGGGAGGGAAATGAAGTAGGCCGTTTCTATAGTGGTGGGAAAAGCAGGAACCTCAGCGTCTGCATCTGAAACACTGAGTTCAAGGGGCTGAGGAAGTGGAAGTTGGCATTAATTATGCATCATTCTTAATGCCATATGACAAATATCGTATCTACTTCAGATATTCTGAAGATGTAGCAGAATTTGTGTGTTCATGGCTATTATCAGAGGAAGTTCAGTGAAGGAGCAGGTAGAGTTAGGACTAAAAATTACATTAGAGAGTCTGCAGAGCTGGAGGTCATTAATCAAGCCGATAGCTTAATTTGTGTATACCTGTATATGAATATCATAACAAGATAAGTACAGTTAATTTTGGTGTGTTTAAGATGTTTATATATATTCAGCAATGATGGTCTAACAGATTAATTCAAGAAAGAAAATGTTGTAGGTTGTGTTGGTTAATAATTGTGTTCTAAGCTGGGCATTGTAGCGCATGCCTATAATTACAGTTCCTGAAAAGCAGAGACAAGAAGAGAGAGTTTAAGTCTAGCCTGAGGTATATAGTGAGACCATATATTCCCACAAAATTCAACTGTGTTTTTACTTCAATACCATTGGGAGTGACTGAAATGGATAGGATAGCATCACACACACACATGCACACACACGCACACATGTACACACATGCACATACATATTGCATGTATATGTAATATATATGCACATATATGTGTGTGTGTGCAGCTAGTAGCAGAGTTTTTAAAAAATGGGAGTGTTATCATTCTTTTCTTTCCCTGATTTCAGGATTTTAAATGAAATTATTCACATAAATTAAAATTAAAGAATCTCTGTGTGCTGTCTTGATTTGGTTTATGGCAACTCTAAAAAATGCTTGAGAGGAAGAAGAAAAAAAATCTTGGATAGGTTTCATAGTGTTGGAAGATGCTATGTATATTGCTAAGGGGAAAGCAACCAATCATCTTACCCATCTGTGGATCCCTGCCAGCTATAACAACAACATGCCTGGCAAAATTGCCTACTGGTGCAATGGTGACAAATGCATTATGGGAGTCACCAACCACTGCAGAAGAGGGAACTCATGCCTGGTACTGTTAACTGGGTCTAAAACCAATAGCTGAATATGTCATAGGCTGTGAGGGAAAAGCTGAAAACTTTTATTCTACTAAATGAATATAATAATAAGCATCCTCCTAAGTTCGTGTCTTTAAATGTAGAGAGTAATGCACCTCTCTGCCCTCATCAAAGAAGCTTCTTTTTGCAGTGGGTGGTAATTAGTACCGAAACCTATGGTTAGTCAATATGCAGAAAAGAAAAGACTGGTGGGCTTAGCTTTGCATTGGCTATTTATATGGCAGCTCTCCACCCACGCATGGTACAGGGACCATTACAGAGCGGGGAGCAAAGAGATGGCAAAAGCCAGAGTGGGCATCTTCAGTATTTGCCAGACATGACAGGACCATTTCACACTCAAACTCACAACGGCTAAGATTACCTGTGCAAGACCTGTGCAAGATCAAGCCAGCACAAATCTCAGTGCAGGTAGGAGATGGGATCGTGACGTCGAACCTCTAGCTCATGAGTCCATAGATGGATTCTTGGAGCGAGTCAGGTTTCTTCAGAAAAAAAATGGCCCCTGATGAGTTACTCATGCTCCAGTAATGACTTTACACCCATGCGCATACGAGTAGCACCAAGTTCAGTAGGTTTAAAAAGAGATCAGGTTAAGTTGAGAGAGAAACTGGTAGGGTGAAGAGGGGGAAGAATTGGAGGGCAAGTAAGAGGTGGATTTGATCAAAGCACATTATATGCACGTGCAACAGTTTCAACTGATAAAGAAGGAGTAAGTGGGGGTTTTGTTACACTCATGCCAGGCGTGTCAGCTGGGTGTAGAGTTTGGAAGAAGACAGTGCCCAGGTAAATGTCTCCAGACCTCCACTCCTGGTCTCACTCTGTCACCAGTATATAATGACACAGAGAGACAAATGGCCCCCTGTTTAAGTGGGAAAGCGTGTGGAACTCTACAGTCATAACGCGGGAGAATTTATTTGCAGTCATTTTTTCCTACAAAATATTATTTGCTTTCAAAGATACAAAGTCAGTTTGAAAATTTTGCAACACGCATCTGTTGCATAAACTGAATTCCAGAGAAGGAGAATACTAATATAGAGCTGAATAAATCTGCGGAACTTGGAAACTCTGCTGTTGCTATTCTTGCTCCATTTTTGGATTTGAAAATTTTTTTATAGATATAGTTCTTAAGGGGAAAAAAGAAACCTTAGGAACGTCTGTAACTTGTGTTGTGTTCCACTGGGCTCCCATCTTCTGCGATTACCGTTCCCGTGATTCTGCATAGATGGTCTCTCACTTATAATGGTTTGACTTACAGTGTCATTCCTGGCTAACAGATGATGCTAGGCGGCATCCACGGCATTTTCAAGCTGAGCTGTAGCCTCGTGTCAGTTGATGAACATCTGGATCCTGTTTCCTAAACATAAATCATGTATCCAAGCAAATTTCCTGAATGTGTTTATTATTCCTGTTTTGTATATCCTGTGTGAGAAAGATTCAGTATTGGGACTGTCTCATCGATCGGTGCCTATTCATGTCTTTGTAGCTCTTGGAATAGCTTATACATTTTGCATTGGCAATTTCATATTAATAGTCCTTTTATTAACTTTATAAAGTTGATATATTAGTGAATACATATGTTTCCTTATGTTAAATTTTTTTAAATCACATTTTAATTAGGTAGTTGATCACTTGAATTCCAAAAGGGCGAGTGTACCTGGTTTAGAAAGACATCTTTGAAGATTGCTTGAAAAACTCTCTAAACATGATGCAACTCTCAAAACGCGGAGGGCAAGTCTGCGACGCTGAACTACCCGGGGCTTTCATTCTTTCCTTGCTTCTAGTTTTGAAATATCTCTTGGGGATTATGATGACAGTAGGAAACGCCCACCAGTGATTTTCATGTGCGACCAAAAGTCAGAATTTGTTGCATTACCCTTGACTGGGCAGAGGTGTTTTGTTAATGTCTTTAAATACAAATACGTATCAATGATCATTTTAAGAAGGCAAAAGGTCTTCAATATTTTTCTAATCCATTTTTATCTGTTTACCAGAAAAGAAGTTGCCAATATATTTGTGGCTACTCAGTTTCTTTCAGGAAAACACAGAGGCTTTGGTTTATTGTGTACCAGGGTGTAAAGAGTGAAAGGGCATGTTTGCGGGTAGAACACTCTGATAACAACAGAACCATGTAAGCTAAAGACTCATCAGCAGCAGACTGTAGTTACGGTGAAGGATTATGCACGTGTGAGTCAGGAGTCCCCCAACTGAACCGGTTTTAACAGATCCCTTTTGAGAAAATATCTACAAACAAATAAATCTAATCTAATGCTTTGGGGTCTCCCCTATGTCTGTTTTTTTTAATTTACATTTCAATTTAGGTTTTCTTTTCCTTTTTGTGTTAATCTTCAAGAAAGAGCTAGACAAGAAAAGATGCTATCTCCTTGGAGGATTAGCTGGCACTCCTGCACCATCCCTTTCTTTGCTGACTCCCCAGAATCAGCATGTCTCGTCATCATTAGGGCCCTTAGCAGATTGTCTTTAACTCTGCTCACCTGTCTTCCTTGTGGCTACATGAGCTTTGCAAGGTGACCCTGCTTCCTCTGGTTGACCTGAGCGTTTGAACCAGAATAGTGCCTGGCATCCAGCAACCGCATTCCTGAAGGTATGCATAAACTGTATGCATGAACAGTGTGCATAAACCGTATGCATGAACAGTGTGCATAAACTGCTCCCTTTGTTTTAGTAACTGGGAACTCTGTCCTTTTGGAATAACTCAAATGAAAGTCAGATAAGCTTTGGGGTAGCTGTCTCATCCAAACAGCTAAGTTGCTAGTGGGGGTGAACCTGGAGAGGCTGCCTTCCACCCAGGCTGTGATGGCGGGAGCATTGCTTTTACAGATTTCCTCACCTCTCCAGCCTAGCATAAATGTTTCTAGTCAACAGCATTGGCTACCTTCTCAGCCTTGAGCTTTCAGTATACTGTACAGAGGAACTCCAGATAAGGAAAAGGATTGGGAGAGAGTGGGTGAGAAGGACAAGAAAGGAAGAGTCAACAAATTAATTCTCTTTTCACATCAGCCCAGTGTTATTATAAGCCTTGGGGCCAGGGGAGAGGTGGGGGCGCTAACATTTGTAAATGTTTATCTTTACAACTGAGTTCAAGTGTTATTAGTTATGGAGCAAAGCAAATAACAACCCATGAGCGGATTCCCATGACAGCTGACCCTTGAACTCCTCCTTGTCACTTTCAAACACTTCTAATTGGAGATCAGGGAAGTTCTAGGAGGCCAGGAAATTATTTCTCCAGTTGCTGGTTTCTTCTATCAACCAAGAGTCTTGACAAGAGCAAAGAGAAACTGTCACTTGCTGCTTGCCCTTTCCTGGGGCTAGGCTGTGGGAGTGCTGATGCAATTAATTTGATAATATTATGCCATGACATTGTGTCAATATGCGATGATGTGTTGTGACGGCACAGCGTCATCACGTGGTGACGCAACATCATGACGTAAGACATCACATCGCCAATTAAAGAGGTGACTCCACAGGGTTTTAGAACTGAGCAACTAATGTTTAATTAAGGCTGGGCCCTAGACCTGAGGGAGTGTGGGATCTCAACTGTAAGATACAGGTCAGAAAAATGTTTCTGTGCATGTTTGTAAATCATTCCTAAGAAATTACAGTCTCTATTCTTACAAGGCAGTTTTAGAAATCAAAATATAATTCATATAGTAGACTGCTACTATCACAGGGGGTCACTGTGCGCATTATTTTCTGTGGAATATAGGCTGGTGCTAAATTTAAATATAACCTCACAATGAGATTTAGAAAATATAATCTATTCTTAATTTACATATTTGTTAAAATTATTTAGTGCCTTATAGAACTCCATGTAAAATGATTTATAATTGAAATTACTCTGTAACTAATAATTTTATATGCACATATTTCATAATAATAGTAATGATAATAATCTTGCACTAAGAGTCTAATAATATGAAAGTGTTAAAACAGAGAAATGATTTGTGAATATAGTTTCTGTGTGTGTCTATGTGTTGTGATCCTGGTTCCATTTTGTATCTTGGTTTTACTAGTTTGAAAATGAGGATAATGCATTTTCCCTGACTTCCCATAGGGATATTGTGTGTTCAGATTATGGGATGTAAATTGTATGTAAATGTTATTTGCTCTTTCGAACAAATGTTATGTAAACTTAGGGTAATATTCAATATTTTCTCCAGAGCTACGTAGGCTCTACTTATGAACTTGACATCAAATGGAGAAAACGTAGTTAAGCTAGAACTGGGGTGGCTTTTGTATTTGATATTTTACCTTTGTGTTTCTTCCCCTGATTGCTTCGGCTTCAGATTTGTTTTCAGAAACAGAGCAGCTGATAAAGTGAAGAGAGTAACCTCACAGGAGATTCTGTTTGTGATGTTCCTGGGCTGGGCTGCTCCTCTGTCCTGAAGGAAGGTGTGTGTGCCTAAGTGACTACAGGGACTTTGCAAGGCCCCTTAGGGAGAGGAGAGGCGAAAAGGCTCGGAGTCGCCTTACTCAGCAACACAGGTTGCTCCAGCAGCTTGTAGTCTGGAGAATAAGAGACTTTTGATTTTCTGTGGTGAAATGAAGAGATTGCTCTGTTGTGGTTTTAACATTCACATACGCGTCAACGCCCCTTCTGCAACTCAGTAAGGATGTACCAAAATTTCATGCCTTCTGGAAGTGACACATGACTTTCTGATGGAGTTTGAAATGGTGGCTGATTACTTTTGACGACTGAAGCTCCATTGGCTGCTGGCAGCTCACATCTGCAGCAGAGAGAAACAATGAGTGGATTTGTGAATTTTCTTTGATTTATAGATTACTCAAGTGAAGTAATCCTTTATTCCTATAACCAACAGGCTGTAGCTTGATTAGAGGATATTGTAGCTCATTAATAAACATAACTATTTTTAGATGTTATCAGGAGCTTGCCTTTCTATGTCTTAGTGACTGCTTGCCTGTCTCCCGACATCATGTTCAGGGTCCAGAGCTCAAGATAGTTACAGTTTTTAAGGTGTAGAAAGAAAAGCATCAAACTGAGTGCACATATCTTCTATACCCAGCCCATGCAGCCCATATGCCCCGCCCCCCACCAAGCTCTGCTGATGGTCACACATCTGGAAGCACTTAATTCTACCTGCTGACCCAGAGTTCCTAGAATTTAAGACTAGCTGCCATGTGCTCTAACTTACCTATAAAGTAAGTTTCAGCTGAGTTATAGGACCTTCATCTCTCTCTAGATGATAATCACTTTTCTTTCTTGCTGGAAACCATCTATGGTTATTTCTTACCTAGCTATATTCAAGAAAACCTAAAGCAGCAAAATCTAAAAGTTTCCTTAAATTACATGAATCAGTGAGGCCTGATTTTAAGGCTTTGGGATTCTGGGTTCAAACGAAAGCTCTTAATATACTTTTGTCATCTTCAAGTTTTTGGAATATTTAGAATGAACAGTCCTAATAAGATGTTATGACTGCTAGTTCTACCTGACTTGGTGAAGGAGTTAAGAGATTGAGAATATTTGTTCATATGGAAATCATAATCCAATTATGTTTAATGATAATGTTTTCTTGACTGAAGATGTAAGGGCAAACTTTTCTCTACGAATCTTGGTTATACTAACAGTTTACTTTGTAAACATTTCCTTTCCCTGAGAGAAAATTGGCTTTAACCCTATTCATTCTTGAGAAGAACGCCGTTGTGTGTGTGCGTTCCATGTTTGAGTAGCAAGGGATAGCAGATTAAGCTTCAAACCATTGCATGTGGAGTGTTGGTAGTGTGGATGGCCTCTCTCCTCTGGGCTGGCGAAGGAACTCAACACGAGTTCAGGCAAAGACCCACTGATGTCTGCCTGATTCTCCTACGTAACACCCCAGCAGTGACTGTAGATTGTGTGCCTAATACGGAGAAACTCAGTTTCTTATGCCTTTGGCATACATTTCTCTCTTGTGTCATTTACCTCTTTAGGTTCTTCAGAATGAGACTATTTTTATTCTTTGGACAATTTAAGATACTTGAAGATAGCTGTTACGTTCTTGCTCCATTTTCGTTCAGACTAAAGACTCCTTTTAAAATGTCTCTTTACTTGACGTTGTGAACTTTGATTTTTTTTTTTTTTTTACCATTCTGGTATGAAAAATTGAATGTCTAGTACATTCATTCTTTAAGATTTAATATCAATTTGTATTTTAAATTTCAACCTTCAAAGATCTGCAGTGTGGAGTTCAGTTGCCAACACTGACAAGAGTGGGCCTGTGGCTTCATGTCTCCAATACAAGTTTCTTTTTATTGTAACAAAAGGGGGTGCAAGCCTATGGCACAGCCAGACCTTGCTGATTCACACCGAACTCGTGTTGCCCGACTTTTAACGTCTCTTTCAAAGTAGACACAGGTTTTTGTTAAATACTACGTACCTGAGAAGCCTGTCTTTTGAATCCTAAAATTATCTCTGTTAAATTTCAATTTGTTCGGCTTGACCCGTCTCTTCCCTCTGTCACATCTGTTTTGGTTTGTGTAGCGTCTTTATTACCCTACTCAGCTTCTTGTCATCTTTTCCTTTTAGGACTTTGCTGACTGTCTCTTCCACTGACAGTGTTTAAGAACACACGGCCAGGGGTAAAATCCTGTGATGTAATTCCTTGTGCAGGTCAAGATCCTTTTCTTTATCACTAGCCTCCCCCTCTTTTTTCTTTTTTCTTTTTGGTCAGGGCAGTCTAACTAGTTACCAGTCTTCCTTCCCTTCGGTAACTATTCTTCCATTTCCCCAGTCACATGTGAAAAGCCCCATTAATTTTTTTTTTTTTGCTGTAATCCAAATTACTGACCGCATTTCTTGACCATGCGAGCAGTGAGGAACACAGGAAGTTATGAAGCTCACATACCTAACAGGTTAAGAAGTTTAGTAAAGATAAAATAGGTGCATAGGTGAATTACAGCATCAATAATCCATAAACAATAAAAGCTGATCATACTTATCTAAATGGGAATAAGTTCTGAACGGATTCCACCGAGTGTTTCTCATTTGGTGTCCCCATTATTTTAGCTTGGAGTCAGTCTTCTAATCAGTGAGGGAAAATACCTACATAAAAATGCACACTAGACCTTTCCCGAGGCAGACTTTAGCAGGAAGCATAAAGGTCCAAGTAAACGCTAAATCGAGTTAGGAACTATCAGGGTGATCCACATGAGAGGAGATCTGTAAAACTCCTTTCAAAGCACTGCCTTTTAGCTATGAACACTGTCATCAAGGTGGGTCAGGGCAGGCTCAGCTCCTGATTGGCTTTTAATGCACTGCGATGCTATAGTAGGTAGGAAATAGCCACTTGTCATAATTACCTTAAGCCTTAAAGGAGAAATATCCACGAGTACTTAGCATAGTTCATAGCATAATATGAACTTATTAAGTAGCCTTACTAATTAATTTTGAATTAATTCACTATTCTGCCATGTGATAGACAGTATAATCCAGAGAAGAATGTGCATTTCCCTCTCATGCTAAATACAGTAAATACATAATTTATGTAATAACTTTAAATAAACACTAACACACACTGCGTTGAGTCTACAACAGGTAGATATTATTCATTAACACGTTTATTATTTTCCAACAAAACAGTTGAAAATTTAAACTTAGAATGTCTCCGCAGGGAAGAACACTTGGCTTCTTTGGTTATTACACAGAAACAAGAGATTGGAGATACAGAAGGAGCCTAGAAATAACAAAGCCCACTTTGGACGTCATAGGCTAGGTAAGATATGGCGCTAAGAGATGCTGAGTGACTTCAGAAACCCGCTCAGGCCATCTTAGCGCTAATACCAGATTTGATGGATTTTTAAGTGTTTGTGTCTAGTTTCCTTCTTCAATAGAGATTTATTGACTTTTTGTTTGTATTGTATATAGTTTTGTTTTTATAATACCTTTTGTTTCTTGAAATTATAGTATAATGACATCATCTTCCCCTTCCTCTTTCCTCCACTCAGACTCCCCCATGTGCCCCAACCCTGGCTCTATGTGGCTTATACTTCTAGCCACTCAGAATGAAATATAGTCTCACACACTACTCTGTTCAAATGCCTAACATGTGCCTGAAACCCTCTAACTTGTGGTACAGTGTCAAACACCACAACTTGAAAAAAATGTTATTTAAACCTTGTCTGCTGATTTTGAGTATGCAAATTGGTGGGAAAATATAGTGAATATCACTGACATACATATGTTCTACACATTTGAAATACCTTGTAATAAATTTGTTAGAATTAGTCACACTTTGCTATGTTCTCCATGCTATTGAGATAATGGATGAGATTTTAAAGAGGGTCTGAAAATCAACCTGTTTGCTAAGGGAATTTTCCACTGTAAGGTAGAACCCAGGGAAGATGAAAACAACCATTTTCTGAAAGTGAGAAGCTAACTGTTCCTTCATGGGCAGCTAGATAGTTGGGCGGGACCATTTCTGGCGCTGGGGGGGACCGTTTCTGGCGCTGGGGGATGTGATTAGGTATAGAGAAACATCGTGGTAATGCTGACTATGACTGCTTGGGAGCTACCTTGTCAAGGAAAGAGCCTCTCCTTCAAGAAAAGGGCACCTTTCAAGTCAAGGTCAGTAGCTTTGTTAATCCCACACCACCTGTCCTTGAGCCAAACAAGTTTTTTTTGTTGTCATTGTTTTGTTTTATTTTTATTCTTTCTGCCTTAAAACACTTCTTGGAGCACAAGTTCTGTGATTCCTGTTTTGCAGCATGCTATTAGTCCTGTCTCATTTTCCTGGGCCATTGTAAACAAGGAGCTATTAGGGCGGACAGCTGGACCAGGAGCAAGCGCCCAGGAAGCACAGCCCATGAATGGACAGTGGAAGAAAAGACTCTGGGTTTTCAAAAATAGATGAAAAGGAGAAAGAGAGGACAAGACACAGACACCGTGGAGGCCTCAGAACTCAGCTTCCTGCTCTGCAAACTAAGAAACCAAGGCTTAGAGAGACAATAATGTGTATCAATAAAGAGCTGCAACCCCAGACTTGGCTTTAAGCTCAGGCAATTTGACAGGTTCCAACTAAGGCTTCCCTTATCAATATTTCAACGAGAGATCTCATCAGTTTGAAAGAGTCTAGGATACAATGGAAGAAGCCTATACATCTATCCCTGGGTCACCCCTTAATCAATTTCTGTATTTTCTTCTGATTTTTGAAGAAATAGAATTGATTAAGGCCTGCTTATATGCTTTCCTGCCTTCCTCTCTTTTCAGAGCTAACTGCTTATGATTGGTTTTCTTCTTTATTTTATCTTTATAATTTTACTACATGAGAGCATAATGGTACCTGATATTTCCAGCACATTATAAATATTATATAAACATTAAAAAACTATGAATTCTGACCCCTTTGTTCAACATTATACTCCTGAGGTTTTCCTGCATTCATTTGAATTGGGTGAGATTTCAGAGAACAAATCTACCACAGCCTATGTGATCTCCTGTATTGATGGGTACTTAGATGATTTTTCATTATTAGAAACAGTGGCATGGCAAATGAATTCATTCCTTTTTATTTTATGTGATTTCTCTGCCGGTCAACTGGTGTGGAAGCCGCTGAGCCCCGGGGCTTGTAGCTTGCAGGCCTTGGCAGCCTCGTGCACTTAGCAAGGTTATAACCTATATGCCACTGCACAAGCAGCACCACCTTGGGTTTGTGCTAAGTGTGGGCAGAAGCACTGTTTCCAGAACAGCAGTTCCTAAAACCATGCCAGGACTCCCTTCCTGGAACTTCTGAGTCAGTGTGTCTATAGTGAGTCCAAAGGACTTGTATTCTAGTAAAAATCACAAATGATGGTAAATGTTCCTGGTCTGGAGAGTCATCAGGGTGTGTGTGTGTGTGTGTGTGTGTGTGTGTGTGTGTGTGTATGTGTGTGCGAGCACGCGCATGCACAAATGTGTGTGTGTGCAAATACATGTGTGCACATGTGTGTGTGTGTGTGTGTGCCAGCGTGTGTTGTGTTTGTGGGGAGAGAGAAAAAGTTTCATTGTCAGTTTCAAATAAGGATTCAGGCATTTTGAAAATATCTTATTATCATTAATATATCACACAATCTAAAATGTAATTTAAGATTTAAGTAATATGATTCTTTAACAGTTTCAAATGTGTAAGTTTTTGTGTGGAAGATAGCATTTATATCATGCCATGACGAGAGGCGATGTTGACGAAATAGCCAGTTCCGCATTCCCTTTGTGCAAGTAAGCCAGAGGAGGGATTTTAAAAGACGGTTGAAGAGGAAAGTCGTCCTTCTGTCCCCTTCCTCCTCCCCCTTGTTACTTTATGGAGTCATCAGTAGGTCCAGCGCCTACTCACCAAGGAAGGAAAGGCGAAAGAGGAAATGTTACAACCAAATTTGTGCCAGCCCTCTGCAGAATTGCAGCGTTACTGGGATGTGCTGTGGTGGGCGCCTCTTTGGGGTGAGCTGTGTCTCTGATGAGGCGCACTCCAATTCCTATCTGCTACATTTGAATAGAGCTTGAGCGTGCCCCTTGAAGACACATGATCTAGATATGTGCACATGTGCATGTATGTGCACATGTACATGTGTGTACACACAAAGATGCACACACAGAGTTAAAGGTTGGAAACTCGGTCTTTGATACAGGCATTGAGAGATGCACTGTATCAGTGATAGTGCTGGAACATGAGTAGGGCAAGGAAAAGCTGCCCCGGGAAGGGTTGAACTCTGCTTTTATAGAGATAGATTTTACAGGAACTGGTTAGTAATATCAGATTATTATAAAAGAGCAAAAATCCTTGGCCTCTGGTTGGTCTCCTGTTTGTTCTTACCATGGTATGATAGTTATCATGCTGCAACTCAGCCAGAGGTCATCAGACATGACAGCCCGGCCTTCACAGTATGATCTGGAACCTCTGTTCTTTATTAAAAAAAAAACAAGCAAAACAAAATAAACAAAAATAAAGAAAACAAGCACCAGGCATGTGCCACGGCCCACCTCACTGCGCCCCGTCGGGGACTCGGCCTTCTCTGGGTAACACAGCCTTCATTATTTCACCTCCTTCCCTCTGCTGTTCTTAAAAGGTGCCTGTTTCTTTCCTTTTATAAAAATAGCACCCCTCTTTTATTATCAATAAAAACCACACTGAAATAAAACCTTGTGCAGATAACAATTCATATTGCTGGGTAGACGTGGCGATGAAATGGACCCCACTCTGTCCTTCAGCCCTCAAACGCAGTTGGAGTGAGGTTGTGCCTCTTTCAACTTTTCCATCCAGAGGCTTTGATCACCTCCAGAAAATGAGCTCCACTTTTTGCTCATGCCGACACGGACACACCCCTGACTTGAATCTATTCACCATCAGCCACCTCAGCCTCCACCTCTGTCCGTGTCACCTCACCCTTCCTTCCACATTGCCTTCTAAGTCATTCTCTCACAGTGGCAGACAAAACTTACCAGAGAAGAGCAAGGTCTACTTCACTACCGCTAAAAATGGCCCCGGAGTGGCTTCTCTTTGCTTTTAGTGTTAAATACAAATCTTCTATTGCCTCCAGCATAACCTTGCATGGTAGTTGCCTCGCCTCGACCTGCTGTATGCACACCATACCACAGCCTCTTTCTTCTTGCTTCTAAACCTCTGGCTTGCTCTTGTACGAAATCCTAGCACGGGTTCTATTACTTGAGAAGAGGTAGAAGAGAGGCCGAGGACATTTTGTAAAGGGACTTGATGGACCCCACTGAGCAGGTACCCACTGCACAAAGACTTGAAGAAGGAGTAGCTGAGCTTGGAGGAGTATAGAGGAGGCTGGGCGGCTGGGACACATGAAACAGAAGGAGTAGCTGAGCTTGGAGGAGTTGGAAACCCAGCAGAACAGGATGGATTTTTATAGAACCACTCCATATGTTGCAGGACATGATTTGCATAAGCCACAAGGTCAGTAAGCCCAGAGCAGTCATGAGGGAACACTTTTCATTTCATTTTTAAAATACTACATTTATTTACGGAAGGGATGAACACAAACACGCCGTTGAGCAAATGCGGAGATCGGGGTTCGACCCTTGGGAGTTGGGAGGATTTGGAGCTGGAGCTCTAATTGCCAGGCTTGGCAGTGAGTGTCTTCTCTCTCTGAAACTATCTCACTGACCCCTGAATTTTTTTTTTTAATTACTGTTTGTTTCCTGCAACTTGAATGTAAGCTTTCCAAGCGCAGGGTATATCGCTTGACTCAACCCAAGGAGCCTCAGTGGGAGCTGGCGAATGGGGCTCAGGGTTTGGAAAGAAAGAACTGCATGACGTAACCCAGTGAGGCATGTGGAGCAGACCACACAGCGAAAGTCAGGCCGGCTTTGCTATGCAATCCAAAGATTAGATCTTGCTTGGTTTTTTATAGTAATTTTTAAAAATTATATTTCTTCTTTTATATATACATTTATATTATTCTACATATATACAATAAACTACCTACAGCAACAAGAACAATAAACAATCAGGAATTATACAAATGTTACATTCTTAGTGTTTTGCCTATTTATATTTGGCAGCCTTGAAGAAAACAACTTTCCTATCTTGGTGAGTCTAAAATTCTGAATGTAAATCAATATCTATCACATCTCATCTCCATCAACTTAAAACATCTATCTAGACCTAAAGACATCTTAACCTCTAAGCAACTAAGCTTAATTGTAACACAAACTGTTTGGTCTGCAAGCCCATCAGAGACTTGAGAAGGAATAAAACTTAATTACCCAAGTAAACAGGAAGTGCAGGCGAGCAGCTCCCAAAGTGAAAAAAAATGACAGAGAAGTTTTAGAGTGTGAAGGGAAAAGATGAGAAAAAGTAAAAGAGAAGGCAGGAAAGGAGAGACAAGGGAAAAGGGAAAGAGAGAATTGTCAACAGGGAGGAAACACAGGAATGGAAGTTAGGGAGGATTGGAAATAAAGTAAAAAAAACTTAAAACTAAATTGTCTTGATCAATTTCCCTGAAGGCTCCTGCACCACCAGTGTAGGGAGAAAGTTGGTGCAAGAACTATTACATTTTGAATATCAGCATGGGATTTTTTTTCCTACAATGAGAGCGAGGTGATGAATGTTTTTGCCTTTGTGGGTGGTATTGTCTCCAGGTCAACTAATCAGCTCCTGATCTCATGTCAAGTCTTTCATCTATGCATCATAACTAGTAGGCATTTCCTGAAAAGAGCTTATAAACTGACTGAAAAAAAAAACTACACAGTTTTGCACTATTGAAACAGTCAACAGGAGGTCAGGTCTCATGAAACATAATCCTGTGGCAGTGGCTGTGCCATCACTTTTTCCTCCCTCTCTCCTCCTCCTCCTTCTGTTCCTCCTCCTCCTCCTTTTGTTTTTATGTATCTATTTAAGTACAAATAGGATGTGTAGGTTGTAGCTTGTTGGCCCCTAGTCCAATGCGTGTCGTTGCCTAAGTGCTGTTTGGTCTGGATTAAATTAGGGAATATGTAGACCGCCTCATGACGCACCGTGAAACAAGACGGATAACAAACCAGAAACACTATGGGCCCAAGTTAGCCCGATAGGAAGTGTTTGTCCAAAGCCACAGAATGTGCTTTTGAAGGGGACTGAGCAAGAATGTTGCTCCCTTATTTGCGAAAGTATCTTAGGATTCTAATAGGGTAGGAGAAATATTTATGAGTATAGGAGAGTACAAAGAAACTGAATTTGCTCTTACTTGTAGATTGTGTGATTATTAAAAGGAAGATCCAAAATAATCCATAAACTATTTGAACTAACAAGGGAGTTTATATTGCTCATAGACAGAAAGTCAATTATGCAAGTTAATGTCATTCTTATGCTAAGAGCTGATATTTACATTACATTAATCTGTGCCAGGGACTTTGCATGTATTACCTTATTTATTTTCACAACCACTGCATGAGGTGTTGCTGGTATTATTTGAAAATTGAGAAAATGAGGTTTGGTAAGATGAGATTTTCCGCAGTTGGGATGAGCTGAGAAACGGTGGCATTGCTTCTCTGCCTTTTACATCAGAGGTAGCCTATTAAAACATAGTAGCAATATCATGCCAGACACAGCTCCTACTTATTCTGTACCATGTTCAATAAATGTTTAATACAATTATAGTAAAAAATATAGTAGTGGAAAACACTTTCCTTAATGTCGACTAACATATGTATGGTCTTAGGAGTAAGTGTGAGAAAATGATGTTAAACTAGTATATGAAAGCAAAAAGCCCACATGTATTATTGATAGACAGAGAAGTCCTGAATGATTAGTGAGATACTATGCCTATTTAAATTCATTTGTTGAGTGTTTCAATATTATAAATTTATGTACTTTTTTTTCAGTCAGTTTATAAACTCTGAAATTTTAAATGAAGTGACTACCAGTTAGATGCATAGCCAGGAGTTGACATGATCTGAAACTCATGAAACCAAATTGTAAGAATGGAAAATTGTAAGCTTATTAAGAAATGAGAAAATAAAGAATTGCCTGTGTGCTGATTTATAAAAGCCATTCATGTGTTTGGTGTTTGACACTAGTCTAGAGATAACCAAAGAGACCATGTGCAACAGAATGCGGGGCCTGAGAACTTACTCTGTAGACCTCGGACAACAGGGGTTGGATTGAAAAGAATTCATTAACTGTGTTTACTTAAAAAATAAAATTGATTTACAACTTTGCAATGTTTATAAAATAAATTTAAGAAACATTACAGACCAAATGTGTAAAAGAAAACTAAAGATGGTAGAGTAGATAATACATGGTTTATAGGTAAATGATAGATAATGATTGATAGCTAGATCCTTATAGCAGGATAAGTAAAGACTATTATATGAAACTCCATGTGGTCAGATATTTCCTAAGTGACTAAAGACCAATCACAGATATAAAGCTGGATCACATTTTGTCAGAAGATAGTGGCACATGTAAAGATAATACCTACAAATCACCAGGAAAAATGAATACGGAGGCCAATACAAAGAGGAAGCTACACAGCGAGTAGGCTGTGCAGTAGTGAGTGATCAGAAAACACGTATTAATAAAACATCGAGATGATGTTTTTGTTTTCATCTTATTGGAAAGAGAAACATTCTAGTTAAGTAAAGTATCAGTAAGTGTGGGAAGGCAGGCAGGAGTGAGAGGTAGAAATGCTCCTGGGAGAACAATTTAGTGATATCAAGTACAGACTGGACTACTAATATGTACATCCACGAACTAGGTTACTCTAGGAAAATGGTTCATCAGGAGTTTGCTAAGGATTTCCCACAAAATAACTCACAATATTAAAAAAAGGAATTATTTAAATGCCTTAGCACAAAAAAATTGATGAATTCTGAATCATCCATGAAATAAAGTATTCTGGAAGTTAGAGTAGGTAAAAGTGTATTACTCAAAGAATACTTTCTAAATATCTGTGTGTGAGGCACTGCTATGTGGTCAGTACATGTAATAGATTCTTCTTTTCTGTTTTAATGGGAGCAAAGGAAGCAGATAACAAAGAAGTGTAAGGGGCTGGAGAGATGGTTCAGAGGTGAAGAGCACTGCCTGCTTTTCCAGAGGTGCTGAGTTCAATTCCCAGCAACCACATGGTGGCTCACAGCCATCTGTAATGTGATCGATGCCCTCTTCTGCAGATAAAACACTCATATACAATAAATAATAAATAAATAAATCTTTAAAAAAAGAAGCACAATAGATTCTTCAAAGTTGCTATGACTAATGCAACAGATTAATCAGTTGTGATAGATTTTGAAGTAAATACTTTTAAGCTGAGAAAATTTCAGGAAATAAAACTAAAAGAAAATAAAAAATGATATTTACATTAAATGTTAAGTTGATGTAATACATATGTTTGAGGTGATGGATGCTCTGACCTTACTACTTTGCTTATTACACACTCTATATGTGCGTTGAATCATCACACCACATCCCATAATATGTAAACCTATGAAATATGGACAAACAAGACTGAAAATCCGCCACACTCATGACATGGTCACTATCTCTGAAGAGACAGAGAGAACTAGAGTTTGGACAACATAAATTATCATCTATGAATTTTTTGACAAGATCTGGAACGCATGATATAACCCAGGCTAGTCTTGAACTCAGGACAAGAGTTCTTCCTGCCTTAGTATCCTAAGTGCTGGCATTGCAGATTGAGCCAACACATCTGGCCTATACTTTTTTTAAAAAATAAAAATCTGAAACTTTAAAAATTAGAAATCTGAAACAAAGTGTTGTCTGTTAACTGTGGATGCCAGATATGCAACATCATAGTAGGTTTCTTTGTACTTAAGAAAAGAAAAGATTGAGGAAGAACTCTGCACAGAAACCCTAGCACGGTGTTGAAGATGGGCAGCGTCAGTAAGCTGCTGTTGTCTTTAAGACTGTTCCTGTTAAGGCTCCTGCAGTGTCCTTGTTTAACTTCCCGTGTGCCTGACTCCATCCATGCTTAGACTTTGACAATGACGAACTTTCTAATACATTCCATAATGAGGCCTTTTTTTTTAATTTAACAGCAAAATTATTTAAAAATTTCTAATTTATTTATTCATTTTAGATCCTGATCATAGCCCCCTCCCTCCTCTTTTCTTGGTCCCACCCTGTCTCCCTCTTCCCCTCTTCCTCAAAGAAGGGGAGTCTCTCTCCGCCCCCAAGCCCCCCACCCAGCTCATCCAGTTGCACCATGACTGAGTGCGTCCTCCTCCCCTGTGGCCTGGTGACGCAGCCCCATTGGGGAAGTGATCACAAACCAGGCAACAGAGTCCATGTCAGAGACAGCCCCCACTCCCCTTACTAGGGGGACCACGTGGAGCCCGAGCTGCCCATCAGCTACATCTGTGTAGCAAAATTCTTTATTTCAAATTCCTCTCTGTCCCCTGCACGCCCAACATCCTCAATAGGTGTCATTCTTTCAAGCATTCCGTTTCCCCCACAGAGTTCTTGATTTTTAGTGCAACCATGATTCTGAAAAGTACCTACCAAGAGCCTCTATGTATAATTTAGGTAAATTGCTAGTAAGACTTTTACTTTACTTAATATTAATATACAAATTGTGTTGGAATTAGGATAGACTGTGAGTTCTAAATGAAGAGGTCAGTGGCCTTTCCAAGCCTGAGGGCTGTGGGGCAGAGTGTGTGAGGCAGAGCGTGTGGGGCAGAGCGTGTGGGGCAGAGCGTGTGGGGCAGAGCATGTGAGCCGTATGGCTGATGGGGCTTGTGGAGGTGAGGAGCTGAGCTGCCCACTCAGTGAGGAACGATAGGTCTCTAGCTTTTCAACCTGCTGCTGATCCATAGCCAGTGGTGTGTGTGTGTGTGTGTGTGTGTGTGTGTGTGTGTGTGTGTGTCTGTGTGTGTGTAGGTGTGTGTGCGTGTGCGCGCACAGCTTGGGCATGACAGCCTTGACGTGATTTCATATACATCGAGTGTTTTTCTAGAACAGCAGTTTCTTCTCTCAGACTCTTTCATGGCAAATGATATTGTAATCTAGACAGTTCTGTGCTCCCACATTCCCACGGGAGCTAGGCTAGTGTTCTAGGGCACCCTTTACTTTGTGAGTCTCTCTCCTGTAAATAAATGCTTGGACAGAGCTTGATACATTTAGGTCCTAAGCAAAGTTTCCACCTCAGAGCTTACCAGTGGGGCTAGGGATGGCTTAGTGTGTAAAAGTTCTTCCTGAGTAAACACGGGGACCTGAGTTCACATGCCAGTGCTCAGGTAAAATCCAGGTGTGGCCATGGGCCTGTAACCCCAGTGCTGTGGGCATGGAGACAGGGGAATTACTGTGGGTTGTGGGCCACTGCCAAAGCTCTAGGTTCAGCAAGAGACCTTTTGTCAAAGGAATGAGGAGGAAGGTAGTCATTGAACAGAACACGCGAAAGCCTTCTCTGTCTTCCATGAGCACATCCACAGAAAAGAGTGCTCCTGTATATGCACGTCCACCCTCCAACACACACACACATTCACACACATACACACACATACTCATGTACACACACAATCATGCACACACACATGCACACACACCACACACACATGCATACGTATACCACACATGTACACCATACTCACATATACCACACATGCACACACACATACATACATACACACACATATTCACATACATACACACACATACTCATGCACACACACAATCATGCACACACACATGCACACACACCACACACACATGCATACATATACCACACACATACCATACACACATATAACACACATGCACACACACATACACACACCACACACATGCACACACACACCACACACACCACACACACATACACACCACACACACACAATCTCACACACACACATACACACACCACATACACACAATCACACACACACAGACACACAGAGACACACACAGACACACACACACACACACACACACACACACGCATAACACTTTTAGAAAAGATTACCAAAAAGGGGTCATGTGCAAAGTGGAAGAAATATCTTTTTATTTTCTTTGATATTCTTCAGAACCTAATCCCTCAGCCTATACAATGTAACTGTAATTGTTCTAGAAGCTTGTGACTTACCATGCCCATAACTACCCAGAATCTTCCTCAGGTAGGCCCGAAGTCACCCATACGCAAAAGCTTTTATCTTTGAAATTCCGTTTCTTTCCTTCCTACAACCCAATCACCCACTTCATATCAATCAGAGCTGTCAGTCACCCCTTTGTGCCTGTGCATCGACTGTTTCTCACTCCGTCTGTGTAGATCAACTCTACTTCCGTTCTTTTGTGCCACCTGGCTCAGTTCGAATGACAACCTGTTGCAATCCCACCACTTACCCTGTAGCCATTTGCTCTTCCCGGCCTTTGCTCTGGAGGCCCTTTGCGCATAACCTTTTAATAGAGCTTATCACTGTACTATAATTGCTTGTTGATCCATTTATTTCCCTCTTTGGTGTCAGAGGCACCAAGTTAATTTCATTAATTTGTGTTTCCCTAGCTTTGGGTTGGATCAGGGTGATAAATGCATGAATAAATAGAACTTCAGTTTTGTCAGCGTCAGGAAGATGCTGGGAAATTTGGATGGCAGCGATGCGGTTCAGAAGGCCCAGGTCCTGCATTTCAGCTCCATCTGACTAAGTTTTCCACTAAAATGGCCTGAGAAGGGGGAGGTAAGCTAAGACAGCTCAACCTCTGCTCCCCGACCATAGCTCTGCCCTTAGAGTTTAGTGCGTCTATTTCCGTGGTTTGTGGCCTCTTTGCTATCCTATGTTCAGGCTTGAGTCAGGATACAGGGGACTTCAACAGAGTGTCAATGCAAAACTTTCTGCTCCGGGTAATTTACTCCATTCCCACCTGACCACAGACATGCTAATTGCAGTCATTTAGAGGAACCACTTCCATTTATTATTAACCGTCATGGAAGTCAGCGACCCGATGTGTGTCGTAATCCGCTCTTCAACTCTGAACTGGAAACCGGCTCTCAGTCACCATCAAATGGAGATACCATTTTTGTTTTGTTTTTTTGTTTTGTTTTCAAGACAGGGTTTCTCTGTGTAGCCCTGGCTGTCCTGGACTCACTTTGTATACCAGGCTGGCCTCAAACTCACAGTGATCTGCCTGCCTCTGCCTCCTGAGTGCTGAGATTAAAGGCGTGCGCCACCACACCAGGCCCAAGATACAAATATTTAACTTGCATGGCAGATTAAGTTACTTGTATTTCCTTTTTTATTTCAATCTGGAAAGAAATTTCCACTCACTCATCGTTCTTTCTTATGTTCTCCATCTTTATGTGGCATGCTGGATAGCCCATGGTTTTAAAGCCCAGTCATTTCATGGAAGACCACAGGTTTGAGACCAGCCTGGTCTGCACAGAAAGACTGTTTCAAAACAAAGCAACATCACAGAATAAAAACATAAAACCCAAGCAAAATCAACCTAAAAAAACCCCACCCACCCATTTTAGTTCTGCATTTGGAAGAAAGAAAGGGGTTTAAAAGGAAAAAGTTTGGGTAGGTTTGCACAATACTCGGGGACAAACACCCCTAGAGTCTTCCGTTTTATGACAGCAAGTTGGATTTTTACCACAGTCCTAATTTACTTTCTGTTGCTGTGATAAAACACCATGACCAAAGGCAACTTGGAGAGGACAAGGTTTATCTCCTCACACACCTCCTGATAAGTCTACCACTGAGGGCAGCCAGGGCAGGAACTCAAGCAGGGCAGGGAGAACCTGGAGGGAGGAACTGAATTCAAGACCAAAGAGGAACCCTCCTCACTGGTGTCTCCCCTTGGCTTGCGCAGCCTGTTTTCCTCAGATAACCCAGGGTATAAGGATGGCACCTCCCACATCAATAATGAATCAAAATGCTCCACAGACTCACCTAGAGACCAGTCGTGCAGAGGAATTTTCTGAAGATATCCCTCTTACCAGACATGTTTAGGTTTATGTCAAGTTGACAAAGACCAGCCATCACCGTTACCCATAACCCCTTGGTAGGGCCACCATTGTCCTCGTTTACATTTTCAGCTCGGACAGCTTATTATTTTTATAGAAAAATTAAAGAATTAGTTTGTACAGCAGGTATTTCCCTGTGTGGCTATAATTCTTTAGTCATTTTAGAAATCATTAGTAGTACAGTGTCTGCCTACATTGTGTTTAACTCTTACAGAGCATAGAACAGTATTCAGATGTGTGCAAATGGGAATGCTCCCCAGTTCACACTGCTAACCGCGTGTCTGGGCAGGCATTTGTAATGTCTGAGTGGAGTTTTCCCTGGCTGCTCTCTGGAGCCTGGAGGACTTCTAGTCCGGCCCAATCTGACAGTCATGTCTGGATCTAGTCTGACAATCATTGGGAATTAGCCTCTCAGATTTCTGAGTTTAGGGAGTATAATGTCTCGACAACTCAACAGCCTTGCTCTATGGAATCCAGCACCTTTGCTGCCTGTGAGCCGCCCTCAGTCAGTGCTTAATGTGGTAGGAAGACCAGGGCACTCCAGTCCTGGGAGGCAGAGGCTTCCCTTTGGTGTGCCGAGCTTGCCTTATCTCCATATGGTGGCCTCAGACACCCCTATCATCTCTCTTTCCCTCCCACCTGTATGTTACCTTTCTTCCTTTTCACCACCCAGAGCCGGGTTGGCACTGTGGACACAGCCAGCCCTGACGTTTTTTTCTCATTTCCTCTCCAAGGAGTTTCTGCTAGTGCCCCAGTCTTTCAGAATTGTCACAGCTAATATTAAAGACTGGGTGGCTTAGCATCAGATATGTATTTCTGGTTTTTCCCCTAGAAAAGCTATCATTATCAGTTTATTATTTTGAAAAATTTAGGCAGGTCCAAAATGCAATGAAGGAAGCAGCAAATTTTAGTTTTGAGTCCACAGCACATATAACATATTAAAATATTGCAATATGCATCAGAATAGAGATGCATGTTGAAAAATATACATTACTTGAGTATTTTTATAAATATATGTTTTACGAAATAAGAAAGGCACATAAATTGTGATAAAGGAGTCTAAGAACTGTATTTCTTATCCTCTGGGGGAGCAGAAGCCTGAAATCGGAAGCTGCTTTTGTCTAAGGTCTCTCTAGGTCTCTCTCTAGGTGGCCCTGTCTTCTTCTGTGTCTCTGCTTGGTCTTGCCTGTCTTTAAGTCCTAATCTCTTTTTTCTATGTGGGCACTGGCCCCACCTGTTCGTACCTGTTGCTATTCCTACCTATTGGGTTAAAAATAAGGCTTGATGATCTCATTCTAAGACTGCATGGCGATCCCCATCTCCAGAAATAGGCAAGGCTTGAACTGCAGGAAGTTGAGACTTCAACATGTAATGGGGAAGTGGCTTACATAATACATCCCACACCATCTAATAATAATAATAATACTTAGATAAATAAACATTTATTTGATTGTGTATCTACCTTTGCTTTTCAGAGGACTTTGTATAATATACTCAGACAAGACTGTGTGATTTGTCTGACTAAGGCTGGATTGATGCAGTGACTTTGCTACGTCTTCGGCACATCAGAGTATGTGGCCTCCTTTCCCTCTTATCTGTTTTAATGATTCCAAGTCCAATTCCAAGCCCTTAGCTGTAATTCAGACATACAGATACTTCATTGGTTTTAACATACATAATGTAATAAGTTTTGCTTTGCTTGGCATGAATTTATTAGCTAGTATCATTAATTTTAGTTGTTATTTAGTCAAGCATTGTCATTACTTTATTAGGCTCAAAACAGGAAGATGAATAAATACTTCCACTTAATCTATCACCTCGTTTATGTAGAGAATATAAATTTTGGAGTGCCATCCATTGTTGGATGTTTTATTATTTAATTTCAAATTATTATTTAATTGTTAAAGGTAGCTTCCTGACTTCTGAAATTTTATTTCTGTTTTTAACCAGTATTCTAATGTATGAATATACAAATATAAATTTATATGGATAAATAAATTAAAATGATGTCTTAAATTCTTTGTGAGTTCAGTCAAAGCTTGTGGCATTGCATTATTTTATAATGGGTACATTAAGATGAACCAAAGAGTTATTTAAATGTCTTCTATATTAATGAAAATAATATTTCTGCCTAGGCTGGAATATCCTTCTGTCAAATTCGTAGCCTGGATTCCTCTTAATGGCTAAGTTCAAAACTATCTTTCTTCAGCAGCCAGAATGATTGTAAGCCAGAGGACCCATATTCTGCCTCCATAATGTCTCCATGTGTGACAGAGAGCTGTGCTCACGAAGTCTTAACACCATGGTCACCCAAACAAGACTTGTATAATGATGGCTGACAGCCCAGTGAGGGTGGGGTAAATATACAAGGCCCCAAGCCTAGATGAGGAGTTGCAGGTAATTAATGGATGGCAAGAGGGGGAAGATCGGACAAGTTGTCCAATCCTAAGAGGTCAGCTGTGAACACGCGGACATATGCAGCGGCACTGTATGGCACTCAGCAAGGTGTGTGTGTGTGTGGGGGGTGGGCATATGCAGCGGCACTGTATGGCACTCAGCAAGGTGTGTGTGGGGGTGGGGGGTGGGCATATGCAGCGGCACTGTATGGCACTCAGCAAGGTGTGTGTGGGGGTGGGGGGTGGGCATGTGCAGCGGCACTGTATGGCACTCAGCAAGGTGTGTGTGGGGGTGGGGGGTGGGCATATGCAGCGGCACTGTATGGCACTCAGCAAGGTGTGTGTGGGGGTGGGGGGTGGGCATGTGCAGCGGCACTGTATGGCACTCAGCAAGGTGTGTGTGGGGGTGGGGGGTGGGCATATGCAGCGGCACTGTATGGCACTCAGCAAGGTGTGTGTGGGGGTGGGGGGTGGGCATGTGCAGCGGCACTGTATGGCACTCAGCAAGGTGTGTGTGGGGGTGGGGGGTGGGCATGTGCAGCGGCACTGTATGGCACTCAGCAAGGTGTGTGTGGGGGTGGGGGGTGGGCATGTGCAGCGGCACTGTATGACACTCAGCAAGGTGTGTGTGGGGGTGGGGGGTGGGCATGTGCAGCGGCACTGTATGACACTCAGCAAGGTGTGTGTGTGGGGGGGGTGGGCATATGCAGCGGCACTGTATGACACTCAGCAAGGTGTGTGTGTGTGGGGGGGGTGGGCATATGCAGCGGCACTGTATGACACTCAGCAAGGTGTGTGTGGGGGTGGGGGGGTGGGCATGTGCAGCGGCACTGTATGACACTCAGCAAGGTGTGTGTGGGGGTGGGGGGTGGGCATATGCAGCGGCACTGTATGGCACTCAGCAAGGTGTGTGTGGGGGTGGGGGGTGGGCATGTGCAGCGGCACTGTATGGCACTCAGCAAGGTGTGTGTGGGGGTGGGGGGTGGGCATATGCAGCGGCACTGTATGACACTCAGCAAGGTGTGTGTGGGGGTGGGGGGTGGGCATATGCAGCGGCACTGTATGGCACTCAGCAAGGTGTGTGTGGGGGTGGGGGGTGGGCATGTGCAGCTGCACTGTATGACACTCAGCAAGGTGTGTGTGGGGGTGGGGGGGTGGGCATGTGCAGCGGCACTGTATGACACTCAGCAAGGTGTGTGTGGGGGTGGGGGGTGGGCATATGCAGCGGCACTGTATGGCACTCAGCAAGGTGTGTGTGGGGGTGGGGGGTGGGCATGTGCAGCGGCACTGTATGACACTCAGCAAGGTGTGTGTGGGGGTGGGGGGTGGGCATATGCAGCGGCACTGTATGGCACTCAGCAAGGTGTGTGTGGGGGTGGGGGGTGGGCATATGCAGCGGCACTGTATGGCACTCAGCAAGGTGTGTGTGGGGGTGGGGGGTGGGCATATGCAGCGGCACTGTATGGCACTCAGCAAGGTGTGTGTGGGGGTGGGGGGTGGGCATATGCAGCGGCACTGTATGGCACTCAGCAAGGTGTGTGTGGGGGTGGGGGGTGGGCATGTGCAGCGGCACTGTATGGCACTCAGCAAGGTGTGTGTGGGGGTGGGGGGTGGGCATATGCAGCGGCACTGTATGGCACTCAGCAAGGTGTGTGTGGGGGTGGGGGGTGGGCATGTGCAGCTGCACTGTATGACACTCAGCAAGGTGTGTGTGGGGGGTGGGCATATGCAGCGGCACTGTATGACACTCAGCAAGGTGTGTGTGGGGGGGTGGGCATGTGCAGCGGCACTGTATGGCACTCAGCAAGGTGTGTGTGGGTGTGGGGGGTGGGCATATGCAGCGGCACTGTATGGCACTCAGCAAGGTGTGTGTGGGGGTGGGGGGTGGGCATGTGCAGCGGCACTGTATGACACTCAGCAAGGTGTGTGTGGGGGTGGGGGGTGGGCATATGCAGCGGCACTGTAAGACACTCAGCAAGGTGTGTGTGGGGGTGGGGGGTGGGAGACAAATGTGAGTGGAGGTACTTAGGAGGAGTTGGAAGATGAGAAAGTGCAAATATAGTACACATTTATGAAATTCTTCAAAAAAAGAAAAGAAGATGTGAAAAAAAAATCCTGTCTTTCCTCATGTAGGTTTTGTTTTATTTTTTTATTTTTTTATTTTTTGACTCATTGCAAATTCTCCTCCTCCTCTACTTATTTCTGGAAACAATGTACTATAACATTTTACTTATTGTCTTATATTATTCTTTACTGGTTTCAGGTATACATGTAGGATTTGGTTTCTACAGCTACATTATCAATTTCCAGGTATCTCTTGTGTTATTTAAATGTGAAGGAAAAAAGCAAAATGAACGTAAAAATGTAATTCCTGTCAGTGTCTTTCTCAATGCTGGAAATCCTGAGCAGCAACTGTGGGGCTCTGCGGACCGAAAATCACTTCAAATATGCATACCTAATGCTATGCTCAGTAACATTAATCGTATACATGTGCAGTACTTTATTATTAGCACTACATTGTATTAATCATAAAATGTATTTAATATATAACTATAATCAACATTTATTTTATACATTTAAACTATGGTTTTAGTTTTTCTCCTTATTAATTAATTCTTAATTATAAAATGCACCTGAATTTGCATGTTTTTTGTTGATACTATATATAGTATTTTTACACAGAGACCCCCCCCTCCAGCTACTCCAGCTACCCCAGCTACTCCAGCATCTAGTTAATCATGTTTCCTTGTCATCCATGTGCTCTGCAGACCTGAGGTATCTTCTGCATTGATGTCGAGTTTTGTATCATCCTCAGTTCACCTCTCTCCTGTCATTTACAAGTTCCTAATAGTTCCTGTCTCTTTTTCTCTCTGCTCACCTCTGAAGTAATGGGACAGCAATACTTTGGAACCAGTGTCCTGTGACGGTAGTGCAACAGGATCACCTTACTCTGAGAGACAGGAGACAGGTGCACTACAGGAAGGCCAGTTAAGTTTATGGAATAAGATGAGTCAATGGCATAACAAGAGGTACTGTAATTTCAGGGTCCTTGGGTGGGGAAGGAAGGTAAGTGAGGGAGGGACTCAGAGGGTTGGAAGTCGTGAGGTCAGCCTTGGTGACAGTGACTTGGAGAATTCCCCAAGCCTTCATTCTGCTAGACTTTCAGAAATTTCTAAGAGGGAGTCTTGAAGCTTTTAAAAAATTACATTTTTACATATGCATTTATATTATTACACATCTATACAATAAACTACCTATAGCAAGAAGAACCATGAAATGATCAGGAATTATATATAGTTTGCATGCATAGTGTTTTGGCTGTTTGGATTTGATAGCCTTGAAGAAAACATCTTTCCTATCTTTGTGAGTCTAAAATTTTGAAAATAAATCAATATCTATCATATCTCATCATTATAAACTTAAAACATCTATCTAGACCTAAAAACATCTTAACCCCTAAACAACTAATCTTAATTATAAAACTAAACTATCTAGTCTTCAACCTCATCAAAGACTTGAGAAGGAATAAAATTGATTACCTGAGTATACCGGGAGTGCAGGTTAGTAGCTTTCTAAATGAGAAGATGACAGAGACAGTTTGCTACCTGAATAGTCACCCAAAACTCTCTATAAAGTTGTAGCCTCATCTTCAGCCTTCTGCCCAATATATATGACAGACATATTTTTGCGGCAGCAACTACTGAGGACTTACTGTGTCTTGGCAGAGTTTGGTTGTCAACTCTGTCTGCATTCAAGCTTACTCATTTTTAGGCAGAAGTCTGTCTGTGGTAGAAATGAGGACACTTTTCCCATTGGCTTGTTTGCCACATTTGAAGCCAACTCCATAAGGAGGTTCTTTCATGCTCATCATCTTATTTGAGGTAAACTGGGTGTTGCCAGGTGTTAACCTGTCTCATTGTCAATAAATCTTTGAAATAATAAAAACATCTCTTAATGCCATATTCTGTATGTCTCTGAGGTTTTTGAAGACTTTATCTATATATATCTATAGAATCAAGGGTTCCCCCACTTTTTCTTCTAACAGATTTAGTGTGTCTGGTTTTATGTTGATGTCTATAATCCATTTGGAGTCTGAAGTGCTCAGGTTTCCCACAGGCCTTCTGGAGATGGCAGCAAATGTGAGCTTTGGCCCACGCCAAACTCAGCTCTGCCTGTCTGCTCTGTGTCCCAGATGGGCCAGGCATGTAGGCAGCTGGGGGGCTGAGAGAGATGGGAGCCCAGATGGCAGGGCTCTGCTTATCTGCTCTGTGACCCAGATGGATTAAGCCAGTTAGCAGCTGGTGGGCAGAGAGAACTCCGAGCCTGAAGCTGCTGGAAGGATGGCAGACGATGTGGATTGTGGCTGGCACCTGGACTCAGTTCTGCCTGTCTGCTCTGTGTTCCAGATGAGGTAAGCCGCAGACAGGCAGTGAGAGCCCAAAAGCTGCACAGGTGTCTCACAGTCTTTCTTAAGATGTGGGCTGTCCCTGTGGCTTAGCTGGGTGGCCATGGTTGGACCCATCCACGCTTTACTCAGTGAAGATCCCTCTCCCCTGGGAATCAGCAGCACTGGTGTTTTGTAGCTCTCAGTTTGGTCTTTAGGTCGCTGTGCAGTCCTGGTTGTCCGGCTGATCAGAAGTGGTGTGTGATCAGCGCTACCATCTTGGATTCCCCCCTTGAAGTCTTTTTTTTTTTTCACCAAAGAAAGTGTCTGATCATTAGAATGTACATTCTTTCAGCCTCAGAGACCTTGAGCCCTTGCACACGTATTTGATCGTTTGAGATAAAGTCACGGGTTTTTCTAGTGAGAAGATTAGTGCCTTTCTAATAGGTTGGCAACTTCATTAAGACCTCTGATTCCGTGTTGGCTAAAAGCTGTATTGGTGTCATGTGGAATAATTTTAAGATCAGTTCTGTGACTGTTGTAATAGTGTTTAAGAAGGGTGGAGTTGGGCACATCGGTACTGCGAGTAGCCGAGAGACCGGCCCCATGCAGTCCCCACTCCGTCTACGCTGTTGTCTGTCCACTTAAAATTAAAGGCAAGGGAAACTAAAAGGAACTTTTAAGTGTTGTGTCACTAAGTAGAATCAGGAACAAGATTAAGATGACTATAAAACCTACTTACTTGTTTTGGATAGATCACAAATTTGGCTGTAATCTAAAAGGGAAACCTAGTTAGTGAAAAGGTTCTCAGGGGTCACAAGAAAGGGCATTTGCTTTGAATAAATTCTCTTCCAGGATTGTGTTCCAAGAATTTTAATGAGAAGGACTCTGCCATGAAACAAACGGTGCCCTTACAGTTTCTTAACCATGGCTTGATGTTCAAAACCCACAGAATTAGCTCTATTTGTTGAACAAAATATAAATGCCAGCTTCAAATAGCAATTTAATAAACATTTCTGTAAGGGCCGGTATTGTGGGAGTTCCTAGTGTCCAGGTGTCTGCTGTTCTTGCTTCGGTAATAAGCAGTGTTTTTGTTTTTTGAAGACAAGGTCTCTCTGTGTAACCTTGACTGTCCTGGACTCACTTTGTAGACCAGTCTGGCCTCGAGCTCTCAGCTATCTGCCTGCTTCTCCCTCCATGAGTGCTGGGATTACAAGTGTGCGCCACCACGCCCAGCTAATAGGTGGTGCTTTGAATCCATGGCAGTGTAGTTGCACTCCAGGTCAGCTGTCAAATAGAGATCTCTCTTACATAGTGGATACAGGGTGGATACAATTTGCTTTAAAGTTGTGGATTTTGTGTTAAGACTCTTGTGCCTTAATGATGACGCTGGGAAAAAAGGGAAGAAATCTTAGAAAACAGCCTTTGTTCTATATGCTCTCTAACAGAAAGGCAGATACTCCACTTCCCCTTGGAAGAGGCATAAGAGAAATTTACTATTGTATTGTATGCCAGATTCTTAACTTCTATATGCATGTTTCTAATACGCATGTCAGATATAGGCATTACAGCTTTTAAAAGACAACTTTAAATAAGCCATAAAACATGGGACAACAGTAGCTACTTGTTATTTAATTCATTACAAAGATCGAACTAACGTAGTTTAGCAGATATGCTCATCCAAATTTTAAGGAGCCTAATAATTCTTGGTGGCTGATAAAATATATACTGATAAATACAGAGCAAGCTGATTCTTTGTAATTAAATGTTTGATCAACAAAAGAAATCAGAATAAATATCTGCCAGAAAAGGACAGCTTCAAAGAAGGCTCCTGATCCAAATTGGTCTCACACAGGACTTAATATCAAGCCTGGAATTTCTCAACATTTATAGACTGGGCCACAAATACTATTTCTAGCTTGTTTAACAGTTTTTTCCCAGTTTATTTGGGCCCATACAGGTAATCTTCCCCCCAAATTAGCATGAAGAAACTTTAAGAGAAAGATGCCCCATTTCCCTTAAGGGGATTTGGGTAGGTTTTTGGTTGTTTTCTTGGTCGATAGGTGTATATAGTAATGAAAAGGTATGGAGATAGGGGTTGTAAAAGAAAGAAATGGTAATATAGAAATATATAGGGATGATAGGACAAAAAGTAGATTATTGAATTTACTCCTCAATTTAAGTCCTTAATTGTTACTGACAAATAAGGTTGATTTTGATTCATTAATGTAAAATTTTGTATATTAATGCAAAATAAGTTTAATTTTGATACATTGAAATAGAATTCAAATTTAATATTATTCTTCATACATTATAATTCTACTCTAATATAAGGTACTGTATATACACAACTCAGCTAATACATGGTTTACTTCCAATACTCTGATAGTGTTATTGTAGGCTGTTTAGGATAACTAAGTAATACAAGTCAATTGCTGATCAATTTATGCTCATGTCAAGTATAGGAATATACATGTTAGGGTTAGCAGATATTATTCTATAATTGGATATGGTCTTCAAAAACCACAGAGACCTACAGAATATATCATTTAAAAGTGTTTTATTATTTTAAAGATTCTGTGACAAGACAGGTTAACTCCTTGCAGTACCCAGTCTACCACAAAGAAGATGATGAGCATTAAAGAACCTCCTAGTAGAGATGGCTTCAAGTGTGGCAAAACAGCCACTGGACAAAAGTGTCCCCATTTCTTCCACAAACAGAATTCTGCCTAAAATAGACAAACTTGGATGCAGGCAGAGTCGACAGCCAGACTCTTTCAAAGCAGGGTAAGCAAGTCCTCAATAGTTTCTGCCCAACAGATATGTCTGTCAGATATATTGGGCCAGAAGGCTGAAGGTGATGCTCCAGCATTATAGAGTTTTGGGTGACCTGTCAGCAAGTAAACTGTCTCTGTCATTTTTTCATTTTGGAAGCTGCCAACCTGCACTTCCTATTTACTTAGATAGTTAAATTTATTCCTTCTCAAGTCTCTGATGGGGTTGAAGACTAGATAGTTATTTTTAAAATTAAGTTTAGTTGTTTACAAGTTAAGAAGATAGTTTTAGGTCTAGATAAGTATTTTAGGTTGATAGATATAAACTTGAATAGAGATTGATTTACATTCAGAACGTTAGATTCACAAAGATAGATGTTTTTGCAAGGTTGCCAAGTTTCTTTTGATTGGACATTATGTATGTAAGTCTTACCTATTGGTTTTTATAATTTTTCATAATTGTTCTTACTGTATATAAAAATGGCCTTTGATTTAGACAGAAAAGGGGAATTGTTGGGGGATGGTCTGATGTATTTTGATGCTAATTATTAAAAAGCCATCCCACCTGGGCAGGCAAATGAGATAGGTGTGGCTAAGGATCCTGGGCTTAGCAGAGAGGATCCTGGGAAGAAGGAGAAGAAGGCTGTCATGGGTTGGATGGAAGAGAAACACATGGCTGGCATGGATGGAGATTTGGCCCAGATGAAGAATGGTAGCAAGTATTTGGGATTATGGATGGGAGGTAGCTTGATAGGAATTATTAAAAGCAGATGGCATGGGATTGGGGCTGGTATCACATACCTGCCCCGCTATGGAAAGGAGTTTACAGAATTGATATCTGCCCTGCCCAAGGTTAATTAAGGCTATTTTAAAATATAGCAAGTGACTGTGTCTTGATTGAAAGCTAGCCAGGCCTACTGATAATACAGATAATAGAAATAATTGAAAACAACAAGTGGCGCCCAATGTGGTAGGCATAATAATACAGATAATTCAAAAACAATAAGAATTCAGGACAGCCAAGGTTATATAGAGAAACCCTGTCTCAGACCAAAATAAAATAAAAAGCAGCGTGGAAACAATCAGTGTGAAAAGAGCCATTTAACAGGCATAGCACTACGGAGCTGAGACGGGAGCCTGTGTGGCATGCTAGCTAGCCAACCTTTGCTCATAAGGCCCTCTGGATATGACGTAGTAATGAGTAGGGACCACGAACCATGCTTGGTACGACCCCTTGGCTGGGAGGCCCTGCGGGCACACGGAGGAAGGGGAAGCAGGCTATCCGGATGAGACCTGGTAGGCTGTGGTCAAAAGGTGGGGGAGGAGGCCCCCATGTCAGAGGTCTAGGGGAGGAGAAGAAGGTGTGAGGGAGGGAGGGAGGGAAGGGGACTATGCGAGCGAGGGGATGACAATCTGGTTGTAATGTGAATAAGTTATAATAGTAAAAAATGAAAAAAAAAACTACATTTAAAAAAAGAAAGAACTCTGATCAGTGAATAGTCATAGCTGTAACTCCGGCAGGACTGGCTTCTAAGGATGCCGACGCTAAAACAAGGTGCTGGGGGACTTAGCGAGGAGCCTGCTCTGCCCTTGCAGGAGCTCGGTGCTCAGCAAGGCAGACTGGCTTAGAGACAGGCAGTGTGTCCTGACTGTACTGTTAAGAAATGAGCAGTGAGCGCTGTGGGGGACAGGCTGCGTATGTAGGAAGGGCAGTCAGTGGGAGAGCAGTCTGCAGCGGACCAAGTGTCTGGCCCATCAAGCAAACCAGTCAATCACTTTAATTTAGGCAAACAACCCGGGCTTGAGTAAATGTTTCACTAAATTGACTGGTTGCTTGAGTGAATCAACCTAATCAAGTGTGTGCTGGCATCTCATAGACACAGCCTCAACAATGCAAATATCATTATGGTCCTTTGCCTTTGAAATAGCCCCGTAGAACTTTCCCGGGGATGTGGGCTGAGCGCGGTGAAGCCACCTGTGTTTTGACCTTCTGCTGTATGGTAGCAAGAGGATTTTAAAAAAAGAATGCCATTCATTTTCTGCAATGATTTCCAAATATTTCTAGTACTGATGTTATTAATATCATTTTAAAAGATCCGCTTGAAGTTTCCCTTTAAAGGGTGATATTCTGTCTGGCTGTTCACTGGTAACCGATGTAAGCTGAGCTGATTTGGTTTATGATCATAACTACTTTCTTTGTTTTTTTTTTTTTATAATACCTACTTTTAAAGGTCTACAGATACATTTTCCCCCATGCCCACCCCAACCAAGAACTTTTAAAATGACTTGAGTGAAAGTTCAAAGTTTTATGTGCTTTCCTATAATAACATTATTTTTAGGAAGGCAAACAGGACATTTAGGTCTTTTCTTTTCCTAAAAAAAGCCACCTCAATTTTGTCTTCACCATCCACTCTGTATCAGTGTTCAAGGTTATTTGAGGGATGGAGTGAGTACAATTTTGCTTTTATCCCCAGGAGCGTTTATCAGGAAAAACACTGGTTTTGTGGGAGGTCAGGCATATGCTTCTGTCTGACGTGTACTGTGCAAACAATTTTGTGTTTTGACCACAGTCTCTGGGTCTGAGCTTGTCTAAATTGTAAGAACAGCCATAAACCTTGCTACGTAGAGCCGTGTCTTGGGGAGAAAAAGGACTTTTCTGAGAGAACAAGAGCTGGCATTGGAGAGACACCATCAGTTATACAGTGGCAGAGCTACTCCATTTCTTAAGCTTGTTTTGGGGGACCCGTGTCTTTAGAGACTTGGGTTAAAAGACCTGTTAATACTGTAATAGCTCCCTTACAGTCTCAGTAGTCACGGTACATACTCAAGGGGTATAAGTGAAAATGCCCGTAGACGCTGGCCTGTGTTACATAGACAAATCACACCTAAGCTAGCTATGATGCTATAGAGGAAAGTATTGGCATCAAAATGGAAAACGTGCACACGTTTGTGCAGGACCACTGAGGATTTTTCCCATAGGCTGAATCTGGCCATGGGATTTACCCTTTTGCAGCTCATGAATTCAAGTGATCTGTGGCTAATGGAGAGGGGTGGAAATTGATTATGCAGCAGTGTCTCCATGTAGTACCCATTTCCAACGTGGTTAACAAGATGAGGGAACAGTGAGTAAGAGGCATTCCATCCTGTTGATTCGGAATTTTCATTCTCCCAGAGAAGAGTTCCATTAGACCATGGCAATGAATCTTCTGAGCTTTAGGTTTTGTGGTATGTCTTCCAGACACCGTAATTTGTGATGCACTCTTAGTGCTTATGGGAAAATAATTGAATAAATTAAAAGCAATGTGTTTACACATGTGATTTTAGCTTTCATTATTAATGAACTCTATTATTTTTAATGTATGTGTCCAGAATTTATATGAGGGTAGATTATTCTGTGGGTCACGAGTCCTTTACCTCCTAAAACCAAGAGGCTGTACTTTAATGCTAAGGAAAATTTCTTCAATGATATCTAGAGGTTTTTTTTTTGCAGGGAAGGGGCACCAGACAGGGTTTCTCTGTGTAGCCTGGCTGTCCTGGACTTGCTTTGTAGACCAGGCTGGCCTCAGACTCACAGTGATCCACCTGCCTATGCCTCCCAAGTGCTGGGATTATAGGCGTGCGCTGTTGCACTCAGCACTAGAGTCTTTTGTTTTATTGTCTTTTAAAGTGAAATACATGTGGAATTTCCACAGTTTTGTACATGGGTTTAGGGGATAGCTAAGTGCTCCCATGTTTTAATTCTTGTTCTAACTTTTATGACTTATACATCCTGGAGAAAAAAAAACCAGCGTCTGGAACCTTCGGTTTCTTCTTCTACGTTATAAGGCTCTGTGTGTGTGTGTGTGTGTGTGTGTGTGTGTGTGTGTGTGTGTATGTGTGTGTTTATAAAGCTGAAGTGAAATGTCCCAGATAGATAAGTAGATAGATAGATAGATAGATAGATAGATAGATAGATATGCTCTCCAGTCTAATCAAGGCATAGGCCATTTGGTCTCATAAAATTAAAGGATTAGAGGCTGAGACAGAAGAATCTTTTAAAAAAACAATTTTGGGGAGGAGATTTAAACAAAAACAAAGCCAAAAATAAATAAATAAATAAATAAATAAATAAATAAATAAATAACAGCAGACAAAGCTCATGACACATACACCAAGCAGAGGCTTACTATATGAAAAGAACAATCTCCATATTTACTTGGAAAACAATATCCAACCCATAAAAATGTAACAATAAGGAATGACGACTTGAGAGTGAAAGATTCATAACTCATAACTATGATCAAAAATATAATTAAAGTAAGACATATTGCAAAAAGTAAAATAAAAATAAACCTGGAAAGGAAAGCAGGCCTCTAGGTAATTTCTGGATCCCGGCTGTGAGCGGTGCATGGAATGGCCCTGAAGCGGTCTTAGCTAAAAGTTCTTTTAGCCATCAAAGATCATTCCCAATGCGACCGTTAGCAGAAATAACAACAACCAAAAGGAAAATAAAAATTAAAAATAGAAAACGCTTATCTTCCTTACCTTATGGAAAAAACCACAAGCTCTTTCACTATCCCCTCTCATACCCAAATCTGGAGACTCTCCAGTTCAGGAAAAGTGGAGTTCTGAGAAGGAATGCCTAATTTGAAGGCTAAATGTCCATTTTATATTTTCTTAAATTCCCTATGTTCATGCATAGTTAAAGATTTGGGCTGTTTGTCTCCAGTGGGAACTAATATTGCTATTGATTTTTTAAGTACCCCAAATTGAGGCTGTAAACGAACCTTTATAAAGTACAAGGCTTCAATTTCCCTTCAGGGGCATTGCTAGGAAGACATAGGTGCAATCTTCTCTGGTGGGAGACTGTGTGGCTTGGGTATTGCAGAGAATGTTCTAGCAGGCACTGCCTCTGAGATGCTTATCTTATAGGTCATCAAACCACCAGTAAAAGTGAGTTGGGTGTGGCAGGTTTCCGGAAAGGAGTTCTGCGGATATGGTGATGTACAAGAAGAAGGGATGTCAGGGAAGGGAGCAGGAGCCAGCTGGAGCCTGACAGCAAGGCTCATGTTCCTGGGATGGGCATGGCTCTGTCAGCAGCCTCACACAGAGATGCTCTAGCTCTGAAGAACACCGAGCCATACAATATGCACATACAATCTACACAGAACAAGAGGAGCAGTGAAACAACAGGCTTACTGCTTAGAGGAGGTGGTGCAGTTGGATTAATTAGTGAGAAAAGGAAGAAAAATTTTAACCTTAATATTTTTTTTCTGTTTTATCATTTCCAGAAGAAAATATAATTATCAAGTTGAGAACAGCGCATAGTAGCAATATAAATACTATAAATATCTAGTAAAATTTAAGGACAGATGAGGAGCTATTAGGAGATTTAGCCATAGACTGAGGTAGAAGCTTCTATTAGCAAAGGAATGTGGAGATGAGGCTTTGGGAGTGGTCCTCACCTCACCAATGTGAAGATGAGGCTGTGGGAGTGGCCCTCACCTCACCAATGTGAAGATGAGGCTTTGGGAGTGGTCCTCACCTCACCAATGTGAAGATGAGGCTGTGGGAGTGGTCCTCACCTCACCAATGTGAAGATGAGGCTTTGGGAGTGGTCCTCACCTCACCAATGTGAAGATGAGGCTTTGGGAGTGGTCCTCACCTCACCAATGTGAAGATGAGGCTTTGGGAGTGGTCCTCACCTCACCAGTGTGATGATGAGGCTGTGGGAGTGGTCCTCACCTCACCAGTGTGAAGATGAGGCATTGGGAGTGGTCCTCACCTCACCAGTGTGAAGATGAGGCTTTGGGAGTGGTCCTCACCTCACCAGTGTGAAGATGAGGCTTTGGGAGTGGTCCTCACCTCACCAGTGTGAAGATGAGGCTTTGGGAGTGGTCCTCACCTCACCAGTGTGATGATGAGGCTTTGGGAGTGGTCCTCACCTCACCAATGTAAAGATGAGGCTTCGGGAGTTGTCCTCACCTCACCAGTGTGATGATGAGGCTTTGGGAGTGGTCCTCACCCCACCAATGTAAAGATGAGGCTTTGGGAGTGGTCCTCACCTCACCAATGTGAAGATGAGGCTTTGGGAGTTGTCCTCACCTCACCAATGTGAAGATGAGGCTTTGGGAGTGGTCCTCACCTCACCAATGTAAAGATGAGGCTTTGGGAGTGGTCCTCACCTCACCAATGTAAAGATGAGGCTTTGGGAGTGGTCCTCACCTCACCAATGTGAAGATGAGGCTTTGGGAGTGGTCCTCACCTCACCAATGTGAAGATGAGGCTTTGGGAGTGGTCCTCACCTCACCAATGTGAAGATGAGGCTTTGGGAGTGGTCCTCACCTCACCAATGTGAAGATGAGGCTTTGGGAGTGGCCCTCACCTCACCAATGTGAAGATGAGGCTTTGGGAGTGGTCCTCACCTCACCAATGTGAAGATGAGGCTTTGGGAGTTGTCCTCACCTTTCCAATGTGAAGATGAGGCTTTGGGAGTGGTCCTCACCTCACCAGTGTGAAGATGAGGCTTTGGGAGTTGTCCTCACCTCACCAATGTGATGATGAGGCTTTGGGAGTGGTCCTCACCTCACCAATGTAAAGATGAGGCTTTGGGAGTGGTCCTCACCTCGCCAGTGTGAAGATGAGGCTTTGGGAGTGGTCCTCACCTCACCAATGTAAAGATGAGGCATTGGGAGTGGTCCTCACCTCGCCATTCCCAAGTACTGTAGGTAGATACAGTTATGGAACTTAAGAGAAATCTAAATATGGGCAGATATTCAACAAAGCAGCAGTGGTTGCCAAAGTCCAGAATAGTATGTCAGAACAGTGTATGGTTATTTCCAAACATCCAATAAGTTTTATAAAGACAATAGGCTAAATGTACATATGTCATACTGAGATATGCTTTTAAGACCGGAGTGGTTTTTATTGAGACTGGACACATAACTCTTGTAGGTTAATGCACTTTGTTATTTCATCAAACTATTTCTCAAAACTCTATAACTCAGTAGCTTTTAAGGAGAAGGAAAACTAATGAATATGCAAATGCAGACTGCATGAGTGCATTACCAGGTAGATTTAGGTGGATTTACCTTTGAATGACTGGCCCTAACTAAAGATTGCCAATCCAGATGGCGATCTCTAGAACATTCCAGAGCTCTGCCTTGATTCTAGCCTGAGCTCATCAGAGAAAATGTATTAAATAGTACATCAAATAAGGGTATAAAAATGTTTGCCAAGTTTGTAGATAATGATTAATTAGATATCAAAGTGAAATATAAAAATTCTGGTCACCTTTAAAGAATAGAATAATAAGAAAGGTAAGAAAAGCAGTGAAACTAAGCTTACAATTCAACATTTATACTTGAAAAAAAAATCCCTGGAGCCAATATGTAGGAATTTGAAGTCTAGTTTGTCAAACAAAAAATAAGCTGGGCTATGAGTTAACCACACAGATATCAGTATGTGGTTGAGCCATTGGGTGCTTTCTCTGCTAATAAAATTCACGTCACATGACAAATTCCTATAATGTTATGCCTGTATCAACTGTGTGAACAGAAAGGCTTAGGCAGCTCTCAGGGGGTGATAACTTGGCTGCTCTTGATTGACAGACAGCATCTAAAAGTCATATTAATGTTTCTATAGCTGTGGTCCTTAACCTTTCTAATCCTGTGTTTCTTCAGTTCATCATGGTATGGTGACCCCAACCATGAAGTTACTTTTGTTCCTACTTCATGACTGTAAATTTTCTACTGTTAAAAATTGTAAACTGGGTGTGATGCCACATCCCTTTAATCCCAGCACTTGGAGAGAGGCGGAGGCAGGGGGATCTCTATGAGTTCAAGGACAGAGAAACCCTGTCTCAAAAACAAATTGTAATGTAAACATCTGTGTTTTCCAATGGTTCTAGGTAACCCTTGGGAAAGGGTTGTTTGACTCCAAAGGGGTTGAGATTCAGAGATTAAGAACCCTTCTTCTATAGGGTCAGCAGTGGTTGTTAGTGGTACAGAAACCCACTAATGGTACAGAAACCCCTAATGTGCCGTGAGAATCCCAGAGAAGAAGATTTTAGGAACAGCATCTCTTCTGGAAGATGTTTCAAAGATATGTCATAAAAAATTAATTATTCTGTTGTATTGGGCAGAAATGGACTAGAGTGGATTCATATTTTAGCTATATAATGACAGGCCTCTTTTGATTTTGTGCCATTATTCAGCATAGTATGATGTACTTGAGTCTCTACTTTAAAGGCGTGCAAACAACATAAATTTAACAGTCTTTTAGTGAGTACCTATTTTGTGTCCAGCACTGCTTTAGATGCTAAGGATAGACTGTGATGACAGATATTACACAAAGGGCGTGACTTGAGTAACCCAATACAGGGAGATAGCACTGGCCCCTGTATCTGGGACCTGGGGATTTGTCTCAAGGCTGAACAAAAGACTACCTTACTTCACCTCTTTTACCTTCCAAGTGCTACTGGATCCTGGAATTCCTCTCTTTTAGCACCCTGGAGAGAATAGTGGAGAAACAGAGTTACTACCACTAAACACACCTTTACCACTCAGTGTAAGAGGATGAAGCAGTCAGTTTTGAAGGAATGTTCTCAGAGCATGGCTATTTCTGTCCTCCCTCAGGGGGTGGGGAGAGTGGTCAGTACTTCTCCTTGAAGTTAAGATAGCAGTGTTTTAACAGACATTTAAGAATGGTGGAATATCATAGCTTTCCCTGGCAGAGTTGGTAGGGAGATTTTGATTTTTAGTGAAGGAATAGAATAGAAAAAAGAACCTTGAAGTGTGGCCTTAGAGTCGAGCAATAAGATTTAATGTACTCCTAATGATGCTCTGCTACACTCATATATCAATGTGTTGCTCTACCATCCTCAGAGAAACTTCCTCCTGCAGCAGATGGGAGAAAATACAGAGACCCATGGCCAGACATCATGCAGAATGAGAGGCCTTGGAATACTCAGCCCTAAAAAGGAATGTCTATATCAAATCCATCCCTGTAGGATTCAGGGAACCCTACAGAAGAGAAAGCAGAAAGTGAGTAAGAGTCAGAGGGAATGGAGGAAACCAAGGGGGGAAAAAGGCCTTCTAAGCAGGACTGGCATACATATAAACTCATGGACACTGAGGCATCATGCATAGGACCTGCATGGTTCTGCACTGCATGTGGACACATGCCCCTTTCCCTAACCTAGAAGCTATCTCCAGTTGATATTGGAAACGACAATTTAGTTTCCTCCCAGGGAATCTCACTGGGCAAACAAATGACTCTTAAGGGTAGGCTGCTCGCCCGCCAGTAGATGGCCACTCTTAAGGGTAGGCTGCTCGCCCGCCGGTAGACAGCCAACAGAAAGCAAACTCAATGCATCTTTGGAGGTTCCTTGTCTTATAAGATCACGTCAGGGTCTTTTCATTCTTTCTTTTTACATAAATTTTCTTTTTACATATTTTTTTTTAACCTGCAGATTCTTTTTTGTAAATATTATGGTTTCAGGTCTTGTGTTTTTATGGGATTCCTAAGTCAGTGAACAAGTGGGTCTCTGAGTTTAGATCAATTTCTTGTGTTATTTGAGGCTTCTCCCCCCTTTTTGTTTGTATGTTTTGTTCTATTCCAATGTGTTTGTTTTTGTTTCATCATACTATGTTACCATTAGAAGCTTGTTTGTTTTCTAGTGAGAGACAGGAAGGAAGTGGATCCAGATGGGAGAGGAAGTAGGGAGGACCTGGGAGGACTGGGACAGGAAGGAAGTGGATCCAGATGGGAGAGGAAGTAGGGAGGACCTGGGAGGACTCGAGGGCGGGGTAACTGTAATCAGGATGCATTATATGAAAGAAAAATCTATAATAAAGGAAATGAAACAAACAAACAGACAAACAAATAGGTTTTTTTTTCTGCTGACAAAGTGAGCCAATTCAAGTCAGATTAAAGCAAAAAGGTAAGTTTATTGTTGCAGCTTGTGGGAGGGTTCCCTGGTCCCAAGGAAGGAGGCCAGGGAAGGTGACTTGCAGAGGGGGACAGAGAGGAGGAGAAGTAGAAAGAGAAAAAGTGCAGGTGCATTCAGGGAGAAAAATGCAGAGGGAAGGAGGGAACAAAATATCTGGATTGTGTGGGAAAGCTCAGGGTAGAGGGTGGGGTATGCCAGCTACACCCTGTAACAGGAACTGAGGGATGCTGGGAGAACCTTGAGGCGGGGTGCACTTTAGTGTGTTAAATATGCACCTCAGCTACTTGTCCAGGGTCTGAAACCCAACACAAACAAACAACACAAACAAACATCCCCCCCCAAAGATTTACCATACTTTTACATCCTCTGTTCTTTTCTAAACAGAATAAAATATTAGTACCCGACTTGAGCTCTTAGAGTAGTGAGCTTGTAGGCCTGGGAGGTTTCTGAGCAGAGCCTAGTACAATGGTGTGGCCATCAGGAGCAAGAGGGGGGTCCGCCCCATTCAGATTCATTTCAGTCTTTAGGGTATGCAAGCATCCCCTGTTGTTAGCCTGGCTTTCCTTGCAGCCAGTTAGAAAGAAGACAGGGTGCAGGAGCTCCACTTGGGGAAGGCATAAGACTCATGGCTATTCTCATGAAAGGGTGAAAAAGAGGGCGCTGTCCTTTGTAAACCCACTCTTCGTTTTCATAGATTCCATGATCAGAGCCAGCGACCTGAACAAGAATGAAAAGCCGAAAGCCTTTTGTCACCTGGTGCACAGGAAAGTCTCTTGAGAGGTGAAAGTGGGGGAGGTTTTATGTGTAAGAGGGGGTGGGCAGAGGCTCTGTAAGAACTCTCTGTACTTTCCACTCAATTTTCTTTGAACCTAAAGCTTTTCTTAAAAATAAACTCTATTAAGATGATAACTTATCTGACAAGGAGGATCTCCGTCTCTTAGTCACCTGTAGTTGATATGATTTTAATTGTTAATTAAAGCAGCTCAAGCCATTTCTATGGAGAGAACAGGCCTAGCCCCTCTATTCTGAAGAACCGATAAAGATTTTACTAAATACAGATAACAGAGGGTGCTTTTGGCCAACTCTCTTGTGGTCTATCTTTGGATAGGATATCTACTGCCAAGGAATTGCACAGAGCTTGCAAGAAAAATAAAAGAAGTAAATATTGAAGATATTGGAGATGCCAGGAAATGTTTGCATATGTACCTGTCACTACTCAGTGTGTGTTTGTTCAGATGAAGGAGTGAATTAATGGGCTGAAAAGAGGATGGCTCCAGATCTCTAAACTAATGCACACTAGTACAAAAAAATTTCTATACTTTGGTGAGAACAGGAAAAAAACCCTTTATCTTGAAAGTCAAATAAAATAGAAAAAGAAGAAAGAATCTCTTCCTTGATGTAGCTGTTTTCTGGGGTGTGGTGGGTAAGCTGGCTTTCCCTGGAGGTTAAGTGCCTCCGGGGAAGAGAGTGAAGTCATCTAAAGAGATAGCAAACAGGGGCTTGCACAGAACATGGGCTAGCCTGGGCTCGGGGAAAAGGATACAGAACAGCTTTGAATCTTCCCTGAGACAAATGTTTTGAAAATGAATGAGGTCAACCCTTAGAGGTCAAATTGAAGTTCCTGCCATGAAGGGCAGCAGTTTCATGTGTATGTCCCACAAGGAGAGGATGTCTCCATGAATTGGTTACCTAAGCAAATAAACAAATGAAGAAAGATAAGAAGAAATGTGGGAAATAAGTGTGTAGGCTGTGATCTTTTCCAAACCTACTTTTTATTTGGGGTTCTTTAAAGCTTACACTTCCCTTCCCAAGCACCTACCCTAGGTAGGGGAGGAAAGAGGGTAATGGGGACAGGAGAAGTAGATCTTTTCAGACTCAGTTCCTCGGGTGGATTCTACTCTTTGCCATCGGGAGCGCAACAGACCTGCTAAAGAGCAAGCCCTGCAGTTCAGCAAGAGAGACCACGGCCGTGGCAGCCGGACCTGGAGCAGCGGCGGTAACCCAGGGCTTTGAAGTCTTCTCCGGAGCGTCTCAAGCGATGAACAGCCAAGCAGTGTGAAATGATGCAAAACCCAAAAGCCAAGCCTTTTTTTTGGGGGGGGGCTCAAATATATCTCTGATCTCTGAGTCTATACCAGGATGTTTATCAGTTGGCAAAAGCCATGCTCCTGCACGAGGTAGTTGCCCTTCTATCAGAAAAACATCACATGAGAGCTAAAGAAAAAACAAGATTACATCCACTACAGGAGTTCATGGAGGAGATTGTGAGGATAGCCATGGAGGGAGAAATGTGTGTGTGTGTGTGGGGGGGGGGTTGGTAGAAACCACGGAGTCGTCAGGAAGAGTAAGTAGCCCCTGAGTGAAATCCGCATGAAAGGAGCACCCCAGAAAACCAGACGCCGAGCACTGAGCAAGGGTAACGGCAGTTGCAAAGGCCCCGAGTGGGGAAACTGAGGTCAAGACCAGGACCGTAAAAACTGTCAGGACGGCTGAAGGCGAGAAGTGGCAGGGCAGGAACTCAGGTTGTGGTTTATAGGAGCCGTTGTAGACAAGAGACGGAGGCTGGATTTTTATGCTCCGTGTGAAGCTAAGTCTTAGCGGACTAAGAAGATGGATATAGTTTACTGCGTGCATGTTTATAGAAAGGCTGACGTTGAATATTGTGTTCAGAATGGAAACAGTGGAGGCAGGAGTGGAAGGAGGGGAGCGGATCAAGAATCAGTCAAGGACCAATCAAGAACCAAGCAGCTCGCGCCCTCTCCCTCTCTCTCTCTCTCTCTCTCTCTCTCTCTCTCTCTCTCTCTCTCTCTCTCTCTCTCTCTCTCTCTCTCCTGATGTGCTAAAACATCAACTGTTGCTCATCATTATTTATGACGCATACAGAGAAACAATGAAAAGTGGGATATTGTGACAGTAAATTCTTGGCAAGTCATTCTCTTCCTCCTCCCCCCTCTCTCTTTCTCTCTCTCTCTCCTTCAGTTGTAAGATAACTGCTGTTAAGACATTAGCAGCTGCCATAGATTGGGTGCTTACGAACCACCATGTGCTGTGCCAGGCATGCAAATGAATCTTACCTTATTTAATCCTCACAAAAATATGCCCTAGTAATGCTGTGGAAGAGGTGGCAGCTGTTAATAGCCAAATACAAGACTTGACAAGCTATCAATTTAGTCAGGCAAATGATTAGCAACGCAGTGATTTAAAACCAATTCCATATCTGACTAAATTCCATCTTAAAAATGACTTTATTTACAGTACTAGCTTTAGAGAAAAGACCTTAATATGAAAACGAACACATGCACTGTTCTCTAGATGGAGAGATATTTTGAAATCACAGTCATTGTCACAGACACATCCCATCTAAATTACTAAATATTTTCTGAAATATCCTTTATTTGTCATGGTTTTTAATATTCTGAAACTTTATGTAACATAGAAAAACCATATTGAAACCCAGAATTTATGAAGAGGCTCACTTTAATGAGCAAACTGAGTTCCGTGAATCTGTGTGCACACGGAATGAAGGGTGACCATGGATTTAATATTGGAATTTTTTTTTGTCAGTGGAAGAGATTTTTTTGTGGTCTGTGTCTATGAATTCAATTTTACAGTTTTTGCTTGATGAAATGATCAAAGCCTCGTGCTTCTAAGCTACATTCCTTTGAAATGTAAAATTAATGGTTCAAACCTTAAAGGAGAAATAAGTGTGATTTTTAGGTTCTTGAATATGACTAGTTGTTGTGAATACTTGGAAAGAGAAAGTCTTCTTCAAAAGCGAGTGTCCAGATTTGGGGAGTTATCAGATTCGTTTCTATATAGGTGGAGGTCCGTCCCCCCCCCCCCCCGTGTTTGTCCTTTTGGCTCGGTGTTGCGTGACTCTGCAGACAGTGTGAGGGTTGTTGGCATCATGTGATAATGAAAACTTCCAAACATATTTTGCCACAATCATCAACTGTATATACAATATGGCTAACCTTAATTTTATAAATCTTTTAAATATCATTTTAAATAAAGGGAAACACCCATGATAAAAGCAGAAAAAGCTTGTCACACAGAAGAATAGCTTTGAAAGTCACACAATATTGCTGAAAACAAAGAAGAAACAGTACCATTTCTGAGCATTGGGGACGTGAAGGAGACGTGCAGTCATTTCACAAAGTATGACACATGAAAGAACGTGGGGCACAGGCAGGCTTGCCGAGAGCCAGAGGATATTTTGATATAATGCATTACATCATTATAATATGGGGCATTTTATAAGCATTTTAAAATATTCTAGCATAGATAGTGTTACCCATTTAATTTTATTTGTTCACTTTGGGATAAAGTTTCGTATAACTTTATTTCACCCCAGGCTGGCCTTGAAATCATGAGCCTCCCTCCGCCTCTCCAGTGCTGGAACCTCAGGATGTGGCTCCACGCTCACCTCCAGGTGTATAACACTTGAAGGGAGGGGTCTCCTTTCGAACTGAGGTCACCGTACTATACCATCTTCAGTGTTGGAAAAGCTATACAATATAGGTCATTGCTGAAATAAGATGTGTAGAAAGATGTATGATCCTTACATTAAAATCGATGAGATTTCTTTGCATAGTAAAAAATTCTTTCTCATTCCCTGTGACCCTATTTTCTGTGCTCACAGGCTTCTCTCTAGGAGCCATGATCTGGGCAGCTAGGGACTTGACCTGTTTTTTAGCTTTTTGCTTATGATCCTATGTTGCTTTGGGCTGGAAGGGGTTGACAGAGTCTCTTTTCCCTGATAGGGTTTTTCATTTATGACAGAAACTATCTCTCTTAAAAAATACTTCATTATTTTTAAGTGAATTAAAATTTGAGCAAATCTCCAAACACCTGGACAATCCCTATAGACCAACTGCTTGCAAGACAGATTAGAATTCAGATAGCTGCCAAGCAATGACGTTTGCTACTAGAATATTGGGGGAAAAAACTTAAGGAAGCAAGAAAACACGGTCAGCGCAGGAGAACAGAGCAAGTGTCTTTCTCACAGGAAGTCCAAATGCCATTTCATCATGAGCTAATATCATGCATGCGGCCTGGGAGCCAGTTCATTCCTAGGCAGACAGTTAGCAATGGTAAGTGCAGTCTTAGCACTGTTGCCAAGTATTAATTGCTTCAGATATCAGACCTGAGTTTGATGTCATACTGTTTTATCAGCATTCAACTCAACTAAAAAGATAAAATAGAAGGAAACAATGGTACAATCTTCCAAAAACATGGCATAAAAATTACTCATAAATCTCCATTGCACTTTACATTAAAATCTAATCTTATAATGTACTTCCTACCTTAAAACACGGTAAAATTTAGTTTAACAATGTAGTATCTTGGAGTTCTTAATATTGATGGATCTTTTTTTGGTCAACAATTGAGGTTATGTTTTAAACTACTATGACAAGCAGCAGGTTTTCTAATGATAACATAGACACTGTCTTTCACTCGGGAAAGTCTACCTTGGGGTATTCAGTAGAACTGTATAAGCTTAGAAGGTCTCACTTTGGCTTCACCAATTGAACATTGCAAACCATGGTCAGGCTCACCTTCTTTTGTGTCACATACAGTTGCTTGGCTGCCCCACTTAGGTAGGTTTACCCATAACACAATTAACTTTCTGGATGCCAGCATTAATTGCATTATTTGCTATTAAAAATAGAAACTACACAGGAGAGAAAACACTTTAAAAGCATAGGCTTGAGCTAATATTACTTTGTGGTTCCCTCCCTCCCTCCCTCTCTCCCTCCCTCCCTCCCTCCCTCCCTCAGTCCCTCCCTTCCTCCCTCCCTCCCTCTCTCCCTCCCTCCCTCCCTCCATTCCTTTTTCCCACTTTCCTCCCTTTGCTTTCTGGCTTCCTGAGATAAGGTCTTGAAACGTAGCTCAGGCTTCCCCAAAACTTGAGATATCTGTCTCTCAGCCTCCAAGTGATGAGGTTACAGATATGTACTACCAGGCCTAACTCAAACCTTTATTTTTTTCACAATATTCTACATCTGTAGCTTTTGGACAAGTACTCCTTCAAGTAGTTCTCTGTGTTAACACACACACACACACACACACACACACACACACATACACACACACACATACACACATACACAAACATACATGCACACACACATATACACATATACACACATACACAAACACACACACATACACACATACACAAACACACATGCACACACACATATACACATATACACACAAACACACACACACACACACACACACACACACATACATCCTAGTAGTGTGGAAGCCAAGACTTTGCTGTGTTTCTCTTTCTCTGTCTTTAAGTAATAGCTGCTGCTTTTGCACTGCCTGCAAGTGTGAGTGAGTGTGTAAGTAGCTTTCTCCTGTAGCAGCATTTTGAAAACTTTGGAGATGTTATTCCTTGTAAGCATTGAGACCTGAAATGGAAAGACTAGAAAGTGTTGGCAATTGTACATCACACAGTCGCTTGTCTGTTTCAGTACTGTGCTCTTCGGCACGGCGCACATCCCCTAGGAAGCCCAGGCGAGTCATCCTTTCTACTACTCAGAAAAAAGAGCTTTAATTTCCTTCCTGTGTCTATTCTGAATGGTAATTGTACATTGAAATTCTTGTTTCCTGATTTATGATGATGATTAGGGCAACAGAGGAATAATACAAATTTGGCTACTCTCACATAAAATAAAATGAAACGTTGCCTGAATAATTACAAGGGTCGATAATGAGGATTCTCTCCTCTCTGCCACTTTCCTAGGAGGGAATCCACAAGACAACACATTTGTACCAACAGACAAATGAACAGACACTTCTAAAACTGGCCAAGAAAATGCTCCCATTCATAGTTCCTCCAGGAAAAATATGAATTCTGTGTGTCCATAAATATTGCAGCACTTTATCACCAGGATCCCGCGCGCAGATGGGTCGCTCTTCCTATCTACTGCCTGACAGCCTGCCCTAAAGGAAGTGAAATAGAGGCGCTGCGTCCGGAGGGATGCTTACTGAGGGGCTGCCCCGTGGGCTTGGGCAGGCGCGTGGTGTTATGACGCTTGACGATGAGGGGGCGGAGGTCTGTGAATGTAAGAATCCCAGGAAGGCGAGAGTGGCTGCGTCCTGACCTCTTCTCTGCTCAGCACTGGTCTTGACATAGCCTCTACGCCATGCTTATAGGATGGAGGAATTTCTCCAGGCTCTCTTCTGGCGAAGCACTGTGGCTATATGATGCTTCAGGCTTTTGCTAATGAAAGCGATCCTTAAAACAGTCATTTTAGGGCCCATGTTACCTTTAAAAATGGGGGCAATTAGGAGGCCTGAGTCCGTGTCAGAAGTAGTCCGTACTCCCCATATTGTGGGATTCACAAGCCGACTGCTGCCTGCTTACTACATCTGAGCAGAGGGTCTAGGTCTACATCCCACATGGACCTTGGTTGGCATATCAGGCTCTGTATTGTGATGTGGTTAACCTGAATTAAGTGGCTAACATCCACTTATGAGTGAGAATATGCCATGTGTGTCTTTCTGGGTCTGGGTTACCTCACTCAGGATGATTGTCTCTAGTTGCATACATTTGCCTGCAAATTTCAAGATTTCCTTGTTTTTGATAGCTGAAAAGTATTCCATTGGTTAGGGGTTAAGATGTTTTTAGATCAAGATAGATGTTTTAAGTTAAGAGATATGATAGATATTAATCTCCATTCAGAAATTTAGACCCAACAAGATAGGAAGGAAAACATCTTCAAGTTTGCTAAATACAAATGGCCAAATCACTATGAATATAACATTTATATAATTCCTGATTGTCTTGTGGTTCTTCCTGCTATATGTAGTTTATTTTATTCATGTGTAGTAATATAAATGTATATGTTAATAAAGGAACAATAAAAAATGGGGAAAAGGGTGGGGCAATTGCTCTTTTTTTTTTTTTTAAAAAACCACCTTTCCCTTAGATTCTGTAAGGTTATAGTCCTTGTTTCAAAATTTAAGTAGAGTCTTTGTTGTTGTTGTTGCACTTAATTGGATTGGGACCTGCTCTGTGGAAACAGATTTTACTAGGTTTTGCTTCTGCTTCCTTTAATGAAAATTCCTCAAGTGCAGTCCACTGTAGAGAGAGGGCATATGAGAGAGGAGATGGTGTTTGCAGAGAGCTTACTGTAGTGGTGTAGACACGACTGTATGCTCACTCTGTTTGTTTATAGAGGATCTGATTTAATACTCACAAAATGCAGGTATTCAGGACCAAAGCTCAGGCAGAGCCAGTAGCTTATTTCTGGCAACCCAATTAGCATCTGATAGGGAACCCAGGTCCCCAGGCTTGAGGGCTTCACAGCTTTATCAGCTATGCACACCTTATATGGAGACTCATGTCATAGTGGACAGAGTTATACCGTTCCCAAGGCGGTGATTCTCTGTGTTTATGAGACTTGTCTACACTGGCCAGAGCCAATTTTTTCATACCCTGTAAAATGGCAGTGACATGACAGATCAATGTGTATAATTAGAAAAAGGAAAATGTTAGAAACCTATTTATGCCTTAGTAACTAAAAAGGTATTGGTCTCCTGCCAAATCGACATACATTTTTGGAGGCAGAGACTCCAAGACACTCCTTTCATGCTACTTATGATAAATAACACCATTTAAATGTCCAGTCAGCTCCTGAAGTACATAGCTCAGCTCCCAGAAGAAAACACTTATCACTTTCTAAGGTGCTACGGACTGATGTACAGTAATGGAGAGTCCTTTGCTTCCTAAGAAGATATTGAGATGTGACAGCTACATGTTCCACCAATTCTCTGTAGTTTAAAAGCTAAAGATCTTGCAAAGGATACCATTTATATTTCTAAGACACCCTCATAAACGTTGCAACACATTTTATGCATAGCGCAATTATTCCATGGTTGTGTGGTGATGACAGCATCAAGGTTGTAAAAGAGACTCTGAGATACTTGTCAATCTGTATCTCTGCCCTCTCATCACTATGTGATCACAGCAAGAACAATCTCTCCTTCCATCTCACCACACTCTTGTCAATGAGGGATTATTGTTGTCTACAACTAACAGATACAAGTCTGCACTGACTACCACCCAGATGGGCGTGTGCTGTGTCTTGTAACAGAAAGCCCGCATATAGGGAGCATGGGTGGAGTGCAGTAGCTCTGGGATGCTATCCTGTCGCCTTCTGCGTCCCAGGTGCAGCTCCTTTAGTTTGTGGCTCCTGTTCTTATGGCTGCATGACAAGATGACTTCTGCTTTCAGCCTTGAGGTGACTTTCAGATAGGTGAAAGAGGACAAAGCATCAAACAGAAAGGAGCTGTGTTGCTCTCAGGAAAGCAACAGTGTTGGGAAATCCTCATAGAATACTGCATATGTGAGAAAGTCATATCCAACTCTCCACTCTGCTGTGGAGAATGTTCTGACCATTGGCTAGATCTGGGTAGGGGTTTAAAGTTTTACAGCCTGTATTGTCCTTGGCTGGTGCCTTAGTTTGAGCGGGATACTCTGGTGCCTCACCTTTGACCATGTCCCCTGGAGGGGGAGACCTGGTAGCACTCAGAGGAAGGACAGCAGGTTACCAAGAAGAGACTTGATACCCTGTGAGCATATACAGGGGGAGGTAATCCCCCTCAGGAACAGTCATAGGGGAGGGGAGTAAGGGGAAAATGGGAGGGAGGGAAGAATGGGAGGATAACCATTGAGATGTAACAAGAATAAATTAATAAAAAAAGGAAAAAAAAGAATACTGCGTATGTCGTATTAGTAAGACTTGTCCAAAACGACTCTTAGCAGGCTGCCAAAGTGACTTAGTTAGCAGAGCTCTTTGCTGCTCTGCCCTCAGTGTAGAGTTCTTCTTTATGAGAGAGGAGCGGGTGTTGGGTAAACAGTTAAGTCTCTTCCCCATGATCCTAACGCCAACACTGGACCCTTTTACTCTTGGTGTTGAGCTAGGATAAAAAGTGCGAGAAGAGAAGGGGTCTCTTCTAGGCTGCCAGTGGCCGCTTTTTTCCTTTTTCTAAAAAAAATCAAGTATACTTTCTTCTCTCATCTAGATCGGAGTTCCCCCCCCTTCACTCCTCTCAGTCCCCCCCACACACACATCCTCTCTCCCTTAGACCCCCTCCCCCTCTGTTTCCTCTTCAGAAAAGAGCAGGCCCCTAAGGGACAACAGCCAGACAGAACAGAACAAAATACAATGAGACAGGACAGTGTGCCTTTTCCTTGCTTCCCTTTTCCTCAGTGTTGTGATGTATTCGTTCCCCTGGACCTTCATGACCTGTGTTGTCATCATTGCTACTGTTCTCACTTGTCACTTATTGCCAGGTGTTCTTAGAATAACGTCATCGACACTTTAGACAAAGTTAGGCTACACCCTTTTATATGTATCTAGCAATAGACTTTGCTTTTGTTTTGTTTCATTTTGCTTTTTTTTTTCCTTTTTGGGTATGGTTATTACCATTAACCTTAATGGTGTGTGTGTGTGTGTGTGTGTGTGTGTGTGTGTGTGTGTGTGTGTCCTTGTATGTGCGCATGAATCTGTCCAAAGGCTTGCTCTCCTCTGCAAGAAGGACACAATATATTCCAGGACGGCAGAGGCCATGTTGATCTTCTATGTGGATACCCGTCTTTGCTTAGGATTTAGCACAGGGCTCAGGACCCTGGCTTAGATATTTGCTATATATCTGTTATAAATATGTTATAAAGATGTTATAAATATGAAACGCTCCACATGTGCTCTTCTGTTTGAGTGCTTTCTCCACAGCTGGTGGCACTGTTTGAGACGTTCACAGAACCTTTAGGAGGTGTTTGTCTCTTGGGGAAAGTCTGTGGGAAGAAGTACGTCACTGGGTGAAGCCCGCTGGAGGAATTATGGCATTAGTTGAAGTCTAACAGAAGTATGTCCCTGGAGATCTGCTTTGCGGCCTGACCTCACTTCCATTTCTCTCTCTGCTTCTGGGGCTGGTGCAAGGGGATGGGCTGGCCTCTGTCCCCGCCGGCACCCTTGACCTGCGGTGACGGACATGACCCCTCTGTTACTGTAAGCCGAATCCGGCCTGTTTCCCCTTCCGTTGCCTTTATCACAGCAAGAGGAAAGAAACCAAGACATTTGTTAAGTGAGACATGATTAAATGAACAAGTATATTTCATTGGCTTTTCTCTCATCTGCCCACTTTCCTTTTGATACATTTCCTTCTGTTGTCTTCCTTTTCACACAAGCATTGTCTAAGCGCTGTTGCTCTTATTCACCTGCTCATTTTGTGTTCATTTCCTCCGTCCTCGCCTCTCTTTCTGCATTCTTCATTTCTGTTTCAGGCAGGTATTATCTTTGTTCACACGGAGCATTAACATGTCTGTCTTGGCTCTCTCCTTTGGATTTCAGTGTCATGGGTCTTACTGAGAGCAGCGTTTTAACTGGAATGCCTTTCCATGGCCCCACATGCAGCGTCTTCCAAATGACACTCCTCAGGTCCCCATCTCAATTCTCCAGTCGTTGGGAATAATGACACCTTCCAGTTACTTACACTTTCCAGCTTGATGTTATTTGTGGCACCATGTATTTATATCATTAGGTGCTGTTTCCTTAACTCAGCAAATAGCTCTAGCTGTTCTCCATCATGACTGCTGTCATCCCCGGTGCACAGTGTGCGGGCTGCAGGTGCTGGCACATGTGATACGGCGAGATCAGGGGGCATCAGTCACCTAACCAAGGTTCTCTGTTGAGCATGGCGCGTGCATGGGCTCCGCTGGTTCACAGAGCTGGGAAAGTCACTGTAATGCTACACTCTGTTGTGCATGACAATTAGTTTAGATAACGTGAGATTGCTCTGCTGTGAAATTTATGAGTGTTTGGATATTTTAAGTTGGTGATATATTTTTTTTTCCACTTGTAGTTCCATTTGTGGGGCCTTTCATGAACAACCGAGTCATTAAGGATGAAAAGCATGTTAGTAGTGGTCTAGGTCTGGTGTTTGGAGGAAAAATTAAGAATGAATGCTCACAAATACTGGTCTCGGGAGGTTTTAAAGTTATGTATTTATTTGCTTACTTTATATCGCAATCGTAGCCCCCCCCTCTCCTCCCGGTCCCACCCTTCTCTCTTTCCTCTATCCACGCTCTTCAACCATCCAGGAAAGGGGAGAGACGCCCCCTGCCCCCCACCAACCCACCCCAGCACATCGAGCCACATCAGGACCGAGCGCAATCTCTTCTACTGCAGGCCATTGTGTAAGAGGTGACGCTTATAAAACTAACTTAATAAAAGCTGCCCAGCATCTAGTACACCGAAAACATGACGTACTGTAGAAATAAAGTTGTCAGTAAAACATTGATGATGAGGAAGAGGAAGCAGGATTGAACACAGAATCAGGTCAAAATGGCGGTTCTTGGTTGGGAATGTAGGCTGTATCTCAGTTGGTAGGGAGCTTGCCACACATTTATGATGCTCTGGATTCCACCCTCAGTATCACATGGATCCGTCTTGGTGGTGCATGCCTATGACATCAGCACTTCAGAGGTAGAGGCAGGAGGATCAGGAGTTCAAGGACATCTTCTGCTAGAAGAACAGTTCCAGGGCCACTTTTTAGGCTAGAGTTCTTGAGGGTTCTCCGTTGCCTCATATGCTGTCTGTGTGGTTGACTTGGTGTGTTGCCAAGTAACCTTCATGGGGCTGGTAATGCCAGATCTGCAAACCGTGTTTCTCTTTTGCCTGCTGGGTTTACTTCATGGGTTCTGTCAACAGCTTTGGTCTTGTCAGTGACTAAAGTGAGATCACCTAACATGGTTCTAACTGTGATGAGGAGTCTGATGGGTGTTCCTGAGAATGGACACCGTCATTTTCCAAAACTGACACTGTCAAGGTTGGTGTCTTAGTGCCTGGGCCTTGAGGCTTAGTCCATCATCACGGCAGGAAGTGTGGCAGCAGCCATGGTGCTGGAAAAGTAGCCAAGAGCTACAAGTAGTACATTTTTTAATGACTATAATCATACTATTGGTAATCATACTATTGATGAGAAGATCACATAGTTCTATTAGAAACTACAGAAGTACAGTTATAGTAATGACAGGCTTTGTAAAGACAGATTAGATGTTCCCACTCAATCAACTCCATAATGCAGAAATTAGCAGAAACTTATTGAAATTAATGGGTATGGAATTTAGAAAAGTTGGCACAATAGCGTCTCAGATTATGTCGTTAATCAAGATGTGAATTTTTCTTTGCAGAAAAAAAATGGTGAATCACAAATGTTTTGGTTAAATACATGACTAGGATAATGTTTTTGATGCTACATTGACCAGCTAAAATGTGAAAATTTTCAATATACTTCTTGTTTAGCAATTATATATATATTTTTAACCTTACAAGTTGTTGGGAAGTGGGGTGGTACAGAACCCATGTTTGAAGAAACAAAGCCACTTTCCACTTTTAAACATTATATGAATGGATAACATTTACATGGTTTATGTATATGTTCATATAGTATTAGGATGATTTTTCACGTTTTTCTTTTATCCTACAGAGAAGACAAATTTCTTCAGTACCTTTCTTGTTTAGATTGAGGGGAACCAATGGTTTATAACAGTTCATTTTCAGTTTGCTGTATTTGTCATGCTGAAATTCATCACTGTCACCATCATGTTCTTTGGGTTATGTTTTTGAGTAAATAAAATATAGAGCACAGAGACAAGGTAACCAGCTGGTGCTGGAAACATGGTCACATCATTCACAATTCTACTGACTTTCTACCTTTCCCTTGCTTTGTTATTTAAGCATTCCTCTAGAATCGAGCTCTCTCTGTCTCTGTCTCTGTCTCTCTCTCTCTCTCTCTCTCTCTCTCTCTTAGACATATATATGATATCTCTTTATATATGAGATATCGATAATCTATATCTACATCTATATCTATATATCATCCGGGTGTTTTATAAGGAAGTCCATGAAGTATTTGTTTCCCTTTAAATTTACATTGGTCTTTTTAATATAACTAGTGTTGGAACATAAGAATTAGGGCCATATGCTTAGGTTTCTGTCACATTGTCACTCCACGGGAGTATTGATGCCCTGGAAATAATAGAGAGATCCACTAGTTATTCCTTTCTTTAACTTACTATGTCTGTAACTTCTCTTCCCTGGATATGTTCATATTTTCCAATAAGGTAAAATAAATATTGTTTGGGTCTTCATCCATCATAATAATGTAAAGTTACTGTCATGAGGAAAAAGTGTGGGGTTGAGAACTAGGGAAATTAAGATATCTGTGCTTAGTCATATGGTAAATAAAACAGGAAGTGAAAGGCAGAAAAGAGATACCAACAAAAATCATTGTTTCACCCGCTCTTTCTAATCTCACCATCATGAATGTCTCAGAAGAGATAGGTATAGCGCAGGAGAGGCAATTCAACTAAAATGATTTCAATTGGTTGTTATTATTCAGCATTAAAACTGATAACATTTTCCCTTTCAGCTGGTTGGGTTGGTGTTTTTATGTATATCCAAGCAGTATTATTTACCTTGATATATGTCTTTACTGATAAGAGAATCATCTCTGACAAAAATATAAATATAAAAGCAGCTGATATGACACTGACGTTCTTTTTATAGAAACATTCTCTTCTACTTTGATTTCTACAAAAGTTAAAAAATTCAACACTGGCCTACCCCTAAAACATACATACATATATACATACTTTTACATTACACATACTGAGCATCTTATATTTAGGACACACACATGAATATAATAATAATTGATAAAAAAAAGAGGCCATGAATTTGAAAGTGAACAAGGAAGAGTGTGTGGAAAGTTTGGAGGGACAAAAGGGAAGGGGAAATGATGCCCTTTAAAGTTATCCTTTGGCCTCTATATGCACATATGCATGTGTCCTAGTGTACACACAAACATGCACAAACATGCAGTGCACATGCATACCACATATAGATGTGCAGAGGCACAGATACATAATTCAAGAGCAAAATTGGCTCACACCCAACTTTATGTTTTAATGTGATAGAACAGTGAGAAGAACTGTAAGCAGTGACAGTTTATTTTAAGCATGCTGCTTAGTGGCCCATGCCTTAAGGGTTAAAGTCAACAAGTGAATAGAGAAGAGACTTTACAACTACAGGGGACTGCGTGCAGAGTGTCCATCCTGCCTATTAACTTCCTGAATATCCTAGCTCCATCCATTGCACCCCAGTCATCCAGATTCATGATAACTCTGTAGCCTACTGCTAACACCATGCATTGGCAATTAGAGGATTCTTTTCATTTGGGATGTGTGTGTGTGTGTGTGTATGTGTGTGTGTGTGTGTGTGTGTGCGCGCGCGCGCGTGCATGCCCCACTTCTCCCACATTAGGTGTGAATGAAATGTATAATTTTCTGGCTTCTAGTTGACTTTCATTCATGAGGCCCAGACAAAAATGTGAAGCTAATGTTCAAAGTGGCAGGGAGAAAGCATCTTAACTGATTTAAACGGTTCCGCTTAAGGACAAGTGACAAAACACATTTAGTGGCTGTAATTGATTTACCAGTTATTTTAGAGTTTAAGTTCAAGCTTTGGATGTTATACTTTAAAAGTAGGGAATCAGTTTTCTCCACGGATGTGCCCATTGATCAATTTATCCAATTCAAAGTGGTCATTGCTGAACATATACACATATGAGTAATGCTAAGTGGACACTGTAGGTTGCATATGCACACTTATGTAATATGTACATTACAATAATAAAAGGGAAAAGTCTTAAATTTGAGAGGAAATTGTGAGGCACATGGAAGTAGTTAGAGTAGAAGGGTTGGTGGAAATGATTACATACAGAACTCATGTATGAAATGATTACATACAGAACTCATGTATGAAATGATTACATACAGAACTCATGTATGAAATGGTCAAAAATTTTAAAAAATGAATAATAATAGCATCTCTCAAACATCAAGGTTTTACTGTTCTGGTAATTGTACTAGATAATTTGTATTTCTTAGCTTGTTTAACCTGGAGAACCTTACTGTGAGTTAAACATCACTCTGCATTTATAGTTGAAGAAAGCGTAGCACCGAGGGATTCAGTTGTTCTCATAAGGTACCACTGGCAAGTAGAGTGAGAATTCAGTTTTAAAGGTGCTGCTTCAGATAGTAAATTTTAAGGAGACTTCTATGATGGTCAATTAAGTGTTCACCCTCATTACCCACAGAACACAACTTTGAGGAGAGTCCTGTAGATGATTGGAGATTAAATTCTTGGTCGTATTTATGTAACAGTGGGATGACAGGGTGTAGCAGTGGGTGTCAGGAAATCGTGCAGTTCACTATGCTGTCTTTGGGGTCAGTGGGCTCTGTTTGCTGTTCTTTCTTTCCAGTATCCCCAGGCACCTTGCCTTTCCATCACTGACCTTGTCACCATCAATTACGATGCCATGAGAACCCAGATGCAGCCTTGTCTGACTAGCCCCACATGTCCACGGCAGCTGGTAACTCACCGAGTGTCCTTTGCACAGTCCACATGTCCACAATCCACATGTCCACAGTCCACATGTCCACAGTCCACATGTCCACGGCAGCCGGTAACTCACCGAGTGTCCTTTGCACAGTCCACATGTCCACGGCAGCCTGTAACTCACTGAGTGTCTTTTGCACAGTCTTGGAGCCTTCTAGTCATCCTATGAGATGGGCAGGAGCTCTTAACTCCATGGTGAAGCAAACTGATTTCAAGTTTTGTGTGCATGGTCTATCTTCAATTACTAATGACCCCCTACTCTTCCCTGGCCTCCTGTACACAGTAACTTCTCAAAACAAAAGCAAAGATAAAGGCAAAAATTGAACTCTTCGAGTGAAACTCTGAAACAAGGAAATAACATCTAGTTCCTTCTAACAGTATGGCGTGACTAGCGTCTTCAGGAGAGGAAGAGTAGAGTGGTGTCTGTTAGCAATTTGACGTCTATGGTGGGACATTTATACCATGAAAATTAGCTAAGAAAGTATACACACCAGAGAAAGCCCGCAGCCCTTCCTTCCAGGAGGCCGTCACCGCATCATCCTTAGTAGCTGTATGCCCTGCGGTCCATAAACAGCAGTCTTTCTCCTCTGTGGATTAGTTTATGGCCACAGAAAAAAGGTGGAAGTGAGGTCACGTGTTTATCTCCATGGCTTTTACTGCTCTGAGTAGAGGATGTTGGCTTGTGTTTGTCGCAATAAACCAGACTCCTGAGAATATGTCAGAGAACAGTGAGTTCGGAGGCTCAACACGGATACCAGGAGAAGCGTCTTCCTTTCCCACTCCAGCCCTTCTGTTTTACAACCACCCCTGGTTGACTACTGTCTCTTAGCACAGTTCTCAGAAACTGTGACAGGCTGCTTTGGGATGCAGGTGACGGCTCCTTATTGAAAGTGGCACGCACCACAAGGGCGTTTATTGTTTGCTAAGCATTAAGTCTGTGATTGAGAGGTCCAGTGTTGGCTCGTTCGTATCTTAGTTGTAACCACCCCTCACACCCAGCTGTTTCTTGTGCCTTCTTTACCACTAGCAGTGTCTGACCAGTGTTTTCCTTTCTTCTTGCTGCTAGATTCAACCAACAGGAAACTTATATAGCACCTAAGCCATGAAGAACATACATAATTGTAACAGAAAGATTAGAAAGGTCTGGTTTTATAAACCTATTTTCAAGGTAACTACATTATCTTCTCCTTTTAAAGAGCACACAGAATAGAAGGGAATGACACATATTATGAGTTATTAAAGATAGCTTTATGGTAAAAATAATTTTAAGTTATTCACTTCCAATTATTAGGAAACTGTGGTGATTCTATGAGATGAGGAATTAATTAAGGAAGATAGCAACCAAAAACTATCATACAAGCTTTGGAATGAAGTTACAGAAAAAAAATTTACAAGAAGAATAAGCAAACGTTTTCATTATAACATCCACTGCACTAAAATGCTATTTAAGTGGAATTGAAGGCCCAAATGGTTACAATTATGGAGTATTGAAAAATTTTCACATTAAGAAAAATATTATTTTTTACTTTTATGGGAGGCAAAATTAGATGAAATTGCCATAGGAGGTAAGCTATTTGAAATCATAAGAATCTGTGAGTCCTGTGTGGTGTCCCCTCCACTTCATATGAAAGACTACATTTTTATGTGTGCTTTCTATCACTGGCATGCTACCTGGAATACCATGCCTGGTGTCTGTGCTAAATGCAAAGAAGAAGAGCAGAAGGGGGCTTAAGAGAACTGCGGTGCAAAGGAGAAAGGTCAAGGCAGACGGGCCCAGACCCAGGGAATGGGTGAGTGACAGACTGGTGTCTGAGGGACATGTGTTAGAAGGCAACTTCTCCTTTGTCTGCTGCTCAGGAAATGGGTCTGGTGTGATGACTGTGACGGCCAGGGGGCTGCAGGGCGAGGGGTGCCCTCCATCCTTCAGGGAGCCAGTTTTCTAGTTCAGTCTTTTTAACCTTTACTCCCACCTTTCCTTCCATACATTTGAGCAAAATTGGTATCTTATCAATGGCTGCTATTTGTATTTAGGAGCTCAATTACCTGTTCTCGAATCACTTTTAAGGGCGGAGGTGGTCAATGCACGTATGAACTCCAGCAAAACAGCAGGCATTATAGTCATATAAAGTTTATCATCAGCATAAAATGCACAGGAAAGCATTCCATGCCTAAGGGACACAGAAAATACTGCCCCACAGGTTGGGTTATGAAGACACTCTATTAATTTTTACTTAGAATTTTTATATTGCAAAATAGTCCTGTATGAGTACATCTGGTGTAAAATTTGCCGAAAAATCCATCTTCAGTAAATGAAAAATTTTAAAATTTCCCCTAAGTAGGAAACATTGGCATTCATTTTTGCATTTAAGAAGTTCCCAAACCATTCTTAGAATAGAAAAGCTTTGTCTTTTGCTGTGGAAGTCCTCATTAGGGATCAGATACACAGAGAAGAGGAGATCATTATACATGCAAGACATGCAATTAATGTAGTATTAGCACATCACACTTCTGTATCTAACAAGATGGGTAAGTCCTGTAGGAACCACCACTACTATTACTGTGAAAGCTAACAATTTTTTTCTCAAACAAATATAATCTGTGTTCTTAAACCCCAAGTCATGCTCTGCAGTTTGTGGATGGCAAATGCGTTAACTTCAAGCAAACACTGTGACTTTATTTCCCTAAACTTGCCTTCTTTCTCCTTCTGGGACAGCATCAGCATTACACATTTCACAAAGAATATGCCATAGTCTGAGGCTGTGGAGGTTCATAAACCATGCCATGCAAATTTAAGGTACTGTTTACCAGGAATCTGTTGTTGAGTTTCATAGAATCTGACACTCAAAGGAAATGTCTCCTAAGTATTACCTCTGACTGAACAATATATTGACTTCCTTAATATGCAAGTAATTAAAATAATATCTAGGGTAATAGGTAAAATTTATGGGCAATAATAATTAATAATGAACTAGATGGTAATCTCAGAGTTCAGGGTCCTTTTAAAAATAATTACTTTTCTCTTACTCTGCTTCCTCTCTGTCCTCCTCCTTTAATTAAATCCTATATGATGAATTCAATTGAATACCATGGCTACTCAAAATGCAGGTTTGGAATTAATGAGTTATAAATAAATCTTTTTATTCTACTTACGATCAGGCTCAATGTGTTGATTGACTGATAGGTATCCATTAAAAGAAGTTTCTGAACCATGGACTTTTCTTCTGGGAAGTTGAACTTTATAACCTTCCTTTCAGCTTTAATTTCACTGAACAAGAAACCACCCAACTGTTGTTGAACAGAAGTTTTAATGGACCCACTTTAATAAGTAAAAAGGAAACATGTAATTAAACATGATGGTATGGGGCTGGGGAGATGGCTCAAGTGATAGGTGCTTACAAGGCGTGAGGTCTGGGTGCAGATCCAGTCTCCCAGATAAAAAGCCAGGCATGATCCTTGGGTTTGTTCCTCTCTCCCTCCCTCCTCCCCTCCCTCCTCCCCTCCCTCCTCTCTCCCTCCCTTCTCCCTCCCTCCCTCCTCCCCTCCTTTGCTCTTCACTCACTCCTGCAGGAACTTTACCCTTCTAAAACGTCCCTTCTCTGTTTTCATATTGTGCATGTTAAGCTATCTGGCCTCCTTCAGGGCATCCCACCCAATGGACATTTTCAATTTCACTTACTTCTACAGGTGCTCTAGATTGAAGACACAATAAAAGATTTGACATTAGGATCAGCATGTGAAAGAGAACACGCAGCATTTATCCTTCTGAGCCCGTGTTACTTCAGTCTAGTCTTGCTCATTTTTGTTTATTTATTGGCACATTTTATAATCTCATTTTTCTTTATTGCTGAATGTCATAACTTTGTAAGTAAATTTTAAACTATAAAGTAAAAAAGGAGAGAGTTGGAAGGAGATACCATGTGTGGCTGAATAGTACTTTACCTGAAAGCTGAGGGGTATTAAACAAGAGGCCTGTTGCGAGGCGTGAGCTATCTTGCCATGAGCTGTTGGCCAGGGAATCTCCATAGGTCCCAGAAACAGAGCACATGCTTGCTATTCTTTGTGTTTCCCCTACCAGAGCTGGAGAACTCGAACAGCTTGAAGACAGTGCATGCCCTGGTTGCAAGGTATAGAAAAGGCGAGTCAAAATGGAGCTGGAAGTGTCGTCCTTGCTGCAGTCATAGTGACAAAAGGTGCTGTGCAAGTCACTGGGAGAGAGCGGGCATCAGTTCCTTTACCCGACTGAGAAGCCCATGAGTTTTGTTTTGTTTGTTTGTTTGTTGTGTAGCCTTGGCTGTCCTGGACTTGCTTTGTAGACCAGGCTGGTCTTGAACTCACAGAGATTCACCTGCCTCTGCCTCCCTCAGTGCTGGGATTAAAAGCGTGCACCACCATGCCCAGCTAAGCCCATGGTTTATAATACTAACTTGCCCTGCAAGACGTGTCCACTGCTGTGGCAGTGGCATGACTACGGGGTGACTAACTTCTCACTGATGTATTTGAAGGCTGTTCCAGAAGAGGGAATTCATACCTGGCAGCGTAAATCTGGTCAAGGCCCATTGACGAGCATGCCGTAGGCCTTACAGGCAACAGTACTGTGGGTGAGCTAAATTGTCCTACCACCAAGCTACCTCCTAAATATTTATGTTTTGTACCTATGGAAAATGCCGGCCCCAGCTTTTGTTCAGCGAAACCTCTCTTTGAGATGAGCCCTGACCAATACGGAGATGCATGGCTGCTCAAGGTGCTGGTAGTGAGTGAGAGCTGAGTCTGCCACCCTAAACAGAACATTTATACCACCTCCCTAAGGCTCAAAGAACATTACAGAAGAGGGGGGAGAGATCTGGAAGATAGGGAGAAAGGCTGTGAAATTCTGTCTTCCAGGAACAGCACAACCAAGGCAGGCCTGACCTTATATCTGCTGTGCTGCCTGCCATGCGCTTGTGCAAGTGTGGGCCTATCCACAATCAGGCGTGGGAAAAGCTCATGGGGTCACACCCTTCCTGATGAACTGCTGGCTACTATAGATGCCAGGGAGGGCAGACAGTGTCCTCAGTTGGTTCCCGCCGAGGAGCCCACCAGGCTCCAGCAGATGGTTTTACACCCATGGTCATTCAGATGGCCATGGTGAAACCCAGGGCTCTCAAAGACAAGTAGACTGAATTTACAGAAGACAGCAATGACAAAGTCATAACGTGGGAGGGAGGGATGTAGTCAGGAGGGGGGATGACAGAGATAGGAGTGAGAGAGAGAGGTGTCGAAGTCGGAATCACAGTGTGTGGGTATGAAACTGCCAAAGGGCAGACTCCATAGAGTTAAAAAAAATTTTATTATTCGTGTTTACATTTTAGGAGCATTGGTGTTCTGTTTGCATGTATATCTGTATGAGGGCATTAGATGCCCTGGAACTGAGGTCGCAGACAGTTATGAGATGCCATGCAGGTGGTTGCTGTGACTTTTTTTTTTCTTTTAGATCAAGAGTAACTACTGATATATGCACCACCTTTGGATGGATCTCAAAGACTTTATTTTGGTTGGAAACAATGTCTAATGTTTACATAGTTTGTAACTTGCTTTGATTTATTCATTTTACTTTATAGAAAACTATAGTGATGAAGTGGGCGATTATGACTAAAACCAGACAGTAAAAGATGTTTTCTGGGGGGCCAGGAAGTTATTCTGATTTTGAAATTGTAATGAAAAGAGTCATTTTCCCACATCCTATAAATGTAGAAGTAAAACAGTGTCAGAATGGACATGGTGTGCTCTAATCCCAACGCCAGGGAAGCAATGAATAGCTGGGAAACTAGTAGAGCCAAATTTGTGCACACCAGCCTCAGTGAGAGACCCTGTCTCAAAAAAGTAAGGTGGAAAATAAGCAAGAAAAATAATTAATGTCTACCTGTAGCTTCCACATACATGTTTATGGACAAATATGTATATACATGTAAAATGTGTACTCCAAAGCACACACATAAGGAAACATGGTGGTAGAAAAATAAACACTGGGAATAGATTTTAAACCCAGTAGATGGTTTTTTTCCTCTGTAAATAGTTAATCTATAAATATTTTTCATAGAATGGTTTTATATTTAGTTACTGTATTAGTTACTTTTCTGTTGTTGTAATAAAAGACCATGAACAGAAGTAACTCATAAAAGGCAGAGTTCATTCGGGCCACAGTTCAGAGGGATAGGAGTTGATCATGAAGGGAGGCTGGGCAACAAGTGATAGGCATCACAGTAGGGACATCAGGCTGAGAACACACATCTTGAATGGCCAGCACAAAGCAGAGAGAGAGACAGACAGACAGAGACAGACAGACAGACAGGGAGAGAGAGAGTGGGAGGGAGGGAGGGAGGGACAGAGAGAGAGAGAGAGAGAGAGACAGAGACAGAGACACAGAGAGACAGAGAGAGACAGACAGACAGACAGACAGACAGACAGACAGGGAGAGAGAGAGTGGGAGGGAGGGAGGGAGGGAGGGAGGGAGGGAGGGAGAGAGACAGAGAGAGAGAGAGAGAGAGAGAGAGAGAGAGACAGAGAGAGAGACAGAGAGAGAGACAGAGAGAGAGACAGAGAGACAGAGAGACAGAGAGACAGGGAGAGAGAGAGTGGGAGGGAGGGAGGGAGGGAGGGAGAGAGAGAGAGAGAGAGAGAGAGAGAGAGAGAGAGAGAGAGAGAGAGAGAGAGCTTTAATATGCTTAATATGCAATGGGAGTGCTGTAAGACTTTGGAGACCTCAAAGCTTTTCTCCAGTGACACACTGACTCTTCCATAAAGACGGAACCAGCTAAAACTCTCCGAATAGTGCCACCAGCTGGGGGAAAGTGCTCAAACACCCAAGACTGTGAGGGACATTTTGTACCCAAACCAACAGGCACCACTTTTTCCACTTCAATGATTTTCTTATATACTTGCTTCCCACCTGTATAGCTATTACTCAATGTTACCTTTACATTTACTTACTTTGTAACATCAGCCTGCTTTACCATGAGCTTTATATTAGGGCTGTGACTGGGAAACTGTATCCTCTGACGCAAGTACAACAGAACAGAAATAAAGGTAATGTGGTGAACATGACGTGACTATAGTCTGCCTGAGATTTGTTGTCTGGAGAAAGACTGAGCCAGAGCCAAGTGTTCTGGAGGAATTTGGCTTGGCTCAGGAAAGTCTAAGGATGGCAGATGTTAAACTGAGTTTTGGACTGAGGATATTATAGTAGTTGAAAAAATTCACAGAATAACAACCTGTCTCTACATTAAGTATCAATTCCAAGAAAAGGAAAAAGGTTAGCTTTTGTCTTTATTACAGTTTCCTCAGTGACTTAAGTTCCTATCCAAGGGGTCATTTAAGTAATGGCTTGGGTTTCTGTGATAATACCTTATACTGAGCCGGACTTAACTTTCAGTGTCATTAGTGCACCATAGAGAATGCAATCCTAGTAGCGTCCACAGTGTTGCAATATTTGCGTGAGTAAAGTTTATTTATATTATAGTTTCTTGTGGGATTATACAGGTAGAAAGTAGGTATAAATGGTAAAATTTATAAATTCATATGGAAAGCTTAGTACATCAGTTTTCACTTACTAGTATTTCTTTGGGCAGGTAAACTTGACATTGGAAAAGAGCAGTTTTGATTGTAACTGAAGCATAACCAGTTTGAACCTCTAGATTGAAATAATTGATTTCTTAACAATAGAACAATAGTCTGTCAATGTGGTCACACCTCCAGCTGTCAGTCACTGTAATTAACTGTGCAGAGAGATAGGAAAAAATCCTGCACACTCATGATGTCACCAGTCTCCCTGTCACTCCAGGGAAAGCTCCTGCACCAAGACTCATCTTGGCAAGTTTAAACAAGCAAGCAAATCAAATGAGAGATGTGATTTTGGAAATTTCAAATAAAAGGTGGCTTGTGTTATGTAATGCTTTTAATGAGAATTTCATACATGATTTATTACATTGGTGCAGGCAGAAAATGAATTTGAGAGACTGAAAGTCAAAAGAGTTGATATCCTCAATGAACAGCCAATATATACTTATATTGTTCAGGAGCCAATCCACAAACATATGGAAAATACTACCTTTTAAATGGCCTTGGGAGGGTGGGGAGATCGCTCAGTGGGTACAGTGCTTGGGTGCAAGCAAAAGGACCCAGTTCAGATGCTTAGCATTCATGTAAAAAGCTGGGCGTGGTGGCACACATTTTAATTTTTTTTACTATTTAATTTATTCAGATTACAACTCAATTGTTAGCCCATCATTTGTATCCTCCCGTTCCTCCCTCCCTCCCACTTTCACCCTATTCCCCTCCCCTAGGTCTAAGACCGAGGAGGACCTCCTTCCCCACTATATGGTGATACATTTTACTCCCGTTCCTTAGGAGACTGAGACAGAGCCATCCCTGGGACTTGCTGCCTGACTGATCTGTTCAACAAGCTACAGGTTAAGCTAGAGACCCTGGTGCTCAAAAGTAAGGTGGGTTTAGGGCAAGTCCCACGGACAGGAGTAGCTGGCTAACACAGAAAGATACAGTGCTTTATGTTAGCGATGATTTAAATGAAAATAAAGGTAGGTAGAGAGCCACTGAGGATACCTGACCTCAACTTCCTTCACATGTACACACCCCGCCATACACATGTGCCCACACAGATGTACACTTACATATACATACACACATACCCAATTTAAAAAATACTGTGTTGTACTTTTTGAATATTGTTTTTGTTCCTCTAATTGTCTTACAATAATTTTAAAAACCCTAAATTAAACAAAGCAGAAGTGCTATTAGAAGAAAAAAATAAATATCAAGGAAGTATTTAACTTTTAATAGTTTATCTGAACAAACACTGACAGATTAAATTCCAACATACAGTTGTAAGTACTGTAAATAATTTAGAAACCGGCACATCCTCTTCACAAACGCACTGCAAACAGTCTGGTGTCCAGGCGCTCAAGCACATGGAAGAATTTCAAGAGTGTCCGTGATGTGGGGCCAGGAGGCCTTGGGCTGACCTGGAGAGCAGTGGGAGGCTGCTCCTCGCTGTCAGGGAGAAGGGCTTTCCTGGAGTAGCCTGCGTAGGACCCAGCCCTGTGTGACTCCGCCCACTGCTTGTTCTAGTAACACTTGCAGTTTCTGTTCTTTTCAGTATGTACATGCTGGTGTCTCTATGTCCCCCACAAGTCTGTAACCCTATGCCCAGGACCCTCAAGATCTCCGCCCTCACTCTCTCAGCAGTGGTGCCGGCTGTTCTGGTGTTTTCTCAGATCTGGAAGTGTTCCTTTCATTCAGGGGCCCTCACCTGCTGAATTCAACTTTCAAGTCCCTGCCTCAGATCTCTAACTGTCACAGTCTCGGTGGCCCCTTACCCTCCAGTTGTCACTTCACTTCAATCTGAAGGCTCTCCTTTCCACGACGCATAATTCTCTGTCCAGGAGCAGACTTGGTGGTACCCCTAGCTTGAACACCTCTCACACAAGTCTCCTGGAACATGTGATGTGTATTTATCTGCGTGGATGTGCCTTAAATATAGATGGTGATTGAATTTTAGCCTATTTCCCCCCTTTCAGTGTTTCTGAAAAATTCCGAGGGAATCTCATCAGTTGAATCGGAGGCAAATAGGAGCCACACGAGCCTTATGGTTAAAGGTCTTCCTGTCTGCCATGCCAGTATTGAAATTCAAACCTAGGTAGACATGTGGGGCTACATGGGAAATTTCCGCGAAAACCCTTGGAATGGTGCAATCAAATACATGCTTCAGACCTGTAACAGGGAGGCCCTGATGGGAAGGCGTGAGCTCGCTTCCAGGGTCCTCAGGCCATTTCCCTGCTCCATTCTTGCTAGCTTTCAGATCAGAGCCAAAGCTGTAATAAGTCCTGACAAACAATGTAGCTGATCTCCAAGAACTGACAAACGATGTAGCTGATCTCTAAGAGCTGGCTACCTGTTGTAACTGTAAGAAAATACAGAGAGAGACCCTGTCTCGAAAAACCAAAAAAAAAAAAAAAAAAAGGCCAAGCCAATCCTTTTAGGAATAAGTAAATGTTTCCATGATGTAGAAACCTGTAAACGCTCCGAACGTACTTTGTTAAAATTCCAGATGATTCTGCAAATGAGGAGGTTTCACAGTAGCTCCTGTTACAATAACTTCTGAGTCCCAGCACTGATTGACTCCAAAATTCCATAATATTATTACAGATACTTTAGCAGTAGCCATGGGTATGAGTTTAAGTCAAAGACACACTTGATACGATATTTTAGAATAGGGTTTCACTGGGTGTCTTTATGAAATCCACAAGAAAGCTTCCTTAAAATCTGTGATTACAAGAAAATTATCTTGACCTTGAACTCTCTAAGAATGCAAAAAAAATATATTCTCCTTTATTAAGATGTTAATCCTTAACACATTGCCCCATGGTAGTCTGAAAGAACTCACTAGTGATAAAACATTGCTAGGAGTCAAAAGTTAATAGTAAAATTAATGAAAAAAGTTATTAATATAAAGTAAATCAGAGTGATGGGAAGAATCAAAGATCCTTCCCTAAGGGATAAAATGTTTTCTTATTGAAAGATTAACACGTTTCAAGAAATAGAGCATAAAATGACATTAGAAATCCTTATACTCATGTTAAGGAAAATGTCCCTTATAGTAATAAGTGATCAGTGAAATGTTTATCTTTAAAGAATGAAGATAGTTAAACAGAAGTTACTTTCCAATTTTATAATTAAAAAGAACTACTGTATCTGTCATGTAGCCCATCCTTTTTATTAATTTTATACTCAAATAATGTGTTGAGAACATCATGAAGTAATGACAGTCCTGACAAGAAGAGAATTAAGGATTTTCAGCTATCTCTTGTATAAAAAAGGAAGTGGACAGAATTTTCTAGAAGGGCAGATTCCAATTTATACAAATGCTCCCGATTTGAAATAGGATAGACAGGATTTTTTTTTTAACTGTGTGATGGTACAAAAGTGACAGTGTATTCTGTAGAAATGACACTTGGCATCTTGAATGTGTTGCTTTTCTCAGGTGGTGATGTGGCAGGACACCCTCTGCTGATGCTGGGCTGCAGCTAGGGACCAGCTGTGTGACCCGAGGGAGGCCAAAAGCACACTGCATATTCTGTGCCGCTAAGTCATAGTATCTAGCCTGAGAAGTGTATGAAATTTATTTTCACCTCATTATGTTTTCAACTTACAATGTGCTTATTAGGAAATTATATCACAGCTAAGGTGGGAATCACTCAAGCCAAGGATCCCAGTTTTTAATCCCATAATTCAGTTAACAGATTGGTTGAATAAAATGAAGTTTTGTTAATAATGAAGAAGGAAGCCATTGTTGGTTGGACATCTCCCACACCAAGAACCGCTTCCAAGACTCTTTAGAAAGCAAAGAATGAAGGTCACTTATCTGTCTGGGTTTTCCAGAGAGATGGAACAAATAGGACACATTGATGTATATTATTATTCATGTACATGGTATTATAAGGATCTGGCTTTTGTGATTATGATGACGAGAAGGCCTAATATGTGCAATTGCAAAGTCAGAAAAGTACAAGAACCAAAGGCTTGAACTCCAAAGGCAGGAGATGATCCTGACGTGGCCCTCAAGCCATTCAATTGCTGATGGAGTGAGGCCTCTCAACACTGCCAGAATGATCTGTTTTATTCGGTGCCCCTATTCAAATATGAATCTTACCTAGACTCTCCTTTACAGACAAACACAGAATAATCTTTAGCCAAATACTTGGCCACTGTGTGTTTTCAGTTGACACATACAATAGGCTTTCATAGTTAAGTCTCAGTGTCCCTTCAAAACCATAATCAAGATTTTATTAAGCATAAAACATTGGAACTCTCCTTCTTAAGAAGAATGGGGAGAGGGATGGCATGGTGTAGGCTGAAGTGAGGCGCACAGCAGAGGGACATTATGAACACTAGGCCTTGTGTCAACAAGTCACCACATGTGGCTTATTTTATGAAGGAGATGTGGAGATGCTTGGGAAGGGGCTGTGCTCAGCACAGACCCCAGGGAGGCTCGTGTGTATCCGAGGCGGATATGAGACAGTATGTACAAACTGGACGCCGGTGGGAAGGGAGAAAGAGTTGTAGAGAACTCTAAGATCCTTCAAAAATCACTAATCTGAGCATGGCCTGTGTTGATATCTTAACTGGTTTACCATATGCTTTTATAGAAGACAGGAGCATGCAACACTATCAAAAGCCTATGGTGTCATGGCAACAGTGAGACAAATCGGCTAGGTTGGCTCAGTAGATAAACGGTGCTCATTCACTCATGGATGGGATACTTCTTGAGCACTTTCTGTGACGCTGATAGATATTTATGATCCAGAGACACAGCAGGAATTTTTTTTTTTTACCCCAAGGTTTACAGGTTAGTGATAAAAATAACCAGGTTGCAGGTAAAAACAGAAAAGCTAAGTATATGTATATTTTAATAGTGTAAAGCATTAAGGAAAGAAAACAGTGAAACAAGACTAAAGAACGTAGGATAAGGTATTAGAAGAAAAACAATTATTAGAGAAGATAATTGAATGCTATGTGTCAGTTTATGTAAAGGCAACAATACATGTATAAACATATACCCACAAAAAATGTGATTTTATTGTCTTTGAGGAGGCGGGGTTGGGGAGAGGTGGCATGGTTCAAATGGTGTGAACAGGAAATGTGGTTGAAGTGGTAGGTAGGTAGCCTCCAGATCATGTATAGTCTGCCTAGCTGAAGAGGAGCTAATTCCTCTCAAGAGCCGATGAATGCCTAGTTTTCACCATCAGAAATGATACAATCTTCTTTAAAACTTCAAAAAAAAAAAAAGCATTTGATAGAGAATAGAAAGAAGAATAAGTAGTTACCATGTGACCACAGTCGCCCGAGGGGGGAATTAGGCATTAGAGCCAATAAGAACTGTTGGATTTAGGGTATTTTGAATGTAAAACCTGGAAACACTTGTTGATGGTTTGGATCAGGGTTGGAAGAAAGGGGATAATAACAGACCACCTGCCATATTAGTTACTCTTGTGTTATTGTGACCTCACTATCAGACAGGTGCAACTTAAGGGGTGCAGACTTTATTTTGTAACATTTCAGAGGGTCTCAGTGCATCAGGATGGGGAAATTATGGCTGAGCAAGCCAGTTTATAGTGGAGGGAGCCTATGGCTGGTCACAGCACAGTGGAGCAGGGATCGTGAGCCAGGAGGGGGACACATACCCCCAAGGATGGACTCTAACCCACCTCTCCCAGCTAGGGCCATCTCCCAAAAGTCTCATAGCCTCCTAGAGACAGCTCCATCTTGTTTGCTAGGAATAAAACATCCCAAACGTGCACTTGTTGCAGGGGAGGGGATGTTTCAGATTCAACCCACAGCATCTGCAGCAAAGACTACAATTAGACATTTGGTTTGAAAAACAGCGGTTGACGGTGTTAGTCGCTGAGATGGGAATAGTTAGAGGGCTTTCAAATGTTTTGAAGACAGAAATGGAGAGCTGTCTTTCGATTGTTTACAGGGCTTTTAGGCATCTAAATGAAGATGTTAAATATTCACTTATAGGATATTAAGAGTTTTGAGCACAGATAGAATAGATATTGAAAATATAAAACATATACTATCTGCAGGATTCGAAAACCATCAGCATATTCTTCATTATGGATGAGAAACACAGCAAGATTATTTATGGAGAAAGAAACAGAAATAAGAGAAACAGCCAAGACTGGGGAATATAAAACAAATGAAACAAAGAAACAAAAATGGAGGGGGGGGGGGAAGAGCCAAAGAATGGAGAGGGAAATCTGTGAAACAGTCTTTTCTGGATGCCAAGGGGAGCACTTAATTGGAGAACAAAGCTATTGTTCATTAGCTTAGCACTTTTGAGAAGTTGGGTAATTTAGAGACAGATGTGACAAGATGGAAGATCTTAAAGGCCTTGCTCTTAGCAGTTCCTCGGGAGCGGGCGGTGACAGAGCCTGAGTAAACTCAGTTAAAGAACTGGTGGGGTACAGGGGAGACGCTTCCCCAGGAAGACAGTGGGGGATGGGGAGCGAGCTGAGGCTGGGGATAAGCAACATCCAGGAAGCTTGTGCGTTGGATTTTCAAGATGTTTTCATCTTGCTAGAGATCTTTCAACCTGCTAGAGGAAATGGTTCAGTTGAGGGAAATTCTAAAAGGAAGCCAAGAAGGAAGGGAAGGATTCAAACAGGAAAACTCTGAATACAGGTGGAGTGAACGCAGCGCACTTTGGATGGTTGACTTAAAAGGACCTCAGGGATTTCCTCCGTCCTTTATCAGCAGGAAAGACAATGTGGGCACATCGGGTGCAGCTAGATTAGAAGATTTGATGATGAGCGAAGAAAAGCATCTTCTTCGATTGGATTTTATAGTCTTTTGAAAATATAAAAGTAGTCATTATTTTTAAAGACATTAGCTCAAAGGCATTAGCTCTAAGTGAGGGGCAGGGGGAGGAAGGGGTGTCAAGGATGGAAAGTAAGAAGCAAATGTGTAAAAACCAGGCTTAGGGAGAGATGGAGGCAAACTTACCGTAGAAATATAAATAGATAATTGAGGCAATTGACTTATGAAGAGAGAATTTCATTGGTATTCTGAGACAGACTGACTGGGAATGTGAGATTGGTTTTCTTCCCTTCGAGTAAATGTTTTTATACAGTACTGGGAAGCAAACTGGAAGTTGGGTTTTAACAGATCTTAAATTGTGGAAGTAAACATCAGGCAAAAAGGAGAACACAGTCGTTGGGATGACTGACCGTTGCGTGTAGAATTGTGGCAAAGAGGTAGACACTGGGCTTGTTATTAATGGTTCAGTTGGACAGCAAGGCAGTGACTGGGAGGGCAGCAGATACAGTGACACTAAAAGGCTTCTCAAGGACAGAACCACGCTTGATAGGGCCACTTTGATATACAAATTATGTCTGGTTAAGACGGCTCACAGCTGAGCCTCAGGGGAACTTACAGTAATACAATCATCACCATCCACTTGCTTAAAATCTTATTGTTTTGTCATTAATACTTCCAATACACAAAGCCAGACATCGTCTGGAACAAAGCGAGCACAGCCTGTGTCTCTGGGGAGTTGACACTCTACCAGGAGCTTGTTAGGAAGGATAATTAGATATAGCGAAGGACCCACAATTGTTTTCTTGAGTAGAGTCTGTTTAAGTGGGAAAGCAACAGGCACATCAAGTTGTTTCTCCGCTCTTGTAGAGTGGTAGGTAAATATTTATGGAATACAGACCTCTTTTTAATCAGCGGCACAGTTGGATCACTACAAAAATAGTGCTCTCTATCAGATACTTCAAATTAGAGAGAAATATCAGGCAAAATTACACAGTAAAAGCCTAACATATGAAGGATGAGCAGGAATTCCTGGGAAATCGCAGTGATGGCTTGTCGCCAGTACAAAACAAACAGTGAACTTTTCTTCCCTTTGCTTCATCCTTTCTAGGCAAGCAGGAAAGCTACGAACACAGTATCGTCAGTTCACTGGTTTCTTCCCTCTTCATCCTTTCCGTTTGTGTTACCGGCAGTAGCTACATTGCTGTTGGTTAGTACGACTTGTCAACTTGTTAGCATGAAGAGTTATCCAGGGGATGAGACTCTGGGCACATATGGGAAGAATTATGTAGGTTAGGTTAATCTCTGGGCAATCCGCAGGGGCTGGTCTTGATGATATTGACCATTATAAAAAAGACCTGCCGTAGTTATAGGGCCGGGGACCCGGATAGCATAACTAGCGTGTGGAGGACAGCTGAGCACGCTGGGCAGGGGACCCGGATAGCATAACTAGCGTGTGGAGGACAGCTGAGCACGCTGGGCAGGGGACCCGGAGAGCATAGCTAGGTGTGGAGGACAGCTGAGCACGCTGGGCAGGGGACCCGGAGAGCACAGCTAGCGTGTGGAGGACAGCTGAGCACGCTGGGCAGGGGACCCGGAGAGCATAGCTAGCGTGTGGAGGACAGCTGAGCACGCTGGGCAGGGGACCCGGAGAGGAGAGCACAGCTAGGTGTGGAGGACAGCTGAGCACGCTGGGCAGGGGACCCGGAGAGCATAGCTAGGTGTGGAGGACAGCTGAGCACCCTGGGCAGGGGGCCCGGAGAGCACAGCTAGGTGTGGAGGACAGCTGAGCACGCTGGGCAGGGGACCCGGAGAGCACAGCTAGGAGTGGAGGACAGCTGAGCACGCTGGGCAGGGGACCCGGAGAGCACAGCTAGGAGTGGAGGACAGCTGAGCACGCTGGGCAGGGGACCCGGAGAGCACAGCTAGCGTGTGGAGGACAGCTGAGCACAGTCGTGCATTCATTGCTCTGCCCCTGGTTGTGGACACAGTGAACCACAGTGTCAAGCTCCTTTCACCTTGACCTGTGAATCAGAATAAAACCTGTCTTTCTTATGGAGCGTTTGTGCAGGTATTTATCCCAGGAGCAGAGAAAACTGCTAAGACAATTGCTTTTGTAAAAGTAGCACCATCAATCGTACAAATATACTCATCAGGCCCTGCCACATACGGCTGACCTGCTGGTCTGTTGGCAACTGACAGTTTCTGGGAGAGGGGCAGGCAAGGCATCCAGTCTTGCACCATCCAGAAGTAAGTAGATTTTTGAGATGCTATTTACAATACCACCCACATACACACAGACACACACACATGCATGTACACACACGCACAAATACACACACTGCACACACGCATGCACACACGCGCATGCACACACACACACACATAAACACACTTTATAGCTTACTGGTCATTTGAACTGGCAGCCAGGGTCCCATAAGGTATTCATTCATTTCAATGCTTTTAGCTTCACCAAAATTTTATGGGCGCTGATAATATAGTGTGGAATAAACAAAATCTTAAAAAAATAAACAAACAAAATATACAAACAAAAGAGTAAAATAAAATAAAAAGATAGCAACTTACCTCCAAATCTCACCCCCCACAAATAATCATTATGGATTTAGTGGTTCTTATTTCTTAAATTTCTCTGTTCTTGTTTACAGTGGTAAACAAATGGATAGCAGTATTATTGATTATGTTAACTTAGGTTCAATCTGGAAGTTGGGTGTTAGTCACTATAACAAAATACTTGTATAATTAACTTATAAAGAGAAAAGGTTGCTTGTTTTGGGGTTCTAGAGCTTATGTTGTGATCTAGAGGGAGCAATTCTTGTAGGTCTCTGGTAGGATTTCTGGATAGTTGTGGCAGGGATCATGTGATAGAACAAAGTTTCCTCCCTCATGGCCAAGAAACAAAGGAGAAAAGGAAGAAACCACAGGTCTGCAATCTCCATGAAAGCCACGCCCCCAATGACATGGATGTCACTGGTCAGTCCCCATCTCCTGAAAGTTTACTGTCCCCAAACAGTACCATCTTGGGGCAAAGATTTAACACATGAAGCTTTGATGGACCAACTTGGTATGTCATATCCATCAAATTCTTAGAATTTAATGTGCTCTTTCACCTTATGTTTCATCCTAAAATCAGAAAAGCATGGGTCAGGGAGCTAGCTTATTGGGTAACGTACGTCTTGACTGAGCTTAGTGGGCCATGTCCAATCCTCAGACCCATGAAGAAGTAGGAGAGAGCAGACCCACAAAGCTGTCCTATGACTCTACCATCACACAGACTGTGGCATGTGCATCCTCCATCATTAGTGTGCACACAACAATTGCTAACTAATTTAAAAGATTCTTAAAAACTAGAGGTTTATTATACCTTGTCTTTGCAATATTTCCCATGTTACTTTTGTTATAGTATTGATATTTTCTGTGTTTTGTATATATTGAATTTTAGTAGTGGCTTTAGTTTATTTTTTTTCAAATCTCTCTCACTCTCTCTGTAGTGTGTGTGTGTGCGTGCACGTGTATGTGTTTATGTGTGCGATTGTAGGCATGTGGAGCTCAGAGTGCGTACGGCCTTGGGTTTGGTCCTTGCCTTGAGACCTTGTCTGAAGCAGGGTCTCTTGGTGTTCAACACTGCATATGAGGGCCTTGCTGGCCTGCAGACTTCTGCGGATCCTCCTGTCTGCACGTCCAGCCTGTGCCTTAGGCACTCTGGGATCACTGATTTGGGCCAACAGATCTGGCTTTGTGTGGGTTATGGGGATTTGCCCTCTGATCCTTATACTTGTACAGCAGGCATTTTATCTGCTGGACCATGTCTCCAATTCCATAATATAGTTTTACTCCATTCAGTGCTTTCCAAATGTTTCCTTAATGAGCAATTTACTCTTCAACCTTGAGTAGTCATTTATTTCCTCGTGCTAATTTATTTAATTTTTACCAACAATATTCTTTTTGTTCTCACTTTGTTTATTCTGCTGTGTTTTTCTTATTTAATTATTGCTTCATTATCTCTTGTTTATCTTTAATTTAATCTATATCCCTATAACTTAGTTTGTTAGGACATTCATAGTGAAAATATTAGCATGCTTCTTAGATGAGCCCTCAGCTCTAGGTGTGGTGGCCCATGCTTGTAATCCTAGAACTTGGAAGGTGGAAGTAGGAGGATCAAGAATTCAAAGTCAACCCAATAGCAAGTTTGAGCACATCCCGGACCACATGGATCCATAACTCAAAACAAAACAAAACACACAAAACAAAACCCAAAAACCTAACTCCCTACAAAACAACAAACAAACAAACAAAAGCTGGGGAAAAAAAAGGAAGAGGAAAAAAGCCACTAGAAGAAATTGCTACTCACGTCTGATAATAATTAAATTGTTTAACATGTTTTTAAAATCTTGGATCTTATTGTTAATTCCTTATAAGGATTTCCTGAGGATGGCTTTAGTGGAATTCTCTGTGTTATTTTCCCAGTCGTCTTCGTTTCTCTGTCCTTGTCTGTATCCCATACTGAACCATGCTGCCTCAAGCTGGATTGCTTATTTTAAAGATCAAAAGCAGATATAATGGGAGACAATTTTCAATCTGTCAGCCATTGTTCAAAGCGCAGACTCCCACATATTGCTTCTGTATCAACTCAATTTTCGTAGTTTAGTTATATTTTTTTTTCTATTTGACAGGACACAGTTACCCATAATTCAGAATGCACCAGACGTTGCAATAGTCTTCCAATGCACAAATTGCAAAATTTCTTGGCACAAACTGTTCTCCCTTTCTTCTGCTGCTGTGGCCGCTGCTTTAGACTCCCTTCCTGTGGGCAGAAGGGGGTAATTGTCCATCTGGATGCCACTTGTAAGAGTTCACACCTTTCTCAGGAGGAATTGTATATATGATGGCAAAGCAGCCCATGCTCTTTTAAACAATCCTTGTCACCAGTCTCTAGGACTTAAGTGTAAGGAGCTTTTATGAGCTGTTTTTATAAGATGTTGCTGTTTATAGCCCCATGTCCCTTACATTTAAACATGGTTAACAGAATTGAAGGTCAGCCAGAACTTACATAGTGCCAACGCAAAAATATTCGTGCTGTGTTTTCATGAGGGTCACTTTATGGAACGTGTGTGGTGACTCATCTGATTTGGCGTTCAGATTTGGTCATGTATGATAGCCTGTCAGCCAACTCACTTCTATCGTTTTTAAACGACCAGTATTATTAATATGATCAGTATGCCTGACTGGCAATCAATCAAGACACAGACACTTGTTATATTTTAAAATAGCCTTAGTTAACCTCCGGCAGGGCAGATATCAATCCTCTAAACTACCTCCCATAGTGGGGCAGGCATGGGATCCCAGCCCCAATCCCATGCCATCTGCTTCCAATAATTTCTATCAAGCTACCTCCCATCCATAATCCCAAACACTTGCTAATGTTCATCTGGGCTGGATTCTCCATCTAACCCACGGTTCCTTTCCTCTCCTCTCCTCAGGGTTTCTCTCCTTCCTCCTCGTGATGGCAGTCTTTCTTCTTTGGTCCCTTCCTCTTCTTCTTCCCAGAATTCCTTTCTCTCTAAGCCCCACCTATCTCCTTTGCCCTGCCCAGGTGGGATGGCTTTTTGTTAAACAAAAGGTGGGTCACAGAGACAAAAGCAGTAATTAACATCAAAATACATCAGACTAGTCCCCTCCAGACTTCAAACTAAATGGATAACTGAAACATTGTTTCTGGCGGAGCAATGCAAGAGCCTCTCATCAGAATGGTATTTTTCAAACAGCACTTGAAGGCGGTCTGCAACACGCAAGGAAAGTGTTACATTGTAGAGAGAAGGCCCTAAACCAGGCCCTCCACAGATTCTGGAGACTTGACTCACAGTGTCAGCATTATTGTTAGCCTATGTAGTAATCAGGGAGAAATGAACCTTATTAGGATTTGTAAAGGCTGCAGGAACTTATATCTGCACCACCTTAGTTGTGCTTTCCAAATTTTATTTTTAATTATTTCTTTTATTTCTGAGATTATACTATATAATGCTCCTTTCTTTTCCTCCCTCCAAACTTTCCTTGTTTTTTTAAAAAATTCATGACCTTCTTTTTCCTTACCGTTTGTTATAGGCCTCTCTCTCTCTCTCTCTCTCTCTCTCTCTCTCTCACACACACACACACACACACACACACACACAGAGAGAGAGAGAGAGAGAGAGAGAGAGAGAGAGAGAGAGAGTCAGAGACAGAGAGACAGAGACAGAGACAGAAAGAGACAGAGAGAGACACAGAGAGAGACAGAGAGTTACTTGTATCTTTGTTTTCAGGGCTGACCACTTGATATTGGATAATCAGCTGGTGTGCTCTTCTCCGAGGAAGACTGTTTCTCTCCCTTCAGCGCTCTTTAGTTGCCGGTATCTCGTTGTGTAGGGTTAGGCCTCATGAATTAAGTCCCACCCACTTAGTCATTCATAGTGTTCTCCTTGCTCGCCTCATGTTTAGGCAGCCATGTTGGTGAGAATTTGTGGGTATAGCTTCTGAAGTTACCAGGACACATGCTCTCACAGTAAAGTCCCTGATCTTCTGGCTCTTACAGTCTTTCTGCCCCGTCTTCCACGATGTTCCCTGGCCCTTAGGTGAGAGAGTTGTTTTGTAGAGATATTCATTGGGACCGAGCTCCAGAACTCGCATTTTGATTGGTTGTAGTATGGTTTTCATGACCTCTGTCTGTTGCAAAGAGAAATTTTCTTGATGAGGGGTCAGGTCTATGCCTACACACAAGTATAAGAACAGCTGGTTGGAGTGTAGTTAGGTATTGTGCTGCTTTGGTAAAATGGCGGTTATAGGTTTTTTTCCCCTGAGATCCATAACTTCGCTAGCCCTGAGTACTTGTCTATGTTTCTAGTATCGACCACAGTTTCCCTCTGGTTGAGTGGGTCTTGAGTTAGAGAACTATTAGCTACCACTATGTTACGTGTACCACTCCTGAATCATGGTGGTCGGTGTGCCATTCCGGTTGTTGTGGTCCACAGGCATTGTAACTGCGTAGAACTGTTGGTCGTTTGCCTAGGCTGGATGCTTGCATGGCATCTTCTGCCACACCTTCATGGAGGAGGCAGGGAAGCCTGTCTCAGCTCAGGTGCCTTCAGGCCTTGTGTCTGAAGTGCATGCTATCTTCACCAACAGGTGGTGAACCAAGAGAAGTAGCCACAATGCATAGTGTTTCGAGTGTCTCTTGGACAGTCTTGGCCAATAATTCAAAACCTCTTTTGAGGTTTTGTCGTGCTTGTCATAGGGAAGCCTAAATGAAAAAAAAAATTCGTATAAACTGTATTTGAATGTTTATACACAGACTATGTATCATAGGTGTTTTTATGTCCTCTCTGGTTGGCATCCTGGACTAATTGCTAGGGTAGCAGCTTAGAGCTGGGGGTTGAGGGTTGAGAACTAGTGGAGGTTTTTAAAGTTAGGGTGGCTACAGAAACAATGTGGTTATATGAATATCTTTCAAAAGGGTTTATTAAGGAGAGCTGGGCATGCCAGAAGTTCGGTCAGGGCCTCTCTTGGGAACCTATTGCCAAGTAGTTGATGTCTGTAAAAGAACCATCTTATCTGAGTGGACCTCACCTACATTGACTTGCTGAATCAATTTTTTTTTTTCATGTAGCATGGTGTGAGCTTATCACGACAGGGTTTCTCAGGCAGTGCTGAAGGCTTCATGGATCAACATCTCCATGGAAGGATTACTTGGCAGGTCTGCAATGATCTTCAGGTCCAGACTTTCTACAGATCCTGGGCCTCGACTTAACATGCGATGCAATGAGTTTAGACACCCATTTCTACTTTTAAAGCCTTTATCAGGCACAATTTACATACATCAAAATATACCTACGCTGGTCCAAGTTACATAGTTTGATGACCTTTGGCATATGTGTTTGTCTCTGGAACTATCACCACCATCAACACACAGAACATTTCTAGGGATCCAAAGAAGTCCTCCTGTGTCACGGTGTAGCGACTTCTCCCCTATTAGCAATCCAAGCAGCCACCTGTATATGTCTTCCCAATGCACTCTAGCTTTGCTCTTTTAGAATTTCAGATAAATGCAATGGTACATTGTACATTTTCTTTTTGCCCAGAAGAATATTTTTCAAGCTCATCCATGTCATCATGTGTCAGTGTTGTTTTGTAGTGCCAAGTAGCATTCCACTGAATGGCTGTATCATGGTTTGCAGTTTGTCTCCACTTAAATATTGGTGGATAGTACTATGCCCAGGGTGGTGTTTTGGCTACAGCAAATCTGACATGATATCCTTGTGTGATAGGCACATGAGTTATGGCAGTTGGGACTATCAGGGCACATGGCAGGCATTCTAACTTTATAAGAATTTGCCAGACTACAAAGTTCTTACAGCATTTTTTTTTCCTCGAGCACTGTATGGTCTTTTCACTTGTCTAGCCTTTTTTATTTTTAGCCATTTTAATGGGTTTATAATAGTATTGAAATGTGTTTTCACTTTGCATTTTCTGATGAATTGTGGAGCTGTGCATCTTTAGTGGACCTTTGCATTTCTTTTATGAAGTGTCTGCTAAAAATCTGTTGTCAGTTTTGTTAAAATGAGTTTTTGTCTCCTTATTATTACTCTGTGAGTTATTAAGCCCCGGATGCCAGTCATTTGTCATGTACATGGTAGCCTCAACTTTTCGTTTCAGGTTAGCATAATTTATCAAAATTGGGGCTTTAAAACACTTCTTTTCCTTTAGGAAATTTATAGTTTCAGTTTTTATGTTTTTTCAGTCTATGGTATATTTTGGGTAAATTTTTTATAGGATCTGGGAAAATGCCACCATTTACGTATTCGTCGGCATTTACAGGGTCCCATACTGTTTGCTGGAAAGATGCCTTTCCCTATTGATTATTTGGGTAATTGCTAAAAAAAAATAATTGGCCACACATGTGAACACCTTGTTCTCTTTTGTTTTTGATGTACATACCTATTTTTATATAAATGTTATATTGTGTGTTGTAACATAATAATTCGTAGTTGGACCAGATAATGTAAGACATCCTACTTGTCTTTAAAAATGATTCAGGCTATTATAGGTCCTTTATATTTTCATTTATATGTTGTTTTTTGTGAAAAAGCCATCTAAGATTTTGCTTTAAATAAAGTGCTTTATAATATGTATATATAATACATACACACACATATATGTGATTTTAGCTATTTTTAAATTTAAAATTTAGTGGCATTAATTACATTTTCAGTCTCATGCAACTATCCTCAGTTACTATAAATTCGTCTGAATTCTATGAATTTACCATTTTTAGATGTGTTGTGCAAGTGGAATCATGTAATATTTTCTCTGGGTACTTGGCTTATTTCACACTGAACAATGATTTCCTGATTCATCAGTGTTATGGCATAAGCCTGAATTCGTTATGAGCAAATGATATTCCATTGAACATATGTACCAGCACTTGTCTCTCCATTCATCTTATTAACAATTTTGTTGCTTAATATTTTTGGCTATTGAGAATAATGATGCAAATATCTATTTAAGTTATATGTTTTCCAAGATAGTTGTGTAGTTTTATTATTTTTAATGTATATTTTATTTATTATAATTTATTCACATTACATCCATACTATTATCCCTTCCCATTGTTATCTTCCCATTCCGACCCATCCTCCCTCTTTCCTTATTCCCCTCCCCTAGACCTCTGTGAGTAGGGCCCTCCTACCCCACTGCTTGGCCACAGCTTATTAGGTTTCATCAGGATAGCCTGCATCCCCTTCCTCTGTGTGCCCACTAGGCCATCTTGCCAAGGGGCAGTGACCAAATCCTGGGCACCAGAGTGTGTGTCAGAGGTTTCTTTCTGAAGATTTTCTTGTAGGCTTGCGTCGATTTGTGAGTTTTATCACTCCAGCTACTGCAGGAGAAGATTCAGTGTGCACCAGTCTTGATGTTGGTCTTTTACAGTCTCTTCCTGTGTCACCTAATGCCCGGAAAGAAGCAATTTAGGGGAGGAAATGCTTACTCGGCATTACAGTTCCATGAACATCCATTCCATCCCGACTGAGAAGCTGTGGCCGCTTGAGAAGAGGGAGGCTTGATTGATTTCCAAAGTAGTTGTACAAGTTTTCACTCCCATCAGCAATGGAGGAGTGTTCTTCTTTCTCCACTTCCTCACCAGCATGTGGTGTCACTTGTGTTTTTGATCTTAGCCATTCTGATGGGTGTAAGATGGAATCTCAGAGTTGTTTTGATTTGCATTTCCCTGATGATTAAGGACACTGAGCATTTCTTTAAGTGTTTCTCAGCCATTCGATATTCCTCTGTTGAGAATTCTCTGTTTAGTTCTGAGGCCCATTTCTCAATTGGGTTTTTGGTATGGTGATGCTTAATTTCTTGAGTTCTTTATATAATTTGGATATTAGATCTTTGTCAGATATAGGGTTGGTGCTATCTCAGAAAACTGGGAATAAGGCTTCCTCAAGACCCAGTTATTCCACCACTTGGAATGTACCCAGAAGATGCTCCAGCACACAACAAGAACATTTGCTCAACCATGTTCATAGCAGCCTTATCCATAATAACCAGAACCTGGAAACAGCTTAAGTGTCCCTCAGTAGTAGAATGGATTAAAAAAAAAAACCTGTGGTACATTTACACTATGGAATACTACTTAGCTATTAAAAATAAGGAATTCCTGAAATTTGTGGACAAATGGATTGAACTAGAAATTATCATAATGAGTGAGTTAACCCAGAAGCAGAAACACTTGGAGGAAGGATAGCAGGCTACCAAGAAGAGACTTGATAACCTATGAGCATATACAAGGGGAGGAAGTCCCCCTCAGTCACAGTCATAGGGGAGGGGAATAAGGGGAAAATGGGAGGGAGGGAGGAGTGGGAGGATACAAGGGATGGGATAACCATTGAGATGTAATATGAATAAATTAATAAAATATATTTTAAAAAAAACAAAAAATAGAGAGAGAAGAGGGAGGCTTGTTACCTTGCAGGAAACAGTAACAGGAAGTGGGGAGGGGCTGACAAAGCCTCAGTTTCCCCAGACCTCTGGTAACCCATGTCCTACAGATTCTACAACCTTCCTCAAAAGGTTGATGCCCACCACCCAGCTGAGGACCCAGTGTCCAAACGCTTGAGCACGCATCGCACATTTCATATCCAAATCATGTCTGTCACCCTGACACCATTCACATCTAATCGGTGGACCAACAAGTTCTAGTCATTACTTTTGTGGTTTTTTTTTTTCAAATATTTTCTACATGCCTAGTCATGCTGCCTGTGAGAGATGTGGCTCGCATCTTCCTTTTTTCATCTCTTCCTGCTTTCTCTTTCCCCATTTGTGTTGCTGTGTTGACTTGGGGACCTCTTCACAGTGCGCCACAGAAGCAATGAGAGAGAGGCAGCTACGCCTTGTTTAGGCCCTTCAACCCTGTTTTGATTAGATAATTTGTCAAATATCTATATTATATTTTGAACTATTGCATAAAATTTCCCTTGGATTCATAGAAAAAATAATTTTAGAATTATTGGTCTAATTACATTGACTTTTGCTCAAGTTCAAAATAGCCACTGAACCTTACTGCAGGGCAAAGTGTGTTCAGGAAAACGCCTCTGTTTTGACACTCAGTTTTGCTTAAGAAGGATGATCCTGTACCCACCCCCCCCCCGCCCCCGGCAGAAAAATTCATATTTAAATTTAGTACCAAGACCACACTTGTTGATAGCAATGTCTAAAAATATAGATAAAAATAAAATGATAAAATTGCCTTATAGGATTATCATTTGTTCCTTAGTCTAATGTAAGCTCAATGATTTTTTTTTGTGTGTGTGTAATAACAACCATAATAAACTTTACACGTTTTTATCTTCTTCGGTGCTTCCTTTGTTGTGACTTAGTTCACAATGTTAATTTAGCTGTGTTTTTTGTTGTAATCCAACTCAAAATCCCTTTTACAAAGGATTTAGAAGCATAAATTATAATTTCCTTTTGAATTAATAAAAAACTATTTCATAAAGAGCCTATCTTTTAAATATTTAATTGGTATAAATACTTACCCATTAGAGGCTTAATGGAAGGTACAAATGGGAGATCTCTGGGCTTGGGAACAGTGTTTTTTTGGCTTCCTAGGATAAGCTTCCAGAGAAAAGCTGTGGGAATAGTGATCTTGTTGAAGGAAAGCTAAAATACTTTTCACTAAAACAAAACAAAAGAAAGATTGGAGATCTTCCGTTTCCCTCACTGATCCAAGAGAAATGATGGTGAGGAGTCCTGAAATGTAGTAAATGAAGTGCTAAAGGTCTGGTCCCTCAGGTATGTGGGTGAGGCTGGTGACATGGCCTTGTGAGGCTACTTTCACACAGCTGCAAGTCACACCGTTAGGTAAGAACAGAGGGAATCGAGCTGTTATAGGCTTAACTGCTGTATCAGTGGAAGATATTTTGCTCTGACTATTTTAAACAATTACAAAAGGATTTTTTTTTTACCCTGTACATTAAGCTAGCTGCAGGTGGGGGCAGCTTGCATTGGTGGAGTTACTTCAGGGTCCCCACTTGGTCCCACTGTTTCTGGGGAGCTGGCTTTTCCTTTTCATGCTTTTGGCTTTATGGTTGCACAATCCTTAACACAGGCCCAGCTACCCACAGAAGAAGAGAGAGGTCGGCAACACCAGCCAAATGTCTCCACTGTGAAAAATCAAGAAACAAACTGAATTCTTCGCAAGAAGCCCTTGGGTGGATTTTGCGTCTGTCTCATGGGCTAGCCTTGCGCCCTTGGGTGGATTTTGCTTCTGTCTCATGGGCTAGCCTTGTGTTGGTGCCGCTTCCAAGGCAGGAGGAAGAACAAAGACTTTTAGTGCTCTTGGTTGCTGAGGAGGCGGCTGGGTCAGACAGTGAATATTTGGCTGGCAAAACAGGTGCCTGATATAAATATCGTGCACTACTGATCTTTCCTGAGATTTATGCATAAACCTTAAACAGTGATTGAGATGTGGACAGTGAATGTGAATAACATTTCCTTTGTCTTGAGGTGTTCCTGGAGAAGGCTTTGGGGGCACTCTTCTCTTTTTCTGTGTAACTATGTTGCATTGTTGGCCATGTCCCTAGACTAGGTAACGAGCATCTTGACATGGTCTGTAGATGCTAAGAAAGAGAGACAACACTCTGGTTCCCACTGTAGTACACACAGGGTTTTAGTTTAGAGACAAGACAAACACTGCATAATAAAGGGTCCAGGGCAGTATGTTTGGCAGTACAGTTTCCATCTTATTAACAGTTATAGAAAAAGACTATGCCTGAATAATCATGCATTACTAATACAATTTAAGCTGGTAACCTTTGAAGCAGAGTTATAATTTATTACATTGTTGCAGTTCTGCCTTAGTATTCAGAACAACTTGAAGGTTAACAAAAAAGAAAAAAGTTGAAAATGAAACACTGTTGTCAGTGAAGAAAGGGTAAGAACTAAGGATGCTAATAGATGTTAACAAGTTACAGCCTTTGTTGGTTAATTATCTAGTTGTATTTAAGCGGTTGTGCCTCAAGATCAGCATGTGCTGCCCATTTAGGAAGGGTTAACACGAAGAGGGAAGCAAAGCCATGAGCCGCCTTCATGTCTAGTACCCCTGGAAATGTTTATAGATGGGGTCTATTTTTATGTGTAGGAGAGAGGCTAAGTGGGGTCACACAGTCATTCAAACAACTGAGTGTGATGCAGAGTCTGTGCTGGGGAATGCACAAGGGCCTGGGGGCTACAACAGTCGGTTTCTCATTCTCAGGAGCGGTGGTCTGGGAGGGAGCTGGCCTTAGTGATCATTCTGACTCATTGTGAATCCACCAGCCCCAACGTCAAGTGCCAAAGCTAGCTTTGATTATTTGAGCTAACTGACACTCAAATCCAGCAAAGATGCAAACAGAGCAGCAAGAGCAACACCCCCACCCCCTACAAACAAAAACACACATACACCAACACACACAGACACACATATACACACACACATACACACACACCCACACACATATACACACATACACACATATACACAAACACATATGCAAACACACACAGACACACATATACACACATACACACAGACACACACACACTCATATACACAACCACAACCACATATTCTATCTCTCACTCATATTTATTCCTGACATCTAAGATAAAATATAAAATTATTTACATCAAAAATTACATTCTTCCTAACTCTGAGTACTAAGATCTGGCTGTCAGTGTTAGTGGGTCTGAGAAAAATCTGGGAATTACTAACCTGATTTAAAAGTATGGCGTTGCTGGCAGAAAATGATTTATACAAGTAGACCCAATAGAGCACCTAGCATATAATGGGCACATAATTAACAACTTTATAAGTGAATGTTGCTGAATGAAGGCAAATAAATCACAATTCCCCCATAGTTTCCAAGAATTAATAGGACATCTATAACTAAAATTTCTTGCTTATGAAAATAGCAGGCATTTTGGAAAGCTATGGTTTGTGTTGACTAGTAAGTCTCATTAGATTTAGATTATTTTGCCTGAAAGAAAGTAGGCTTTCTGTCTGAAATACTTACTGTGGCCCACGAAGGGCTTCTGGTGGCACAGGTCAGCCCTCTGTTGAGTCGACAGGTTGCTTTGATGTTCTCTGTGCAAAGTGACTGAGTGTCATTTCTTGTGGAGAGCACCCGCTGGCTTGCTTTTAGGCTTTTCTGGAAATATATCATTACAGAAGCTGGCTGTAATGTTATAGCTTAGTTACAGACATGTGCTAAGCTTAAAACCAGAATGAGCTGTTATTCCCATCAGTTAAGAGAAGAAATTGTTTATGATAGGAACTGATCCTGAAAAGAAGTCCTTGTACCTCTTTGGCTGTTGGAAATTTGCAGTGATGATTTATCTGTTTTGGTACATATCTTGGAGACACAGAAATGCGAACAAGGCATGTCCCCTGCCCTGAAAAAGCGTAGTATGTCATGTGACAAAATCATGCTACCTTTGGCACCTTTATTCCCCTGCCTACCTTTTCATTCCCAACACTAATTTAACATTCACTGTTTTACTGTTATTCCTCTTAATCCTATACACTACTGTGTTCTTTCTCCTATTCTTTTAAATCCCCAGCCTGTGGCCCCTTACTAATTTCCTGACCTCTGTGAGTATTCCAAATGAAATATACACGTGGTGCATCTATTTACGGCACCCTGAGGGATCCCCGCGTGGATGTCCATAGTGGCTGCAGTAGTTTGCACTCTGAACCGAAGCGACCAAGTGCTCCCCTTTTCCCACATCCATGCTAGCGTCTGTCGTCATTTTTTAAATCTTTGCTGTAGAGAACACATACTCATATTTGCATGCTGGGTGTTAAAGTCAAGGCCCCACGAGTACTATCCAAGGACTTCACCTTGGAACTATACTCTAGCCCTTAAAGGAAAGAGTTTCTATGTGATTAGTATTAATTTCCAAGGGTGGAGGTAACTTTAAATACGCAGACTACTAGAGGGCTTAAGAGCCCACACTTTGGAGCCAAACTCATGGGCTCTGGTTCTGACTTTGACATTCTGACTCGGACCACATACCTGAATGTCTCTAGGCTCTCACATTCCTGTTGGTAAGATGGGAGATGAAACCGTCTAACTCAAGGTTGTTGTGATAAAAGAATAAATTAGTATTTATAAGAGGCTTAGAATAATGCCTGGGATGGCAAGTGGTATATTAGTGTTTGCTAAATAAATATTGTCCTACAAATATAGAGCCCTTTTAACACAAATATTTACCTATTACCTGTGATGCGGCTTTATCTCTCCTCTGTATTCCTCAGCTAATGGGGATAATTCTAGTGCTCCAAATTATAAGAAAATGGAATATTGAATAGGTTCTAATCTTACCCAGGGGAAGGAAACTGTATATGTACATTAATATGCATACTTTTATATACATATATTTATAATTTTGAACATTTTATAATGTATATCTTCTCAGATTCTACATATTAATACCAGATACAATAATTATTATTATGAACATTAACAATAATGTGGATTTAGTAACTTAAGCATTAGTTAACTTCTATAGTTTTATTTGGGATATGCTATAAATACAAACTTAGTGTAGGTATAATAAAATAGAACAGAAAGAAACAAATAATTTCTCTCTATCAATTTCTAAAATAACAATAAATGGAAATTTACTTTTTGTACATTTATCCTTCAAGAAAAAGAAATATTTTTAAAGGGGTGATTAGAATATTCTAACAAAAATTTCTTTAAGAATATTTCTCCAGTGACTAATACATCTAAATCATAGCTTTCATTTTGGACCTTTAAGCTACATAGAAGTCATAAATATAGTTTTGGTTAAAGAGTTTTTTTCCAACCAGTGGAAAAATTCCTCCAGATTATTGAGTCAAAAGCTGAGCTGACTTTAGCTTGTGGATATCAATGCAAAAGTTGCCAGCTGGAAGCCATTCTGTGACTAATCTGAGCTGTTGAGCTCCAGTCCCGTGGAAAAGGACACAAGGCTGGCTTCACTTGGTTAACAGGGAAATGGGAGAAGTGTGTAAACTTGGCCACAAGGTGCTAGAAGAGTTTTCTGATGCTTCTCCAAGCTTCCATTTGTGTCAGACTGTGTGGTACATTATTTCTAAAATTAAAACAAATGCTTCAGTGCATGCATGTTAGATATGGAGAAATTTGATGATTAAAAACAGGCAATTAGGCATATAATGTCATAGGTACCTTAGGTTAAAAACATCTTTTCCAAAGATTAACCCTATTACAATTCTAACTTCTAAATTAAATGGTCATTTTAATAACAGACAAGTGAATTTTAGGCTTATGTTTTCTTGGAAAAGAAAACAAAAGAAGCTTGAGCCCATAGGTAAGACAGAGACCACGGCATATTCTTGCCTAGATCAATGCCATGACTGTTTTCTTATTAGCATATTTATTTATTATCCCTCTGTTATATGCTGAGCCAACTACTTTCCTAGGCTGGGCAGAGAGGTGTGTGAGGAGAATAACCAGAGGCTGACGGCAGAATGAGACAGAAGTGGCTCCTGCACACAGTGAAGGGGATGAGAGAGGCCACCTTCAGGTCAAAGGGCACCCTGGCTTCTAGGAGGGTGAAGTTTAGGATACTAAGAAGTGTTGACAGAGAAGGGGCTCCTAGCATAACCAGGGTTTTCCCAACTCAGTCCTAATCCTCTCTCCAAAGACAGCTGATCACACTGTAGTAGTGCCAGGCCCCAAGGAGCTTGGCTTTTGTATTTATCTGAAAATGGTGTTGGTTTTCAAACTGTAAACAGGAACAAGGTGGCCAGAGCACATAGAAAGACAATACTTGTGTTCAGCACCACTGTAGATAGTGCAGATCAGCGCATCTGACCGGTGGAGGCTAAGGAGATGAGCTTCACAAAGGAGTACGTGTTCACCAGAAAAGGGCTGTGACAGAGAAGGTACAGAGGACTACTTTAAGATTAGCCATGAATTATGCAGACGATCAATTGCAAGGAACAGGCACTTTGCCACTCAATCTTCTGAGAAAGTTGTTTCAGAAATTCAGTAATCCAGGAATGTGAAATCACAGCCTAGATTATCTGGCCCAACGTGAGTGTAAGTGAGAATGGTTCAACAGAGATTCTGAGGAGCTGATGAGAGATGAAAGGAGCAGTTGGTGAGAGCTTCTAAGAGGGTGTGTCTAAAAGCTTCCTATGTTATTTGAGAGCATAAGTATATTATAAATGTTTATATTATAATGACTTATAGATTTAAGTATATAGCAGATATGCATAATAAAATATATAATGAAAATCTACTTACAATATAAATACTTAGTTAAGACTGAGAAAACAAAAAAAGCATGGATAATTAAGAGATAATCAAGTACAACCAAGAATTATGTCTGGGCAAATGCTAAAAAACATTAGGTTAAGTAAAACCAAAAATTCTTAGTGGTTGCTAGATGCAGAGCATCAAAATTTAGGCCAACTGTAGTAAGAATGGGCTTCCTCAGATTAAAAAGTAAAATAAAACAGCCCACACCTTGCTACCACAAGGCTGACAGGAACATACCCTAGCACTACGGTTCGTAGATAAAAGCACTGCTAACACTTGCCTTCAGCTACTTGTTATTGGCTTTGGTTTTCCCACTGAATCAATGAAACTAGGTGAAGCTTTGTTTTATTTGTGAATATGGGCTCAGAAGCTAGACCATAAGCCGGCCAGTAGGTGTATGATGGATAATCAAGTGAACGCTATCATCTTCTGCTATTCAGTGGGAGATAACGTCCAGAAAACCCCGAAGACCGGGTCATGAACAATATAGATTCCTAGAACAGCACGGTCCCACGAGACGTGACAGAACTGTTGTGTGTGCACCCAGGGCCGTGTGGCTAGCAGAACAGAGGAGACAGAATTATCACTGCCCATAACTTAATTAACTTAGATTCAGATAGGCACATGTGGCCAGGATGTGTTATGCTAGGCTGTCAGTTGTGTGGGATGGCTTCACCAGCTGGGAAAATCTCTCTCCTCTGGGCAGATGTCACCCATGCCAGGGCAGTAGCTGTACTCAGAACATGATTTGCAAAAGTCATGAAGAATTTGCTGCTGGGGCTTCTTTAATTAAACCTGAGCCCAAGGGTCAAAAGCCATTTTCTAAACTCACACGAGGTCCAAAGGAAGGAGAGTTGGGAAGGGTTTGGGGTCTAAAGCCTCAGCGAAGAAGCTAAATTAACTTGAGATTCTTGGTGAACTTACAGGTTAGAGATCTACAGGTGCAGGGTGGAGCCCCCTGTGGGTGACTAGGAAGAATGCAACACTAGGAAGCCTACTGACCTTCTGTGGACTATAGCTAACAGCTGCATTCAGTTATCAGGAAATCACTTGGAAAGGTATCAGCATTGAATATTACGAATATACCGGGCACTCAAGATTCCTATGTGTTCAAGAATACTTATTAAATTAGACAATGCCTGTTCTGTGTATCTGCTGCCGATAGATTTGGGATGCTTCACCACCACTCTGCTTCAGCAGATCCTCCTCTCCAGTTTAGCCTCTTCAGCAGACAATACCATTCTGATTGTCTTCAGTTTCCTGTGGCCGGGATGTGGGGGCGGGGCGGGTGGTTCAAGAATGTGTGCAGTTGGCTCGGTATTCTGAATTCACCCGCAATAATACACATCAATATTGTGTATTGAACTGTGTGTAGGAGCAGATGTTTGGCATGTTTGAAGCTACTTTGGGGAATAGTCCCTATTGAAAAAAAAAAAAAAGGAAAGACTTGCTTCAGATCCATTCACATAATTTATGAGACTGAATAGGGATTTCTCACAAAGGAGGAATGCTGGACAGACTATTATGTTTAGCAAGATAAAGCGAGCTGTGTGCAAATCCCAAAGTTGGCTAGTATAGGATAGGACAAAGGGTTATTAATTCATTCCTGAGGAAAGAGATTAGCTCTCCACAGAGCAAACAAGAAAGGAGGCAGAGGAGCCCCGCAGGATTTCCTGAAGTCTAGGTTCACCAACCTGGGCTTAACTATTTGTTTTCATTGAAGAAAATCTTTTGCAAGAATCGGATTTGCATTGCTGGAAAGTGTTTGAATATTTGAATCACGACTTTAGAGAGACTTTTAAAGCTTATCTAGTTCTACTGCCTATTTTATGCTTGAATTTGTTTTACAAAACTTTTGCTTAAGATCACCCCGTCAAGACGCCACCATCTCCTGGAGAGAGTGGCTGTTAGCTCTGAAGCTGGGACACTTGGTTCTCTGAGAGCGTCAACACCAGATCTTTGGTGCCTTCCATTCATCTTTTTACCCTGTACCACTGGGCTCAATCACATGCTCCGTGTTTTTCCTGTTGAAGCTCTTGGGCTGTCTGGATATGGTGGTCTGTCTTGTCTGACTGTTTGCTGATGGTCTTTGGAATGTGCTCCTTGCTCAGCATGTACCACAGCGTGTCAAGGTTACATGAGCTGAAGAATGCAAGGCATTTGCTTCGTTGTTTATAAATGTTTCTCTCCTTCTTCATTTCCTTCTTGCCTTTTCCTTTCCAAGGACTGCCTTACTCACTTCCCTGCCTTCTTCCCTCAACTCACCTTTCCTCACCTTTCCTCAGCTCCTTTTCCCTCCTCCCCCCTCTTCCCTGTCTCTCTCCTCATTGCTGTTACATTGCATTCACTCAACATGTACTCCTCTTCCTGTGCCTCTGTCTTTCTGTAAGCCAACACCTGCAGTTACACTAGTTGCCTGGAGTTTTATACAGCAGAGTCCTGCCCATCAGTGCAGAAGGATGGTCCTTTGAGCTTGTTCACCTCATTCTAATTTTGAATACTTTTTTTTTTGACATTTTAGATTTAGCTCTTGTTTTTTTAAATCTTTAAATGATGAGTTTATTGAGATATAATACATTATCTGGTAAGTTCACTCTTCTAAAGTATACAACCCAGGAAAGTTGTTGTTATTTTTTTTTTAGTATATTCTTAAAATTATGGAACCATTACACTATTTTTACAGTTTTGTCATTCAAGCAGAAACCCTTTAACCATTAGGAGCTATGCTTCATTCCTCCAGACCCTACCCTCTATCCGCTACCAATCTAACTTTCTGCTTCAGGCGTCTCATTCTGACTATGTAATAGAAATATAATCCTCTAATGTAGACCTATCCCATTCTTCTGCCATCGAGCTTTGTTCACTGACTGAGCTTAATGTTTGTAATGTTTACTCGTGATATAGGAAATATCAGTATCCTACCTCTTTTCCTGGCTAGATACTAGTCCAGTGTAGTAACACACTACATTTTGTTTGCCCATTCATCAAATGGTAGGTATTTGGGGTTTTCCCAGTTTGTCTGTTATACATAATGCTTTGCACTTCCAGGTGCCTGTAGCTGGACCATTTTATATTTACAGTCTCAGCAGTAATGTAACCAAGGCACAGGAACCTGATACAATATTGCTGGGACTTAGCTCTTGTTGTTAACCTGTCAGCTTCTTTTTAAAACCTGGTCCAGACATCCAATATTGCCATTTGTCTTTCTGCAGATTTTTTGAAATCCACTGTGTATTCTCACATGGGACATTGAGTAAAATGTTGAAACAAACAGAACCCCGGGAAACATCTTTATGATACTGAAATATAACCTGAGTTGTCATTGACTGTTAGTTGGAGTCTATGTACATAGCCATTGGGATGTTTGTTCTTCACCGCCATCACTGTCTACACACTGATCGCCAACTTACTACATTTTTCTCTCTCTTGAGGCTAATGTTGAAAGAACTAAACTTATCACTGAATGTAACGTGTGCTATGTCATCCTTACTTCCCATTCTTCTAAGTATTGTATTAAAGGAGGAATATTTTTATTTTCTCTTGAAATTTTTGCTCATCGTTTCTTTAACATATTTCTTCTGAGATGAGTAACACCTTTTGATTCCCCAATAGGCACTCATGGAGAAGAGAAGGATATTGACAGCAAACTCAAAATTCAGAAAATTGTTACAAATGGTGGCACTTAAAGGGGGGATGAAACATAGTAACAAATTACTTATTTTATTTTATTTTTTTTTAGCGCTATTGAAAATTACTCTTCTCTCATACAATACATCCTGACCATAGTCCCCCCCCCAACCCCACTCCTCCCAGGTGTCCTCTCACCTTCTCTCTCCCCCATCTGCTTTCCCCGTTTCCTCTTCAGAAACTAGCAGACCTCCAAGGGACAGCAGCCAAGCAGGACAAAATAAGACACAACAAGACAAAGGGGAAAGCCCCTTGCTTTGATGTATGAAGTGAATACTACCACATTCTCATCAGCCGAGGCTTGGCAACCGAGGTTGTGACTAACACAAGTCTGAGCATCTGAAGTGTTGCTAATGCTTATTTGTTGCTGACATTCTTATGTTCTCCAAAGGCCTAAAAAGTATTTGAAATAATTAAGTACATCAGTGCCCTTAAATGTCAGGGATCAAATGCACGGTTTGCTTTCAATAAAAGAGATGTTCAAGGAATGTCTCAGTAAAGATAAATCACATGAGGAAGGGCAGGAGGTAGTGGACAAATCAGGTAATAATAAAGATGGGCAAGACTGGAGAATCGCAATACCCAACTTTGTCTTCAATGTGGTAAAGATTATTAAGCTAATAAACAACTCAAGGTAAACAATAATCACGATAGAAATCACCCTTCTTGTCATTACAACAGCAACTGGTTTTCTGTATAAAAGTTGACAGGCATTCTCTATGATGAATATCTGTTCCTATGTTGGTATTTAAGTCACAGGTTTTACACCACACCGCATTTTATCCAAAGTCAGTGTTTATTTTTTTGGAGACATTAGGCCATTGCTTTAAATTTCATAAATTTTGCATTTTCTATTCTATAATTAAAAACAGGAATTCAAGAACATCATAGCTTTTAAATGGTAAAAAAATGGCTTTCTGATGAATCTTTAATGTGTAGTTATTGGAGGGACTTCAAATATGAGCCAAAACTGAAAGAAGTTCCCAAGCTCTAAAAATGTATTTTTGGAGTTATAGATTTCCTTGATAGTGTGTAGTTCTTTTTAATACAGTAAGCCAATGAGAGAAACATCCACACTCTTGTGTGCTTTGACTGTAGGGTTGGTCCTTACAGACATATCCCCATACTCTCTGACTTGAGCACCTTGTGTTATTTTGTTCTTCTGAGTTCAATTCTAATTAGAACCTGAAGTGAGTCATCCTGTTTATTGCATCAGGGACTGGTGGTCCTAAGATGTTCAGAGTTTAAGAGAGCAGCCGCATGCCTTGGCCTTGGTGAATGTGTCTGTGTTATTTCAGTATTTCACCAGAGATTTATACTCTTAGACATTTTAGAAGCTAAAATTAGTATTATATTATTTTCTTTATGAAGTTAACTCACAGGGATGGAGACATGCAAGAGATCGTTTGTTGGAGTTAGTAGGAATTTCAAACCCCACAGATAAAAATGTGCAAAGATGCCTGCTGGGTTTGTGTTGCATCGCAGGGTGGATGCATTTTGTTTGGGCAACAATGTGAAGTCAGGTTGAGGGTGGACCCGTTGGATCCCCCGACATTGCAAGTGCTCTAAGATGGGAGAATAAGGATATTATCTCTACAGTCTCACCTTAAATATCAAGATGGAGAAGAAGAACTTGCTGGGGCTAAGTTTTTGTGGTGTGGATAATCTTTGCATCCTTTCATACCTGCATGAGAGAGCAAGTCATATTGCCTCTCTTCAAAGAGAGAAATGTAATTCTATTAAAATCTCAAAAATTAAAGAAAACAAAGTAAAACTAACTCCACTAATAATCCTAAAAATCTCAGAAACAGAATTCATGGTTATGAAAAGCAAGCAAACAAGCAAAGAAACCCCCTGCCTCCCTGAACAAACTGTCAGGGCTGGTTCTCTACAGCTTCTCAGAGATGCACTTACTAATGATCTGTGTCATAACTTATTGCCAACATGACTGCGTCTGCTTGTGATAGTTAACACTGGTTGTCAACCTGACATCTAGAAACACCTAGGAGACAAGTCTCTGGCCATATCTGGGAAGGAGTTTCTACATCCCACTACCAGAGATGGGCGTCCCATACTACTGTGGGTGATGCCTTCCATAAGCTGGGGATCCAGGCTGACTACCAATGACAAAGCAAGCTGAGCACCACAATCATCCCCTTCTGCTCCCTCAATCCGCATCCACCTCCCTCGTGGTCCTCCCACCCATGCCTTTGCCGTCAGGATGGATTGTATATGCCCTCAATCTGTACATCCAAATAAACCCTTCCCGTAACTGAGTTCCTGTTGCTCAGGAACTTTGTCTGGGCAAGGAGAAAGGTAACTAAGTTGCTGCTATTTTGTGGCCAAGTTCTCCTAGTTTTAAGGTCGGATGCTGCTATAGCATTTCCTTGGCTGCCTGCAGAAGAATGTGGAAGATTACGACACTTGGCAACATTAGAGCTCCAAGTATGGGGTTTCCAACTGTGGAGTCTTTCAACTTCAAGGCCCTGAAACGTCCAGGCTCCTTTTCAGCTATCACACGCATAGGATTAGTGGTTTAGAGGCAGAACTGCCCACCACATGATCTGAGAAGTAAGCCCCACTTCAGCTCCTTTCGCAATGCATCTCAGAAGTCCCAGAACGTACATTTTATTTTTACGCTTTCCTATTTATGAAGTTCTGGTGTTTTGTAAAAACAAATATATTGTGTATAGTTGATGTTTGCAACATGATGCTGAGAGATATGAATAGTAAATCTTTAGTATAATAAGACAAATGAATATATCACTGCTCTGGCATAGTTGTTTTCCTGTTGATAAGAACAGCTGAAATATACATATTTATCTTTAAATAGCCTCAATAAATACAGCTTTGTTAACTGTAATCTTCATGGTGAACATCAGATATGTAGCCTTATTTATTATTTATGCTGGGCAGTTGCTTCTTCTTATGTCTTTTGATCTCCTTTTGTGATTTTTGCTCTCTCTGCCTTGGGAAAATCTGTTTAGTTTTTGCCAATGTATTCTTTTACTTTTCATCCTAGATATTCAACATATAAAGCCACGTAATCTCTTTTTTCCTGTGTCTTGCTAACTGTAGCTTGCATGTTCATGGCTTAATGGTGGTATTTTCTTTTTTACTATACAAAAGAGAGTGATGTACCTTATCATCTTGTAACCAGTGAAATATTGAACATAACAGAAGTTCTGGGAGCAGAGAATGTTTCCAGAGGTTCTTCAGGTGACTGATTCCCACTGTTTCCTAGGAATGCATTGAACTATATCTGGGGAATGTTCCTTAAGCAGCCATAAATATAAACTGATTGTTTCATTTCATATATGTTTCCTCTTGGCAATAGATACTATAAGTACCTACTATTATTTTTATCTCTTTTTAGTATCATAACAAACTTATTTGTATGTATTTCCTATACACTTTAAGGATCAAGGTGCTGAAGCTTAGCAGGAGAAAGCTGTACACTCAGAGACATGGGCAGTGTGAGGATGCAGCCTCAGATGGGTTTGCCAAATCTGTAACCACTATGTGATACAGCAGTGACTCTTACAATGTAATCTTAGCCAGCAGCAGCAGCCTCTGCCACCGCTGCCGCTGCCATCACCCCTAGGGAAAGTGCCAGAATAAAAATGTCAGGGTTTTACCCTATGCCTAAGGAATGAGAAATTCTGAAGGTAGGGCCTAGCGAGATTACAAAAAAAAAACCCCTAGATTTCTAGTTAATTAAGTGAACACTGAAGTTTGAAGACTGCTGTCATACAGAATACGGGTCTCTTACAATAAGGAATAGCAGGCATGGCTAATAAAGATAGGACCTCATAAAGTTTATTGGATAGTTGGCTGGCTCATATTATAATCTGAAGATAATTCCATATTTGCAAGGTTGACTAAGCTTTTAGTTGCTTAATAACAAATAAAATTGCATTTGCTCAAATGTGCTTTAATTATAGTTCCCAGTAGGCAGAGCTATGGTAACAAAATATACTAGGCACTAATGTCTCTTGCATAATGAGCACAATCAATACATTTAGCAGCAATGGATTACAGTTCTCCTCACGGGCGGGACAGCTTTAGAAGTAGCACATGCCTGTCTTTGCTCTGGCATCCTCTTGTCCTCTGTTTTAGTCTAAGCCTATGGTTTCCTTTCTTCAAAGGTACAATATATAGTATCTTTGTTCCTAAGAGGGAAGGACAAACTGACATGATTCCTCCTCCTAGTTTCTTGAGCAGATTAAATCTAGCATTCGTAATGCAGACAGAAATTAACAATTTCTGAATTAAAGCTGATTTAAGATTTAGTTGAAGGAAAAAAAAACACAGAACCTGCTTACTGAGTGAAAAAATTGATTGACAACAAGGAATTAAGACTTCCCAAAGGACAAATAAGTTTGATTCTAAGAAGAAAAGGCAGTTAAAAAATAATATTCCAAACTGAAAAAGTGTGGGGATGACTGCTGAATATAATTATATCTACCTAACATCAGGGCAACTGTTTGAAAAGCACAGCATTCAAACTGTAATTTTTTTTCTGCTCTGCATGATGCAAAATAAGCAATTTAATTTTTTCTTTTTCCACTAAATTGACTGGCTCTTGAATGCGTTATTTGACCCACAGTTCTGTATTATCCACAGCATTTCCCAGACGACTGAACTAAATAGATGTCTTATTGTTGTTGTTTATCCCTGATGGGCACGTACGGGAGGCTGCAGATAATAATTAGGAAAAGGAGGGCGGCATAGTGTCTGGAACTTGGGAGTGTTTTGGCAGCTTCAGTGCCTGAAAACTGGTATTGCTGAGCAGTGACCTGCAGACCCCGTCTTAGCTCCAGGCACGTGTGCGTATTTAGCAATGCAGATTGGTGTCTCATAAGTAGGGCGAAGGTGTTCTTGGCTTATTGGGGATTCTAATCTGGTCCCTTCCTTATATCTAGTTTTAACCTTTCTCTCATGTGTGTCCTGAACCTCGAGGTGCCTCTTGACTTATACCCAAGAGCAGTATCTTCCCAGGCTTATCTGAGATGAAAGAGTGATGTTGCTTCTCCCATACCCCCTTGCTTACATGGCAGAATCGGGAGCTCCCAGTGTCTGTCCAGACCTTGACTTCTGCTTCTAAGATCTAGGCTGGCCAAGCCGTGGACATTTCCGTTAGCTGTCCTCATAGATTGTTTGGGAAGTTTGCAAGTAGAAAGTTTACTTTTGGCCACACAACAAAGTGTCTCATTCGTTTGTATGTGAGATAGCACAGGTTCGCCCCAAACGCGTAATCTTCCTGCGTCAGCCTCCTAAGGGCTGCAAATAGAGGCATGCAGTGTCCCGTTTGGCACATGGTGTTTTAGTATATTATGTACATTGGAAAATTGCATAATGAGGCTGCCATCTACATTACCTCCCAGATGAGCCACTTCTCTGTTGCTTGGTCTTTGTCACTATCATATCACAGTCTTTCCCCACCCTATTGTTAGCAAGAACAAAATATATTTGTTATGAATTGCATGACTTTTCCTTCAGGAAGTTTATTAATGTTCACCATGGCTAATTTTATTAAGCATTGGACTCAAATGGATTCTTTTAATCCATGCATCAAGAAAAATATTTTTAGGAGTGTTTCTTAAAAAAAAAAAAGCCTGCCGTGGTCTTTGCAGGAGTAATCTATAATAAAGTACAAATAAAGTACAAAACTCATTGGTTTTGAATTCCTACTTGAGTAAATGGCAGAGCTTTAGAAATACTACAGCTTAGCCGCTTAATGCTGAGGCTTACCTGCGTGTTTATTAGAACCGCTCAGAAACAATCACAGGGTTTAGTTTCGGGGCTTGGCATTTGGCTGTTCTTGCAGCTACAGTCAGCTAAGCTAAAACAACTGGGCAGTCCTTCAATATAATGATAAAATGAGGAAGACTCAAAAGTGACCAATGTACTTAACATCATTAAAACTTGATCAAGTTGGACACTTATGCCTGGCTTCTAAAGCATTTACAAACTTCCAAGTTGTCCAGTAATTAAATCTCCTGTGGTATCTTCCCATTGTGGTGATGCAATGACAAACTCATGCATCACATCTAGTGGGTACCAAAGTGGATGCATCTCTGAGACTAACCTGTGTTCAGAAAACATTTTTTGTTAAGTTGGAGTCATAATGAGCATTTATATCCACATATGCGCTCTGTACATTTCAATTCACATTTAATTCTGAATGAGTATTTCTGTACCTATACACATAAGTTAGGATTGATTATGGCTGCTGAATATGGGATCAGAAAGTTGTCTTGGCTTAAGCTACTTTCTCAAAGACCTGCTTTTCTTGAATATGTTTTACTAGTTTAAACTTAACAGTTGCATGTTATTAGTGCTACACTCTTCGAAGAAAGAACTCCTGGTTTCAAGATGTATTAGTCTTTATTGGGGAAGACTATTTTGGAGCTATGTAAGACTTGACAAATTGGATAAAGAAATAGCATAAACATATTGTTGAGTTTCTAAACACAAAGGCTGCTTCTTGGTTTGCGTGACAGAACATTTTAGAACACTTTTGCATAAGCAATTGCATTTAGCCAGCAAAAAAGTAAGTTTTTTTTTTTTTTTAATGAAATGCACTGGAAAGTGCTGGAGTGCTTTTCCCAGTGCAGGTAGATTTAAGAGTGTTGCAGATTTTATTTTGAGTCTGGGTATCTCTGTGTAACGGCTCTGGCTGTCCTGGACTCCCTTTGTAAGATCAAGCCGGCCTTGAACTCACAGTGACCCACCTGCCTCTGCCTCCCTGAGTGCTGGGATTGCTGGCCTACATCACTGTACTCAGATTGAATTAAATGAAGTCCCAGATGCCCCCTGACCTGACGCTTGTGACCAGAACATCCAGAGACCGTAAGACAAATGAAACACCTGAAGACAGGAGGTGTCCTCTGAGAGACTCCACCCAGCAACGCCTCAAAACAGATGCTGAGGCTCACAGCCAAACATTGGGCAATGTGTAGGGAACCTTGAAGAAAAGTGGGGGGAAGGAGAAAAGGACCTGGAGATGACAGAGCCTCACAAGAAGACCAACAAAGCCAAATGACCAGGGCCCAGAGGGGCTTGTGGAGTCTGGAGCACCAACCATGGACCTTGCGTGGATTGGACCTAGGCCCCCTACAAAGATGTAGCTGACAGTGATCAGGCTTTATGTGGGTCCCTTAGCAAGGGGAACAGGGGCCTCTCTGTGTCATGGACTCTTTTGGCAGCTTTTCAATTACTTAACCCTGGCAGGCCCACAGGGGAAGAGGAGACACTCAGTCCTGATATGACTTGATGAGTGAAAGGGGGTAGGTAGGAAGGGGGCCCCCTCTTCTGAGGAATAGGGAAGGGGATGTAGGAGAGGAAGAGAGGGTAGAGCTGGGAGGTGAGGAGGGGTGGGGCTATGACCAGGATGTAAGTGAATAAATAAATAAATTTGAGAGAGAGAGAGAGAGAGAGAGAGAGAGAGAGAGAGAGAGAGAGAGAGAGAGAGCGCTGCAGATGACCCTAGTGGTCTTGTTCTAACATAGAGTAATGCTCCTCATTGTAATTTACAGAAGTATTTACATTATTTTCTCTTTGATGATATGAGTCACAGGAAGAAGTCTTGATAATTCAAAGTTATCTTGAGCTGATATGCACAAGGTGAAAGGTAGGAAATTCCTGTCTTCTAGTAATGCTGAGAGGATTCCAAATTGGTTGAAGTTGAATTTATAACCTTATCAAAGTTTTCTCTGGTGTAGTCATATGTTAGCTTAAGTCCAGTAGTGTCTACATGGTATGTGAGAGAAGGAAGATGAGGAGGGAGGGAGGAGTCATGGACCACAGAGTGAAATCGTCCCATATGACCATAGTGCTTAGTAACATCCTAGCCATGTTTGTGTAAATGTTCAGCAGTGATAACATTGTATAAGGAAGCATTTCTTTGAATATATCCCTGTATATTTGTCTGTGTGGATGGATGGGTATATACATGTGCATGTATTATAAGCTAAAAAGTTTTAATTAAAATATCAAAGCATTGTGAATTAATGAGACAATGATACCAATTACTAAATGCTCACCCATTACATTCAGTGCAGTGAATGATTTGTGGCAGCCTGGCCATTCATGTCTCTAGGATGAACGAGTTTAACAAAAGTGTAGTAGTATGAATGTCTCATGAATTAGAGAAATTGGGGTATGTAGTGAGGGATTAAAGGTTATAGTCAAGCAACAGTGCAGCACAGTGCACTGCAACGCAACACAACACAACGCAACGCAACACAACACAACACAACGCAACACAGTCTCTCTGTTTTCTGTCCCTTCCTCATGATTCCTGTCCATCAGATGAGAGCTAAGCTGTCCCATCTCTTCCATAGCAATTATACTTCTAATTGACTTAGTTTTTCTTCAAACTTGGAAAAAGCCTTAGGTGTCAAATTATTATTTTTATTGATCAATTACAGTCTTTTATTAAGACGCTGAGTTTAGTAAATCAAAAGTGTGCTGGATGGGCATGCTGACTGATATAACAGTGTCTCTAGTATATTTTGTTAGAAAAATAAAACAAAACAAAAACATGTTTGCTTTCTAAAGCCTAACTATAGATCTCATGACTCATGCTTCTCTCTTTCATAGTAAGGTGATCATAACATTAATTTTTAGGAAACTTTCCAGTGCGTACACTCATACGTTCTACTGCTTTCTTTTCCTTTTAGGGAGAAATAATTACAAACATCCTTTAAAAAATCACTGTGCATCCTTAGTTAGCATATAAATTCCTCCCTGATTCTTGTGGAAGTGCACTTTGGCAATTCTCTCTGCTGCTTTCTGCTAATTAAAACAGGACTTCTGAATCCTTACAATGTGCCACATACTGTGCTGAGGTCAGTCTGGAGACAAAAAGATGAAAAGATATGAGTTTGTGTTTATGTTACTTACAGTCTTTTCCGAAAACACAAAATCACATTACACTTCCTTTTCCTCTGGGTCTTACAATTTTTTTCTATCCTGTCTTCTGCAATGTTTCTGAAGGCGTGGTTATCAGAGGACAATCTACACCCACTAACCTACTAAACCAGTATAATACTTAGCAACAATCTCTACTATTAGTCCTCACACCGACAGGTAAGTGTGTGTTCATCTCTCATCAAAGAAACTCTCCTTTGGTACAGCAGTAAAGCGCTACAGAACCACAACCAACCAAAATTCCAAATGATGGAGCCCAACTCCAGTGCTTGCATCTGCAAAACACTGCCGCTTCTAAGGCTCAGGGAATACTGAGCCACCTTTAAAGAAAAGGAGACAGTAAATATAAATTAGATTCATAAATCCTTAAGGAAGTGTGCTGATTCATCTTTATTTTCAACTTGATCAGACTGAAGATGCTGGAGATTGACAGAGCTCATGTCTGGGTGTCTGTGGTGGAAGTGCTAGAGATCATTAGCACATGGAGCATGGACTGAGTGCACAAGACCCACTGGAAATGTGGGCAACAGCTGGCTAGGAGCCAGGACAAAAGGAAAATGGCAGAAGGAAATGCTCCATAGTAGGGCAGACATGCCCCTCTGCTTCCTGGCTTCTGTGAGGAAGATCCAGCTCTGCACTGTCATGCCCTCTCAGGACTTGCCTTCCCTCAGGGTAAAAGCAATGGCTCCATCAACCTCTGACTGAAATCACATGAAAGCATCAGGCAGAATGACTTCAGTTATTTGCCACAGTAATAAAACCCTGATGAGATGGCTACAATGTAGGACACCAATGCTGTTCTTCTTCTTTTACAACTGCATTCAATGATCACTTCCATATCCATAAGATAAAGTTTCAGATATACTGATACAAAGAAAATTCACTTGCACATATTAGACTTTAACTGATAATAACTAAAATTAATAATGAACTTAACCTGTTTCTTTTACTTTTTAGAATGTGTGACTAGTAGAAGATGCTAAGAAGTCTATTAAAAATGGAAAACACGGGTGTGATTTGCATTATATTTCTATTAAGAAGCACCGATGCAGATAAGTTTCTAAATGGAAGGGACAGAGGTATTCAATTAACAAAATAAATGCTTAAATATGTCATTGGACAAACTAATTGAGTGTGCATGCTTTGTTCAGTTTGGTACAGATGGTCCCTCGTTCTAGCTATGTCTATATATCTAAATAATTCAAATTCAATTATTATTTATTGATTGCATGTTATAGAAATTATTATGCTAAGAAGATAAATAATGCTTGTGACATAGTCATAAATAAACTATAGATTACACTGTATCTGATGTATAAAAATGAAATAGCCAGTGCTAGTGAAAGGAGTTACTTGGAAATGACTGAAATAAAGAACAATTAAGAAGATAAAAAGTGTCATTCTTATCCTTATAGGCACATGCTAAGGCAAGTTAAAATATTCCTCCTATTTATCTCTGAACCCCATTTCTTAATTGGGTTATTTGGTTTGGTGGTGTTTAATTTCTTGAGTTCTTTATTTATCTGGATATTAGCTCTTGGTCAGATGTAGGGTTGGTGAAGATCTTTTCCCAGTCTGTAGGCTGTTGCTTTGTTCTGTTGACATTGTCCTCTGCCTTATAAAAGCTTCTCGGCCTCATGAGGTCACATTTATTAATTTTTGTTATTAATTAATTAGAGCCTGGGTTGCTGGTGTTCTGTTCAGGAAGTTGCCTCCCATGCCAATGAGTTTGAGGAACTTCCCCACTTTTTCTTCTGTCAGATTTAGTGTATCTGGTTTTATGCTGAGGTCTTGGAATCCACTTGGACTTGAGTTTTGGGCATGATAATAAATATGGATCTACTTACATTTTTCTACAGATAGACATCACATTCAGTTAGGCCAGCACCATTTGTTGAAGATGCTATCCTTTTTTCATTGTATAGATTTGGCTTCTTTGTCAAAAGTCAAGTGCCCATAGGTGTATGGATTTATTTCTGGGTCTTTGATTTGATTCCATTGATCAACCAGCCTATTGCTATGCCAGTAGCATGCTGTTTTAACTACTGTTTCTGTAAAGAAAATTCTCAGCAGAGGAATTTTGAATGGCTGAGAAACACTTAAATTCTCAACATTCTTAGTCATCAGATGAATGCAAATCAAAACAACTCTGAGATTCCATCTTACACTCATCAGAATGGCTAAGATCAAAAATTCAAATGGCACCACATGCTGGCGAGGATGTGGAGAAAGGGGGACACTCCTTCATTGCTGGTGGGAGTGCAAACTTGTACAACCACTTTGGAAATCAATCTGGTGCTTTCTCAGAAAACTGGGAATAGGGCTACCTCAAGACCTAGTTATTCCACTTCTCGGAATATACCCAGGAGATGTTTCACCACACAAAAAGGAGCTTGCTCAACTAAGTTCATAGCAGCCTTATTTGTAATACCCAGAATCTGGAAACAACCTAGATGTCCCTCAGTCAAAGAATGGATAAAGAAACTGTGGTACATTTACACTATGGAATACTACTCAGCTATTAAAAACAAGGATCTCTTGAAGTTTGCAGGCAAATAGATGGAACTATAAGTGATCATCCTGAGTGAGTTAACCCAGACCCAGAAAGACACACATGGTATATACTCACTTATAATTGCATACTAGCCCAACATGGATGTCCTCTGAGAGTCATCAGTCAGCAGGGGATCCAGACAGATGCTGGGACTCACTACTGGGACTCCAGCTGAGAGTGGTATGGAAGAATGGGGAAATAGAAGGACCTAGAAGGTCCAGGAGCCCAACAAGAAGACCATTAAGGCTGGTGGATCTGGACCCAGGGAGCCTGCACAAACTGCTGTACCAAGCAAGGACAATGCATTCAGTAAACCTTGAATCTCTGTTCAGATCTAGCCAATGGACAGCGCGTTCTTCACAGTTGTGTCGAGAGCAGGAACTGACTCTTACATGAACTCTGGTGCCCCCTATTTGACCACTTCCCCTTGGTGGGGAGGCCTAGTGGCACTCAGAGGAAGGGGGAGCAGGCTATCTGGATGAGACCTGATAGGCTGTGATCATATGGTGGGGGAGGGGTTCCCCTTCTGTCACAGGTCCAGGGGAGGGGAACAGGGTGAAAGAGGGAGGTAGGGGATAACAATTGGGATGTAATCTGAATAAATTATTAAAAATAGCTATATTTCTCCTAAACAAGTGTCTGTTTCATCTTAAAAATCAACTAAATGAAAATCCTGTGAGTTATTTGCTTTTTACACAGAAGAGACAAATCCATTCCTACAAGCGCCTGTGAGCGTAGATCTATGCTCTTGAGGTTGGAAAGTGATACTCAGGAAGATAAAAGACATAGATACACATAATAAGAGACTTTAGAGACGAGAATCATCTCAGATGATGGGCAGAAAGTTCATTTTAGGATAAAGTCCACGGAAATAATTTGAGCTAAAGGATAAATCACCTGGCAAAACGCGTATGCTGATGGTAGTAGTAAAGTGTTTGCTGCAGGCCAGGCTGATCTGGTTATCTTGGTGGGCAACATTTGTTCTAACCACAGGTATTCAGAGAAAACCATGTTAAATGTTTTGAGCAAGCTCTTATTGAAGGGGATTGGTTAAAATTGGGAATTGCTAACTGTGAGTTATTAAGAGACACAGTATCCATAAATCAATTAAGGTGCATTACAGTCTATTCCATGCCCAGCTTTCATTTAGAAACACAGGCTGTATGCTTTACTGAGGCAGCATAAATCAAACACCTCGGCTACCTTAATTTATTCTATAGTGTTTGTCTTTTGTTGAAATAAAATGAAATACATCTACCCCGATAAGCCTGAAAGGCAACACATTTGTATTCAACAAATTCCTGGTGTTTTGACTTTATTTTTGCTTTGATTCCTACATCCTGACCTATGAAGTGGCATGCAGGCGTTGTAAAAGGCTGGACTTTGGTCTTCGAGTGGACACGATTCAAAAAACGTCTCTACTGCTCACTGGGGTTTGCCTTTGACCAAGTTACTTTATCTTCCTTAATGTCAATTTTCTTGTCTCTAATTTCTACATGGCAGGGCTTACAGGAAGGTGTAGAGAAAGTGTTACTTAGTATAACACTAAGGTTACTTGCTTAGGTTTCTGTAAACATCACCACCACCACCATCATATCATCATCATCATCATCATCATCATCATCATCATCATCATCGTGTTTTCATATTATGGATGAGCAACTTGGTTTTTGTGCAGGAAAACTATAATTCAAATGAGTATTGCAGATATGAGAAATGTTATTACTAGTGTTCCCCTGGGTTTAGAATGAGGGAGGAGTTGTAAGGATAAAAGTCTATGAAGGGGGAAATAAGCTTCAGCCAAAATGAACTTTTCACAGGGGTCACTGAAGACCTTTGGAAAGCATAGGTATTTATATTATGATTGATAACAGTAGCAACAGTACAGTTATGTGAAGTAGCAACCAAAATCATTTCATGCTTGCGGCGGGTGCGGGTGGAGGGTCAGCGAGCCACGAGGAAATGTGTGAAAGGGTCCCAGCATCAGAAAGGTTGAGAACCACCAAAGAGCTTTAGCGGGGAGGGTGGCCATGGTGGTGGTTATAAATCTCTAAAGTACGTGGAGAGAAGCCTTAGAGCCAGGGCAGCTGGGAAGGAGGCGTCACAGAGTTACGGGATTCTCTGGACCGAGATGCAGGACTCGGGCTCGCCTAACCACCCAATGTCTAAGAACAAAGTCGGTTGTAGAGGCACTTTATTTTACATCTCCTAAGCCTTGAGCTAGGACAAGTGCTTACGCCCAGAACTCCTTGCATGGACCACCCGACTCTCTCTGTAAGTAGAACACGTAGAACGCCCCCATCCACAGGCGTTTCTGAGACCGAGATGCATAGGCAGACTGGAGTGGAGCAAGCAGCAGCCTGGCATATCGTAAACATGCGTTGTGTTGGCAGGACCCTCATAAATGCACACATCCTCGGATTTTTCAGGCCTCCCGCGAGTATTGGGAGCATTTAGAACTTGAACTATTCTGGGCCGGTTCCTACAGAATATAATTATAATCTCATTTTGTATTTCCTTATCCACAGTGATGGCGTCAGAAAAGAAAGTGGAAATCTGTGATAAACTGAGGAAAGGTATTAACTTTCCAAAGTCAAGCCCTGAAATGCTTCTCATTTGCTTGTTTTACAAAGTACTCTGATCAATGAAATGAAGTAGGTGAGGGGTTTCACACTCCACGATGCTCTTTTCAAAGTCTGCTTACAAGGAGCCAGAAAAATCATTTTGTCCCCTCTAAGCTTAACATTTTTTTAATAGGAAAAGGAATTCTTTCATTTTTTCCTTTCAAGAAAGATTCCGATAGCTAAGACCGATTGAGTCTAAAAGGCATGCACTTTGACCTGTAGCTACGATAACATGGCCAGACCTGGCGGGAGAACGGTGGCCAAGGAACGTGTGAAGTGTGACCATTTGCCAGTGCAGAGCTGGCCTCATTCTGGCCCCCTGTGTGTCCATGTCCGTGCATGTGCAGGTGCACATGTGTGAACTCTAGAAGGTAACTTCCATGTCTCTCCTTTAGAAGCATCATCTACCTCATTAACTTGGATTAGCCATTAACTTGGATAGCCTGGGCACCAAGCCCCAGAAATCCTCCCGTCCCCTCTCCTCAGTACTTGGATCACAAGAGCATGGCCTTGTGAATTCCGGAGCTCAATTGCAGGTCTTTATGGCTGCAGAGGGGTCACTTTGCCTACTGAACACTGCTCCCCCACCCAAAATTCCTTTTTTAGGTCTAGTGGTCTTTTTGCTTGTTTTGTAAAGTGTTTGTGAGTGAGTGTGAGTGTGTGAGTCTGTGTGTGTGTGTGTGTGTGTGTGTGTGTGTGTGTGTGTGTGAGAGAGAGAGAGAGAGAGAGAGAGAGAGAGAGAGAGAGAAAGAGTGTTGGTATTTGAAGAAGATTGTCTGAGCATAATAGCATTATATTTTTTAAAAAATCTGTATTTATAAAGACAAATCGTGAAATGGCCTGAGTACTTTGTTGGCGGAGATCACATGCCTTTGCATGGGGTTTCTTGTTTTGTTTTGTTTTTTCTTCTCTCCTTTATGTCTATTTTTTGGTTGTTCTTGCTGTCCCTTACCAGTTATTGCCAGGACTTGTCGGAGTAAAGTAATTGGGAGACTGATTGGTGTCCTTTCTTCTTCATCGATTTACCTGAGTTTCTGGCTGGCTGATGAATGTGTACCATCAAGCAACACCAGGTATTATGGGTTATGTGTGTGAGAAGAAAAATAAAGAGCTCAGTGACAAAAATAATAAAGGCTATCATTTGTTAATTCTTTAGCTTGTTAGGTCTTGTGATAGTTGCTTCATACATTTTCTTTTACTTTCTCTCTTCTCTGTGCGTGGGTGCGTTTGTGTGTGTGTGTGTGTGTGTGTGTGTGTGTGTGTGTGTGTGTGTGTGTGCGCGCGCGTGTGCATGTGCGTGTGCATGTGTGTGTGTGTGTGTGTGTGTGTGTGTGTGTGTGTGTGCATATGACAATGCATATGCTTTGGAGGGTGGAGGTGGATGTGAAGTGTCCCTCCCGTTATTCTCCCCTTTATTATAAATTGTTTTTGTGTGTAGTGCATGTGTATGTAGCAGGGCTTGTGCATGTTTCTAAGTATGGACTGTCTTACTGCCCACCGTTAGAGTTTCAGACAGGGTCTCTCAGTAAACCTCACAGTCAACCACTGGTAAATCCGTCTGTCTTTCCAGTCCTGGGGTTACAGGCACACCACCACACCATACTCTTACACGAGTGCTGGAGATCTGAGCTTTGCGCCTGCTCAGCAAACTCCTTGACCACTGAACCATCCCCTCACCTCCTTTTCCTTTAGGCTAATGACAATAGGGTCGAAGATAAGAAGGCTGAAAAAAAAAAAGAAATTATAATTCATTCAACGCTACTCAACGAGGAAGGGATGAATCTGATTTCACCCTGGGTTTATCTAAATTAAGAAGCCACACCAGAGGGTTTATTGTCAAATTAAAGTCAAGACATTTGGGCCAGCTGTGTTAGAGGTACTGAGGGCGCAGCAGCCACACCGGGTGCCGAGGCTCTGTTGGAGGAAGGACAGCGGCACAGAGGCACACACAGCTGACTGAGAGGGAGCTCTAACAGAGTTCAGTAAACAGATGAGGTTTACATTTCTACCTTGGATGTGGCTGCATTTTCATGAATGTCTGCATCCGTCTTAATGTCAGGAAATAGACCCCTGCTGGGTCCCATGTCCTGCCCATCAGTTCAAGCTGAATATAACAGAGATACACATTCTTATGAATTTATCTCAATCCAAGTACAACGCTGCCGACTTTCAAAAAAATCAAAACTGGCCCTTCCTTGATACTTGTTTTCCAACTTCATCTTGGGCAGGTTTTGCCCCGGTACACAGCCCCTCCCAATCCTCAAGCACCCCGTCTGCTCAAGGACTTTCTGTCTCCACCCTGGTTGACCACAGATCTCTTCCTCCCCGCCAGCATCTGCTGCTTCTCTCTCTAATCTGCTTCACATCATTGTGGATTTTTTTTCACTCTCAATGAACTATTACATGGAGCCTACAGTGCTGTGGAGTCATAAGACCCTAAGCATTAAAGTTAGCAGTATCTACTCTCTGCTACAAAGGTACTCTTTCCCCAGGGTCACCCTTACAGGCTCCCCATCTCAGCTCCTTTTATCCTCTGGGTCTCCCTGCTTTCATGTGACCACATTAAATTCTACTGTCTCTGAGTTTTGTTTTGGGCTTGATGGAGTAAATCGTGAGTTTAAGTTCGTCTCTCACGCTGGTTCTTCCCTCAGTTTGGATGGCATTGCACAACTTTCCAAATGTGCTTATGACATAAAACGGACTAGATGTGGGTCATTTGATTTTTAGTGGACAGGGTTGAGGGAACAGGAAGAAAAGTGAGGTCTGACTTTCACATGAACTCTGGTGCCCCATATTTGACCACGTCCCCTGGATGGGGAGGCCTGGTGGCACTCAGAGGAAGGATAGCAGGCTACCAAGAAAAGACTTGATACCCTATGAGCATATACAGGGGGAGGAGGTCCCCCTCAGTCACAGTCATAGGGGAGGGGAGTAAGGGGAAAATGGGAGGGAGGGAGGAATGGGAGGATACAAGGGATGGGATAACCATTGAGATGTAATAGGAATACATTAATAAAATATATTAAAAAAAGAAAACACCCCTAGAGAAATACACATGGCTCCGCCCATGTAGATGCCTCTGTAATGAATAGACCCATTCTTGCTTTCTCAGTTATGTTTTCATTGAAAATGGAGTAAAAACCACATTAGAGGTTAGCACTTACCACACACTGCTTGCTGCCAGTCACTGCTTGTCCTGTTGTTACACGGAATATTTAATCAATTAATGATTTTTGAGGTAGGCTTTGGTACTTTTCTTTTAGAGATGAAGCTGGGGTTCAGGGAGTAATGCTAGTAAGTAACAGGGTAAACACTGTGGGGTGCTGCAGCCCATACTGGGTTTTTTTTCTATCATTGTTTCTTTGGAACTCTTCAGACCTCAAAAGTCACTATCTACGCATATTTCTTATTTTTCTGCAAGTAAAATTTATAATATGTTATATTTAGGGTTATAAACTTATATCTTTATGAAATATTTCCCAAAGCACATTTGTTTGTTCACAGAGATTTCTAGCTCTATTTTTTACAGATACTTAATACTTAAGCAGATACAGGCTTCGACCTCTTCCCAGCCTACTTTACTTGGGGTTCTTTAAATGCTTATTCCTCCCTTCCACCCCACCTGTCCTAGATGGGAGATAAAGGATGTTTATGGGAACAGGAGAAGTAGACCTTGTTGAATTCAGTTCCTGGGAGCGATTCCCCTGGTGTGGTCAGCAGGATTTCAGTGGACTAGCAAGTCCACCAAAGTTGCTGCTGGAACCTGGAGCCTCGAAGCCTTCGCTGGAGCCATTCTCTCTTGGAGTGTCTTGAAGTGGAGTGATGAACAGCCAAACAATACCAAGATATATATATATATATATATATATATATATATATATATATATATATATATCAGAATCTGTACTGGGATGTGTTTCAGCTGGCAAAAACCAAGCCCCCTACACGAGGTGGTTCGACTTCTAAGTGAATAAACATCACCTGTCTCTCACAAGTCTTTTCTCCATCCCATAATTGGGATAAAAACAAAAAATATGGTTATTTCCAATACCTATCTCACACTTGGGATCAAAACAAAAACATCTTTACATCCACTACAAGCAAATATTAGGTCCTATATGCTATTGATATCAGAAAGACATATGCAGCTACTATTTAACTTTCTTTTGCTTTTAATTTGACTGGTCAATTCCTCTAGGAGATGTGAGTATGCATGTGTGTGTGCGTGTGTGTGTGTGTGTGTGTGTGTGTGCAAGCGCGCGTGTGCGCACGTGCACGCGTGTGGCTCGGTGCATTTCTTAGTTGCTCTTTACTTACTTTTTGAGGACAGGCCTCTGACTAAACCTGTAGATCACAGATTCTTCTACCCTAGGGATCTTTCTGTCTCTGTATCATTAGAAATAATGTTAGAATACACACAATTGTGTCTGACCTTTTACCTAAGGGTCAAACTCAGGTGGCTGTGCATTGTGCTTATATGACAAGCATTTACTGATGGAGATATCTCCTCAGCCCTTAAATTGCTTTAGCAAAATTAAAAATGAGGACTCCATTTAGACACAGTTCTCATTAATTGCAAAAAAAAATCTCTCCTCCAAGAAAAATTAGTATGTGTTTGTGAAGTTGACAAACCTATCAGACTAGTTCTTATCAAGGAAATTAGAAAGAAGCAGAAAGCCCTATAGACATTGCACAATTAACTAGCAATGTAAAACAGAACAAAATATTATTAAAATGTTGAAATCTGTCCTTTTTTTGATTTTGTAAGAAGAAAGGTCCATTGGGATGTGTTACGAGGAAGACTGACTTGAATTGGCAGGAATAATTAATCTCCTGAGAGCTGGTGAAGAAAGAGAACTCATTTTAGTCTACAGAAATTCCCCAAATACCTATGAATACTAGTTACAAAGAAAATGAAACTTGTAGGTGGATTCTGGCTCCTTGACTGTAAGGGACAGTGTTTGGAATGAGCTGGCTGTGACTGGACACCTGGAGCCCCTATTTATTTATTTATTTATTTATTTATTTATTTATTCATTCATTCATTCATTTTTTTTTCTACCCTGCTAGCCGGCAGAAAGAATGAGTTGATAATGATTCAAACAATCAGTCTTGAAAACCCTTCTGCACTTCTGTTTTTTGCATTCAGCCAAGGGGAAAATGCCATTTTTAAAGCCTTTGTATTGGTGTTGATGGGTTCTGAAGAGCCATCCGGAGGAGGGGAAGGTGGAGGAGAAAGATAGGATGCTTCTGAGAGGGATTGAAAAGCTGGCTGCTATCCAGACCCAGGTAATCTCGGGAGAAGACTGAAAGCCAGCCTCTCCACAGAGATACTGTACTAGAGGTCACTGTCAAGTCCTTTCCTTCAAGGGCTGGCAATAAGTGTTCTTTTAATTTACATATATACCTTTTCTTCATTTTTTTTTTTTTTGTTTCGGCTTATCTCGGTTGTTTCACTCCAATTCTTTTGCCATTTATTCTGAGTTGAAATGAAAAATAAAATGTATAAAACATTGCTAGAAACTTTTGTACGCTTTCCTCCTCCTAAAGCCTGACAGTAATTATTATTAAGGGATTACAGGAAAATCTTACAGTGTAATTTAGGGACTCTCAATTTATTCACAGGCTCTTCTTCTGTCACTCCCTTGCTTAGCAAAGATACTTTCTGTCTCTGTGAAAAAGTATCTAAGCATTGCTTATTAAGTTGTTTGCACTTGCAACAAATACATATCAGGGCAAATACTAATGATGAAATAATTATAACAAAACAAGCATTTATTGAATACATAGCATATACCAAAAGATGTTTTACATGTTATTGAGGGTCTTTGATCTACTCACATCAACTCTATGAAGAAATCAATGATGTAATTATACCATTTGAAAGAAGAGGAAATGGAGAGTTGATATGCATGAAAAATGGCATATACTGGAAGTAATAGGGTCTGTTAAAAAAAAAAACTGGGTCTGGAAGTTAAATTGTAACATACTTATATTTTGGGAAAGGAGGAAGGGGACTGACCAGATAGAATATAGGTCACACACTTGAATATGAATTTCAGATAAAAAACAGATTGTCTCTGGGTCTTCAATTCAATTCCATTGATCAACTTGGCCTATTTCTATGCCAGTACCATGATGGTTTTTATTATTGTTACTCTATATTACATTTTGAGATCAGGGATAGAGATTCCTGTGGGAGATCTTTTATTGTACAGGATGATTTTAGCTATTCTGAGTTTTTTGTTTTTCCATATGAAGTTGAGAATTGATCTTCCAAGGTCTGTAAAATATTGTGTAGGTATTTTGATAGGGATTTCATTGAATCTGTAGATTGCTTCTGGTAAGATGGCCATTTTTACTATGTTGATTCTTCCAATCCACAAGCATGGGAGATCTTTCCATTTTTTGATGTCTTATTCAATTTCCTTCTTCAGAGACTTGAAGTTTTTTTCATATAAGTCTTTTACTTGCTTGGTTAGAGTTACACGAAGACACTTTATACTAATTGTGGCTGTTGTGAAGGGTATGGCTACCCTGATTTCTTTCTCAGCCCATTTGTCATTTGTATACACACTTATGGACATTTGTGTTTTTTTGACAAAGAAGCCAAAACCAAACAATGGAAAAAAGACAGCATCTTCAACAAATGGTTTTGGTATAATTGGATGTCTACATGTAGAAAAATGCAAATAGATCTATATTTATCACCCTGCACAAAACTGAAATGAATTAAAGTCCTCAACATAAGACCAGACACACTAAATCTGTTAGAAGAAAAAGTTGGAAAGAGCCTAGAACTCATTGGCACAGGAGACAACTTTCTGAACAGAGCACCTACAGCTCAGGCTCTAAGATCAACAATTAATAAGTGGAACCTCATGAAACTGAAAAGCTTCTGTAAGGCAAAGGACACTGTCAACAGAACAAAGCAACAGCCTACAGATCCAACAAAGGGCTAATATCTAAAATATATAAAGAACTCAAGAAATTAAATACCACCAAACCAAATAATCCAATGAAAAATGGGGTACAGAGCTAAACAGAGAATTCTCAACAGAGGAATTTCAAGTGGCTAAGAAACACTTAAAGAAATGCTCAGTGTCCTTAGTCATCAGGAAATGCAAATCAAAACAACTCTGAGATTCCATCTTACACCAATTAATAAGGCTAAGATCAAAATCTCAAGCGATGGCGCATGCTGGTAAGGATGTGGAGAAAGGGGAACACTCCTTCATTGCTGGTGGGAGCTTACATTTGTACAAGCACTTTGGAAATCAATCTGTCACTTTTTCAGAGAATTTGGAATAGTGCTACCTCAAGACCCAGCTATACTATTCCTGGTCATATTCATGAAAGATGCTCCACCATACTAGAAGGACATTTGCTCAACCCTGTTTATAACAGCTTTATTTGTAACAGCCAGAATCTGGAAACAACCTAGATGTCCCTCAACTGAAGAATGGATAAAGAAACTGTGGTACATCTACACAATGGAAAACTATTAGCTATTAAAAACAAGTAAATCTTGAAATTTGCAGGCAAACGGACAGAAATGATCATCCTGAGTGAGGTAACCCAGATCCAGAAAGATAGGCATGGTATATACTCACTTTTAAGTAGATATTAGCCCAACATATATGGCCTCTGAGAGACTCCTCCACCCAGTGGGGGGATCCGGACAGATACTGGGACTCAAAACTGGACTCTGGGCAAAGCGCTGAGAGTTGTAGGGAAGGGTGTGTGTGTGTGTGTGTGTGTGTGTGTGTGTGTGTGTGTGTGTGTGTGTGTGTGTGATGCAAGGTTCTGGAGGAAGCAGGCGCTCCACAGGGAGACCATCAAGACCTGTGGATCTGGATACAAGGGGGCCTGCACCAACTGATGCACCAGCCAAGGACAATGTATGCAGAGAATCATGAAACCCTTGTTCAGATGTAACTGATGGAATGCCAATTCTCCATGTGGTGGGCAGAGGCGACTGCTGCTGAACTTCAGCGTGCGCTTGGGTGCTCAGGATTTGGTCACTGCCCCTTGGCAAGATAGCCTAACAGGCATGCAGAAGAAGGAGATGCAGGCTATCTTGATGAGACTTAGTAGGCTTTCACCAGACACATCAGAGGTCTAGGGGCGGGAACTAGGCAGAGGAGGGAGGTAGGGTGGGAAAGGGAAGATAAGAGGGAAGGGATAACAATAGGGATGCAAAGTGAATAAATTATAATAAATAAAATATACATTAAAAAGAGAGGGAAAGAGAAAAAATAAATGAAAAGATAAAAACAAAACAAAACAGAAAACCAGATTGTCCACATGGCATATGTACCCATCCCGCACTGTTGGCTCCCGTCATTCATGGAATGCCTAATTACGGGCAGGGTCAGGTTTGACGCAGAATGGTCTCTAGATGCTTTCTGCTCCTGTGGGGGCAGAGGAGGCGGAAGCAGCAAGTTAAAGCTTCTGGCGGCCACAGCACGTTGACGACGCCCAATATTCTTTCCTTAAGGCATCTTATTTAGTATGACAAGAGGCATGAGGGTAACGCTGTATGTTTAGTCTCTGCTTGTCCCAGTCAAGTTTCTTTTAGGCTGTAGCTGGGAGGGCCAGTTGGAAGGACTGGTCGTCTTAATCAGAAAACGAATAACCAGGAATGCGTTTCATAAAGTAGCTATCCTTTTAGCAGATAGTAAATTAAATGTTGTATAAGCTGCTGGAGTTCAATACTGGGCCATTTTATTCAAGGAAGAAAGAAGTATTAGTATTAATCAGTCTGCTGCTCGGAGGCTTCCTTATACAACGCTTCATCCCCTTTGCTCTGTAGCAAACAGTTCCGGAACGCTTGGGCCCTGACTGATGAACTTGCGAGTGCCTTCGTGATAGCTCTCCTCCTTCCCTCAGACACCGCTAAATGGGAGAGGGTGTGGCTCCGGTGTAGGAAGAGCAGAAAACAAAACCAGGCTATTTTTTTTTCCAATGTAAGAGAGAAAATAAACATGGCATCATGGCAGACTAGAGTGAAACACTCCGCCTAGGTTGTCTGTCTCAGTGAGGAGGCTCCTTCAGGCCCAAAAACCAAATGTTCTGGAAGCTGCCTGAATTGGAGTTGAAACCAGTTAAGGTCATCCCATCTGGGCTGGGCCTCATCTTTTGGAGGAAGAATGGCTTCCCACTGAGACTGAAAGATTAGGGTAGGTTGCAGTTGAGTAAAAACTCCGAATGTAGAGTACATGACACAAGTGGTTGGTGAGATTCTTATGCAATTACTGTCAAAAGTGGGAAGTTTTAGGAAAATACAGTTTTAGGGGCATTATTTTCACACGAGACTTGTGCCTTTTTTATCCCCAAATTTGGTCTTTCTGCTCAAAGGTGATTGACATCTTCAAAGGTATTTTCAACCCTATGTAGTAAAGATAATACCACTTAACTTATATTTAGAAATACTTTTAGACTTACAAACATTTTGCAAAAATAGTGCAGAGTTTCTCTAAGCCATAGTCTCCTTCAGTGCTAAAATCTTACTCAAGCAGAATGCGATGATTCTGAGTTAAGGCATTAGCACTGGTGAAATAAAAATAAGTGAACAACCTGTCATATTCAGATTTCATCTGTGTTGCAATGCTGTCTTCCCAGAATTCCGTTCAGCATCCTACATTGCATTTTGTTGTTATTTCTGTCTAGTCTCCTGAAATCTACAACTGTTCTTCATCTTACTTTAACCTTTGTGACCTTGACATTTTTGATTAATATAGATCAGTTATTTTTGAACATGTCTCTCACTTTGGGTTTATCTGGTGTTTACTCATAATTGGATTGAGGTTGTGTACTTTTGCAGGAATCTCATGGAAATGATGTTGTCTCCTTCCCTGTGCATCATATAATAGGGGTCAGGATGTCAGAGTGTGTTATTTCTGTTGGTACTGACTAGGGTCATTTGGTTAGCTGGTTTCTGCTCCATTTTCCAGTTACTATTGTGTGCCTTATTGCTGGGAAATATTTTGGGAGAAATGTTTTGAGATTATGCAAATCATATTTGTCCTAAACCTCTCAAGCAATGACTTTTGCCTACAATAGTAGATCTTGACTAAATAATTATTACTATGGAATTTACTTAATAATATATTTTTTTATTTTCCCCTTTCTATCAATATCTATTAGTTGGAATTATTCATTATGGAGGAGTGATCATTCTCTTTGTCTAGATAATTTTTTTTGTTTCCTTGAGCGTACACACGTGGGTATTTATTTGTTTCTATGGTGTATTAATTACTTTGACAAAATGCCCTGGAAACCTTGGGAGGAAGGGTTTATTTTGATGTGCAGCTCCAGAGTAGATTCAGCTCATCACAGTAGGGAAGGCAGCATCCTATCACATTTCATCCTCACCCAGGACACGGAGGGAAAGAAGATCATCATGTGGGACACAGAGACAGAACCCCTAAATCTTCCCACGGTGATGGGCTAACTTCCTCTAGCAGAGTTATGCTCCATAACCCCCCAAAATGGTGCCACAAGGTGGGGGCTGCATATTTAAACACAGCTGGTGGGGGGCATTTCTCACTCAAGCCACTGCATATGGGGATCATCACGTCCTGTCCTTGTTTAGTTTGCTGCTTCTGTTATGCCAGCGCTGGCCATTGAGCACCTTACTGAGTCTGCTCTGTGGTAAATGCCACGTCTGCTTCCTGAGAACCTCACTTCGTTCCCTGGCTGCTTCATACTATATTACAGGCTTGTTTGTATCCACTCTGTCTTTATATTGACTAGCTTTCATTGATTAGAGAATGCTGTTCAGGATCCTGGGTGTATATTTAAAGCCACTGTACCCTCAGGGTTAATTTTTGGCATCTTTTATTTGTAACTTATTTCTCCAATAGTAAGGAATCCAGTTTTGAGTTAACATAACATTTGTATGTATAACATTTGTATAATTCTAATGGGCATATAAACTGGGCCTAGGATTGTTAAATTATACCACGATGAAAACCATATTTACTATCTGAATTATAGCACTTATAGAATATTTTTAACTATTTAATCTAATAATATTCAATAAAGCTAACACTGTGGATATTCTATTCACATCGCGACCTAGAAGGCATACAGTTGTTCAGACACGTCTTTCTTAACCTAGTTTGTAGTTACCGATTCATGATTAGATGTTAATATCTTCTGTATGTACCACTTTCTTTAGGAAAAAGCCATGCCCGTAGTAAAATAAAGAAATGTAATATTATCATAATAAGAAGGCAAAGTGGACGACTGTGAAAATATCTCAAACTGTGAAAATCTGTATGTTGGGCTGCTATATGTAGGCAGACAAACAGCACTACGCCCTAAGGCTTTGCTGACTCAATGTTACTGGGAGGATTGCTTTGTCACACCCTTGATTTCCTGAAAACACCTTAGCATAGTGGTTAATTGCAGCTTCTGCCATTAGTGTTGGGGACATCAAGAGATTCTTTTTTATAGTTTGCTAGTAATATACATTTGGGTAAGTTATTTAACATCTGCATGTCTCCCATCCATCTGTTAAAGTGTTTTCATGTCTCTTTCTCATATCTGAAAAGTTGGGGGAAATAAGTCAGCTTCCCCCCCCCCCCATAGTTAAGATCATCCGCAGGATTCACTTAGGGTGGTGTGTGCCTGATAAGTAAAACATGGACTTGAAAATCATTCTTGTGCTGATAACTGGTCTTAAATGTTGTATTAATTTCCATTCTAAGATGAGATTTGCTTCATTTATATATAATTAAAAATGTATATATTTATTTATTCACTTTAGATCCAGATTGTACCCCTTCCAATCTCTCCTCTCTCTTCCCCCTATGCCCCTCCCCTACTCCTGAGAAAAGGGGAGCCACCCCCTACCAACCCCGGCACATCACGTTTCATCAGGACTAAGTGCGTCTTCTTCCCCTTGGTCTGGGAAGCAGCCCGGCCAGGGGGAACTGACTGAGAAGCAGGCAACAGAGTCCATGTCATTGACACTTGGCGCTCCCCTCACTAGAGGACCCACATGAAATCTGAGCTTCCCATCAGCTGTATCTGTGTAGGGGCCTATGGCCAGTCCATGCATGGACCTTGGTTGGTGCTTCAGTCTCCATAAGCCCCTCTGGGCTCTTGGTTATCCCTCTGGTTAGTTGGCTCTGTCTGTCTTGTGGAGCTCCTGTCACCTCCGAGTTTTCCATCCTTCCATCCTTTGTTCCATTACACACTTTGCCCAGTGTTTGGCTGTGAGTCTCAGCTTCTGGGTGAAGCCTCTCAGAGGACAGCTCTTCTAGCACAGCAGAGTAATAATAGTGGCAGGGGTTGGTTCTCTCCCATAGGGTGAGTCTCAGGCTGGGTCAGGCATTGGTTGGACTTTCCATCAATCTCTGCTCTGTCTTTATTCCTGCACATCTTGTAGGCAGGGTAAATTTTGGGGAAAAGTTTTTGTGGGTGTGTTGGCGCCTCCCTTCCTCTATAAGGAGTCTTCTCTAGTTAGTGTCCTCTTCAGTCACCATGACCCCTGCTACTAGGGATGTCAGTTAACGTTACCCCCATATCCTCTCAGAAGTCTACCTGTCTTAGGACTCCAGCTTGTCACAGAGATGCCCACACCTATGGTTTCTCTTCTCTTTGCAGGCCCTCTGTCCTCCTGCTTTCACTCTCCGCAGGTCTGATCTCCACCCTCATTTCTCTTGGTGTTCCCGCTACTCCTTTCTTCCCTCTCTTCAACTGCTTCTGATGTCTTTTCTATTTATCCTTCTGAGTGAGATTTAAGCATCCTCCCTTGGGGCTTCCTTCTTACTTATCTTCTTTGGGTTTGTAAATTGTAGTATGCTTATCTTGTACGATATGGCTAAAACTCACTTATAAGTGAATGCATACCATGTGTGTTTTTCTGGGTCTGGGTTACCTCACTTAGGATGATCTTTTCTAGTTCCATCCATCTGCCTGCACATTTCATGGTTTCCTTGTTTTTAATAGCTGAGTAGTATTCCATAGTGTAAATGTACCAGAATTTCTTTATCCATTCTTCGATTGATAGAATCTAGGTTGTTTTCAGATTCTGGCTATCCGAATAAGGCTGCTATGAAGATAGTTGAGCAAGTGTCCTTGTATGGTAGAGCATCTTTTGGGTATATGCCCAAGAGTGGTATAGCTGGATCTTGGGTTACAGCTATTCCCAATTTTCTGAGAAAGTGCCAGATTGATTTCCAAGTTGTACATGTTTGCTCCCACCAGCAATGGAGGAGCGTTCTCCTTCCCAAACATCCTCACCAGCATGTGCTGTTACTTGAGGTTTTGATGTTAGCCAATCTGATGCATATAAGATGGAATCTCAGAGTCGTTTTGATTTGCATTTTCCTGATGACTAAGGAGGTTGAGCGTTTTTTATGTGCTTCTTGGCCATTCAAGATTTCTCTATGGAGAATTCTCTGTTTAGCTCTGTACTCAATTTTTAATTGGAGTATTTAGTTTGTTGGTATTTAATTTATTGGGTTCTTTATGTATTTTGGAAATTAGCCCTTTGCCAGATTAGAGTTGTTGAATATATTTTCCCAAATTGTAGACGGCTGTTTTGTTCTATCGACAGTGTCCTTTGTGCTACAAAGCTTCTACTAGACTTTCAAAGAAGAGCTAGTACCAATATCCTCAAACAATTCCACAAAACAGAAACAGAAGGAACATTGCTGAATTCATTCTATGATACCATATTCACCCTGATACATAAACCACACAAAGACTCAATGAAGGGAATTTCAGACCAATTCCCCTTATAAACATTGATGCAAAAATACTCAATAAAATACTCTCAAACTAAATGCATCAAATATATCATCCAACGTGGTCAAGTAGGATTCATCTCAGGCATGGAGGGTGGCTCAATATATGAAAATCCATCAACATAACCTGCCATAAAAACAAACTGAAAAAAATATACGATCATCTCATAGATGCCAACAAAGCATTTGGCAAAATTCAACACCCCTTCCCTTCATGTTAAAAGTCTTCAAAAGATCAGGGATACAAAGCACATACCTAAACACAATAAAGGCAATATACAGCAAGCTTACTTATATATAATTGAGAAACTTAGTACCTAAGTTATCTATGTGGGAGAGATAGACAGACAAAGACACAAAGACAAAGAGACAGAGAGACAGAGAAAAATAAACATTATCTCAGTATTAACAACCAAAGGATGTCATTGTTAGTACAGAGTGATACAAATCTCTCTTTATGGTGCTGTTATGTAGCATGTATATAGTTTAACAGGATATGTATAAGTTAATCAAATGACTGTCATATCTATGCACATGCTTTTTTCATTTAAAATAATATTGTGGGTATAGTGTAATGCTTTTTGCCAGAAAGCCTGGCCAAATCAGTCTGAATTCTGATCAATCCAATGTGAGCTAAAATTGAACTAGACAAAAATATCAGTAAACACAGGTATTTGAGTGCCATGGCCCTCAACTCTATCAGTTATCTATTTTTTCTATAAATGCAGCAATTCTCAGGGTTTGCCTAGAAAAAAATAGAGTTAAATCTAAGAAATCAATCTTTGCTTTTTGAAATTTTGTTTGTCATGTTCATTTCAGTGGTATTGCAAAGTGAAGGAATTAACCTCAACTTCAAACCCACGTCTTTGATCAAAGGTGCTCTCCAGAAGCCTGCAGGCATCCTCGGAGGCTGTACTTTCCAAAGGAGGCATTTTCCACCACAACTATGGGGTTTTCAAAATCATAAAGGATGTTTCATAGCTTTAAAAAAGATTAAGTGAAAGTCTCCCAAGAGTCTGCTTTACTCATGCCCTTCTTCCTACCCTCTCTCTTTGCTCCAGCTACATGATGCAAAAAGTAGAGCTGGTGTCTTGGTATCGCCAGCATTTTAGATGGTGCTGAAACATATGAAAAGTTCTAGATATGTAAAGACTGTATTTTACTCTTATTTTTAACTCATGAGAGTAATAAGTGAGTGGGTTAGAATTAAGTGATGTTACACTGAAGAGGGCATCTTTAATCCCAACTTTTATGTACAAAGCCATTACCTAGGTAAGCATCCTGTCCTTTCCATGGGAAATGTAAACTTGTCACATGTTACTTTCTTTGACTCTCTGCACCTTTTAAAAGAAAGTTTTCTTGGAGGGAGAAGGAGGAAAGTAATTTTAAAAACTTGTAGTTAATCTATCTGATTTTTTTTTGTCTTGGCCTGTATCTACATTGTAGCAATGATATATATATATATATATATATATATATATATATATATATATGTATGTATGTATGTATGTATGTATGTATGTATGTATGTATAGCTCTGGAGCAGTGATTAGGTCCCTTAAATGTAGTATTTCTATTTGGGATTTTTAGAGGAATGATTGGGCCTGGAGATATTAAGGGCAGCGTTTCCAGAACCGTAGGACTCTACCTTTCAAATTCTAGACTCCTTTGGAATGTGCAAGGTATTTGACTGCACAATATTAACTGTTAAACATGCTTACACATTATGACATGCTTACTGTCTGCTAGGATCTGTGCAAATACCTCACACTTATTTTATATTCACGATACTGGGTTTTTATTACCTCCATTTTACGGTAATGATCTGAGTCTGGAAAAGTGAAGTCTCCTTCTTTGTACCATTATTATTTTGCTTTGCTTTTTTGGGTAGTGTTACCAGTTCTTTGAGAATTTCTGACCATGTGTTTTAATTGTATCCAAATCCCTCCCCGTCTTCTTCTGACCCACCCCCTTCCCTACCCAACTTTGTGTCCTCTCTTAAACTCACAAAATCGAATTTGTTCTGCTCCTATACTCTTGGTTGTGTGGTCACCCACTGGAACATGGTTAGGAGCCACACCCTTAAAGGGAACTGACTCCCTTTTTCCAGAAGCTGTCACATGCCCAGAGGGCCTCAGCTAGGGGTGGGACTCTGTGTCTCCCCCCAGCTCCCTGCTAAGGGTTTTGTCTGTCTTGAGTTTGTGCAGGTTTTATGCATACTGTCACAACTGCTGTGTGCAGCCACCCTCAGTGTCCAGGAAACAGTGTTTCCTCATAGTCACCCACCACCTTGGTTCTTAAAGTCATTCCTGCCTCTTCCATAATGACCTTGAATATGATGCCGATATCCCATTTAGGGCTGAGAATGCTGCAGCCTGTAGCATGCAGTTCTTATGTTAAGCAACCATCTGCAGGGATTTAAGCCAGGCTTGTGGTATTCTTCCTTTTTTCATCACTAGATATAGTTGAGACTTGTGAGTTTCTGGTATCCTCTCAACCCCTGCTTTGTTTAGGACCAGCATAGCCTTTACACGCTGAGCCATCTACGGCAGCAATGGGCTCTGGTTGTGGCCTGAGCCCTCTAAGACTGCTGAGTATCTCTCCAACCTCCTCCGCCATGGGCTTGCATCCTGACTGCTAAATGAAATGTTGAGGCTGTAGGGAGCTAAGTCTAGCCGAGACTTGTGGAAAGGCAGCACAGATGGACTTACCTCCTACAGCTTTCGTTTCTTTTCTAACCACATTTCCTTTCTGAATTATTAACTGACTTTTCCTGTCTCTTCTTTAAAAGTATGCTGTTAGTTGAGAGTTAGGATAGTTGTGTTTCTTATTTGTTACAGTCTTCAAGCGGCGTATTTCTTGCTTCTTCAGGTAAAAGTCAAAACTCCTCTCCTTAGCATTATAGGTTCCTGCCACATCTTTCTCTCTATCTCCTGACATTTTCAACTTTCATGTTAGGTTCAAGTTTATCCATCTATTCACAGTCTCGTACAAGTGTGTGTGTGTGTGTGTGTGTGTGTGTGCGCGCGCGCGCGCGCGCATGTGTGAGTGCACGTCTTTAAATTCTTCTGCAAGTGCTAGGTTTTCTGTCTTCCCACCATATCCTGTCTACTTTCCAAACCTTTTATTTTATTGTTCAGAGTGCAGCTCATTTGCCCTCTGTTCTGTGAATTTCTCTCTGCATCATGGGGGAAGGAGACTCTCCTTTCTCTGGGCAGTTGAAGCATCACAGGAATGCCTTGCCAAAATGTGTTTCACCGAGTTTGACACATGCTCATTGGTTGTTCACTCCACCGGGCTATGAGCCATGGGAGAGTGATGACTTTGTCTCAGACCTCTTTGTGTCCCCTTGAATGTATTAATAGGCAAACTAGGAGCCAGAGAAGGTAAAACGACGTGCCCTGCTAACATGCAGCATGATCAGTAGCTTTCAGAATTTCTTGGAGCCGTAATTTTCTCACCCCTGAGATGAAGATCTTGGCTGTAACCTCTTGTGTCTGTTCCTCAGAGGACATTTAGCCAGTTAAACAGTGAGGAATTAAGGGATTGCTTATGGCAACTCCTTTGCGAAAAGCTTGCTTTTTTTTGTTAAAAATGTCATTTCAGTATGAGTCTCTCCAATGAGTGGTTTGGGCTGAGAGTAAAGATGCTGGCATCTCTGGAGACTGAAGTGTAGTGGAAAGGTCGCTGCTATAATAGGCAGGCCTCGGGAATTGTTTCAGGGCCACAGTATCCTGCACTGTCAGACTGGGAGGGACTGAAGAGATCGGTCATGGAGCTTCTTTAATAAAAACAGAGGATCTGGAGAGTTTATGCAACTTGTTCAAAGTCGTAAACTGGGCTGTCACAAAATGCAGCCTCTGACCAGGCAGAGTGGCAACACACCCATAACACTAGAAGGATGAGGCAGGGGAATCTTGAGTTCAAGGCCAGCCTGGGGTACATAGTGAGACCCTGCTTAAAGCTAAAAGAAACCCCACAAACTGGAAAATTTCACCTATAGTCTTAGATTTTTTTCATTATGTCTCATTAAACATATAATTTCCATAATTAAATCAATATTTTGGATAATATTGTCTGCTGAGCTGCGTGAGGAATGGAAGTATTGATGTTATTCTCTGAGCTTCTGTGTCACAGTTTGTTGTAGTTGGGTCCTTCTTTTTCTTCCCACCCTCAAGCTCCTGGAATAAGGACTCATGGGATGCAAAATATCACTTACAAATACCTTGGCCATATAGACGGGCTTTCTCTGACTAGTTCATAGCTTACAGTAACCCATTGCAATAATCTACATTCTGCCCCGTGGCTGGTTACCTCTGCTCAGGTACCTTGCACCTGTCCTCACAATTCTCTGCCACTCGAATCTCCCAGGCCTCTGGCTCTGTCCCAGAATCCTTTCTTCCCGCTGGGTGTCCCACCTCCTATTTCCCACCTAGGCTGTAAGTCATCATATATCCTTATTAACAGGTAGGGCATCCATGCTATACATAGGGCATCCATGCTATACACAGGGCATCCATGCTATACATAGGGCATCCATGCTATACATAGGGCATCCATGCTATACATAGGGCATCCATGCTATACATAGGGCATCCATATAATACATAGGGCATCCATGCTATACATAGGGCATCCATGCTATACATAGGGCATCCATGCTATACACAGGGCATCCATGCTATACACAGGGCATCCATGCTATACATAGGGCATCCATGCTATACATAGGGCATCCATGCTATACACAGGGCATCCATGCTATACACAGGGCATCCATACAATACATAGGGCATCCATGCTATACATAGGGCATCCATACTATACATATAGGGCATCCATGCTATACATAGGGCATCCATGCTATACATAGGGCATCCATGCTATACATAGGGCATCCATACTATACATATAGGGCATCCATGCTATACATAGGGCATCCATGCTATACATAGGGCATCCATGCTATACATATAGGGCATCCATGCTATACGTAGGGCATCCTCTCGCCAACAGTTGGTTCAGTTTAGTAAGCCTAATGACGTGTGGACTGCCTTAGTTTCTCTTTGTACTCATATTGGCTTGATCTCCATCTCCCAATGTGGTGTAAACATGCAAAAAAAATATCCTTCATTTATTGTTGTTCTGTTTTGTTCTGTTCATCAGAGAAGTGAAAGAAGAGTAAACAATAGGCAGACAAGATTTTACTAAATAATTCATGCTAAAAGATTTATTTTTATTTATTTTTTAGTTTTTGGTTTTCGAGACAAGGTCTCTCCGTGTTAGCCTTGGCTGTTCTGGACTTGCTTTGTAGACCAGGCTGGCCTCGAACTCACACGATCCATCTGCCTCTGCCTCCTGAGTGCTGGGATTAAACGAATGAGCCATTTTACCAAATGATGCATGCTAAAAGAGTTTTTTTTTAAAAGTTATACTCTGGCCACAGTTAATGAGGAGTCAAGTTTCACGTAAGATAAAATAAGCATGCACCAGATAAGAAAGTGGACAGTGTATGGACAAGCTTTGAAAGTCCTGATGCAAACTGTAACATCAATGGCAGGCATGGAGACTTGCAGTTGCTATAGGCTTTGTTTCTGTACAACTGGGCATGTTGCCTTTGTTATAATGGGTGAACCTGTTACCCAGCCTTAAAATATTCATACATGATATTATTTTTTTTCAGTTGCTGTGATGAAACACTCAGATTAAAAAGTAACAGGGGAGGAAAGAGTTTATTTGGCTTGTACTTCCAAGTCACAGCACATCACCGAGGGAAGTCGAGGCAGGAGCTCAAGCAGGGGCTTGCAGCAGCAACCATGGAGGAATCTATCTGTTGCCTCACTTGCACGCTTATGTTTAGTTACTTTTCTCCACACCCCAGGGCCACTGCTTTGGCAACTACCATAAAGGCCTGGTGCTTTATTTTTTTCTGAGTATTTGCTTATGCCAATACTTTAGATTGGACCAAGAAATCTTTATATCAGATAATTTCTGTCTTCTTTTATTAAAAAAATAGTTTTATTAAGTCTCTGAGAATTTCATACAACAGATTTGAACATATACACCCCCCCCCCGTTTCCTCCTGTTTCCACCCTCTCCACTTTATCATCCCCTCCCACCTAATTTTGAGATTTTTCCTTCACTCCCCCTTTCCCCACAAAGTGCAGGTCGTGTTGCCCATAGTCTTGGGATTGAAGTCTTCTTTGATGTGCAGTCATCCAATCAGAGATCACATCAGTAAAGGAAACTAGCTTGCCTTTGCCCAGTAGCCATGAAACGGACGCTAGTTCATCAGTGAGCAGTGAGACTTCCTGTCCACCTCCCTCACCCCACGCAGGGATTTTGTCTAGCTTGAGCCTGTGAAGGTCTCCTGCATGCTGTCATAATTGCTTTGAGTTCCTATGTCCACCTGCCCTGTTTCATCTGGAAAACACTGTTTCTTTGATGTTACAAACCACTTCTGGTTCTTAGAATCTTTTCAACCCTTCTTCCTCAAAGATCCATGAGCTTCGGGGGATAGTTCTGAGGCGACTGTGCTATCTGGAGCTGAGCACCCCACAGTCTCTCTTTTGTTCTCTGCGTGTTGACCAGTTGAGGGTCACTGTTCTAATCACAATCTCTTGCACGCAGGAAGTTCTCAAGGGAGTGTCGAGGGATGTGTTGAACTATGACTACAATGGTGACTTCTTAAGAGTCAGTTTAGTACTCTGTCCATTTAATAATAGTTTGTGTTGTGGGCTTTTTATAATGACCGTGACAGAGTACCTGGCTAAAGCGACTTAAGGGAGTAGGGTTCCATTAGGCATGCAGTTGCAGCAGGGTACCATGGCAGGGAAAGCATGGCAGCTGAAGATGCTCCTTTCCTGGTGCTAAGATCTTAATTAATGTATTCATGTCTGGCGAGAAATAGGAAGAGCTAGACATAGGTCAGGGTTACTGTTTGTCTTAAAGGATCCTTGCCCTCCAGTGACCAAAAGCCTCTGCGGCCTTCCAGAACAGCAACAGCAGCTCAGGACCAAATGCTCAAATACAGGAGCCTGTGCGCACATCTCACACCCAGACCGTGTGTCTTGTTTTCTTGTGCATGTGGGCACTGGCGGCATCTTCCTTTAACTAGATATTGCACATTTATTCCTAAGAGAGTAACCTTAATTTTTATAACAACAGAGTATAAATATTCCCATATTTTAATTATGTTTATTGTCAAACATTAAAAAAACATTTTCGGCCTGAAGTATAATGAAATGGTTTATTAGGAATTTTCACTTTTCTGATTGTTATTGAAGATGAGAATCTTCCTGTACATTTCTTATACTTAATTTTTTTTTTTTGCAACTAAGTGTTAAAATGACACTTGTTCATACGTTTGTTAATATTTTTCTATGAGATTATTTGATTTTTCCGTATTGAGCTTTATGGGTTTCTTATATATTTGGTAATAATTTCCCATCTGAGGTCAGAGCTAGAGTCACAGTCTCAAGGGCTTCTATTATTGGAATACCCTTTTAGGATTCTACCCAAAACTCAGGCTCATATACTTGACTTTCACTCTATTAATGGCCTCTGACTACGGCCTATCTTTCATTTAAGTTCAAATTGCATTGACATCTTTATTTTGGTTATTTTCTAGTTGTTGGTGCTCTGACCGATGCCTGTGTCATCTGGATCCCATACACTTATCCTATTTTAGTATGAGGATTATCTTTTAGCCTAGTTTGTCTTTTGGGTACCAAGAACATAATAAGGACTTTGGCTAATTCCCTTTCCATATTTCCATTTTCTAAATTACAGATGAATTCTGGGAAAAATCTCACTTCAGATTTTATTTTTTTGGCCAAAGGTTTTGCTACTTTAATAATTTTTGTATTTGAGGTGAAACTGAAGCTATGTTTCCACTGCCTATGCAAGAATGTTTTTATTTTTAGTTTTTTTTTTTTTTTCTGAAATATTTGAGCAGCTCCTATGCACCAGGTTTCCAATTCTGGCCAGTTCAGGTTTCCCCTGGGGCCGTGGCCTGAGGTCGGAGTCACAGTCTCATGGGCCTCTGTCCTTGGAATACCCCTTACAGATTCTACACACAGCTCCCGCTCATATACTTGGACTTTTACTTCTCTATTTCTGGCCTCTGACTACGGCCTGTCTTTCATTTACATTTAAATTGCACTGACATATTTATTGTAGTTCTTATCTAGTTGCTGGTGGTCTGAGCTGTGCCTCTCTCAGCCAGCTCTCATTTCGCTCGGAGCCCTGGGGAGGATGATTCATGATTCATGGCTCCGAGGAATCCTGGTGGGGTAGTGTCTTGGGTTCTGGTCTAAAGTTCTCTGCCTTTTTTTTCATGCTGACAGATTTAGCCCAGGAAAAGAATTAGCTGAGCCATTGGCAAGATACAGTAAATATTGTTCATATACACTTTAGCTCACACACTTTATATTTAAACTTTCATGAAATTCATGGGTGAAACTCCTTTATTACAAAGAAAAAGCATTCAAACATTGTCTTTCTTATGCAGGTGGAGAACTCTTTGGTAACTATTTGACAAATGTTTGGATTGATCCATATAAAAACATAGATCTATCTGTCTAGCTATTTATTCTTTAGTGATTCACGGCCACACCAGTTAGGGTCCTTGCTCTGTGAATGTGATCCTATTGGCCCAGTTTTGACTGCCTCTCCGCCTGGCACAGATATAAATGCAAAGGAGAGAAGGCTGTTGATCAGTTATCATCTTCAGCTGTCTCAAAAGTTTCCTGCACCACTGAATCAAATGGAAGTTTGGGGCAACGGCAACGTGCCCGACCTACATAAGACTTCCGGCAAAGTCTAAGCATGAACTGATTTTTGTAAACACCAGTTTTGCATGGCTTTCTGTAACAGGGACCTAGTGTCTTTTATGTCTTTGTTTCCTGTACGTACCCACAACACCCACAACACCCACAACACAACACCCACAACACCCACAACACCCACAACTTTTGTGTCATTATGACCATTCTGTCTGCTTATGCACTCGTTAAGACTGAAGTCTGGTTCATCTTCCTGATCCTTGAAAACTTAAGCGATGCTTCCCAAGTAATATCAGGTTTTTTCCCCAAACCTTTCTGCACCTCCTGAATTCAGGAGACTTTGGTAACCTGAAAAACTCCAAGCCTCACTGTATAAAGTGAGGCCCAAGGGTCCAGCTGATTTGGCGTCACACATTTACCATGAATGAAGCATTGGTTGGGGACGTGTGTGAGTGCCCACAACACAAGCATGAGGACCTGAGTTTGGATTGCCTGTATAAAAGTGTGGGCTAAGCAGTGCCTGTGTGTAGCATCAGCATCCATCTGATCCATCTGTGGATTTTTTTTTTTTGTCAGATAGCCTAGCTGAAACAATAGGTTTTAAGCTTAGGGAATAAAAGCAGCAGGTAAATAGTAATAGAGGATGTTTTCACGAGTGGGACCTGCCTTTCGTATTTATGTGCAAATAAATGTATATACACATACACATGTGCATACTCCCATATACCCTCTGCTCTCCAGAGAGGTAGAATTTCAGATCCCTGCCATGAACTGCTAGCATAGTCTGTACACTTTTTAAATAAAATCTTAATTTAGTCTTATTTATCAAAATAAATTATGGTTCTTTTCATTTTTAAATCTATACCCTACAAAATGAAGATGGCGGCTTCCTTCACTTGCCACAGCAGAATGTACCCTATGTTTGAGGACCGGGGCTCACAGGTCTGTGTTATGGATGGAAATGTGAGTGTCATTTCGATGTGTCAGGGAGAAAATCATAGCTAAGAAACAGTGGGCCTTGAGTTTACAGCGCCTGCTGTCCCCAACTGTTGCCCGACTCCACACAACATTTGCTGTCATCTCCCCAGTCCTGGTTGTGTTCAGGACTTGAAACAGAACACTCGTGTTGTTCTCGCGGTCTGATCCTACGACACCACACACTGTGTTAGCAGTCACATGAGCCCTGGCATTTGGCTTATTGTCACGGAACGGAGCGAATGTCCACCCATGACAGGTTCAGGACCTTGGCCTGATTAGCACTGACCTCCAAACCGCATTTGCTATGGCTGTGCTCCTTGTTAGGTAACGAGTGCTTAAGCACCCACTGCTTCCAATTATAATGAATTATTGGCAATATGGCCTCAGCCCTCCGGCATCTCGTGCGGTCTGAAGTGAGGAAATGAGCTGAAGAAGAGAGAACAAAATGCGGACAGAATTGGAAACGATGCAACGCGAAGGCCTGCAGGGCGGCTGTGTTGGGCCACACGCTGGCGGCGTCATTGCCGGACGTTCCGTTCCGGCATTCTCAGCATACTGATGGTGCCCTTCCACGCTGTCACTTTGTTGGGAATCGGGATATTTGGGGGTATGTTTGCTCATATAATCAAAAAGATTCTGAATATAGTTTTCTAGCACGAGTCTCCTAAAAAGGTCCTTAGAAATTCGTTCCTTAGGTTCATTACCCAGAAAAAAAGTCACGAGTTTCTCCGGCTGTATTGATTTTTCTCTACATTTTTACTGTATCTCAGTTGAAGTAAATTATTGTTGAAAAATAAGCCAAACATATTTATGAACAAGACCCACTCTTTGTTTTTAAAATACTTACTTATTTAGAATTTAGAGCCTCACACATGCAAGCCTTGTACCATTGAACTGCATTCAAGGCACCAGCTTCATTCTTTTTATAACAAGAGGGAAACTTCTTCATACAATAAACTTGGAAGAAAATATTCTCATACTATTTGGTGGAAAAGTTGAGGACTTGCCAGTATATTGCATATTTAAGAAAATGCCGTTTTTTGCTAAGCCTAGTTTTTATTTTTGACACTGGTTATTTGTAGCACTATCAAACCTTTGAGGCTGTAATTTCATCAACATGTTGCATTTTAAAATGATCTTATTTGGTAGGGATTTTTTTGTGACTAAGCTAAATAATTATATGATTTTGCCATGCTAGGGAACATTTGCAAATACATGTACTTTATTACAGTCCTAGGAAGGGCTTTCCTTTGCTTGCTTTGATTATAGCAAGGTTCCATTTTAAAAAGTGAAGAAATAAGATTTATTCCTACTTGGGCTGAGGAACTTCCTGGAATGCAGTGTGCCTTTTGGACAGTGCATGGTTATGGTGGTCTTGCTGCACCGCGAGCTTGTAAATAGAAATGGACATTTAAAAAAAGATGAACCATTTTGACATGTGGCTGGAAATCATTATTATGGGATATTTCAGAAGAGGCTCCAAAGCTGTTCACAGAAAGGCTCAGTGGATCAGTGTACCGACAAACAGAATCTGGGTGATGAGGAAGAATTTGAACGTAGATGACAATCCTGTATAAACCATACATGGGTGACGACGAATACAAACCTGTAGAAAACGCTGAGCGCAATTCTCATTTTTGTTGCCTCAGGTGATAAAAATAAAACAAAATAGAAGCCCGAAGACTGGCTAAACAAGGAAATAACGGTGTATAAAGTCTGCATCTCAACAAGGCCAGCTGCAGTGATTACTCAGAGGGCCCTGGCTCTGGCTGGACACGCCCCTGCAACAGCTAGCCAAGAAGCAAGCCACTGAACTGGCAAAATGAAATAGTACACTTCTAAAGTAGGAGAAACGATGCGTGCATGCACATGTGAGTGCGCGCGCGCGCACACACACACACACACACACACACACGCACACACACACACACATCACAATCATGGGAAACCGCCAAGACGTCAGCCAGCGGGCCCTAGAGTAATGATGTGTAGGATGTTTCCTAGAAGAACACTTCAATTCTCCTTTGACTTTGGTTTTGGTTTACAAGGAATCCGGGCCCTTCTGCTAAGTGACAATGCAGATAACGGATCTGATGTTAGTTCTGGCATCTCATGGCCATGTGACCAGGGCCTGCGAACCCCGCCCCCCACCCGTGGCGTCAGTGAAGAACGGTGGCAATATTGACTTCCTCATCAAGTGCCCAGAGGCGCCTACCAGACACAGCCAAGATGGCTCCAGGGCCTGCGGCACCACCGGGAAGTAGAAGCAGATGAACTGTGAAGCCGCCCAGCAGGCAGCTCCACAGCTGAGAGGAAGCAGCTGAGAAAGTTGGGTCAGGCTCAGGGGGTGACTGTAATCAGAAACCTGTGAGGAGAAGCATCATAGACGTGCTAGCCTTGGCAAAACCGATAATCGTGCTAGCCTCGGCAACACCGACTGTTTTTAAAAAAAAAAAAAAAAACGACGACGACGAAGCAATGCATGAAAAGCGTCAATGCCAAATGTTGCCGCCCCGCGGGAAGCGGGAGGAGGGGCTGGATTGAAGATGCAGGGGAAAGGTCATGTTTTAACCCAGCAACGGAAAGAGTTTGCTTTTCTCTTTAGTTTCAAGCATCATTTTCACCTCCATGCCCCTCGACATGTTATGTGTGGAAGATGCAACAGGACGCTGGCTTAACTCAGTGTTCCTACCTGCCCAGCTCAGTTCCCTCAAGGCTAAGAAAACGTTTTCTTTGCAAACTTAATTTTGGTTTTGTGAAATCATCAGGCCCTGGAAGGTGCTGGGTGCCCAGCATTGCTGGAGGTGTTATTTAGCCTGGGGCGGCCATTTGGGCGGAGTATATTGTGTTAATAAGGAACAACTTGGTGGATAGAATTTCATGGAAATTATTTAGCTTCACCCAGAGGAAAATCCTGCGTTTTGTGACTATATCCTACCCATAGAACCCAGATACCCCAAATTAATGCCATGGTACTCATGGAGAATAGGACAGTATGCTCTGATGAGCAGGATGAAGAAAATAGCGCAAAGCATGTGCCTGCTTTCCAGAGTGTCTACACCTCATGTAGGTGCCATCGTTTGATGATACTATCTTACTGAACAATTACTATAACAATGATAAAATTTCTCCTATCCACCATCTGAATGCTTGCTATGGTGTTCAGCTTACATAGCAATAAGCATCTTGCATGTATTATTTTACTTAAGTCTTATGGCAATCTATACAGTAGATATTATTGTTTCCTTGTTTTAGATGAGGAAGCCTTATTTCAAAGATAAACCCCTCTAAACTGTACCCTCAGTTGTGGAATAACAGTTTTCAGACTGATGTACTCATTTATATGGAGTAGGTGTGAGGAAACGGGAGTTAATCACTCAAACCTAGAAGGTGCACTTTAAAATAACCGCGGACACGAGTTTTGTAACAGGCATATTTATTGTCTTGTGCCAGCTGTTTATGGATTTCATGCTAAGGTGTGGATTTCATGCTAAGGTATGGATTTCATGCTAAAGTATGGATGCATGTGCTACAAGAGTAAATTATTGATTGAACTGCTCTTCCTTTAAAGTCCAAGGTGGTGGCCGTTCCGTTGCCCGTCACAGGAAAGGAGCTTTCTTTGTTGAGGGTCACTCTGCTTTGTCTCTGAGCAGTGATTGGTTCACAGTCACGTGGTGATTGGTTTAGATGGATTTGCTAAATCTCATAAAGAGCTGGAGACCACCCCAAGGGCGTTGTGCCTCATCATGCTGAACCGCAGGAAGAGCCGGGAGGGTAGACACTTGAGGCTTAGCGAGCCTAGGCAAGGAGTTCAAGGTCAGACAGCTCGGAACTGGAGAGCTGGGGTGTACATGCACTTCGTCTGTCTTCAGAATCCGAGCTGGTCTCACATGCTCAGCTGCCTCTCTGTGGTCAGATTCCCTTTTCTGATTTTTGCATTAACTGTTTTTTATTATGTGTCCGTTCATTTCTCAGATGAGTTATTTAATTTTTTTCTTTATAGGTTTTCTTGAATAGATAAAGTGACCTGCTGTTACCTTTATACAATTAAAACAGAAGGAAGAACACCCTTCATCTCACAATTCTTTTACGATTTCAGATAGTCTGTAAACTGAATGTGATTTTAGTTACTCCTAGGATTTTTCTCAGCCATGCTTTGGTGAGGGCTAATGGATTTTCATTTGTGTATTTTAGGACTCCTGCACTGTTTAAAGAAACAGCCTCTGTCCCGAGTCTAGCTCATGTGTATACAAACATTCGCATACACTGAATATGTGCTTTGTATTCAAATCACTTTGCTTTTCAGTTTCCCCTGGATGTGTGATGAATTAGGGCCCACACTTAGCTGCTACAGAGGCAAGGCACCAGCTCCCCAACTGTTTGGGAAAGCAGAGGGCCTGAGGTCACCAGAGGGCCTGCTCTTCCTGTTTCTGCCCTGCACCCTATGATAATCTCCCTGTTTCTATGCTCAGTGCCTAGTGGTGACACCTCCCATCACATCTCAAGGGACCAAGGGGACAAAAAGGTGAGGTCAGGCAATTTCTCTTTAAATACATCCTCCATGACCTATACTCCTTTGGTCAAAGTCTGATTAGGTGGCTATGCCTATTCAGCTGCAAGAGAGTCTGGGAAATGAGGGATCTGGCTCGAGGCATTTGTCACTCTCCCGGAGCTGTTTACCTAAAGGGACAGGAGGAGGGTGAGCGGGAAGTTAGTTAACAGTTTCTGGCACAGTTTGGCCCTCTAGCATCCAAGCGCCACTTCCTGCCTGTCGTCTCATATAGAGGGTCTGCTCACTCTTCCTTTCAGTGGAAATAGACAAAAGTTTTTCCTACTTGGTTCCTGTAGCTGAGATGTCTGGTGGGTGGTCTCACCTCTCTACCCGTCATACATGGCCCCAGGTACTAAATGTAATGACGCTTTACTTGGCAGGAAACTCCCATTTGGAAAGGGAGAATAGGAAGCTAAGCACAGAAGAGACTGGGCAGGAACTGTTGAGCATTTTTCCTTACAGCTTTTTGGCCATGCTGAACTTGCTCTCTCGACTTGCTCACTGGCTGTTAACTCACTTGTTCATTGCTCTTTGTGGCTCTATGTTTTCTAGTCACATGTATGGTGGAAGTTTCAAAGCACGGCCTCCTTGCAAGTCATCCATTTTATAGCCTGCTTTTTGAGAACTTGGGGCTTGGTGTCGTGACGGTAGCTCTGTCAGCCACGCTTTTGCTTTCTTCATGATGTAATATCCTGTCTATTTGCATCCAATATGTTTCATGTGAGTCAAACCTTGGCTGTGGATGTTAAGCCTGTAGATTACAAGTGTTGGTATATTTATTTGCTTTCGTGCACTGCCTACTTCAAACGGTGTTCCCCAGCTTAAAAGTTTCCATCCAACTTCACATCATCTTTTGATTGAACTGTTTTGTGTAGCGGAGCTATGCCTGTTCCAGCTGAGTGTTTGTGGTTGGGCTAGCCCCCCTAGGGCATTCCAAGAAGATTTCCCCCCATAGAGAGTTCATGAAGTAGGCCCTGCATTACAGCCTCTTATTTTACACTCTTCGGGGGAGCAGACTCAGCAGCAGCTGGCCTTTTAGCAGTCACTTGTTGATGGAGCAAATAGGAAACAGTGCGGTTCTGCGTCCCGTAGCATCTGTGTTCTGGACATCTATGACCTGGCCTCTTAGCCAGCACTAGACAAGTTTGGCTTTGTTATGGAGGTACCCCACTGTCCAGAGAATGTAGGACTGCTGGGGCTTAGGGGTGATGTGGATTAAACAGGAGACAAGCTTATTTTTCTCCTAATGGCCTCCAGTTGAGCGACTACACAGCTAGGGGTCAGGGCTTCAGCTTGGCAGCGTCCGTTAGAGATCGGGTTCCCTTTGCTTGTTTCTGTCTTGGTCCTGAGAACACCTCTCAGCTGCCTGTCACCATTGTGCCCACTTTCCAGCTGGCAGGAGCTAAGGGAGCGGGTGAAGAGTTGGGGGGTAAGTGACACCCGTAGGAGAACATAACATGGTTTATACGGATCTCCCCTGACTGTAATTCACCAGCCAAAATAAATGGTTAGTCACCCTAGGTGAAGGACTTCCAGAAGCAAGGAGGAGGCTCTGGTCAGCTGAGCCTGTGTGTGAACACAGTTCATAGGATTCTGTTGAAAGAATGAAATGTGTACGACGGAAGATCAGAGAGGCTCTACTGTAACGCTGCTGGTTAGAAAATAAGCTTAGAGTGTAGATACAAGTGAGTATATATAGCACTTGACTCTTTCTGCTTCTGGGTGCCCCATATTTGACCACGTCCCCTGGAGGGGGAGGCCTGGTAGCACTCAGAGGAAGGACAGCAGGCTACCAAGAAGAGACTTGATACCCTATGAGCATATACAGGGGGAGGAAGTCCCCCTCAGGAACAGTCATAGGGGAGAGGAGTAAGGGGAAAATGGGAGGGAGGGAGGAATGGGAGGATACAAGGGATAGGATAACCATTGAGATGTAATATGAATAAATTAATAAAATAAAAAAATGAATAAAAAAAGAAAAAAAAAGAAAAAAAGAAAGGAAGGAAGGAAAGAAAAGAAAAGAAAAGAAAAGAAGCTTAGAGCATGATTGGCTTCCTGGCAGGCCTTTAGCACCATCTTCTTCATAAGGAACCTATCCATAATGGAAAGTGATAAGAAGGAAAAATGTCCTATTACCCTAGCCTGTTACTTGTTCAGTGTTCTCTGTCCCTCTCTGTCTCCTCCCCGCCTGTCTCTCTTCTTTCTCCCTGTTTGTCTCTGTCTCTGTTTCTCTCTGTGTCTCTGTCTTTTGTCTGTCTGTCTTTCTGTCTGTGTTTGTGTCTGTCTCTGTCTCTGCCTCTCTCTCTCTCTCTCTCTCTCTCACTCTCCATCTCTCTCTCTCTCTCTCTCTCTCTCTCTCTCTCTCTCTCTCTCTTGTATGTGTTCCTGTAAGGACAATGTGAACTGAGTTTTAAGGAAAACTATCAGGACAAGTGACCAACTGTTTTCAGTGTGAATATGCATTTCTTTTTTTCACTTCCTTTCAGCCAGCCCCATTGTAACTCCATCACAGGAACTTACATCCCTCTCTGGAAAGGTGTTGCTGTAACTAATTTCAAACAGGATGATTTAGACACTGTTCACTTTTTCTTAATACTGACCTTATTGGCAGCCCTGAAGGGAATACAGCTTAGGAAGGCTACGTGTGAAAGCAAGCACTTCATCCCAGTGAGTAAAGATGGGAAAAAGCAGTGAGCTATCAACTGGCTCACGTAGACTAAATTCTTCTTACTTCCCTAGACGCTCAATCTATGAACAGAACTGCTTTTCAGGGTTATCCTGGGGAATAAGGCTTATTCAGATTGGGAAAAGGAGGAAGCGCCAATGCGCTACTGCACCTGGAGAAGCGTGTCACGTCACGTTGAGGAGTGCAGTTGGAAATTACTCATGTGTATTGTTTTCTGACACTGCACGTCCATCTGGACCAGGGATGTTTCCTTCAATCCTGGCAGCTCTGTTACCATTCTTCACACATGAATGTCAAAGGGGGATGGGAGCACGTGCCTCTGGCTCTTTCTCAGCCCACTGAGGCAGCAGATAGTGGAAGTCGAATGTTCTGGCATTGGTCTCATCCTAACCTTGACGTTGTTGCTTCCCCTCCATTCCCAGGAAGATTTTCTTGGTCGGTTTTGTGCTGCTCCCTTCTTGCAGCTGGAGCCGTTGTTCCTCTGGGACTTTCCTGGCATTCCCACAGCCTTTGCTTCTTGTATTTCTTTGCTTCTGAGGAAGGCTACTACAGCTCAGCCGGATTGTGAGCCTGGCTTTCAGGCTCCTGTCTTCCTTCCCTCCTTCTGTATAAATGTTTACGAGTGCCTGCTCTCTCTTCAGCCCAAATCACTGTGTGGCTTAAAGTAAGTAACCCACCAAAAGCACCGCGTTGCTTTGTGGCTGCAAGTTCTGTTTCCAGAATGGAATCTGAATCTTGCATTCCACAGTACAATTTAGCCATTCGCTTAAATGAGTAACTTTAATTAGCTTCAGTTAAAGCATCCATCTCTATCTCCTTCCACTCTTCAAAGAAAGACTTGGCTTGGAGGAAAGCAAGCCTTGCTTATCCCCTGGATTTGAAAAGTCTTCTGTCTCATGCTTCAAACCTCCAGGGAGTTGGAGAATCCTACCAGCTTTCTTAGCTGAGGAAATTGGTCCCTAACTGTGAAGTTGGTCCTAAGGCATGTTGTTTCTGAAGGGCAAGTTTTTTTTTTCAGAAGCCTAAAAATCATATTACAAATAAGGCTCTCCCACAGGAATCCAGTCCAACCTATGGTTCTAGATTCTGGCTAGTTCTTACTTGATGCATGTCCATGAATGTTGCTTTGCTTTTGACCTTAAGGCAGAACAGACCCAGACTGTTACCCCTGACTCCACCAACAACAATACCGTCTAGTGCTCTTCCAATCTGAATACTTTTAGCCGTCTGAAGACACATTTTTATTCATTTGCCTTTTTGTAGTGCTGGTTTTTATGACCTAGAAATTCCTGGCATGTTCATTTTTAACTCTGTGGCTTAACCTCTGTGTGTGCCATTATGGAAATCAATCTTTTGAAGTCATAAGTATGCTGCAGAGACCCATCACCAAGCGTTTATATGAATGATTTAGAATGGGGCTAAATAATTACATTTTGTGGCCAAAAGACTTAGCTTAGAAGTTAGAAGAATAAACCTTTTTGGCATTTCTTAAATATATATTAGTGTTATGCATCTTAATATAAATTTAACAATGTAAAGTCATTTCAGTAGCATACTGGAAGACTGAGAGAATCTGCCGACACCCACATTTAACTAAATTTGGCTCCTTAGGTATTAGGAAAGTAGCTGGTTAAATTTAAGTATGATTATCTGAGCCATTGACTGTACAGGACATTAAGAAGGATAGTGTTCTCACCCCTAGTGCCTCGAATATATTCACCAAGATCTACTTTCCAAATATGTCCCCCATCCCTGAAAAGTAGTAGGAATGGCATGGACAGGAACCCTGCTCTCATGGGTGGTTGTGCCATTATTTATTGAGCATCATTTACATAACTTACGATCTCTTTCCATAGCACCGAGCTATGATTTCTAACTCTACCCATAGAAGATCAACCAGGATGTGTGCCATTGTCAACCTGTCCACTGCCTGCAAGTGCCAATATGAGAAACTGGTGGGTCTAGCAAGCGGTCTGGACGTAGGGGAGGTCACATGGGGCAGCTGTGAGTGAATGGGAGAGAGCCAAGGCAGGGTGCAGTGCAGTGCTCAGCTTGTATCAGGTAAAACAAATTTCCACATAATCTCTATCCAATCACCAATTTCTGTGATGCTAATCTCATGGTGCACCGTCTCTTGCGTTGTTCTAAGTACTTGTGTGACAGTTTGCAGTCTAAGAAAGTCCTCTACTTGCTGTCACTTAGCATTGGAGACTACCCATTTCGAGATATTTTCTTGAGAGAAGATAGGAAAATACATTTTAGTTCACTGTACCCTTCTTGAACCAATTTATCTTGAAGTTGAGTGTCCAGGAGGGATTCTGAGGGCCTTCTCTTTCCAAAAGGGTCAAGGTTGATCTTTCTAAGAGGCTCTGCGCTGGCTCTTAGGGAAATGTCCTGCTGGTTGTTCTTTCTGGCTTTGCTTCATATTCTAGGCAGCCTAGCTTTAGTCCAGCAGCTACAGGCTCCGCCCCCTCAGCACTCCCCAGCATAGCCTTTGCAGATTACTTTCCGACTGTGCTTTTAATTGTTTTTCTGCTATGTGACTTGATAATCTTCCCTTTCCTGGTTATGGGATGCTACCATTTGTCACATATTCTTTTTATTATGCAACCCATTGAAGTTTATTCTAAATCTCCAGGTATATTTATATGTTATTTACATGGTGTTGTTTGATGCCCTTGTTTATTTTCCCTAGCGGGATTGTACATTTTTGTTGGAGGGTGGCAGATGTGCCTTTTCTTTGCATTCTTCCGCAGAGACCTTCACACTGACAATTTGAATAATCAAAAATATTTATGAAATAATGAATACAATGTTGATTATTTATTCAATTGTCTGCAATTTTTGTTGTCAACTTCAGCTGTAGTGAGCCAGTTAAGATTTGTTCTTTGTTTGAAATTAGCTGAGGATAATATGCTCATTGATTGATTGTTTTCTTACTTTCTTTTGACATTGAGGCAATTTGCCTCTATTCAATAATTCTCTACTCTTAATAAATGTCAAATCCTGAGGTAGACGTACAGACCTTGTAACTCAGCATTTAGGAGAGGCCAGGGCAGAACAATTTCATGAGCCCAGGAGTTCTTAGACCAGATTATGCAACAAAGTAAGAGAATATTAAAAAAAAAAAAAAAGAAAGAAAAGAAAAGAAAAGAAAAAATATACAGCTGTTGCAAAGAACATCCAGACTCTTAAGGAAAGACAGCAAAGTTGACCTAAACAAAGAGATATACTCGCCAACTGGCAGACAATGCTCAGAGAAGAGAAAACTAATTTGTATCCACCTGTCAGACACAGAGAGATCCTACATCATAAGGGTTGACTCTTGATAATTCTTGTGTAGGGTGTTGGGGTTTTTTTTCTTTTTAAAGTAGTGGTGAAATGAAAGATATTTAAAAAGAATGTTCGTAAAAATGAGTATAAAAATAAGGCCCTTGAATTTGTTGTGTTGCTCAAAACTTGTTTTCTGTTGAGTTAGATGCTAAGTGCTGTGTGGTGCTTTCAAAGTCACTGTGATAAATTATTAAGTATTTGTAATTTATTACGCACACCGGAGAATAATATATTGCAGTGTGAGCTGATGTCACTAAACAGCGCTGGCTAGAGCGCTGTCTGGATCCTGGGTGAGATTGTCTGAGGAACCAGTGGACTCATTAGTAACTCGCATTGCAGGAGGAGACCTGCTCCCTCCCTACGAGGGTTTGCTTTTCAATTGCAGATAGCAAACTGCAGAATTCTGAGCATGTGTTTCCATTATTCGAGTGTCTTAGTGCAACCTCTCTTTTCAACAGTGCTTAGAACAATTGGCCAATGTTTTTTTTAAAAAATTAATTGATTAATTAATTTTAGTAACTAAATAAATGAGAGACTTCAGTCCTTCTATTTAAACTAGATGTTTCCTGGAGATTCACTGAATATATGTTTGGCCTTTTGGCTTTATCCGTGGCTGGCATGAAATAGTAGTGATTGCTTTTGTTTGTAAACCTAGTTACAAGCTATATTTTCTGTTATGTGTAGTGTGATTTTATGAAGAATAATTCAAACTAAACGTGCAACAGCATGCTTTGGGTAAGGATTAATTCATAAAGCCCGCAGACATTACCATTTTTCATCACATCTTTGTAACTAGAGTGTTTTCTTCAGCTGAAATAAAGGACATTGTTGGATCTGTATGTGGAGGAGAAGAAGAAGAAGAAGAAGCCCTCTTACCTTTTCTTTCTATTGATTACAGGATGCCCTGCCCTGTGTGTGGTTTATTAGTTCTATTGTGCCTTACAGAATTTTAATTTATTTCACATTACTCCTAAAGAGACATTTTTATTAGTATATATTTTAATTAATGCTTTCTTCTTGGGTGTTCTCTATTTTATCTCCCCCAAATGCATTCAGAATCAGTTTTAATTATAGGCAAATTATTTCACCACCTTTGAGATCTTTCTTTAAGGGGTTTTAAAGTTTCTGTGCAGCCACACCAAGCAGTGAAGCTCACTGGAGAGGGAGAAAGAGAAAGGGGGGGGGTATGGAAAGGAAAGAAGGGGAAAGGGGGGGAAGGAGGGAAGAAAGGGAAGAGGTGTGTTAATGCTGGGTGGAAGGACATATGAGGAGCTGGGTTGCTACTAAGTGTGTACAAACACTGGGTACTGCATTATATGTATCAGACACGCCATTCTGTTCAAAGGTAGCTAATACTACTGTTATTCCCGCTAAACTGAGGAGGAAGCTGATTTAAAGAAGTCATATAGGTTTAGGATGGCAAAATGGCTAGTAAGTCAACATCGGCCTCTGCGCATAGTCTGTCTCTTAAAGGCTGTTGTCCCCTAAAGGCCCTTGCTCCCCCCATCTATCTAGCCTGAATCACTATGTGCTTTGCTTCAGGGAACCATATTTAATTTAGGTGAGGACGGGAGGACAGTTCCTTCCTTATTGTCTCTGTAAGTGAGAAGTTTCATATTTAAATTTTATATTATTGTTAAATAAGATAAGTGAAAGTACATAAAAATGCATCAATCATAAAAGTATTATTTAATTACCTCTCACATAGGTAAACATGTCTGTTAAAGTTCTATTTACCTCATTATTTTATTTTCACATTTTTCCCCCCCAGAGCTGAGGACCTAACCCAGGGCCTTGCACTGGTTAGGCAAACCCTCTACCACTGAGCTAAATCCCCAATCCTTATTTTTACATTTTAATTAAAATATAATAACACCACATCCTCCTTCTCTTTCTTCCCTCCAATTCTTCCTATTTCCCTCGCATGTCCCTACTGCTCTCAAATTGACAGCCTCTTTTTGTTTGACAATTATTTTCACACACACACACACACACACACACACACACGTAACCACAATCTGCTGTGCTCGTTTTTACTTTAGTGTGTATATGATTTCAGGACTGACTACTTTGTATTGGATAACGAGTCTGGGGGCTTATGCTCAGGAAATGCCAATTCTCCGTCTGTCAGCAGTTATTAGTTGCCTAGGTGTTGGCCCCTGTAAGATTTTTTCTCCTCTCGCATTACTGTGTTTATTGATACTGTCATGCTTATGGAGCTATTTTCATGAGAAGCAGTTTCCTGGCAGACTTCTTGGCATTCTGACTCTTAACAATTATTTCCTTGTTATAACAACATTTGGAGCTAGGAAATACAGATGAGATAAAAAAAAAAACCACTCATTAATCTGTCTTTCTGGGTCTCATTTACCTCAGTCAATATAATCTTTTTCAGCGCTATCCACTTACCTGAAAATTTCGTGGCTCCATTTCTTTTCTTTGTAGCTGGATGACATTCCACAGTATGTATGTGCCACACACATCCCTGTCCATGCAGCAGCTGGACGGCAGCTGAGTTGTCTCCTTGTTTTATCTACGCAAGCAGAACAGCAGTGAGCATGGCTGGGCAAGTGTGTGCGGAATAGGATGCTGAGTCCTTTGGATGTATGATAAGGAGTGGACTAGGTGGGTCACACGGTATAGTTACTTCCCGTTTCTTCCCCCCAAGCTGATTTTCAGGGTGGCTTGTCCACTTTGCATTCCCGTCAGTTGTTTTGCTGATCTTAGCCATTTTGATTAGCGTGAGATGACATCTGACTTGTTTTCATTTGCGGTTCCTGTATTGCTAAGGCTGATGAGAAGCCTTTGAGGTATTTCTTCTGTTGATGGCTCTGCTTAGATTCCTAGTCTTTTTTTTAAAATTGGGTCATTGTTTTCTTGACTCTTTTTTTGAGGTCTTTGCATATTCAGGGTATAATCTTCTGTCAGATACATAGTTGACAAAGATTCCCTTCCTTCTGTGACTTCCTCCTTCACTGAGTTGTTTGCTTGGCATCACAGAAACTTCTTAGTTTTATGACGTCCCATTTATCAGTTGTGAGACTTTATTCCCGTGCGAATGGAATCCCACTCAGGAAGATGTTCCCTGTACTCACATCATCTAGGTTGCTGCCTACATTTTCTTCTAGCAGTTTTAGCATTTTGGATTTCAAATTGAAGTGTTTCATTATTTTAAAATTTTCATATAAGTTTGAAATTCTGCTCTGCTCCAGAATGTTAGTCATGGGCCCCCGACGACTACGTTGATTAACTGAGTCTTAGGCTCACCAGGGAAGTTCTTTGTCTGCAGCCATTACTTGTAGCCAGCTTCTCACTGGCTTGCTCACACGAACCTAGTGAGTAGAACAGACAGGTCTTGAACTTGCGATCTTCCATCCTGGTCCTTTAGAGCAGTTAAGATAACAGGACTGGTTGCCATTTAAATTTAAATGAAACAAAATCAAAGGCTTGATTTGTTAGGTAACGGGGCTGTCTTTTGCAAGCTTAGTAGCCATACGTTGCTCCTGGCTACTGTACTGGATGAGGTTGCTGGGTATTGATCACTGTTATCTGCACAGAAGCTTCTATTGCCAGTGCCAAACAGGTCACAAATCACACTATTCCTTGCCAAACAAGGCAAAAATGATAGCTCGCTCATCTTGCTCATAAACTACCATAACTTTTAATTTCTTTCATGTTTACAGAATCAATATCTCATTTCTTTCTCTGTCTCCTTACTTACTTATGAATTACTTAAATTTAAACAAATACACTTCTCTCTTCCCTTTTTCCCTTTCCCTTGATTCAGCACAGCCTTTCCCTACTGAATACATGTGAAACCTGCTGCCAGAGCTCTTTAGGTGCATCAGCACCTTTGCCTCTGAGCAGCCTGTGTCTAGGTTTGCAGCCTCACGCAGTCTTTTCTGAGAGGCACAAGGGTTTGCTTAGGCAGCCGATCACACCAAGGTGTCCTGTCATTCTGCACAGAAGAGGAGTTCCTCTTCCCTCCTGCTTTCTCCCGCCTCCTCTCCCTCTGTCTTTTTCTTCCTTTTCCTTTCCTTCCTTTTCTCCTTCTTCCATTGTTCCTTCCTCCCTTTTTGCTTTCTGTATGGTGCTTTATTACATATTTGTCTGTTTGTACAAAGAGGATTCACAAGCACTGCAGAGACAGCAGTGTGCAGTATTCAATCCGATGCATCATACGACAGTCTTGGTTTTGTCTTATCTTTTATACCATTTCGACCGTGTCACTCATACTTTCTCAGAAGACATTGACAAGTCAAAGGTGGGAGAATTTGAAAAGTAACTTCCCAGTTTTAAAGAATTTATTATTATTATTTTAATTCTATTTGTGTATGTGTATCTGCACATGAGTGCTGGGGCCTGCAGAGATCCCGGGAGATCTGAGGTATCGGGTGGATCCCGGGAGCTGGGGTGACAAGAAGTTGTGAGATACCAAATGCAAGTACAAGGAAATGCATTCAAGTCTTTGGAACACGTGGTTTTAGCTACTGCAGTATCTCTACAGCTTAAGTCCCCAGCTTTTAAATGTCAGAATAAAACAAGATAGAAGGTTTAGTGAAGTAATTTCTAGAAGACATTGGACAGAGATCATTACACTTGTTCATCTGTTTATTAAGCCGGGAACCATGGACTTACAGGTCCCAAGAGCCTGGCTTTGCAGGTCCTTGGAGACACAGAGTTGGGGGCACATCTTTAACCTTACAGAGACAAAAGTCTGGGCAGAAGAGTTAGCAACTAAAAGGACAGGTACCATAGTTTGAGCGGGACACCTGGGCCCAAATCTCAAACTATGGCACCAGCCAATGACAATATAGGCTGTAAACTTCAAACCCCTACCCAGATCTAGCCAATGGACAGGACATTCTCCACAGTTGAGTGGAGAGTGGGGTATGACTTTCACATGTACTCTGGTGCCTCACATTTGACCATGTCCCCTGGAGGGGGATACCTGGTGGCACTCAGAGGAAGGATAGCAGGCTACCAAGAAGAAACCTGATACCCTATGAGCATATACAGGGGGAGGAAGTCCCCCTCAGGCACAGTCATAGGGGAGAGGAGTAAGGGGAAATGAGAGGGAGGGAGGGGAGAATGGGAGGACACAAGGGATGGGATAACTATTGAGATGTATCAAGAATAAATTAATAATAATAAAAAAGGACAGGTACAACGCAGCAGCAAGGTAAATGCTCTGGTGAAATGATTTTAGTCTCTGATGGTGTAGTATCAGATGTCTATTCAACACTTGAGGGGGCTGTACCCTGTGACGGTCTAGCCTATGGTGAGTCAGGCAGCACATAGTTAGATGAAGGGTCATATACACACACATGCCTTTGTGTTGCTGAGCAGGTGTGAGGCTAAGATGGGCAGGGTCGACAGAAGTTTGAGTATAGATTACATGCTATGCCACTGAGCTCAGATTTCATTTTGAAATCAGTGAAAGCATCCCATACGTATCTAAGCAGAGAAATAACATTCTCTGCCAGGCCAATATTTTGGACCATGTATGATGCCAACCACTGAAGTAGAGGCAGAAGAATTTCCTGTGGTAATCCACGTGAGGGATAAGGGTGTAGCAGAGACAGGAGGTCTGTCTGCAAAGAAATGGGGTTTGAAGCACTGGTGCCCCGTGACACAATAAACTCGGGTAATTACGCCCAGAGAGCAGTCTAGGGCAATTGGATAGGCCTCTCTGTTAAAACTATTGCTGCAAAAATATCTCTATGGGTGAAAGACTAGGCTATAGAAATGATATCTATCGTCCTTTTACAGGTCTGTGAGTCATAACTTAAAATTTTATTAACTTTCTGATCTCCTGACAACTTCAACTAATTATAATAAAGCACAGTAAGTCTGAAGTTTAGCATCTATAGAGTGCAGTGGGACACTGTTTCAGCAGTCACACTAGAAAGATGTTAAGCCTACACTTTTCCCTGTTGGCAGGACTCATGGACAATTATATACTGTTGCCAAGGGTATCATTTGGTATACATCGTTTCAAGGATTATTGTATTTTTAATGATGTGTGGTTGTCTGTATCTGTGTGAGTATGTGTGTGACATGAGTGCAGGTGCCTGTGGAGGTCACAGGTTTCACGTACCCTGAAGCTGGAGTTACAGACAGTCGTGAGTTGCTCCACGCGCACACAGGAAACCCAACTTGGGTCCTCTGGAAGAGCAGCAATTTGCTGAACTACTGGTCAATCTCTCCAGTCCCTGGTAAAAAAAAAGTCTTTTGAAGAACAACTGAGCATTATGTACTAAAATCTAACAATGTTTCCATCCTGCCATGAACTATGTCAAACAGAACAAACAGAAAACAGGACATGAGAAAATATCTATATCAATGAAACGTGTACCGCTTTGGCACTTAGGTCTGGAAAATATTGGTCATGATCTAAATGTCTAAAAAGCAAGGATGGATAGGTAAATTTCCTTACATCAGCTCTACAGAAGACGGGGTAGCGGAGAATATGTTGACTCTGTGAACAGTATGCTGTGTGGTGGCACACCATGTTTTGCTCAGAACCCAGGTTGCTTTTGTTTGCCTTATAAATAGGTTGGGGGAAACCAGACGAGATCATTCTCAGTGGCAACTTCATTCTAAGAAAGTACGTTTACACCCAGAATTACGGACAACGGGAGGTTTCTGCAGGCAAGGCCATGACGTTTTTAATGCTGAGATAGTAAGTGTACAGGAAACATACCTTCTCCATTTTTTGTTTAGCATTCATTCTTTATATTTCCATGCCTTGGTGCCTTGGTGATATTTTAATAATTATAAAAGAAAATAAAAACAAAGTCTTATTTTTGTTTCAAGATTGCATTGTTCAGCCCTTCAGGTTTTCCACAAGATGGCTTGCCCTTGTCCTTCTGGATCTAGAAGAGTTAGATATTTAATAATAGAAGCCACGTGCAGAGGTTCGAGCACTGCACTCTGCTTTCCAAAACTCCATCCAGCACCAAGCTCTCAGAAGCCCGCCCACAGTCTTGGAGCTATTTAATTTCTCACAAATCTGTGCTCATGTTGTGCTATGGCAGCCCTGCAAAAAGACCTTGAATCCGAACCAATCCTCAGGAAACAGAAGAAATGCATATTGTGAGCCCTAGAAAGGATGAGTATAGGGTTGTTTTAGATAGTTTTAGTTGTTGTTGTTGTTTTTAAGAGAAAAGGCCCCTGTTGCTGAAGTCTTGCTTGGGTGGCCTTAGATGTTAAGACACCTCTGGGAGCCACAGCCTTTCACCTTCCTTTTATCCCATCCAGTTTGCAGAGCCTTCTCCTCCCTTCATGCAAATCAAGGTCTTGCCGTCCAGGTCCAGGGTCAAGCAGACATTCACAGGAGACTTACTTTCTGGAAGCAGCACTTACTTGGTTTTGGATTTGTTCCTTTTACAGGGTCTTTTCCCCTCTAATTCCTCACTGAATTCCCACATATATTTTAAACTCCAGGAACTTGTGCCCATTAATTTCCTGCTCACAATACTATGCCCAACTTGAGCATGATAAGAACTTTATTCTTATTTTTTAAAAATTAAAATTTTAATTAAAATATTGCATCCTTTTCCCTTTCTTCCCTCAATCCCTCCCACTTACTCACTTTTAAATTCATGCCTTCTTTTTATTTAATTGATATATTTGGCAATTATATACATATATACATAAATATATTATAATGCATTTACATTATATATGCTTATATACATAAGAACAGCCCACTTAGTTTATTTAAAGTTGCTTGTATGTATGATTTCAGGGCTCACCATTTGATACTGGGTAACTAATTAGGGGGCTCTTCCTTGGGAGAGACTATTGTCCCAGCTCTTGGCATTCTGTAGTTTCCTGTTGTGCCTTGTCTAAGGGTGGAGCCGAGAACCTGATTTTTACTGAGACCATAATCTTTCTTTTTCTGAAAAGGAAGGGAGGGAAGGCAGAGGGGCAGAGGAAGGATAAGAAAGAAAGGAGGAAGAAAGGAAGAGAACTACAGTCTGTAGGCTTAGATTTTTCAAAACCTACTTTATTTAGGGCGCTTAAACACTTAAACCTCAGTTCTAGCCCACCAACCAGAGGAAGCAGAGAAAGAATGCTAATAGGAAAAGGGGTTGTGAACCTGTTTAGACACAGTTCCTTCAGCCAGTTCCACTCTGCGCTGTCAGGATAGCAGCTGTCCAGTCCCATGGCCAGCAGCAAGCAGCACAAGAATCCATAGAGGTGGCTCGATCCAGCAGAAACAGCAAGGCTCTGTGGTATTGGCATTAGTCCGTGGAAGTGGCCAGGATTAGCTGGAGCACCACAACAAGTTCTCTGGGATGTTTCTCTCTGTGAAGTGAAGACCAGCAAAGTCCAGGAAAGAAAGGCTAGTGAATGGTTGCGTGACCTAGAAATGCCACAAGCCTCATCTGACTGTCTGTGACTTTCTTACACTCCTTCTCACACACCCTCTCACGTGTCTGCTCCCAGCAAAACATCACGTGCCCTCTCTTCCAGAAAAACATCAAGTGACTGCTCATAAGACAGCTTTCAGCAAATGGCACCTGACATATCGAGTCTGCAAAGAAACCAGAAACTTCTACTTCAGTGGACACAGGTTCATGGAAGGGGCAAAACTATTGTTCTTAGTAGACAATGCAAATACTAGTTTCCTATACCCATTGTGTCAGGGATATTGGGGAGACCCAGAGGGACTGCATGCTCTAATCCCTGTCATAGAATGACAAGACACAGGGGGAGAACGTAATGCATTTTGAGCTGTGTGACTTTCCTCAGTTTTATGCTCAAGTAGTGTTATAAAATCTGAGACTTAAGATGAATATTTATTATTTGGTATTAAAATGAAGCAATATCTTATGAATCTAATTCCTTCATTTTTCCTATCAGTTGGATAACATATTTTCTTAAGATCAAGATCTGGTCTTCAGTCTTCTGCCTGTTAAGCTGCTCAGTACTCTGCATGAGGTGTCCCTCTCCTCTCTTCCTCCTCTTCCTCCTCCTCCTCCTCCTCCTCCTCCTCCTCCTCCTCCTTCTTCTTCTTCTTCTTCTTCTTCTTCTTCTTCTCTCTCTCTCTCTCTCTCTCTCTCTCTCTCTCTCTCTCTCTCTCTCTCTCTCTCTCTCTCTCCTCTCTCCCCTCTCCTTTTCTCCTGGTAAGTGCTGAGGGCCTGAGGGATCTCCTCATTCTCCATGTGGACTGGAAATAGGAGCCCATTTGGTGCTGAAAAATAAATCATTACAGAGTCTTTCTGGAACACTGAGAAGTAATTAATTCCAGATTCCCTCAATGTATATCATATATTTAAAGCTACATATGGATATGTTCCTATCACAGACTAATGAAATCTGTGATTTATTTCTCACATATGATTCATCAGGTTTCAGTCTAGGCAAGTTAGCTAAAATTTGACAAAAAACCTTTTTCAAACCTTCCTCTCTCTTCTTGGAGCAACCTTGTCAGGATTTCCAACTCTGAGTGGAGGGCTGTGGACGACAGACCCTGGCATATTTCCTCATCTTTTGAATTTCTACAGAACACCTACCAGATTAGAGCCTTGTTTACTGACAGCTATAGATAACTGACACCAATGCTCTGCCTGCTGTTAACCTGCTGGCTCCTCCCGTGCTCCCCTCTACCCTGCTACCATTTTGCCAATGGAACTTCACTTTCTTTATATTCCTTGAAATGCTTATATAATACTACTTGGGTAATATTTGTCTGTATGTGAGGCAGCTCTTATTTATTTACTTTTTGGTCCTAACAAGAGAAATAATAGTGAATTTCAAATAGAACCAGATAGAGTACCAGTTGTTTAATGTCAGTGATATAATCCTATGTTGTTAAAAGTAGTTTTTACACTTGCCTATGATGGCCCTGAGTTTGAGTCCCAGTCCTACTAAACAGAAAAAAAAAAGAACCAGTTACTGATACATCCAAAAGGTGTCTTCAGAGTTTAAACATGTAGCAGCTTGTAGACAGGTTAGCAGTGGGCACCATGAGAAGCTGACTATTTAACCATGAAAACATAGACTGTCATGTGCTCTTATTTTGCTCAGTATATACTATTGTCTGGGTTCTGATCGTAAGTAGGTTGAACAAGCATCTTCTATGCCACTAACCAAAAACAATCAATCAATCAATCAATCAATCAAACAAACAAACAAACAAAATCATACAGGCACAAGTATAAATACACAGGTTTTTTTTAAAAAAAGAAACCCACTTAGAGAAAATATAGGACTCAAATCATGTGGCCATCTTGAAGCTCTTATGACTTAACAAAGCAATGTGGATTTTTTCTTAACAAAGCAAATATGATTGTTTAACATAAGTAACATCATATACAGTAAGCTGTACTTGATAAAAAAATTTGCCCCACTGCTCTCACTTGATCTAATTTCAGAAAAAGATTGTCTTTAGTACCACTATTTTGTTGTCTCCATATTTTTACATAATATGTCTATACTGGACTTTTGTTTTATTTTAAGACTTGGTCCATATTATAACATGATGACTTAACTCCCTGCAATACACAGATTGAAAACTGACAGAGGGAAAGACAGAAACACACACACACATGCTTAGACAAATATATATCTATATGTATATATCTATGTATGTATCTTCTCTTCTGAAGGTCCTAGTGATATTCTGTAAAATTTTGCTTTAATTTATCTTCAGTGGTTATATTGTTACAATTGCACACATACTGCTACAGCTGGTCTAGATATTATACTAAAAATAACTTCCTCCTTATACAGAATTTGGGTTTTTTGGAATTAGCCATCTTGCTTTGTCATATGCTTGCTTCTTATGTATCTATTGTTCCTTCATACCCTAGCTCTTACAGGACCACACAATTCTTTTGGTACATCTAAGCATCCCTGAACAAACAAACAAGACCAACCAACAATTCTGCTTCTCTTTTACTTGGAGAGACTCCTTGAATCTTTTATCTGGATCCCAAGTTGATAAAACTTAACACACTGACCTCCCTTGTCATCACTTTGAGAAATCCCTTTTCCTGTTAGGTAGACTTTGGGTTTTCTGTCTAGTTTTCTTTTTGTTTGGATGACATCTATTCTTCAGAAACATTTCAATAAGTATGCATAGGAAGTAATTCTTTATCCGTGTGTAAACTTGACTTTATTCTATCCACATATCACATGATTTGTAGTTTAACTGACTCTCTGTTTGTCTGGATAGAGCACATTTTTTCTCCTGATTTTGAAGGTGTTGAACCACTTGTTATTGTTTGACGTAAGTAGAGCATCTTAGCTTAGGGAACTGAAGCAAAATAGAGCGAACTGTGTGGTTTAAACCACAAATACAAATTTTTCAGTTTTTAAAACTTTAAATGCAGGATCAGGGTCCCAGTGAAGTCTGCGTTTTGGTGATAGTTATTTCCTAGACTACAGATGTCTGTGTTTTCACGTGGTTCAGAGAGAGAGAAATCTAGACCATTCTCATAAGAACTCTAAATCCAGTTTTTGCAACCCAACCACCATGGTTTAATCTGAGTTTAGTAACCTGTCAGTGTCTCTGCTTGTGAATGACCCCAGAGGGCAGGGCTTCAACATGGCAGGAGTAAGTGACGTAGAAAATGAAGACTAGCAACCGTAGCCGATTTATAGCACTCAGCCAGCACGCACAACAGGAAGTCTTCTTTCTTTCACTACTGTAGCATTTGAAGAGTTAATTTTTGTTTTTAATTGTGTGTGTCTAAGTATGTGGACATATGCATGTGAGTGTGTCAGATCTGCTGCAGTAGGAGTTCCAGGCAGCCGGGGGCCACTTGAAATGGCTTGTAAACTAAAGTCTGATCTTCTGCAAGGCTAGTAAGTTCTAATAAGTGCTAAGCGTCTCTCCAGCCCTTAAAAGATTTAACCTGTATTTTTAATTGTGTGTATTTGTTTGTGTGTTGGTATATGCTAGTGTGGTTATGGGTAGAGGCCAGAAGAGGGCATCAGATCTCCTGGAGCTGGGCTTACAGGTGGTAAGCAGTGACCTGTCCAGCGTTCCTGCTGACCAGAGCTGGAGTCCTCTGGAAGAGCAGCCAGGAGTCTTACTCAGTGGGCCGCCTTTGGAGCTTCTAATTATCCCCTTTTTTGTTGTTGTTGCTGTTTCCCATTACTGAATCTCAGACTTAACAGAAAGAAAATAATTGGAAAGGCTCTGAATCTGCTGACTCCATTTTTGGGCTTTTTAAAGGGACTGTGGTGGAGGAGGTAAGGACAAGGGAACAGGATAAATAATTGCGAAAAGGTTCCCCTTTCTGAGAACTAGGGGAGGAACGGGGAGGGCATGAGATCGGGAGGTGACAAGGGAGGGGGATGTAAAGTGAACAAAGAGAGAGAGAGAGAGAGAGAGAGAGAGAGAGAGAGAGAGAGAGAGAATCGTGGAAAGAAAGTGTGAAGATGAGATGATGAAGCCATTGTTAACAAAGAAACAAAGCCAGGATGGACAGACCTCCATGGAGATGTCCTCAAGACTGTCCCTTGTGACTCCATACAGTCAGCTCTCTGTCCTGCACTTCCTTCATATTAGATAGTTTTTCCCTCTGGGCTCTCTGATGGGGTTGAAGACTAGATAGCCACAGTATTAATATAAGTTTAGTTTTAAAAAATGATACAAAAAAACCTTTAGACTTTAGGATAAGAATCAGTAGCATAGAATAATGGAATAATTTCTTAAAAATTGTTAACTACAAGTGGACTGGCCCTTACAAATGTTGACTTAATGGATAATTCTTATTTTGTTGTATAGAGCTTATTTTATTAAATAGAAAGGAGGAGATGAAGGAAATATAAACCTGTTTTAGTTATAATCCCAAGTGTGGGATCGGAACAGTCTTGTGAGAACAGGTGAGGTTAATCCACTAGAAGGCAAACCACCTCATGCGTGAGCTTGATTGTTGCCAGGTGAAAAGATCTGTGGCCAGACTCTGGGAGGAGGTATATAAATGAGCCCAGAACTGGAGGAAGGGCTTTTGGAGACTTGGGATAGTTTTGGCTGTTCATCGCTGCACTTCAAGATGCTCCTAGAGAGAACTGCTTGAGGGAAGGCTTTGGGGCTCTGGCTCCTGCTGAGGTTCTGGGTTCTAGTTACTCCAGGTTCCAGCAGAAGAAATCCTGCTGATTATGCCAGGAGAATCGCTCCTCGGAACTGATATCCTTATGGTTTCTTTACTTTTTTAAATCCTCTTTTCCTATTGTTTTGGTTAGTCGGGTTATAAGGGACATACGGTCGGTTAATAAGTTCATAATAAAATATATTGGTCAAGAAAACTAAACTTTCAAATGAACTCTGGTGCCCCATATTTGACCATGTCCCTTGGATGGGGAGACCTGGTGGCACTCAGAGGAAGGATATCAGGCTACCAAGAAGAGACTTGATACCCTATGAGCATATACAGGGGGAGGAGGTCCCCCTCAGTCACAGTCATAAGGGAGGGGAGTAAGAGGAAAATGGGAGGGAGGGAGAAATGGGAGGATACAAGGGATGGGATAACCATTGAGATGTAATATGAATAAATTAATAAAATATATTTAAAAAAAGAAAACTGCTTCCCTATATGTAGTATTTCTTAAAGATTTTTCTTGGGTTTAAACAAGTGAGCCGATCTTTTCAGTAGAGGAGGAAATGCTCCTTTGGTGCACTTGGTACACACTGGATAGGGTTGCCGTGGTCATGGCCACAGAACATGCACTTGAGGAGATGAATGCCGCGGCTGGTCATTTAGCAAGAGGACCCTTCCTTTTCTTTTTATGGTCAGTAGGTGGCTCTTTCCTCTGAGAGGCAAAGAAGAAGAAGAAAGATATAATTAAAGCCAGTCTACCTTGTGCTGTCTTGAAATGTTGGTTATGTTATATGCTTAAAGAAATCTTAATAAAAATGTCAGTTAAAAAAAAAAAAAAGAAAACTGAACCGACAGTCCCTCATGCTCACTTCATTTTTAACTGAACTGTCAAGGGACCATAGCTACTGACTATAGTTACTTAGCACCTGGTACAGGTTCTAAAACTCTTAGAAAAGTTGCCTCTTAAGTTACCCAATTGTACCCTGACTCAGGAAGCCACGATTTAGACTTTAGACTTGGACGCGTTTTCTGTTTCTTCTACTTGTTTTGCTGTGGGCTTTAAGAAACTAACTTATTGTATTTTACATGATGTTCTATTCCCATATTAGAACTTACATAATTCGCAGTACTCATGGGAGAGAGAGTATGTGGTATTCATAGAAACACAAATGTTGAAACTGAAGGGAACTTTGAGTTCGTCTCCCCAAGTATTCTTTTTACCCAAAAACAGATTTATGAGCTGAAAAGTTGTGTGTCCTCCTCAAGGTGAGGAAAGGGAGCAAGTGATTCTATGGCATTCATAAATTTGTCGTAATGCTAGAATCCGGGCTTCTGTTATGACATTTATATTTCCGTATTTGTTTCTTGAAGCTGAACTGCTTTTCATTTATAGATACTTACATGCCATATATATGGCTAAGCCGTAATACATTTGTAAAGAAAATGAGTTTGATCTAGGAGTCACTTCATGAGTGGAAATTGTAGAAATTATATTACAGAAATTATATGTATAAGGCACCAAATTATTGTCTCTTTGTTCCCTGCAGCTCTAAGGAGTTTTTATTTTTGAGCTTGGATGATGAAATTGTTAAAAAACTTCACAGTTTTTTACCCTAGGAAAGCCCAGAAAAACCAATATAATTAATATATTTTATATAATATATAATATATAATGCTAAATATTGTTAACATAGTAGGTATAGTTTTAAAACACTGACGGGGTACAAATATTTTGGGATTCCGTGAAAGTATATTTGACAGTCGATCCATAAATTATGCAATTTTGAACTAGGGCCCATTTATAGAATTTATAATAACAGGAGTACATCTTTTTAAACTTAGAAGTTTTGCTATGTTGCAGCATTAAGCTAAGGCCATTGGAGGTAGAGAGAGCTGCATGGATGGTTGTGATTAGCATTTATTAAAACCAGCTGAGCCCTTGGTGCTTATCACTTGTACTTTGCCAGTTCCTGTTCAAGGAGCCATTTTAAGGCCTAGTGATGTGCTCCGTACTCCTCCACCTCCAGGTGAGTTATCTCTTCTTTATCATGGAACAGTGCAACTAAATACCCCTTAATATATAAATGATGAATATTTATTATAGTATATTAAAATTATTAATGACAATGAGGGATGCCATCACGTCTATTAGAGATAGATTTTTTTATATATTTCTGAATGCTGAATTAATCAAAGGGGCTTTCTTTTGAAGTGTTTTCTGACATGTGATCCTGGCTCAGGCCATGGTACCATGTACAGTGGCTCTGATCATGCATTTCCAAGGCACAGGCAGGAGCCAGAGGATCTTATTAACCAGGTGTCTCTCTCTTGGTGCTGTGTCCCTAAAATGCAGTGTACTGTAGTGAGCACTCTTCACACCAAGTTTGACTTGATGTGACTGGATTTGATCGTACGTTGTATTTTTTCCCTGAGCTCCTGAAGGTGGGAGGATGCATCCTCTTCCTGTTCTAGGCTTCAGATTCCAACACAGTGCTCTGAGTGTTTGAGGAGCTCGGCTAAGGCCCTGTGAGTGATGGCAAGCATCCTTGGTTTTGTCTGTAGGGCACCTGCAGAATAGTCTTTGGTGGGGATTTTGGTGGATGTGAGTTCTTCTCAAACTGAACTAGATCTAAAAACACTTTTATTAAATGTATAGCATTTCAGTGTTCACGTTCTCACTCTATCCTCTCTTCCACTGATATTGTGTTTAATTATATATGCCAAGCAGATGCAGTGGCCACGGAGACAGTTACTGAGAGGCAGGAGCAGAGTGCAGTGTCTGTGCTTAGCTGTCAGGGTGGTGTTTGTGAGGCATATAGTCGACAGCACTAGCTATGCAGTCTTGTGCAGTTTCTTGCAAAAGGAAATTGTAATGTCTGCCCACTTCCTCAGAGCAGTGTGATATTAGAAAAGCGAAGTGAGATGTTAAAACATGACTCACTTGTACTCTCTATTCAAAAACATTATTTTTTCACTTGTTCTAAAATGAATCCTTTAAGGAGAAAATAACAGAGTTAATATGTTTAGGGTGTGATTTCTTGCATCTCTAGCTACGAATTACCGTCTATTTTAGATAAAACTTGGTCCAGTACTTATTTTTTAAAAAGAATCCTTTAAAGAATGTCCTTGCCAGACGTTTGTTATCTAAAACATTCCATTATTAACTCTTCTCTCCTTTAGGTGGCTAGAACCCAAGATGGTCTCTATAGAATTGTGTATTTAATGCCCTCATAGTGCAGCATGTCAGCACAGACCAACCTCTGTCGTAGAAAATGGTCTTGCTATTGCCAAGAGTAAACCTCCAAGGCACTTGCGGGGGCTCGGTTGAAATATAGAAATTTTGTGCCTCTGTTTGTTCCATTTGTTCCTTTGTACCTGCTGTACACTAGTCACAGTGGGAACCGCGACCTTAAAGCTGCTCAACTAAATGAAAATGATCTCTCCCTTCTCAGTCCCTCCTTCTCTAAATTGGGACTGTCACCCCCACTTTGAGTATATGTTGAAATACATCCCTGAACAAAGACCACTGGTTGAAAGTCAGTATGGAGCTGCATTGAGAGCCAGAAAAAAAAAAGGCAGCTGATCCTGAATGCAGGATGCTCAGGGTTTGTAGTCTCTCATTCTTTGACTGAGATGCTACAGAGTGACCTATTTGGTTTGGGAGAGGGGAGAAGTTCAGTGGTGTATGTATGTGTGTGTGTGTGTGTGTGTGTGTGTGTGTGTATGTTTGTATGTATGTGTATGTTTGTGTATATGTGTATGTATGTGTCTATGTGTGTATGTGTGTGTATGTGTGTATGTGTGTATGTGTGTATGCATGTGTGTGAATGTGTGTATGTGTGTGTATTTAATATTCCTTGCCTTCTCTTGATAGACCATGACTTTAAGGGATGGGTATGCTTATCTATGTATTAGATCAGTCCGTGGTACCATGGAATGGGATGCCTTGTTTATTTATTGGCACCTCACCTATACACAGTGAATGACCATATCGTTAGGTTTCATGGCCCCTAGCAGCACGCTGGTTTGTGGACTCTGCGATGTCAGAAATCTTTGGCATAGTGTTCACTGACATTACCCCTTATGTGAAGGTATCTGATATGTATCATGCACAAAATATTTGTCAAATCCCCAAGAAAGAGCAGAGATGATTAATGTCTTCCTTCCCCATTACTAACCCACCTGATGGAATTTTGTGATGAATTTCTAAGCTAAGCCACTGATTCTGAAATGGACACGGTGCAAAGTCTCATGTTGTTTCTCCTTTAAATCCAGAGTGGATGAGGAATTTAAGCAATGCTCATTTTGATTCAGTACTGTCTTTGGCATAATGATTTTCCCGGGCAATGGGCTGGAAAATGTGAACTTTCTCTTCCCTGGGTCTGTTCATAGTGGGCACTTGAGCATGTAGGAAGTCTGAGGCTGTCCTGTCATATTGTTGGCCTCAGTGTTTGGAGCCCTACCTCACAATCGCACAGAACCAACTGGGCAAAAACAAAATTCCAAAATATTGTCTTAAAGTACACACAAAACATTAATAGAACTCATTTTAACCCAGTTAAGTGGTATGAGCTGTTTTCACCTCACACAGGATCTGCTTGCTGCCTGCTTCTGTGAGAGCATCAAGGCTGGATATCTGTGTGTGTTCTTCTCTTTCTTCCACCTCATCTTTGCATCCATTCCTCCACACCACACCTTACTCAGCCTCATGGACTTTGACATAGGGAAGAGATTTGTAGGGAAGGTCCCGCTCTATTCCTCCAGCCAGCCACGGGCTCTGTAATAGGCTGTGGTAGTGTTGGCCTGGTATAAACACTGATTTGGGGAGTCTGATTTGTTCCAGTCAGCTTGCAAACTGGACTCTCACTCAGGGCGGACATGGAGGCTGGCAGTACCAGGGGCCTGTGAGCTTGTCTAATGGAGTGTCCCTGGCGCGCTGATGCAGGGAACCTTTGGGAATGCTCACAGTCATCTCTCAAGGGAGTTTCTTCTCTTACTGCACTGCTTCTCAGGTTTTAAGAGTCCGAGAGTACAGGGGGAGGAGGTCTCCGTCAGTCACAGTCATAGGGGAGGAGAGTAAGGGAAAAATGGGAGGGAGGGAGGAATGGGAGGATACAAGGGAGGGGCTAACAATTGAGATGTAATATGAATAAATCAAAAATATATTAAAACACAAAAAACTAAAACAAACAAATAAACAAACAAACAAAACAAAACAAAACAAAAGAGTCCAGGACAGAATTTCATGGAAGAAGGAGTGGAAGAGACAGGGAGGGGATAAAGAGCGGGGGACGGAGGAGGAGGAGGGTAGATTGAGGTGCAAGTTCACCCGTTTAATCCACGTTAGTAAAGATAGCACTCTTCCTTCACAGTGATGTGTGAGATAAATCTTCCCTCTCACCCAGTGCGTTCTGAGCTGACAAACTTCCCAGTTTTTCCATGCTGTGCGCTTTCCTGCTAAGTCCCAATTGTGCATCACATGAGGAGGTGAAAATACAGTTACAAAAGGTGTGGTTACACTTATTTGAACCCTAGAAGGAATTTTATACAATTTCCATTAAAGGGCCAATTACAGCATGTCAAATTGTTATTTTATTTACCTCTTGAGGAAGATACAATGAAATGATGCCATGGGTATTTATGGTGGAATTCATGTGCTTCTACTGCGTTTAAAAATGAACATAAAGTACTCTGGGTACTGTGCTTTGGTCATTCATACAAATAAATAATAGTTGAGTGACTATGGTATTTGTTAAATTCTTAGAACACACTTCAAACTACCAATAATTTCTTATTGGCATACAATCTAATAGCTTAAACTGATAGGCTTTTTAACAAGTGGTGAAGGAATAACTTTTGTGCATATTTGTTTGTGCCCTCAAACCAGTTTACCATATAGATTCATCAAGTTATATCATCAGGCTGGGTGTCATGGTGCATGCCTGAACCCTCAGAACTTGTAAGGCACTGAAGGTCATCTTTAGTATGTAATAAGTTTAAGGCTGGCCTGGGCTATAGGAGACACTGTCTCAAAACTGTTCTACTCGCCCATATTTATAGGATTTAATTTAATAGAAATTATGAGCTAACTTGGTATAGTATCATGAAACAAAATGGTGGTTGTGTTGTTTTTATTGTAAAAATTACACTTGCTATTCTGTGCATGGCTTTGTAAGTAATTTCATTCTAATAACTTAATCCTCAATTCCTATCACAGTTGGAACTTGGTACTGTGGCATTGTTTTTACTCCCACATACTATACCATTAATAGAGGTTTGTGTCTCTATCAAAAATAAGCAATATCTAAAACCAAACCTTTATCCCTTCAGATTGTTTTAGCAAAACTTCTTTATCAAAATGCTTAGAAGTTTTATAGTCCAATTCTCTTATCTATGATGGTTACAATTTCAGTTTTGGGCTGTCTGTAGAGATTGCCTTTCTTTGTACTATAACTCTCCTTTGCAAGAAGATTTTGACATTAAACAATAAAATTTTGTTAATACTCTGACAATAATATAATTTAAAAGATACAGCATCTCTATTTCCCTTTATGTTTTAATTTGTATATCATATGAATCACCCTTCAAGATCACCAATCAGTGAGGCACCTCTTGTTCCTGCTTCTGAGACCTGTGTGATTAAACATATGTCATCTTTCAGCCCCTTGAAGGACTTCTCTGGCTGCCATGTGCATCCCCATGTAAAGCCACCTTCAACAATGCCAGAATGGTACATACACGACGACCAATTGTATCGGTCAATAAATAGAACATCCCACATGCATATGTATGCTTGAAGGGATTTAACATCAGATATTTGCTTCTATACACAAATAAACTTCAGAGTCTCTCAATATGTCACTTGCAAGTTAGAGACCCAGCAAAACCTATGCTATAGCACTAAGGCCTGAGAACCAGTGGTCCTCAGGGCAGACGGTCAGTTCAAGCTGCCAACCCAAATCAATTCCACCTTACTCCACATGTTTATTGTAGCTTGGCCCCCAATGGATTCGGTGATGGCAGAGCACACTGGGGAGGACCAATTGATTTACACAAAAATCCCCAATAGGAATACTCATAAATAATGTTTAACTAGCTGTCTGGGTATCTCATGGCTTAGTCAAGTTGACCCATAACACTGCCTTAATTTATATGGAAACTTAATAGCCTGGCTTCTTTGGCTCATTTCAAAGTTCACTCTCAGCTCATAATTCCCTGTGGTGTTAGGACTTTGGCACTGGGCCTTGGTGAGTTAGACTTTTTCTCTGAGCAGTCCTGAGTCTCCTGGTAAGGCCACCATGGCAGTTTACGGGTATTTCAAACTCATTTTGAAGGTTTGTGTTCTGTAGCGCCTAACCTGAAGCAGTATTATCTCAACACTCCAGATTCCAGCTCCTAAGAAATTACAACAAGCCTTTCTTTAATTTTTACCAATGCCGTGAAATTATTTCAATCCTTTCCTTCGTAAATGAATATAAAATAATTGAAGTATTGTATTAATCCTTCCCACAGGTGGGAATGTATCACAACTCCTTGAGCTGCCTTTAAATTGTGCTGCAGAGAAACCATGTGAGAAGAAGCCAGAAATGATTCCCCAGTAACGTGTGTGTGTGTGTGTGTGTGTGTGTGTGTGTGTGTGTGGACCTATCCTAAGAGTGAGTATGGCTAGACAGCAATACTGTGTGTTGCACCTCTTCATTTGTCACGTGACTCATTCCTAGAAGGTTGTCTTGAGAAGAATCGTAAACCATCCAGAGCCTTAGTGAGAAACACTTTTCTTCCTCTACCATTGTAGGGCACGGCTATCTAGCAACTGACAAAGTCTTGTGCGTTGCTAATGCATTTCGGTGCATTCTCTCTGTATCAAATAAATAAGAAAAAGAACCCTGTCTGTATTCTGCATAAATTCCAAGTTCCTGGATATTATGATTTGTTTTCTTATTCAAATTATTTTCTCTTTCATCAAGAAATTTCACAAGTCATCTTTTAGTCAGTTTGTATATTTTCTTTTTTTGTTACTAGATTTTTAAATTTATTCAGATTACATCTCAATTGCCATCCCATCACTTGTATCCTCCCGTTCCTCCCTCCTTCCCGCTCTCACCCTATTCCCCTCCCCTAGGTCTATGACCAAGGGGGACCTCCTCCCCCACTATATGGTCATAGGCTATCAAGTCTCATTTTGGTAGCCTACTTATTCTTTCTTTGAGTGCCACCAGGCCTCCCCACCAAGGGGAGATGGTCAAATATGGAGCACCAGAGTTCATGTCTGAGCCAGTTTGTATATTTTCTTAAATTTAAATTAAAAATCTTTTTGAGAATTTTCTATATGAATATGTTATCCTTGGAATTTACACAGCTCCCTTTTTCCTCTGCAATTCTTCCTATGACCCCCCCACTTCCTGTAAAATTTTTATGACCTTTTCTTTTATTATTATTGACACACACACACAATCTGCTGAGTCCATTTCCTGTTGCTCATATATATGTAGGTGTTTACTACATATATATGTAGGCTGGTCACTTGGGATTAAATCACCTATCAGGGTCTTATCCTCAGAGAACACTGAATCACCTTCTTTCAGCCAACATTAACTGCCTGCAATTCCATCTTTAGGGTTGGGGCTATCTGAAATTTCTCTGAGTTCCTGTATGAGAGTATATAACCTGGAGCAACTCATTTATATTTTGTGACAGTAAATTCCACCTACGTTTGCTTTGGTCGAGTCTTGGAGCCTTTTTCTTCATCTTTGCTCTGGCTCCATGGAGTCAATGTGGGGACCAGAAAAGGAACTTTTCTCTCTGGTGTTCGGACCCTATACAGTTTTATGATCACTGGCTGATATGGTGGGTGGTCATGATACCTTTACACCAGTTGGATTATTTTATGAGAATCTGAGTACCAGGTTGATATTGGAGACTCTCAGTGCACAGAGCGGTCTCATCCTTTTCACAGCTGTGGGGTTGGACATGATGGGGAGGCGGGGAGTTGAGGAGGGGTTGATGGTGTGGGCTCCCAGATGCAGAAGCCACAGCTCTCCATCCACAAGCAATACCTGAAGCTCAACATGTTTATCATAAGCAACTGAATAGAGAGGTAAGGTTATTGCAATCAGCTGAATCAGTGGGTGGGTTTGCATACTGTGCAGGTTACGTTTAGGTCAACTTGACATGAGCTACAGTCATCTGGAAGGAAGGAACCTCAATTGAGAAAATGCCTACACAAGATCAGGCTGAAGGACATATTCTTAATTAGTAATTAATGAGAGGCAAGGGGCAACCCATTGTGGGTGGTGCCATGCCTGGGCTGATGGTCCTGGGTTTATAAGAAAGAAGAGTGAACATGGTATGGGGAGCAAGTCAGTAAGCCAAGACCCTAAATTGCCTGTGCATTAGCTCCTGCCTCCAAGTTCCTGCCCTGCTTGAATTCCTGCCACCATCGATGAACCATTATACGGAACTGGAAGTGAAGTAAACACTCTCCTCCCCAAATTGCTTTTGGACACATCACAGCAATAGTAATTTTAACTGGGACACTTACAGATAACAGGTTTGTGGTATCTATTTGGATATTACAACAGCCTCTGAAGGGGAACTGTCTGCAAACTGTAAGGGGAGAGAGAGCTATGGTGGACATTTTCTTCACACACTATCAACATTTGCGTTGCATTCTAGGCTAGCCCCGGAAAGGAGATTGCAAGTGATTCCCGGCAAACTTTTACATGAAGCAACGTGTGATTTAAAAAAAAAAAACTTTTCCATCATAGTTTGCACCATTAATACTTTGAATAGTATTTTTGTTGCAATTCTATCATTATTTTTAAAAGTCAAATTTTAGTTAAAATTTTATTACATTTTTGTTTCTTTTCAATTTTTTTATTAATTATTTACTGACCACTGCTTCCTCTCCTCCCAGTCTTTCCATCCCCTCCCCTTTGCTTTCTCCTCAGATAAGGGGAGGCCTCCCACCCCAGGGATAGCAACTCCCCTTGGCATATCAGGTTGCAGTAAGACTAGGTGCGTTTTCTTCTCCTGAGGCTAGATAAGGCAGCCCAGTTAAGGGAAAGGACTCCAAAGGCAGGCAACAGAAACAAAATCAGGAGACCCTGCTCCTCCTGTAGGGAGCCCCACATGAAGTCCAAGTTGCACAACTGTTACATGTGTAGAGGGCCGAGGTTTGTCCCACGCTAGCTCTCTGGTTAGCAGTTCAGTCTTTTAGGGTCCCTATGGCCCAGGGTTAGTTGATTCTGTAGTAGTAGTAGTTGTTGTTGTTGTTATCTCTCTCTCTCTCTCTCTCTCTCTCTCTCTCTCTCTCTCTCTCTCTCTCTCTCCCTCCCTCCCTCCCTCCCTCCCTCCCTCCCTCCCTCCTCTCTCTCTCTCTCTCTCTCTCTCTCTCTCTCTCTCTCTCTCTCTCTGGTGTCCTTGACCTCTCTGGCTCCTTCAAGGCTCCCTGCCACCTCTTCCACAGGGTTCTCCAAGCTCTGCCTCATGTTTGGCTGTGGGTTTCTGCATCTGTTTCCATCAGCTGCTGTGTGAAGCCTCTCAGATGACAGTTATGCTAGGCTCCTGTCTGAAAGTATAGTGGAATGCCATTAACAGTGCCAGGGGTGGGCTCTCATAGCATGGGTCTCAAGCTGACACCCATTGGTTTTCCCTTCTCTCAATTTCTGTTCCATCTTTACCCCTGCGCGTGCTGTTGCAGGACAAGTTTGGGTTGAAAGTTTTGTGGCTGTGTTGGCGTCCCAATCCTCCCAGTGGAAGTCTTGCCCAGTTATAGGAGACGGCCATTTCACGTTTCACATCCTCCGTTGCTAGGAGTCTTAGCTAGAATCAAAGGTTCCTGGGAGTTTCAATTGTCCTGTGTTTCTAGCTCATCCCAGAGATGGCCTCCCCGCAGTCCAGTTGTCTCTCCAGTACTTTTTCCCTTTGTCCTCCCCGACTTGATACCTCCTGTTCCTGTCCTCAGCTCCTCCCCCACAGTGTTCCCTCCTCCCATCGACCCCTGATATCTATTTCCCCCTTTCCAGTGATATCCGAGCATCCCTCCCTGGACTCTCCTCTTCTTTGGGTCTGTGGATTGTACTTTATGGCTAATATCCACTTATAAGTGAGTACAGACCATGTTTGTCTTTCTGAGTCTGGGCTACCTCACATAGCATGATCTTTTCTAGTTCCATTGATATGCATACAAATTTTATGATGTCCTTTTTTTAATAGCTGAGTAGTATTCCATTGTATAAATGTACAACTTTTTCTTTATCCATTCTTCAGTCGAAGGACATATAGGTTGTTTCTGGTTTCTGGCTATTATGAATAAAGCTGCAGTGAACATAGTTGAGAAAGTGTCCTTGTGATATGGTGGAACAGCCTTTGGGTATGTGCCTAGGAGTGGTTCATCTGAATTTTCTGAAAAAACTACCAAATTGATTTCCAAAGTGGTTGCACAAGTTTTCACTCCCACTAGCAATGGAGGAGAGTTCCCCTTGTTCCACATCCTCTCTAGCACGAGCTGTCCCTTGAGTTTTTTATTTTAGCCATTCTGACTGGTGTAAGATGGAATCTCAGAGTCATTTTGATTTGCATTTCCCTGATGACTAAGGATGTTGTACATTTCTTTAAGTGCTTTTTGGCCATTAGAAATTTCTCTGTTGAGAATTCTGTGTTTAGAGCTGTACCCCCATTTTAATTTAGTTATTTGATTTGTTGATGTCGGGTTTCTTGAATTCTTTACATATTTTGGATATCAGACCGATGTCAAATGTGGAGTTGGTGAAATATTTTCCCATTTTGCAAATTGCTAGTTTACCCTTTTGACTTGTCTTTTGTATTACAGAAGCTTTTCAGCTCTGTGAGGCCCCAGCTATTGATTGTTGATCTTAGAGCCTATACCATTTGTGATCTGTTTAGGCAGTTGTCTTCTGTGTCAGTGCATTCAAGGCTATTTCCCACTTGTCTTCTGTCAGACTTAGTATAACTGGTCTTATGTTGAGGTTTTTTTTTTTTTGTTTTTGTTTTTGTTTTTGTTTTTGTTTTTTTGAGACAGGGTTTCTCTGTGTAGCCTTGGCTGTCCTGGACTCAACTTGTAGACCAGGCTGTGTTGAGGTTTTTTGATCTATTTAGACTTGAGTTTTGGCCAGGGTGATAGATATGGATCTTTTTGCATTCTTGTACATGTGGATATCCAGTTAAACCAGAGATATTTGTTGAAGGTTCTCTCTTTTTTTTCTTCATTGTATGATTTTGGCTTCTTTGTCAAAAGTCAAGTGTGTATAGGTACGTGGGTTTACTGCTTGTTCTTCAACACAATTCCACTGATCACCATGTCTGTTTTTATGCCAATACCATGCAGTTTTTAAAAATTCCTATTGCTTTATCATACAGCTTGAAATCAGGAATGGCAATACCGTCAGAAATTCTTCTATTGTATGGGAATTTTTGAGTCCTATCATCTGCATAAAGTGATATTTTAGCTTCTTCCTTTCCACTTTGTATCCTCTTGATCTCCTTTAGTTGTCTTATTGCTCTAGCTAGGACTTCAAGCCATATATTGAATAGATGTGCAGAGAGTAGACAGCCTTGTCTTGCCCCTGATTTTAGCAAAATCCATTTAAGTGTCTCTCCATTTAATTTGATGTTGGCTATCAGCATGGTAGATATTGCTTTTAGTGTATTTAGGTGTGTGCTTTGTATCCCTGATCTCACCAAGACTTTTGTCATGAAGGGATGTTGGATTTTGTCAAAGGGTTTTTCAGCATCAACTGAGATGATCATGTGTGTTTTTTTCTTTTGGTTTGTTTATATTGTGTATTACATGGATTATATGGTGTATACATTGTTGTATGTTGAACTATCCCTGCACCTCTGGGATGAAGCCTATTTGATCATGGTAGAAAATGGTTTTGATGTGTTCTTGGATTCAGTTTGTGAGTATTTATTGAATATTTTTGAATCAATGTTCACAAGGGGAACTGGTCTGGAATTTTCTTTGTTGAGTCTTTATGTGGTTTAGATATCAGAGTGACAGTGGCCTTAGAAATTGAATTTGGCAGTTTTCTTTTATTTCTATTTTGTGTAATAATTTGAGGAATATCAGTATTAGCCCTTCTTTGAAAGTCTTATAGAATTCTGCACTAAAACTGCCTGGCCATGGAATTTTCTGGTTAGAAGACTTTAAATAACTGCTTCTATTTCCTTAGGCATTATAGGTCTATTTAGATTGCTTACCTAATTTTTTGAGACAGGGTTTCTTTGTGTAGCCTTAGCTATACCAGACTCATTTTGTAGACCAGGTTGAGCTCAAACTCATAGAGATCTGCTTACCTCTGCCTCCCCAAGTGCTGAGATTACAGGCATGTGCCACTGTACCCAACTTGTTTACCTAATCTTGATTTAACTTATTAAATGATATCTATCAAGAAAACTATCCATTTCACTTAGCTCTGCCAGTTTTGTGAAGTACGGGTTCTTGAAGTAAGACCTGAGATTCTTTGGGTTGCCTTGGTGTCTTTGCTATGTCCCTCTTTTCATTTCTGACTTTGGTAATTTGGATATTCTCTTTCCATCTTTTAGTTATTTTGACTAAGAATTTGTCTATCTTGTTGATTTTTCTAAGAATGAACTCTTGGTTTTGTTGATTCTTTGTTCTCTTTGTTTTTAATTTATTGATTTTTAGTACTGAGTTTATTTCCTGCCGTCTACGCCTCTTGGGTGTGCCTGCTTCTTAGGATTCTAGAGATTTCAGGTGTAGTGATAAGTTGCTAATAAAAGGTCTCATTACTTCCTCTTTGAAGGCACTTAGTGCTCTTAGTGATGCTTTCACTGTGCCCTATAGGTTTGGTTATGTTGTGCCTTAATTTTCATTGAATTCTAGAAAGTCTTTAATTTTTTTTTCCTGACCCAGTGGTCATTGAGTAGAGAGTTGTTCAGTTTCCATGAGTTTTCAGGCTTTCTGTTGTTTCTGTTGTTGTTGAAGTCCAACTTTAATCCATAGTGGTCTGATAAGATACAGGGGGGGTATTTTAATTTTCTTGTATCTGTTGAGACTTGCTTTGTGAGAAAGTATATGGCCAATTTTGGAGAAGGTTCTGTGAGGTGCTGAGTAGAAGGTATATTCTTTTGTGTTTGGGTGAAATGTTTTGTAGATAAATGTTAAGTCCATTTGATTCATAACATCTGTTAGTTTCATTATTTCTCTGTTTAGTTTCTGTCTGAATGACCAATCCATTGATGAGAGTAGCGTGTTGAAGTCTCCCAGTATTAATGTGTGGGATTCTATGTGTGATTTAAGCTCTGGTAATGTTTCTTTTACAAATGTGGGTAGCCTTGTATTTGGGGCATAGATGCTCAGAATTGAGATACCCCTAGGTTCATTTTCCTTTTGATGAGTATGGCGTGTTCTTCCCCATCTCTTTTGACTTATTTTGGTTGAAAGTCTAATTTATTAGATATTAGAATGGCTGTTCCAGCTTGTTTCTTATATTTATTTCCTTGGAAAAATTTTTGCAGCCCTTTACTCTGAGGTAATATCTATCTCTGATGCTGAGGTATGTTTCATGTATATAGCAGCAAGAGTAATCCTATATTTGCAGCCATTCTTCTAGTCTGTCTTCTTATTGGGGAATTGATTCATTGATGTTGAAAGATATTAATGATCAATGGTTGTTAATCCCTGTTATTTTGATATTGTTGTTGCTGGTGGTGTTGGAGTATGTGTATCCCTTTTTTTTGTTTGTTTGTTTTGATGTTGTGGAGTTATTTACTTCTTGTCTTCTTGGCTGTAGTTAACTTCCTTGGGTTGGAGTTTTTCTTCTAGTATCTTCTATAGGGCTGGGTTGTGGATAAATATTGTTTAAATTGATTTTTTTTTGGTTCTGGAATATCTTGTTTTCTCTATCTATGGTAATTAAAAGTTTTGCTGGGTATAGTAGTCTGGGCTGGCATCTGTGGTCTCTTACAGATGTCAAGACATCTCCCCAGGGGTCCTTGGTGAACTCATGACCTCCAGGAAAGCAGGCAGGGCTGTGGGATGGGAAGTGGAGTACAGGGTATGGGTGCAGTCTACAGCTTTTAGGTGTGCTTTCAGGGGGGTTGGTGGGTAAGGGCTAGGGACAGTGTCCTATCATATGTTCCAGGCAGAATTTTGGGCAAGAAATGGAGTTCAGAGTATGTGGTGCAGTTTTCTGCTATTCTAAAATTTTTGTTACATTTATTTCTTTATTCATTCATTTAGTGTGTGTGTGTATGTGTGTGTATGTGTGTGTGTGTGCTTAAGAAGAGGTCAGAGAACAATTTGCTGGAGTCAGTTCTCTCCTCTCATCCTGTGTATTCTGGGGACTGAATTCAGGATATCAGGCTTGCTACCAAGAGCCTTTACCTACTGAGCTATCTCATCAACTCCAAGTCTCAAGTCTTAATCTTTGACATGTTCACAGTCTGTCTTCGAAAGGAGATTTGTATTACTTTGGTCAGGGAGACTGCTACTTTTCTATCTGTCTCTTCTCTTTTCTTAACATGAAATATAATCATTCTATCTCTTGGTACAGCCAAATGACTGAATGCTACTCCTCAGAACTTCGGAATTTGATGGTGCTATAAAAAGAATGATTAAATAATAGGATAATCATATCTGTTGAAAACTCCTTGTTTTAGGCTTGTTGATCAATGGAATTGAATCAAAGACCAAGAAATAAATCCACACACCTTTGGATACTTGACTTTTGACAAAGAAGCCAAAACCATACATTGGACAAGAAATAGCATCTTCAGGAAATGGTGCTGGTATAACTGAATGTCTACATGCATGGAAATATAAATAGGCCCATATTTATCATCCTGCACAAAACTAAAGTCCAAGTGGATTAAAGACTTCAACATAAATCAGAGACACTAAGTCTGTTATAAGAAACAGTGAGGGAAGGGCCTTGAACTCACTGGCACAGGAGACAACTTCCTGAGCAGAACACAAATAGCTCAGATTCTAAAGGCAACAATTAATAAATGGGACCTCATAAACCTGGACAGCTTCTGTAAAGCAAAGGACACTGTCAACAGAACAAAACACAACAGCTTACAGACTGGGAAAAGTTCTTTACCAACCTTACTCCGATGAAGGGCTAATATCCAAAATATATAAAGAGCTCAAGAAATTAAACAGCAACAAACCAAATAACACAATTAAAAAATTGAGTACAGAGCTAAACAGAGAATTATCAACAAAGGAATTTCAAATGGCCAAGAAACACTTAAAGAAATGGCCAATGTCCTTAGTAATCAGTGAAATGCAAATTGAAATGACTCTGAGATTCCATCTTACACCTAGCAGAATTCCTAAGATCAAAAACTCAACTGATAGCACATGCTGTCAAGGTTGTAGAGAAAGGGAAACAGTCCTCCATTACTGGTGAGAGTGCAAACTTGCACAACCACTTCGAAAATCAATCTGGCACTTTCTGAGAAAATTGGGAGTAGTGCTACCACAAGTCCCAACTATACCACTCCTGGGAATATACCCAAAAGATGCCATACAACAAGGCCATTTTCTCAACTATGTTCATAGCAGTTTTATTCATAGTAGCCAGAATCTGAAACAACCTAGATGTCCCTCAACTGAAGAATGGATAAAGAAACAGGTATATTTACATTATGGAATGCTACTCAGCTATTAAAAACAAGGAAATCTTGATATTTGCAGGCAAAGGGATGGAACTAGGAAAGATCACCCTGAGTGAGGTAACCCAGACCCAGAAAGATGCACATGGTAAATACTTATAAGTGGCTATTATCCCAACATAGATGTCCTCTGAGAGACTCCACCCAGCTGGGGATCAGGACAGATGCTGGGACTTGCAGCTGGACTCAGGGCAGAGTGCTGAGAGTTGTATGGAAGAGTTGAAGTTTGGAAGGACCTGGGGGGGTCAGGAGCTCCACAGGGCTGGTGATCATCAAGGCTGGTGGACCTGGACCCAGGGGGACCTGCAGGAACTGATGCACTAACCAAGGACAATGCATGCAGAGTGCCTAGACCACCTGTTCCGATGTAGTGATGGACAGCTCATTCTCTGTGTTGGTGGGGGAGGGTAGTGGGTACTGCCTCTGATATGAGCGCTAAAGCCAGAGATTTTATCACTGCCCCTTGTGGGCACACAGAGGAAGGGGATGCAGGCTAACTGGCTGTGGTCAGAGGGTAGGGGAGGAGCTCCCTCACCCCACATCAGAGGTCTTGGGGAGTGGAATGGGGCAGAAGAAGGAAAGTGGGAATGGTAAGATAAGTATGAGGGGATAATAATTGGGATGTAATGTGAATAAATTATAACAAAAAAAACTTCATGTTTTAAACCTGAACATCATACAACCTCTCAGTACCGATGCTGGAGCTTGACTGTTCGATGATGATGAGTATTGAAAGTGATAACGTGCTGTGCTTGTGCGAACTTTAACCTTCCTCTTGGGTCCCTACATCACCTACGACATCTTTGGGTGATTTATGACCTCCTCATCAAGGTCACACAGGGCCCGCTCTCAGGTCGGCTGATGGAAGGTTTATTTTCTTTCACATATCCCTTGTGCCTATGCCACCAGACCGGTGCACGCCGACCTTTCATCTCCTGTGCCTGAGGTAGCTGACCTCTCACTGATGAGCATCAGCTTCCTTAACAGATAGTTACAGTGGCATAGCTTGCAAATATACCCTCCTATCAATATGAAAAATTACAATGCCACCCTACAGATGATTGAACCAAGGCCTACGTAGGTTTCTAATCCTTCATTGGCAAAGTCTTCTGCGTTACCATAGTCCCAATTTTACTTTCGCTTCTATTGTTAAGACACGCTTTGACCATATATTTATACGCATTCAACCATTCCTTTGCCTGACTTGGGGGTGGGCTATGAAGGTAGAACTGGCTCTGTCTATTTGCCTATCTCAAAACTGTCAATCACAAATCCTAACTTTATTCATCCAGTAAATGTCTGTTGAAATACCCCTGTTATAAGGGAGGCATAGGCACTAGGCTTATTGTGATGAGCAGAAGGGGAGGATTCAGGTGGTTGTGGTGTCTAGAGGAGGGAGGGAGAGAGAAAAGCATAAATATTTCAGTAACTGGGGTTGCTGCAGTAGAAAATGAAATAGGTGATAAGGGACCCACACATTTACAGAAATAATTGGGAAGGGTTGAATGTAGAATGACTGTATGCTGAGGTCCCGCCAGTTCTATAAGCTGCCAGAGTTCTAAGTATCTTAATTAAGTTCTTAACAGTCAACAGAAGTGCTTTATTTATGTAGCTGTCAATCAGATTTACTAGGGATAACCCGCTGAGTTTTTAATGAGTCTTTAAACTTGCTTTATCTTATTCATCAGTGATCTGCAGCCACCAAACCATTATGCTACAGGTATAGTCAATCGTGTGAGGACATGGTGAGGGCCAAGGCCAGTCTAAAGCTGTTCTGGCCTGTGAGCCTGAGCTTCAGCCTTCAGCAGGAGTACTGATGCTCCTGTTTGTGTTTCCCTGTCAGACAAGCAGTGATAACAGCAACCTCAGGGTGCTGCTGTTAGGTATGGTGATGGAATCCCGTAGCCGAGGAGAGTGAACGGGAGCAGTGACTGGTGGTGTGCTTACATAGCAAATGATCTTTACTTACTGTTGAGTAACGAAAAAGAGGAAAAAGTATACAAATGACAAGGAACCAGTCAAGATACTCTGGAAAACAGTTATAAATTTCTCTATAATTCTTTTTTTTTTCTTTTGGTTCTGTATGCTAAGCTTTAAAATTGTTTCTTGCAGCACTGTTGCAATAAGAGAGTAGAGTTAGCGTCCTTTGAATGATGTTCCGCCAGTAACTTCTCAGAGTGAGATAGACTGCATTGGAGAAATTCTCTGAGGAGAGGCACCGTCTCTTCCTCCCAGGTGTTTACATTGAGGCAATTACTGTTGGAAGTGAAAGCATACATTGAGTGCCACCTAGAAAATGTGTCTTTGATTAGGACTGAATATTTGGGTGAATTTCACTTTATTTTAAAATCAATTCTAACAGTGGTGATTTTAATATAAAGTCAGTGAATCTTCTGGGGCGATGGAGTGTTTCCTATTTACTTCTGTGTTTTGATAGATTTCTTGCACCACCTTTCATTATCATCCAGGGCTGTACTCCTGTCTGACTCCTCCATGCACACCTTGTCTCTCAGCTAACTGGCGAAACTGCTGAGAGCTGGCAACCTCTGGATGCCTGTGTAGCTCCTGAAACACAGCAGACCACTGGTGCTTGTGAATGGATCAACTGCCCGTCTTTTTGAGTGATGTAGAAATAGAAAGTGTGAATGACTTGCAAGGCTGGGGAAGGCGTTCTGATCTAATGCAAATCACTGCAGTCTCTGTATAAGTTAGTAGACTATCCATAAGGTATGAAACATCAATGCGCCATGTCCAGTGGATTTTCTCCAAAGGTATTGGTTCAGCTGAAATAGATTAAAGATGTAGCATCTCCAGGAAAGACAAAACAAAACAAATAGGCCAGATCAACAAGTACAGGGTAAGGGAAGTAATTTGAGAAAAAAAAAAAAAAAGGGAAGTGGGTATATCCTTTGTTAAAATACACCCTAGCTAGTTCTGCTTTTTTTTTTTTTTTAATTATAAACAAATATCTCTACCAGGTCCTCAGTGAATAAGTTAGCCTAACCTGTATGTGTGCAATGCTTCCCCTGAAATAATTATGATAAAAAAAATTCAACTATCATTTTTCCTGGCTCTGGAGTTGGAGGTAGTCTCAGAATGATGCTCAGGATATAACAGGTTTTTAACGCTTAAGTAGTACTTAAGTAATTATGGCAACTTAATGAAAAAAAAACCAGTCAGATTCTGAAACAGCCATTGTTCCTTGAAGAGATGACATTGTTTTGTATTTCTCTTTGGCAAAGTTACCTCATGTTGTCACTCAGCCATTGTTGATTTTAAAAGAAATTATAGTTTAATGCATTCCTCCAGTCCTGGCTCTGAAAATTTTCTCAAAGATATGATCTTTGTTCCCAGCCTCTCACTGGCTCTCCATCTAGAGCATGAAATTTGTTCAGATCTCTCTCAGCCTGCTTTTCTCTTTGCTGATCTCACTAACAACCCCGAAATCTCAATACTGGACAGAATGGCACCTGCATTTCCCTTAACCCCGGAAACACCATTTCAGCCTGATGGATGTCCCACTGGTATTTTGAAGTCACTGACCTTGTAAAAAAATAAATTATTCACTTCCTTCCACATACACTTTCCAGTCCTGTATTTCCCCGCTGTTTAATCATATCATCACAAAACTAGTCACCATGACCGAATCCACTGATGTACACCTAGTGGCTTCCTGTCGCTTCACTGTTTACATCAAACCAATAGGAAGCGTCACCGATTCTGGGTCAGCGCTTCCACCAGAGCTCTGTTTGTTCGTCCTCCCTTCAGTGGCGCAGCCTTACGCGTTGTTCCGCACCATGCGTGCCGATAACCACCTTCATGGGACTTCCGCTTCCAGGCATCACACTTTGGGCGTCCTCCAGTAGGTCTCATCCGTCTTCATCTATGAAACATCGCGTTGAAGGAACCAGTGTTTCCTATGGGCCATCAAGGACTGGCTTCTCGGCCCCTTCCTCTGGTTCAACCCCCTATTTCCTGCCATTTCCCACACTGTTCTCTACACATCTCCCATCCCTTTGGAGCCATCTGAATTATACCACCTCAGAGTAGCTTTTCCTGACCACCGCACCAGCCAAGTTAAATCTCCTTATGCTCTTTATGGGGCTTGCCATAATTCATGCTTCTTTTTGTGTGATGCTGATTTACTTATATTTCTAAACTCTGTGAAGGCAGAGGCCATGTTCATTTTATTGACTATTGTATCATCGTGCCCTACAAATGCCTGTAAAATTCTGGGCCCTTAATAAATATTTGCAATGTAATGAATTGATCGTTGTAAGTCTCACTGCTATATAATTGTAAGCTGGCTAAGTGTGGGCCACTGCTTAATTTGTTGGTGATGAACAACTCTACTCCTGAGGAATATAGTATAAGTTTAGTAAATATATTTATACTACAACAGTGACTTTTAATATTTTCAGAATACGAGACATTAATCATTGTTTATTGCTTATACTCATCCATTCCTGCTGTCTCCATTGTTCTGATCACGCAGTCAACTGCATGTCTGCTGCTAGACTCACTTTTCTCCCTAAAACAAAGCTTATCTCTTTCTGTAGTATTAGCTTTAATGAAGCACTGTCATTCTTTTCAGGGTAAAGTCTAGTTATGTAATGTCTCAGTTCAGTCAAGCCTCTGTAATAAATTACAGTGTGCTTGTGACTTATAAACAGGAGTCCGAGATCGGAGTGCCGAAGTGATTAGGTTTTTCTGATGGCTCGTTTCTTGTTTCACAGACAATTGATTTTTTAAAAATTGTGTTCTCAGATGGCCTGTGATGTAAGAGAGTTTGCTGCTCTCTCCTCTTTCTTCCCCTTTTCCTGTTTCCTTCTTCCTTCTTTCTTTTCTTTTCTTTCCTAGGAACCTTCCCTTCTTTTTTCCTCCTTTTCCTCCTCCCCTTCTGTTTTCTCCATTTTTCCATCTTTAAGAAATGTCCCTAATTCCTGTATCCACAAGGACTTAATCCTTGCTACTCAGTCCCCTCTCAACAGTCTTGTCTCAGTATTCTCACCCCGGGGTCCGACTTTCAAAGCACAGCCCTTCCCGTTACTGACCGCTGTGTTCTTGCTCTGCTGTTCTTGTCAACTTCAGCTTTAACCCATGTATAGTCTAGACTGACATAAAGCTACTTTATTATAAATTCTCTCTCTCTCTCTCTCTCTCTCTCTCTCTCTCTCTCTCTCTCTCTCACACACACACACACACACACACACACATCTATGTGTCTGTTTTGAAATCTGGTTTTTTCAAGCAGTGACTTTCCTCCTTCCCTGCTCCCATTGCATGATGCATTATTTTTAATAATCTTCTAGTTTACTTCCTATTCCATTGTAACTTACGATAGCATGTGCCTCCAGATTAGACAGTGGCTCCTGTACTGGACAGATCTTTCAGAATCTATTGCGGAGCACATAATGGCAGACAATAATTTTTGGGTAACTAGTGTTACAGTCAGCTGTTGGGAGTGAAAATATTTTTGCTTACTGCAGCAGTGTCACAAATGGTGACTAATTCTCAGCACACACACACACACACACACACACACACACACACACACACAAAGCCTATTCCTATTGAAGCTACAATACAACTGAAACCTATAGCTAATTCTATTTTCTCTTCCAGTGTTAGAACTTGTCTCTGCTCCACCGCAATTAGAAAAAGCACAGTCTTCTACCCCTATCCAACCTCAGAGGCGGAGTCTTCTCTAACATTTCTTTGGCTCTTCATTGTTTTAGGAAAGAGTGAAAGAAGCATCCTGGATCTCTCCTCTTTCCTTTCTTTCTTTTCCTCTCCCTTCCTTTCTTTGTTTTGGCTTCAATAGTTATTTCTATTTGTGTGATCTGTGTCAACTGAGGGCTTGAACCTTTGAGTTTTGTTGGACTCACAGCACACCCTGCTCAAGAGTGATGAGGTGTTGCCAGTTACCGGCAAAACTAAATTTAATGAGATCTACTGGTAAAGGAAAGCAGAAAAAGGAGCTGGCTGTTCCACAGTGGCCTCACACGGAAGTGTGGTCAGAGGTTTTGTTAACTTTATTACTCTCATTCAGTCTTACAATAAATAAATTTAAAGGATCCTTTTTTTCCATCCACCCCTAGGATCTACTCACAGATTTTAAACAGGTTACATTTCTACTCTAAACCATCTCTATCATCACCACGAATGACAACAAAATGTTTAAATTTGTGAAAGAAACCAAAACTCATATTGGTGTTATTCACATATATATATATGTGTGTGTGTGTGTGTGTGTGTGTGTGTGTGTGTGTGTGTATAAATGTATATGCATATATATATGCAACTACTTTTAGTAGGCTAGAGTGACAAATGTTTGGGGAAACAATTTTTTTGTAGTAACTCGTGCTTTTATAATGTTTTTAACCTCATTAAGTTTTAATAAATTAAGTAAATGATTTTTCTGAACCAACTCCCTCCCCCCAAACAGGCGGTGTGTGCATTGCTCAATCACAGAAAATTCCACGTGAACCAAGGCCTGGAGAATTCGAAAAAATTATCAAGCGCCTGCTGGAAACACCTAACGCTCGCGCAGTGATCATGTTTGCCAACGAGGATGATATCAGGTGCTGATTACTTTCCTGCAGGACATAGGGTTATATTTGTGCCCCACACCCTCTCCAAACCTATTTTATGAACAGTGTAAAAAGCGTGTGAGATTTCACCGGAACTGCTAGGCTCCTGTGCACCCGCAGACTGCGTTCTGCTTCTGACGTAACAGCCTTCTCGTTTCCTTGTCTGCGATGCCCGCAGAGTAAAACCTGGGACTCAGGGAGATGAGATAAAGTTAGAATGAGAGGCAGCCCCGTGGTGGTGGGAACAGGGTAAGGATTAGCCCAATTAGCGCATGCTGGATCTCAGCTGCTAGGAGAGGATAAGGCTCCAGCAATTTGAATGATGGACCGATTGTTTAATGGTGACCCACTGAGTGTGTTTAACTTTATAAAACTGGTTGCCTTGGTCCACTTCTTGTTGCTATCTCTAAATGTTAGAATTGGATAATTGTTAAAGAAATAATAAAAAAAGCATGTTTGGCTATGGACTGGGTGATTTATAAAGAAAAGAAGCTTGTTTGGCTCTTGGCTCTGAAGGCCCAGGAGTATGGTCCTAAACTGCTTCTTGGCAGCTGATGAGGACCTATTTTCTGCATGAAAACATTGAGGGCATCCTATGGCAAGTCAGAGAAGCATCTCACTCTGGGCTCTGCTCCTCTCCCATAAAGACATTCATATAGTCCTGGGACCCATGCTCCTGACTTATCCTCCAAGAATCCCACCACATATGACTTGGGAAATGAAAATTCCCACGATACATACACACTCAGGCCTCAGCACTGGTGTTGTAATATTCATAATTGTAGTGCTTCTCAATAACTGCTATATTTTAATTGTATTTCATTTTCATAGGAGGATATTGGAAGCAGCAAAAAAGCTAAACCAGAGTGGGCATTTTCTATGGATTGGCTCAGATAGCTGGGGATCCAAAATAGCGCCTGTTTATCAGCAGGAGGAGATCGCAGAAGGGGCGGTGACGATATTACCCAAAAGGGCATCAATTGACGGTAAGGATGCAATAAAGATAATTAATTTTATTTCAATCAAATCAAAGCTCAAATACAGGCTGGGGACATAGCTCAGTGGTCAAGCTCTTGGTTGGGATGCTTATGGCTCTGGGTTTTAACTGCAAAATTGGAGAAAAAAGCTAATTAAACACTTAAAATTATAATTTGAATCTGTATTATACTCATCGCTGATGAGTCTGAATGAAATATACACCTATATTGGCACAGTAATCATTTCTACTATGCAACTATTGTATGTTAAAATATAGATTTTAAAGATTTTTTTCCTTGTGAAAAAGCACCATTATTAAAATTAGACATTTCCATGATGCTAGTTACTGTAGTTGAGTTTTGTGCAATTTTATGGACGTTTGTGATGGTTTTAGCATTTTTGGAGGGAAAGTGTTTGATTAATAAACACTGAATACATTATGCTAATTGACCCTATGGAGAAATAAATGAAACAGGGAAAATTTGGAGCACACTCAAAGACAGATGGTCTGTTTCCCTAATATCTTCCCAAAACTCTTGACAGTGACCTACATTCCTATCTTTAACGTTATCCTCTAAGGTAAAGCGTTATTTCCAGATGTCTTCCCTTAAGGAGGTGGCTACCTGGGAAAGCTAACCATTTAGACTATTTAGCCACGACTCTAAGGTTGTACCATTGCTGGCTGCCTCATTTCATTAGCTGACAATAGAACATACAGGAAACATAGAGATTGAAGTGGGTTTAGAATGTAGCAAAGTCTGGAGTGTCAATTCATGTTAGGGGAGAGTGAAAAGAATTATTCATTTGTTTTATACATTATATATATATATAATTATACAATATATAAAAACATTATATGCTATAAATATTGCACAATGAAGCATTTATTCAAAGTTCTGGTGGTATTTTGTTTTGATTTCGAATGAATATTGAAACCATACCTTTTTCCTTTAACACAGGGTTTGATCGGTACTTTAGAAGCCGAACTCTTGCCAATAATCGAAGAAATGTATGGTTTGCAGAATTTTGGGAGGAGAATTTTGGATGCAAATTAGGATCACATGGGAAGAGGAACAGCCACATAAAGAAATGCACAGGTAGACCGTCGCGTGTCTCTCTCGTTGTAGTTGTTTCAGCATTACGTAAGGAAGAAAAGGTTTCTCTGCGCCGTGACTGGGAACCCTCTGTTCTTCTGTCTCGTGTTTCTTTAACAGGGAAGAGGACGGGTTCATCATTCAGTAAACTGTAGCGTGTTCATTGGCCTTTACACTCTACCAACAACCATTCATCCAAAATATACCATGTGGCCAGCACTGGGGCATTTCAGGTGTATTTGAATAACATATTTTAAGTGTCTTTTTGGAAAACACCTTAATGTATTTTATAGGATATAGGCAGATGGGCAAGGCAGGGTACTAAATTGATCATAAGTTCCTGTAAGGATTTTTCCACTATTACAATGCATTCCTCCGTTATGCTACTGTTCTCCGTCTAGCTTAACAGTTATCCCCAACAGCTGTGATTTCTGATGCTTTCAGTTTCTATAGCTTGTATTTTAAATAATAATCATTGAATGGCCCTCTTTGAGTCCAGGAATAAAGCTACATTTATTTGCAGATAACATGATTGTGTAATAGAAGCAGGTGTGGAACCCAGCTGTTACTACTAAGCAGCAATTTGCACACTTATGATACAAGTTTAATGTAAACATTTATCTGTAATATAATTAGAAACTAACACATTGAAAATGATATTTAAAGATTATTATTAGTATCATGATTAAAGAACCCCAGAAATCATTAAGGATCACTACACTAAAACTACAATATTTGGACACGGATTTTCCCTCTTCACCTATGTTTTGGGATGTCCTGACTTCTGTATACCTCACATCTTGTGGGAATATGCTAAATGTTAGCACAGACATATAACCAGAAAGAATATGAAGATGCAAAAATTGGTACAAAAATAATCTTACTTCAGGATTCCTAAGCCGACCATGGGGGGAAGGAAGAGAAGATCTATTTTCCTGAATTTACACGTGCATCTGTTGTGGCAGGAAGCGATTAAGCAAACGTGACGTGATCCAGTACTTCCAGATGCTGAGACGAATTTAGGACAAATGAAAGAAAAAAGAATATGAAAGCGAGGCAGGATGGCCCTGGCAGAGAGGATAGCAGTTAGCTCTCACAGGTGTTCTTAGCACATGGTAAGGGATTAGCACTGAGGCAGAGAAGGGAAAAAGGGAAGTCCTCCAAGGTGAGTTTCTAATTGGTATGATTCCCATGGTGGCCTGGCTTGCACGTCCAGTGGGCTGGTCCAGGCGCGGCCTGCATCCCAAAGGAACAGGAACCTCAAGATCAAAGTTCCTGTTCCTTACCCAGGGATGGCTTAGAGTGAGGCCCCTGTGGTAGGCAAGGCCCCTTGTCTCTCCAGAAGTGGTGGAGATGAGTTTTCTACTGGGTGTTGCAATTAGCTCTTTTAGAATGAGATTGCTGGCAACAGACGGCAGCAGAAACTCGCCGTTCGAAAAGCCTGTGATACCAAAGGTGTTGTTACAGCTTGTTGTTAAGCCATGCTAAGCTTCTCAAAAGAAGTGGGCAGAAGCCACCACCGGAAGGCAGGTCTGGCAGGATGCAGGCCCGGAGGGTGCTTCACTGGTGGTCAGCATGGGTCTCGCAGCATGTGGCTGACTGACAGGCAGTCAAGCCCAGGGTGGTCCAGAAGCTAAGCTTCGCAGCCAAGCTGGGCACGTCCAGCAGCGATTCCCGAGGGAGGTAGAAAACCCTCCCTTCCGCAGAATAACTGGACTCTCAGATGGTCATGGAGGAAGAATGACACAAGCATGGGAGAGGGTTTATTTTGTGAATCGGAGACATTTACAGACCTTGGGCAGTGAGAGAGGTGTCAAGGGTGAATGGGTCTGATTTGCTATGGCTAGAGATGGCAGGGATATCTAATCCACATGTCACAAAACAGCACTATCATAAGAGGGGGAAGGCAGAACCTAATTATCCTATGGGTGGGGGAAGATCTCCAGGAAAAGTCAAAGGCCATTAGTTGAAAGCCAAGACACCAATGTATCTTATTAGCTAATGGACGTTTTTTCTTTCTTTTTCTTTTTTAATTTTTATTTAATTAATTTATTCAGATTGCATCTCAATTGTTATCCCCATCCCTTGTATCCACCCGTTCCTCCCTCCCTCCTACTTTTACCTTATTCCCCTCCCCTATGTCAGTGACTGAGGGGGACCTCCTCCCTCACCATATGATCACAGGCTATCAAGTCTCTTCTTGGTAGCCTGTCTATCCTTTCTCTGAGTGCCACCAGGCCTCCCCACCAAGGGGAGGTGGTCAAATATGGGGCACCAGAGTTTGTGTCAGAGTCAGTTCCCACTCTCCACTCAAGTGTGGAGAATGTCCAGTCCATTGGCTAGATCTGAGGAGGGGTTCGCTGTTTACTGCATGTATTGCCCTTGGTTGATGCAGTAGTTTGAGCAGAACCTGTGGACCCAGTTCCTCTCGTCCTGATGTTCTTCCTGTAGGTTTCTAGGATCCACTGGATCCTTCTCTTTCTCCATTCTCCCACGCTTCTCTTACCTAGAGTCCCAGTAGGATGTACTCACATCTATCCCAATCTCCTGGCAAGTGAAGACTTTCATGGGACATGCCTCTTGGGCTAGTGTCCAATTATAAGTGAGTATATACCATGTGAGTCTTTCTGCTTCTGGGTTAACTCACTTAGTATGATGATTTCTAGTTCCATCCATTTGTCCGCAAATGTCGTGAATTCCTTGTTTTTAATAGCTGAGTAGTATTTCATAGTGTAAATGTACCACAAATTCTTTATTCATTCTTCGACTGAGGGACACTTAGGTTGTTTCCAGGTTCTGGCTATTATGAATAAGGCTGCTATGAACATTATTGAGCATATGTCCTTGTTATATGTTGGAGTGTTTTCTGGGTACATTCCAAGGAGTGGAATAACTAGGTCTTGAGGAAGCCCGATTCCCATTTTTCTGAGAAAGCACTAGATAGATTTCCAAAATGGTTGTACAAGTTTGCACTCCCACCAGCAACGAAGAAGTGTTCCCCTTTTCCACATCCTTGCCAGCATGTGGTGCCACTTGAGTTTTTTATCTTATCCATTCTGATGGGTGTAAGATGGAATCTCAGAGTCATTTTGATTTGTATTTCTCTGATGACTAAGGATGTTGAGCATTTCTTTAAGTGTTTTTCAGCCATTTGATATTCCTCTGTTGAGAATTCTCTGTTTAGTTCTGAGCCTGATTTCTCAATTGGGTTATTGGATTTGGTGGTGTTTAATTTCTTGAGTTCTTTATATATTTTAGATATTAGCCCTTTGTCAGATGTAGGGTTGGTGAAGATCTTTTCCCAGTCTGTAAGTTGTTGCTTCGTTCTGTTGACAGTGTCTTCTGCCTTACAAAAGTGGAAGCATTTGCTTGATTGAGGTTCCCTCTCCCCTCACCCTAGGTTGTGTCTAGTTGACAAACAACAGCAAGCGGCACCACACTAACCAGCACAGTGGGGAGTGAGGAAAGGGAATGGAATAGTGGGATTGAGGGGGGAATGAACTGAGCATCGAGATTATCCTTAATCTCCAGGGAGATGGCACAGCACTTAGATTTGCAGTGCTGCAAAAAGGTGTGGAAGAGGCACAGAAGAAGTGTAAGAAAGACACAGAGACCCTAGGGTGAAGTGTAGAACAGAATAGAAAATGAAAAGATGCTTTTAGGAGAATGTTCGCAAATAAATAAATGAAATATACTAAGAAAACCTGGGAAAAAGTTAAAGGTGAAGGTTTGGGCATATAAAATAGAAGAGAAATTTCCTTGAGAAAGCTCAGTGTAGGCTTTAAATATTACTTCTAAATGACAATATTCATTTTTTGAAGGGGGAGTATTGTAAGGGTATGTATATATAAGGATATATATATGTATATGTATGTATATACATTTCAATCCATTTGTCCACAAATTTTGTTGAATTCATTGTTTTTAATAGATGAGTAGTATTCCATAGTGTAAATGTACCACAGTTTCTTTATCCATTCTTCTACTGAGGGTAGAAGCCTGTTTCTATGTTCTGGCTGAGGCAGGAGACACTGTCAATAGAACAAAGCGACAGCCTACAGACTGGGAAAAGATCTTCACCAACCCTACATCTGACAAAGGGCTAATATCTAAAATATATAAAGAACTCAAGAAATTAAATACCACTAAACCAAATAACCCAATTGAGAAATCAGGCTCAGAACTAAACAGAAAATTCTCAACAGAGGAATACCAAATGGCCGAGAAACACTTAAAGAAATGCTCAACATCTTTAGTCATCAGAGAAATGCAAATCAAAACAACTCTGAGATTTCATCTTACACCTTTCAGAATGGATAAGATAAAAAATTCAAGCCATACCACATGCTGGCGAGGATGTGGAAAGAGAGGAACACTCCTTCATTTGCTGATGGGAATGCAAACTAGTATAGCCACTTTGGAAATCTATCTAGTGCTTTCTCAGAAAAATGGGAATAAGGCTTCCTCAAGACCCAGTTATTCCAGTCCTTGGAATATACCCAGAAGATGCTCCAGCACACAACAAGGACATATGCTCAACCATGTTCATAGCGGCCTTATTTCTTGACTTATACATTAATAAAATTAAAAATACATTACTGCAAGTCCAACGCATAGTTGGTGACCAGAAGAATTTGAGAGCATGCATCCAAGATGAAAGCAAAGGTCGATCCTCGGGTGAAAGGCATGGAGAAGAGTGTGACAACAGCAAAGGTCCAGATTTTCAGAGAGGAGGATTCACAAGGAACAGTTGGAAGTAAAGGACCAGTTCATACAGGTTCATAAGGAGAGTGTATCCATTAATTTCCTCATCTCTCTGATAAGAAAAAAAAAACCCACCAAACCAAAACAGGAAAAGCCAGAAATAAGATGGTGTTGGTTCACAGTTCCAGAGATGTCAACCTACTGGAGTCGTTGGCTCTACTAATTCTTCTCCCATTGTGAGTCGGAACATAGGGTAAGAGGAAGTGAGAAAGGAAGTTGGATAACTACATACGAGGTACACAGGAAGCAGAGAGGGAGGCAGAGACCAGGGGTGGAGTCCAGCCTTTAAGGGCACACCTCTACTGATCTAATTCCTGGGACTAGGCCCTACCTCCCAAAGCTTTCAGGGCCTTCCAAGCTAGCAGTGTCATCAGAGGACCAACTGCTCAAAAAATAAGAGTCTATTAGGGTGATTGAGATTCAAGCCATAGCAGAGTGACGTGTGTTTCTCACCAACTTATATTCTCATCCCTTGCTTACTACTGCATTTGGAATACTATTATTTGGTCTGGTACAAACTCAAGTCCTATTGGTTAGACTGGGCTTTGAAACTATACTAGTTCATGAGATAGAGAAACTTATTTTTTCCTGTAGTGTGCATGTGTGCATGCGTGCGTGTGTGTGTGTGTGTGTGTTAGAAAATTAATAGTACTTAACCTATCATATCCTTTTTTAATGGGCTGTTTGAAGAATCACCAGGTTTTCCTAACCATTTTCCAAGTACATAAAGATACACAATTCTACTGTTAGCATCTTTAGACAACGTATACTTAGCACTTCTTTCAAATATAAATGCTGAACTGGTTTATTGTTAAATGCAGCTATGGTGGCAGGTGAGCTTCATATTTCCATGAATTATTTGGATATTGTTATAAATGGAATAATTTGTTCAATTAGAACTATTTTTAGTGTAATGAAAGTAGTGTTTAAGTGCTGTGGGGGGAATGTAGTTTAGGGAACTGGGTCAATATTATTTTCATTAAAATACCATTTGGAGGGCACTGAAGTAGCTTGTCTCTGCTTTCTAACAAACAATGAGTGATGTTATAACTTATTCTCAGAAAGTAACTTCTGAAAATTTACAATTTGTACAAAAAGATATTTGTGCTTTAGATTACTGCTGTAGTCTATTTTGGAGAATAAGGGAAAAATGATCAACCATGTTAGTGGTCAAATACTTGTGAGGAAAACTTACTGTGTTTGCATGAGTGAAGGTTTCCAGGGTTTGGAAACTATTTTTGAAAGGATTTCCAAAATTTCGTGTTTAGGGCCACTGTAGTGACCGCTGGGAAAAGCCACTCGGCGCCAGGCATGATGACCTACACTTGATCCCTGAGATCTACAAGGTACAAAGGGAGAACTGATGCTTGCAAGTTGTTCCCTGGCTGCCACACGAGCCTCCTCTCAATAAGTTCAGCTTTTAAGATCATGTTTAACTACTTACAAGGAGAAAAGGGAATGCTAAGAATTCACAAAGATTTCTTCCCTCACTTAGACAATCATTTGTAGATTGTATGTGTTGAGTAAAATCTTACATTAGACTATAGTAGTTGGTGACTGTAGCAATTTGCTTCCATTGGGGATGATGCTGGCAATACATACATGGGTAAGAGTGTGCTTCCCAGCAGGGCTGGCGTCTGCTTTATTAATTTTGGGGAGACAGAATTTCTTCCAGCAGTGAGGAGCATACTCTTCCTAATGTTAGAATGCTTCAGACAGTTCTTGGAGATGATCTCCCCGCCTAGTGTCTCAGGAAAGCTTTCAGGGAGATGTGTAAATGCTTCTAACTTTTGATATGCTGGCCGAACTCCAAGTGAGGCGACTCCTATCACCCACTTAGCTATTTATGTAGTTATTATTGCTTCTGAGAGCTGCTGAGTTCTGAAAGCCACCGCTACTTAATCCTACTTAAAATTCCCTTTGTCTTTTTCAAGAAGAGAAAAGGAGGCTCCTATCCATGTTATCAGTGGTGATGGCTGTTGTTTCATACACATTTTTGTGGCCTTTCCCTCCCTCCTCTCCTCATTCTGTTGTCAGCGTTAGTGCCTTTCACTCCACCATGCCCAGACATTCAGACTCCCTTGGGAAATGTGTTCTCATTTGTCTCCCAGTCTCCACAAATTTTCCACATGCTTATGTCTCACTCTGGCCCCCGCCTCAAACTTCTTCCCCCTTGTTTCTTCATTACTTCTTTTTGTTCTCTTTGTCCTTCCTTATCAGTCCCTCCAAGGCTTTACTTTGTTCAGCCAGAATGCTACCGGCTGGAAAGAGGTTTGCTTAGAGATGTCTTCTGCCCCACTATATGACCGTCCTTTTCACTTGGTGCTTTGTCTTGTGAGGACTCTGATAGTGACTATCACAGGAACCTGTGCCTATGATTCAGCCATCATCTCATGGCGGGCGGGGAAGGGGGCCGCACAGTTTTTCAGCTCACACTGCGTCTCTGTCTCTGCATTTATTTCTGCACCCGGAAGTTGTAAATACTCTTGCTGTTGCCAGAAGAACACTATCCCAAGAAGGCCCATCGACTCCACAGGAACTTCTGATGACCCGTCTATTCATTTTCCCATCATTCATTCGCCTGATGACTCGTTTGTCTAAACCACCGTGTGCCAGGCACTGCGCTGCACCTGTACAGACAGACAGCTCCCCCTTGCCTCCAGGTGCTGACAGATGAATACTACCTTTTTAAGCTTAGTGTTCATTCCCTGCCCGCTGTGTTTCAAAGCTCAGCCAGCGCACTGCAGCACACAGCCTGGCCTGTATACGGCTGACACTCAGGTTATAAACAGTGGCGAGCATGTGCTACATCAAATGGCCTATTGATTCTTATTTATGATGATAGAAATGGTGGTAATGGAAAACACAATGCACAAATATGCTTCTTGCTACAAACAAGCAATTTTGTCAGTGAACCAAATAGCAAGCACAATAATTAGCTTCTGGGAAAAGGCCTGTCAGTTTGTTTTCTTGTGCCAGAGAGAAAAGGTAAGTTTTCTGGGGTAGCTACCTCTCGGCAGCCATTATTTGCTACTGAAATGAGGATGCTCTCCTCCGTTCTCAGGGCTCACAAGGCTCCATGGTTAATGGGGGAAAGAGAGGTGGCGGGTAAGGCTTCTGTAATTTGATTTGGTGACTCGTAATGAAAAGATATGAAAATAATAATCTCCAAATTACAATGTGCTATGGTAGTCTCGTCTGTCCCCTTGCCCAGACTAAGATTCTGTCAGGGAGAGTGTCTGCATATTAGCACTCCGAGGTGACCAGTGGCCCATTTGCTTCTGTTCTTGGCAAGTAAAATAGAAAAAAAAATCACAGAATTACTTATTTATTCCATTTCTCAAATTCTGTACTGAATTTCAATAGGTGCATCTGAGATGGCAAAAACAGGCACTGATTCCAGACATACTAGATTTCAGAATTCAGGGAGAGAATGTAAAATAAAAACAATCCTCTAATCTTCTGGATAAAGAAACTGGAAACCAGGGAAGTGAATTATTAAAAACACTCAAGTATGCTGGTCTCAGAGCTGTAACCAGAATCCCGAGTCCTTATTTGAATGTGTCCTTGTCACTTTGCCCTCAATTGTTTTATTGCTTACTTATTGCATGATTTTGCCACACATTCAAGAATACTTCTGTTAGCTCCTTTCTGATGCTTTACATGTGTTTTCCTGTTGCTGTGACAGAATGCCTGACGGGAGCAATTTTAGAGATGAGATATTCGCCTTGGCTCACTGTTTAAAGGGTCCAGTCCACCTGGGCAAGATGGCACAGAGGCTGGGATAGCTCTGTCTACGCAACCTGCAGCTTTTACAGTGTGGCTTCTTATGTCTCAGGGGCTGGAACCAGAAGGGTGTGTCTGAAGGGTGCTGGGCTATTCCTCAAATCCCGCTCCACCCACGTCTTTCATCCAGGCCTTGCTTTTAAAAGGTTGCACAGTTTCCAAACATAGCATCTCCAGTTGGGAACCAACTATTCAAACACATGAGCCTGCAGGGGACATCCCGCACAACAACGCAGGACACCATGCATTGCTGGTTTGAAAAATCACTAGCTGGAAAGTAAAAGGTGGTGGCAGTGGCAGAATTCAATTGGTTGTCATCCTGTCCCACAGAAAATAGTAAATACTTCAATATGCTTCTTCATATGGCCCTTTGATTATATGTGCAGTTTTTGTTAGTGAGTCTAGGATGACTCAAAGCCTTTCATATAGTTTTTCTGTTTCCCAGCCATTTATAAGAATGGAGATAAGACTGTGATTTTATAGTTCTATTCTTAAGGCCAGTGACAGTGGATTGGGACAGGCCACTTTGCTAAATTATAATTAGTTTGCTCATTCATTCTTTACTTCTCTGTGAAATGAAAGCAAAACAAAGAAACCCCCTAATCACCCAGTTTACAGATCAGCTTTGTGAGAACCATAATATATACCAACACCCCTAAAAAGGCTGAGCGCCCACATGATTTCTTAGCATGGATGTTTGATTCTGTGGGTCTGGGATGGAGTAGTTTATATTTCTGAGCAGTTTCTGGGCTTCGGGGACATGGTAGTTAGCTTACACTGACACCACTTCCATCTGCAGCTTTCTGAACAGAATAAATATTCAGCTGTGCTAAGGATTCCAGATAAATCCAAGGTGTTGCCTGCACAGGATCATATAAATAAAAAAATTTAATATTTATCAGCAAATGCAAAATTATGCAATCAGTAACCTGTGTCTTATATACCACCTTCAATAAATATGTAGATCAGTAAAATATACAGGTGTATGTGTATGTGTGTGTGTTTTCTCATAAGAAAATTTGAAAGCAGAAAACTTCATTTCTAAATTTAACAAAACACGCACGGATGCACCTGTATTTTCAAAATCCCCAAAAGAAGATTAAAAAGTTTGCTGCATCAAGGACAAAAAAACAACTCTGAAAATGTCAGAAAAAGTGCTTTCAATCATAAGCGCACATAAAGTATATAAGTTAGATGTGTCCAGCAGCCAGCTCAGTCCTTTCATGTTGTACAAAACCAGACTGGGGTCCATGTGGCCCTGGGTGAACTTCTGAAAGCCCTTAACTGCCTGAAAGCCTGCAGTCGGCTTGCTGCTGGCTTCTTCCTTTGTTCCTGTCTTAACCCTGAAAGGCCTTTCCCAGAACGGGGCTGAGTTGCTTTGACCGACTCCACTGATTTCTTGGCTTAGTGGCCGGGTCTCCCAATGTGATGTTATTCATTCCACGTGTGTGACTCTTCTTTTTTGGGGGATGGGGTGGGAGTAGTTCAAGACAGTGCTTCTCTGTGTAGCCCTGGCTGTCCTGGACTTGCTTTGTAGACCAGGCTGGTCTTGAACTCACAGAGATCCACCTGCCTCTGCTCGGTGAATGCTGGGGTTAAAGGCTTCTTTAAAACACATTTGTGAAAAGTATGAGTCCATGTCATATTTTATATATCATTTACATTTCGTCAATAGTTTTCTGCAAGGTGCCGAGGGTGTGGCAAGGAACAACAAAAGAACACTGCTGTTCTCCTTGGGCTTACAGGCTATTTGGAAAGATGGCTTTTTAAGCCACGTCCTTACATTGAAGTGTCTTTCGTAATGGGAACAGGAACACACAGCGTTGAGAAGGAATGTAGAGAAGGGAAAAGTTGTAAAATTTAAAATTGAAATTAAGATATGAGCAGGACTTAGACAAAAGCGAAGAGACTCACGTTTCCAGAAAGCTGCCGTGGAAGAATACCGCTGACGTACAGAAAGATGAGGGGGCCAGACGGAAACAGATCTGAGTGTGATCAACACCCTGGCTCTTCGCACGCACATGAGAGCGTTCGGGGCCCTTCTAATTGTGTCTCTGCTTCCGTGGCTAGTAGCCTCGGGTCTAGGCGCGTGCATGATAACAGTAGTTACCTCACAGGGATTTTGGTGAAACTGAAAGAGACAGTGTGCACAGAACTCACTGTCTAATACGCAGAAGATACAGTCAACTAGTGCTGCTTGCTGGTGGGCAAAGACTCCTCTTCCTCTAGGCCAGAACTGCCCAATAAAACTCTCTTTGGTGAGTGAAATTGCTTTATATTTCTGTTGCTCAATAGAGCACACACTCTCTATGCATGGCTATCAAGGATTTGAAATATGGATAGTGCAAACAGAGCCAAACATTTGATTTACCTAAGTTATTGCACTACGTGTGATATAAGCAGCCTCCTATGGTTAGCAAGTCTCCTAGTAGACAACGTGATGCAACAACTTTATTTCAGCACGTTCCTCATGCAACTCAGCTCACCCTGACCACGTTCTCCCAGCTGTAGTCGGATTACCCTGCTGGCCGCCGGCGTGGTGACAAAAGGGTGATTGGCAAAGCGGTTGTAGGCAGTGCTGCAGATGGGACAGTGTCTCCCGAGCCTTAGGAAGGGAACGCCCTGGTCCTTGTGGTTACGGTTGCATCTAGAGCTATGCACAGTAGAAAAGCTATGCTTAGCACAATGGACAGGTGGAGAGAATTTAATCTGCTCCAGCTTTGAGCCACCCAGTGACTTTCTAGAGATGGTCACCCAGTTAGTGAAGACAACGTGGGACCTAGTGAAAACGAGACAGCATACAGCTATCTAGCCATATTTCATTTAGATGTATTTCAATATAAGTTGAAAAATTATGAAATATATATAATAAACGTTGTTTCTTAATGCATCAAAATCCTTTGAGCCTTTATACATTCTGCCCTCTGTCCTACCAGGGTATTCCACACAGGGCACCGGTGTGCTGCGTGTGTGCAGCTGGGCAGGACTCTAGCTCAGCAGTTTTCTTCGCAGTGTGAGTGAAAACCTGTTCAAGACTTTGGCAAATTCATCAAGTAGAGCATAAGACCTAAGAGGTACATGGCATTTCCGTTAGGCTCTCTGTGTATAGAAGAGTTCTCGGTGCCTCTGGCGGCTATATCCTAGCTGTGTGGTCTTACACAGGTAACATAATCTTCCTAAATTATTCCTACATCTCATTTCTCCCTGTTTCTAGGGCCGAGTGGTGATGACGTTGCTCAGTGTTCACAAATATCACTCAAATTTACTTTTCCTTTTTATGATACCAGCATATCATATTACTAAACCATTGAGTCTAAGCATATAGTTTCCTTTGTTTTCAGAAAGGTTGCCTAAATTGTTACACTGTCCCTGACAGTTGGCTGATATGGGATGTGTCTAGTGGCTATAGATGCAGACAGTATTCTGACAACTAGGAAGTGCCATCCCACCCATGTAACTTTCCATTAAAGCAGTTGACCCACCCATGACCTTCCAGCTGCAGGTGTGATTGCTTACATCACCACACTCACATGGTTAGAATTGCAGATTTTCACTTGGGAAGATTACAATCTTTCATTAAGGACACAGATGAATGCTGGCTTGAACTCTCCCTGTGCTCACAGCCCACAAGCAGCACAGCACTCTTTGCTATGAGGCACAGGTAGAAACAGGCTCCATTTGTGTTTCCAGCCAGACATCTTTTGGAAAGAGCAGGTTGTGTTAGTTAGCAGGCCGTGGGATGGGAACAAATACTCATTTCTTTGTCAAGAGAGAGAACTGGGATATGCTGATTCAGCAGATCACAGGGAGATTATCTAAAACCGATGTGTGGCTCAGGATTCCATCAGACTATGAGATAAATTAAATAAAATTTGAGCCCCATTCTGTCCCCGCCCCCCCCCACCCCCCCCATCCCCTGCAGCCAACAGAGCCAGAGGACATCAGAGGAGCAAGGAAATGTAGAGGTCACAGTGTCTGGCGTTTTGCTCAGCCTTGCCTCCCAGGCTGCTGTGAAATGAGAACAGAGAGGACACAGGAACATTTTGGTTTTACTGATTCAGTAGAAGTCTTGAAGGCTCTTACTGGTACAAAATGAGGCTTTCTCGTTGACTCTAAATAGGCTTATTAGCAGCACACAGAGGATTTCCACTGTGATCTTTCCTTTGTCTGTCCTCAGAGGGAAGGCATAGGTCTGAAACAGGCTGATAGCTGTGGAAGTGAAAAGTACCCATGGATGGAGGGCAGAGAGCAGGCCCACTGCCAGTGTAGGGCTGACACCCTGAGGAATGCCATTCGTCGGGGCTACTTTGATGAAACAGCCCCCGTTTGTGTATTTGTACCTGTGGAAGGCAGCAGCATTGTGGCGGATCCAAAGTCCCAGAAAGCAAATAACTCATATTGATTTAGGATGTGCCCACCTACCCTCTTGTTTCCTGGAGCACTAGTTCACATTTCAATACACGGCGTACATCCTGGAATTCTGACTTGTTTTCCATAGGGGTTTCATTAATTGGCCTGAAAGGTTTAATTTAATAGAGCCCAAGGAACTGTTTAGCTTTTTCTCCCTTGCCTTGGTGACAGAAAGTATTTCCATTGTTGGTTTCCCTGAGCATTTGCCTTGTGTCCTCCCCAAGACTGGCACAAAGCCTGGCTTTGGTGTGCTGTGCAAAGCTGTAGGGCTCCCAACCCTGCCCTAAGGGCCAAGGGCTTGATTAAATGTTTAAATGACCTTTTAGGAGATATGACTGTGAGACCGGGCAAACAGTCTGTTCTTCTCATTCGTAATAACCGCAGTGTGTATTTGGGGTATGTGTCTACGGAGCTGGAAAGACTACGCACAAGAGTCTGGTAGTGTGATGGAGGTGGGGGAGGAATGATGAAGTTTATTTTATTTTTTGAAATTATAATATAAATACATCACGTCTTCCGTTGTCAGAAGCTACACCCATAAAGTCCAGCCAATGTGACTGCCTAGGCATGAGCTGAACTAGGAACAGAATGATGAGTTTTGATATAAAAATAGTATGATCTCCCACAAAAGAGTCAAATAGAAGCCGGTCCCTCAACACCCCACTTGGTTTCTCATATGGAGACACGCATGGAGTAGGTTGTGTCGCCGGAAACTTCCTAGACATACGCGGCTACCTTTGCTCCTCAAGGATGATGCCCATTAGACAACACTGAAGACAGCATCTTCAGTACGACAACTATAACTCAAGAACAGATTTCCCTTAAAGGGAATTTCCAGGAAAATCCTACGTGCATTGGTACGAGTCCCTCACAAAGGCCCAGTTGCACAACCGTTACGCGTGTGCAGAGGTCCCGCCTCAGCCTCATGCACGCTCTCTGGTTGGCGGCTCAGTCTCTGTGAGCCCCTGTGGGTCCAGGTTAATTGATTCTGTGGCTTTTCTTATGGTGTCCTTGACTCCTCTGTCTCCTACAGTCATTTCCCCCATCCTCCCCAGGATTCCATAAGCTCCACTTAATGTTTAGTCAGTCTCAGCATCTCTTTTCATCAGTTGCTGGGTGAAGCCTCTCTGACGACTGGGGCTAGGCATCGATCTGTGAGTAGAGCAGAGTATCATTGGTGTTATGTCCTCTCAGATGACTTTAGCTTGTGTAAAGTTGACATAAAATTATCCAGCGCAGCCTCCGTACTAACATGCCTACAGGGACGATGGATTAGCTAACCTGGGTCTATCTTACGTACTTCTTGAATGAGCCTACCTTGTCTAGAGATGTTTCTATAACAATATGCTTCTGCCTTCCGTCCCTTTACTTCATTGTCAGTCTCAATAAACACTAGACAAAAATATAAATTCTAACCTTTCATTTTATGTATTTTACTATAAGAAAGCTGGCGACGTTCAAACCACAGTACTTAGGCTTCATGCTTGTTATTCAATAATGTCTCAACATATATATTTATGATAATGGAATTTTGATTGTATGAGATTAATTAGCTATCATTTTGCTAGAAAATATGTTTATTGACTTTTCATTTTTTTTGTTTTAGCATGTAATTAATTTGTAGGCTTTAATGAATTTGTTCAGCTTACTCAGAAATTAATGAAGCCTTTTTATCCAATGGATTTTGTCATTAGCTTCTTTCGTTTTCTCTTGTCTTCTTGGCATCATTGATGACAACATAAAGGCCCCTGTGAATACCCCACTGGGCCTTTACAAGTACTTGGGTGGTTATTACACAGTCAGGAATCTTTCTGGACTATATTGGATCTCTCATGAAATTATTTTTGAAATTTCAAAATAAAGTTCATACAGGTCAACAAAAATGTACAGAACTTGGCACAGTTTCCTCTATAAAGCATATTATCCAAATACAGCAAGATGTGTAACATATATCCAGAATTTTCCTGACTCATTCTATTCATTTGTGGGTTTATGTAACTAAGTGGTTGATCTCACTGTATGTGGATGACAATGACACTAAAAGTGTGTGAGTGTGGAAAACTCAGACAATTTTGCAGTACATTTTAATATGAAAAATGATCCTATCATCGAAGTCTGTGTCATGATAAAATACTATTTGCAAGAAGACCACTTGAATCAGATAATACACTATTGTGCCTGCCCAGAGTTACAAGGGTTTCCTGTGGCTACAAAGAACGAGAAGAACATTCTAGTATGATAAACGCCTCCGGCTGTTTGTAAGGCACTGAATGGCAATGACACTCTGCCAAGAGCATAGGCCAAGTCCCTGCCCTTTATGGAGTGTATGTCTCTGAGGAACAAGCAGACTTGCCTTGGATGCAGATAAGAGCCTCTATTATAAATTCAAATTATATTTCCTCATCTTATATTGGGATCATTATGGGTAAAGATAGAAGGTAACTAGAATTTTATGCTCTAAAATTCTGAAAACGCTCTTTATTTAGTAAATGTACTCAAAAAATTAAAATTTAGTTCATATTTGTTGTATGACAGCATTTAAACTTAATTTCTTGATTGAATTTTTCTTAGCCTTAGTATGGTTCTTTAGGTTTAACCAGGCTATTGTTTTCTACTATAAGAAACAACAATAGACTCTCTTGCTGGGAATTCTTTTTCCATTTTCTAAGCTGAGGATGACTTTTTCGGGGGAGTTAGATTTGACTAGGATACTCCCCTGACTGCTCAAAGGACACAGATGATGGCAAACAGAGGGGTAACTTTGGGGTTTACTTTATACCCCCTTTGTTTGGCATGGGTAGCCACTTGCCATTGTGAACTTCCATTTCTTGAAGTCAGGATTTCTTTGCTGTTGGACGCACATTTTCACACATAGGGAGTTCTGACATTATTTTGCTCTCCTGAACGCTGTAGTTTGTCACTGTAGGAATACACTGGGTCTCTGAGAAGCCAGTGCTGGAGGTACTGATATCAGGACAGGTAAGATGATCTGTTTGAACCAGGAAGGTGTTGGGGTAACAGAACACACGTGATTCCAAAGAGGGAGGGAGAACACTGGAGGTTTAAGGGCTTAAATGGGGAAATAAAAGAAAAGACGTGGTTGGGAGAGAATCAACCAAAATAAATATGTATAAAAACTCCATAAGGAAACCTGCCCCTTTGTGAGCTAATACAAAGCAAAACAAAACAACCCAAAAAAACAAAAAAGCAACTCCACCCACCCAAATGTATTACGTTATGGTGTAGATTTCAGCAAGGTAACATGGATTTATTTCACAAGATGTTATACGTTGTCAGCAAGACCAGTTCAAAACAGATCCAGTTGTGGATATAGAAATATTTACATAGTCAATGGGCATGCCTAGAACAGGATTTTGTGGTTAAAAAAAAAAAGAGATGTTCTTAGAAAAAGAAAACAGCTCCTTCACCTGTTTGTAGGTGAGCAGGCCTTTAGGGAATAGAACATGTCTCCAGCCCATGATTTCCCTGGTAAGCCTGATCTATCTGCCCAATGCCTTTTCAGCCCTATTCTCATTTTCAGCCTGTATTGTGGGTGTACATTGGGTTGTCAGATTATTTGACAGCTTTTCACCCATGAAATGGCAAGTTCCATGAGGGCAAGAATCAGATATTCTCCCTCATCTTTGTCGGCTGCACCTCATGTGGAAGGGTACCGTGTGAGTATCTGCTGAGTAAATAAATAAGTGTAAAAATACCGTGGAGCAGATAGTACATTCATCTAGCTATGCTACAGTAAAAGATGTTTCTCCCTAAGAGAACATATTTTATTTATGTCACTTAGAGTTGCTACATTGACTATGAGGTTGAGAAATTGGGCTATGATTTAATATGAGCATAAACTCTCCAACAATTAATAAACTATTTTTTTCAGAAATCAAATATGAGGCTGAAAAAGTAAATTGATAGAGGAAAAAGTAGAAATATTTCAAGCTTACGATACATGGTCGGTTAACAATGTTTTGGTGTCATTTGTATTTGGTGTAACCATGAAACTGCCACATAAATGTTGCTGTCTTTCATAGGTATATATGGCCTGTCTCTGTTCAGTCTCACCCTTTCAGGTAAACATCATTCAGTCCTTAGATGTGGGAACTGCTCTCCTGTTTTTTTCTTTAAGGAAATGTTCCAATGGTTTAGTCATCTCTGACATGTTTTCATTTCTGTTTTTAATTTATAACACCTCACATTGTTAGCTAGTGCTCACGGGGACATTTATTTTAAATAAATTCTAGATAACTAAAAGCAACAACAATAGGTCATTTTAGTGCTGTGTAGAGTTTTAAATGACAGACATACTATTATTCCCTTGATCTTTTGTTTTCAAACTAGATTTTTCTTTAGTCTAATTTTTACTTTTTGTAAAGCTTTTCGCACCTTTAAAAACATATCCAACATTTTGGAAAACGTGATTGATCTCTCTGTTGATTATCTACTTGTCATTTCTTCATCCATCGGTACATCTGTCACCTCAAACCAATTTTTGATATATACATGTCAGCAAATGGGTGTGTTTTGTTTTAAATGAAAATCCCAAACATTCTGTTTTACCAATAAAGACTCAGGAGCCAGATGCTGGGGTGAAAACCTGCTAGCTCAGAGAAGCAGGAAGAGCACCCAGCTGACCATGACCTGATGGAAAAGGCCCAAAAGACGCACTGGCTCAGCTAACAGCCCAAGAGGAAAAGACCAAAATCTGAAGGCCAAAGGCTTTCTAGCTCAAAAATCAAAAAGCCAAGGAGCTGAGGAGCTCAAGAGCTAAAGGCTCCGAGCTCCTTCTGCCTCTACCCGGGTCTTAAACACCAATCAACTCAAAGTCCCTCCTACTCTTTAATCCCTGTCCAGCAGCTTCCTGTCCCGCCCCTTGACCTAGGGTTAACTTCATTAAATCCTGTGTACAGAAAGCTCTTGAGTTAAAGGTGTGTGTTCGGGCTCACCTGCACCAATCAAAAGACAGTTTTTTTTTAATAGTTCACAATCTCAGGGATCACAATGGGATCAAATAGCCTGCAACAGATATGCAATATAACAATAACATAATTTCAGGAATTGTGGTCTTAGTTAAAGACTTTTGTCTGTATTTGTGAGCTGACCTCTTCAGTTTTGCCTGATTCTAGCTGAACCATTCCTTAATCTGTTGTTAAAAAGCTTTTTGTAAAACTTACGATTTTTTAAGAATATCATTGTGTATATCTACCATACATTGTACCATGTCTCAGAAGGACATTTTTTCAAGCACCTTATTTTACTTTGAGCATATTGCCCACGTCCTGCACCGTTTTACATCTCCCTTCCTTCCCATGACTCCCCTTTGTTCTTCTAAGAAGGTCGTATCTGCACACATGGCTTTATATATCATTAAAAATCTAGGGCTACAGATGAGAGAAACCAAATGGTATTTGCCCACTATTGGCCTAATATGAGAGAAAACAAATGATATCACTATTGGCCTAATATGCTTACTGTGCCTGTCTCTTGGCTGAGCGCGGTGGCGCCACCTTCAATGCCAGCACTGTGGAGGCAGAGACAAGCAGATCTCGGTGAGTTTAAGGCCAACCTGATCTACCCAGCAAGTCCCAGGCTAGCCGAGGCTGCACAGGGAAACCCTGTCTCAAAAACAGAGTATTTTTATTTCCTTTTGCATCTGTTTTCCTGCAAGTGACACTCCTTCATGCTTTCTTATGGCTGAGAAAAATCCCACTGTGTTTATGTACTCTGTTTTCTAAAAGGGTTTTGAACCATACGCTTGGCTGCTCCAATTCACCTGAAATGAAGCCCCTGTGGGAGCAGAAGCCTACCACTCATGGAATTAAACGTTTTTGATGTAGAGTTGCAACACAGTTTAGAGGTTATTTACTCTGTGTATCTTTTTGTTTGTTTGTTTTTGTTTTTACAAATTGGATCTGGAGTCAGTCAGAGTAACTCGCTCAGGAGCCAGAGGAAGGGGCCACGGCTGGACACCCCTCTACCTCCCTGTGTTTCAGGGACTTGAGGCTGATCTAACCTACTCATCCAAGTGAATTGTGCACACCATCCTGCTTGTCTCTCTGGCATCAAAATAAAAGAAGACCTAATTTGCTTTCGTCTTTTACTACCTGCATAGTCCAAGGGATGTTCATCATTCTCTACCAAATTCTAAATGTTTATCCAGCTGGGCCCAGGCAGATGAAGGAGACTGAATGGCTGATCTAAACGTCTAAGATGTTGCTCACTTACTTGCCTGAGAAGCTTCTTGGGTTTTGCTGTGGTGCTGTGGCTGGACGCCAATCAGGAATGACCCAGGAGTTCTGACTCAGTCTTGTCAGTCTCCCCTTGACCAAGGAGAACATTTAGGAATGAGTTGTAGTTTTCATTGTCCTGTGACTGACTCATATTGGAAATAGCTACCTGAGGCCAGCCTTCAGTTCTGTTTTGATCTAATTATCTTACAGAAACAGCCTTTAGTGTTTTCTTTGACCTTTGAAGGCTGCTTCAGGGCACAGGGAGATTACAAATACTATGGAGTCTGATGGTGTTTCCGTAATGAGGATGCTATTTTATATGCTTAGGGGACAGATGCTTTTTCTCTGTGGGATGCCTGAGCAGGACATTTCAGTGGCCTCAAACGTGGACTCAACAAACATCAGTAGAGGTTTCTATTATAGAAATCCTTCTGATACTGAACCCTGGAGAATGAAATTGTCTCAGCACAAACCCTAGATGTTCAAAGACCAAATTTGTGTTCATCCTGTGTACACCCATGTAAGCATGCAGTCATTTTTATTTGCAAGTCAGAGATGAGTGTAGAATGTCACTCCCGGCTAGTGAGCACAGCATCACAATTTTTATGAGTACTCTCCATCTTTTAAGGTCCTTTTCCTAGTTGCATCAAATTCCTCACAGAATCTTACAGATTGTCCCTAGACTTCTTGTTTCTTTGCACTAAAAATATTTAAATGTTACCATATTGGAATATAAGAGGCCTCAGAAAAGAACAGAATGTCTCCTTTCATTATTCCTTTAGTGATAGAGAGAAGACATCCAAAATATTTTAAGGTATTTTCTTCTTTCTTTCTTTCTTTCTTTCTTTCTTTCTCAAAGAAGATGAATTAGAGACACAGTAAAATAAGCAAAAAACCTGGAGCTATACGTTTCTGGGTCAATCCAAATACACAAAGCATTAAGAAAAATGTCAGCGACGAAGCTAGATACAAACTGACAGGAAGGAAAAAAAATCTGTTTGTGTATTTACAGCCCCAAACCAAAAGCAAAATTAAAAACCGAGCTGACCGTTCTCCCTTGGGGATACAGATGTCACTGCTGTCCAGGGCAGCGTCTGCTACTGAGAGGAGGAACGAGCGATGGCATCCAGGTCCCCGGTGCAAACAAAATTAGTCTCTGCTTGCCAAATCCTGAAGCTGTCCTGTCACATGTTGAGAGGCCGGGGCGTGGGGGCTGGAGGAGCAACAGGGGTGGCTGCTGCCGCTCGCTCTCCATGTACATAAAGTGTGATGTACTCCATACATAACTGACGCCTTCTGCTGATGCCTCATTCTTCACTATGTTTTTATAAGAGGCTGAGTATACACAGTTATACACATGGACTTCAGTCTTCATTCAGAATGCTACAACAGTGATGATCAGTTAGTGCCAATAGGATTAGACACTTTATACATCTACCAAATAACATTTTTGTTAACTCCCTGAGAATTCCACGCAATGCATTTTAGGTCATAATCACCACCAACTATCTTTCTCTGAACTCTCCCCACATCTACCTACACCTCATGCCTTCTTTTAAAAAAATTAATTTAATGTCCCACTAACTTCCACGTGTGTTATTCTTATACTTCTGAGTATTGGGCCACTCACTGGGGAGAGCTTGATGTAACAGCAGCTACACCGTAGGGACCACGGACTCTCATTCCCCAGGAAGTCATCCCAACTCCTCAGTTAGGATGCTGACTGCAGGCTGTCCAGCTGCCTGGAGCTCATGGCTTCAGTGGTCCTGACACCCAGAAGACGCTGTTTTGCTCAGGCCCTCTCTGGCCTCTGGCTTTTACAGTCTTTCTGCTCTCTGTTCTGTGGTGTTTCCTGGCTTTGGGGAGGAGGCATCATCCAGTCATCCCACTTGCTGCTGAGCACTCAGTGGCCACTTGTTTTCTGCGTGTTGACTTGTGTGTTAGCTTCTGCATTAAGGAAACATCTCTCTTTGGTCTGAGAGCTGCTCCAACCTACAGGGAGGGGGGTGATGAATTTAGGGGGTGGAGCGATACAATGTCTGTTCAGTAAAACAATTGTACTATATGCATCCTGAGCACAGTCCACATAGTAGGTTTTCATATGGCTTTTTCAAACATCCTTAGAGTTAGTCATTTACATATTTTTCATTTACTGTTCAGGGAATCTTTAGAAATTGATTATTAATAGTAAGGAAAATGAGATTCTAAGTAAACTTAAAGGTGTGTGTGTGTGTGTGTGTGTGTGTGTGTGTGTGTGTGTGTGTGTGTGAACGCACATGCACATGCATGTAAAGGGATAGCCAGCTATTCTTTTACTCCAAATATGGGCAGTGAGCAACCACCTTCCTCCGGAAATCTAAAACAAGGCTTTGAAATAATCCACACTACCATCAGCTTCCTACCATTTCACAGGCTCAGGACTCGCTGTGTTTATCCCAGTTTGGTTTAGTTGAGTGTAATCTATGAGGATATCATTAAAAGACAAGACGGGAAGGTCGGGGCGTTTCTTCCCCACTCCCTGGCCTTGGAGTGTCCTCTCAGTTTCTGGCTTCTGCAAGCGCTGTCCTTCATGCCTTCACGTATGCTGGGCTCCTAAGGTGCCCTATTTCCTGTTTACTTTCTTGAGTCCTAAGAATAGTGTTATTCTCTCACCACTGCTGCTCCATAGGTATCTCACTATCCAATCTCAATTTCAACCGTCCAGGGCTAATTCTGTTTTGCTTCTGGGACACTGATTGACACAGAGCCTGATGATACATCTACATGAAACTATGTTAGAGATACTTTGTACGCCTTGTTTTAAAGTTCTAAATTAGGAGCCCCAGCATGACAGGAGACATGGACAAAAACAAACTAAGTAAAAAGAAAACAAAATATAGAAACTAAGAGAAGCTTGTTTCTTCTTGTGGCAAATCCTGCCTTAGGAAGCAGCTGGGATAGTCAGGGCGCAGAGGTTTTCTGAGTCTGTTGTATGCAGGCTATAGAAGACTGTGATAGGTTTTTGATCTTGTGATAAAAGCTGTCATTGGGAAGTATTTTGCCAGCATTTGTGGGAAGAGTGAAAGTAAGGGGAAAGGTTGATGTAGAGAGAACAGGTAAAAGGCTTTCAAAATAAGATAGTTGTCAAGAAGTGGAGACAAATTCACACAGTAGAAAGACGGAATGCAACCAACATGGCTGCTTTTTGAGCTTGCATTCTTTTCCATGTGATGTACTTGCTTTAAATTAGTATAAGCTCCTCACATGTGGAGGGCTCATATGCTTTGATGTAGCAACATTAGATCAAATGGCAGAAGTTAAATTAGGAATTAAGGCAATATTTGGCTGTAGGGAACAGCGTTCCTGTTTCTAGCTCTTGGACTTTATGCGATAGCTCTTAAAATCCTAAGAGGCTAATTTCAGTTCCACCTATTTATTTAACAATATTTTCGATCTTTAAATTTCTCTTTCCAGATGATCAGACTCCAGAGCTTGAAATCCAAGGGCATTATAGCAAATTGCATTGGCATTAAGACTATTGAACTTGGGTGGAGTAATCCCATAAAATCCCCATCACTGCCAAAACATTTTCCTAATCGTTTATGCCTCCTGAATGTCTGTTTGAAAATGTTTTCCTTTTTGTGGGAAGGTAAATGAGCTAGAGCATGTTGAATTGCATCTACTGGTTTGTTTATCTATTTATTCATTTGATGAACATTTTAGTGAACAGGCACCAACACATTTCTATTTTACTCAGGAGGCATTTTACTTACTACTTAGTTGGTCACCCATTTGTTTACTTATAGTGAAAATGTCACAAGCTTTTTTGGGATGATGCAAGCCTGGGTTTGAAACATATCTTTGCCACATACTATAATTACATTGGGCAAAGTATTGTACAAACACCTTTTCAGGTTAGATGAAAAACTCATTTTTAAAAGAATGTGTATTATGGCTGAGGTAAACCCAAAGCAGATGAGTTTAATGCACACTCATGAGTAACTGTTATTATATGTAAACAAGTTCACTCCAGCCTCCAAGTTTAAAGGAAACTGTGACACTCAACCTTAAATCCAACCACAGATACAACACGGTTGTGGTGCTTTGTGACATATGTGAATAAATGTCTATTTTTCCTAGAAAGGGCATTGGTGGAACCAAAGAAACAATCCCAACAAGCTTAGATTGATAAATCAATGTATGTATTGGGGATACTTACAGGTTTGTGGGATACTTATTAATGCGTGGGTGACTCAAAGCCAGCATCAGTGGCGACTCAAAAGCTGCAGCCCTGGAGTTCCCTGCACAATGTTCAACTAGGCAACGTGGAAAGTTTCCCTTTGCCAGAAAGTGTTACTGCTTATATTACCCGGTGAGGGCCCTTTGAATCTTTCTGGGCTCTCAGGCGACGGGCCCTCCTGCTTCCAGCACAAAATAGTTTAATTTGGACTAAATGACTATACAGCATTCCACATTTTTCTCCAGTTCTTACACTTTTTTTCTATTCTCTCTTCTGTGATGTTCTCTGAGCCTTGGAGGTGGTGATATAGATGACTTTTTTTTTTATGGCTAAGTATTGGGCCACTATGTCAGAGCAACATTAACTTTTTCCAGGAGCTTATGGGTTATGAGTCTCTATGGCACATAACATTCATTTAAAAAAGTGTCTTTTTCCATGACCAACGGTAATAGCACCAGTAAGTTATGGGCATAAACACATGTGTTTAGAAAGCAATTTCACAGGTGTGTTGTATTCCCTTACTAAGCAGCAGTTTTGCTATTCCTGGGGTCTATAACCTTTCAGTCACTGGCTTTGTCTTGTCTTGGTGTGTAAGAGGTGTATTCTGTCTTGCAGAGTAAGCCTTAAGCCAGCCAAAGGATGGTTGGTTGTACTCCTATGAGCCATGCCACTGTTGCACCAGTGGGCAGATCTTGCCTGAAAAATTGGTAGTGTAGTATACAGACTCCATAACTGACAAGGACTGTTGTCGGTCATTTTCTCCCAGAATTGTTCATAGGACTCTCCAAGAACCTTCCAGTACCGTGAAAGCCAGATGTCTGGGAGAAAACTTCCAGCTTCCTCTCAGCGTGATTCCTCCATGCCTTCTATTTGAAATATGCAACAGTTGGGCTTTATGATCTAGTTTTATATTTAATTTAAATACTCATATGATTTTGTGGCCCCTGAGGCATCCTTGGGCCACGACTCCTAGGTAGCCTCTTTCTGGTACTCAGCAACTGTATGTCTCCTGGGATTGTCCCTTTTCATTAATGCAGATATGCCTTAATTTACACTCTCCACTGGCTGGCTTTCTTCCCTAATCATCCAAATGTTTTTCCAGATCTGTAAGACACTCAAGGTTAGCACTATAAATAGTCAAAGTATTTTTTTGGTAGAAGGCAGGCAAGACCTCTGATGATCCACATTATCCAATCAAGGACGTGCCAGTTGGTCTTGAGTAGCAAGGGACTACTAATAAACGTACACTGGCAACGTCCAAGGCAGCACGAAACAATCTAAAGAATTGTATCAAGTGTTTTGAAACGGTCTATTCTACTGCGTCCAACTGGGCTCTTGTTTCGCTTTTCCTCTAACAGTGGAGTGGGCAGGTACCTAAAGGAGGAAAAGAAAAACAGGTTCATCCTGCTATGGCGCAAAGACTGCTTCATATTTCATGTGCCTACCTGAGAGCCTATGAATACCACAGCCCCGCCGGCTTTTGTTGGCCAGTGGAGGGACTGTCCTCCATTCCTACAGATGGGAAGCTCTCAGAAGGCTTCAGAGCACAGCTAAGAGCAGTCCCTGGCAGAGCAGTTCAGCAGAGAATGGGCCACTGATGAGCATGGTGGGACGGAGTGAGTCACCCCCACCCCCCGCCCCCCTTGTAGGAGAGGCAGCAGGTTTTGAAGGCTGAGGCCTGAATGGTGCTTTTTTAAAAACTCATTAATTTATTTGTTCATTTTATGTCCCAATCACAACCCCACTCCCTCCTCTCTTCCCCCCACTTGCCCACACTCTTTTCCCCACCCCCATCCCCACTCTACACACCCCTTGCTGCCCAGGGGAACCAACCCACCCTGGCACATTAAGTCGCATCAGGAGCATCTTGAAGCAGAAACAGCATGTGTCAGAGGAGAAACAGTGGGAGGCAGAGCAAGATTGCTTGCCAGTGGCCAGAGTCTGCCTTGAGGGAGAGACTCAGCAACAATCTTCTTTCTCCTAGGAGCATCTTGTAGCCAACTCTGTATGCAGAGCTGGGAGCTGGCTGATAATCAGAACCAGACCAGGAGCCAGGCGCTGACGTCTTCAGGATTCTTTCTCTGGAAAAAGCAGGGTCTACTAGAATCCTGACCCAGAGTCTGGAACCATCTGAGCTGGGCTGGCAAACATGTGGGTTGTACCCTCTTTTAGATATAGCCCAGTGTGCAGTGGTTGGCTGGGTTTGTAAATGACATATAAAATAGGACCAATGAGAAGAGAGCCGAGAAAGAACTTTCACCTAAATGGAAAAGTGTTCTCAATTAGTGCTGCTGGCTGCACTGTCCCCTTTTCCCTTCCCTCTGTGCTGCAAGGGAAGGAGGGGGAGAGGAGGACATCTCTGTGGCTTTTCACGTAAACCAGGGCTTTTAGCTTGGTTTTGGATACCAAGGCTTTTGTTAGCTTTGACAAAAGCCCCAATCTCTGTCTAGAGCTGCCCATTCCTCAAATGCAGCCTGCTGTGTTCCGGGGAAGGGAGTTTGAATCTGGGCTCCAGTTGTGGTCAAACGTGCTTTGATTTCCCTTTCTGTGATGCCAGCCACTGGGAAGTAGGCATCTGCCTCTCAGAAGGGTGGTCCCTCCATTTGTCACTGGGGCCCGTGCAGTTGCTCATGGTGGCAGGTTGTCAGACGACAGAAGGCTGCTGGCGTTGGAAGCTAGGAATTTTGCAGTTGATGCTGTGGTGGTGGTGACTGCCTTCGAACCCAGGGTTTTTGAGCCCAGGCTGCTGCTGCTGTGGAGCTTAGATTCTTTTGCCAGGCATCCTGTTCTTCCATAAGTAATAATTACCACTGGGCACTCTTGGCTTTTCTCAGTCTGAGGAACAGTGGCATGCATACATGGAAGCTGTCAACCCCTGTGACCTTCTAAAAGCCACAGTCATCTTTTCTTAAGCCATCTCAGGGTGCTGCTGTGCTTCTCCATCCTCACTTACTGGACCAGGATATTGCTTATCTTGCCTCCCAGGGAAAGTAGGGACACAATGTTATCTGCCCTACGTGCCTCTCAAGTCAGCTCCCTGGTTCTGATGGTCTTCAGGCTAGAAAAGCTCTGGCCTTTCAATCTGCCATATCTGGCTGTTGATAGAGCCTCAGAGTGGGTGAGCAGTTTTTACCCCAGTATACTTTCTTATAGGGGAGAAATCCATATTGCACATTCTGGAAGAAATAATTGTCTACCTTCTAAGACAAGCTAGATCTTATTTTACGCACACTGTTTTATCATTTGTGTCTACTGTGAACTCTCGCTCTGGTACCAAAGGCCTCCGGAAGCTCACCTATAGAGCAATTGTAACCTAGCAACATGGCTGCTCTGATCACATCCAAACACCTAGGTCTGTGTGACTGGGCTGGAATGCAGACACTGTTAGGACACATTTTAATCCCAGACAGTGTAGATAAGGTTAGTTTGTAGAAGGAAGCACCCATGTCTGAAAGTGATGTCTAATTGAGTGGCAGACAAAGAGACTAATCAGAGAGGTTTGGCAGAATAGGACATGCTCAACTCTCACAAGAAGAGACAGCAGCAGTGCAGAGAGAGAGAGGTAGGGGGGGGCGGCAGTTTTTCCTAGAGAGATTAATGAAGAAGGTTGAAGAGAGAACAAGCTAGATGCAGGTGAAGACAGAATGAGCCAGAGAACGAGAAGGAGCCAGAAGATTAGAGCAGATTGCTAGAGTTAGTTTGAGGCCACGCAGAGCAGTTCAGTCAGAAGCTCAGAGAAGCCAGTTGGAATCTGCCTGCTTGGAGAGGAGTTTGAGCCAGAAGAGCTGAGTTTAATCAGCCAGCCAGAGTTCAGAAAGAACTACAAAGAGTGAGCTAATTCATCAGTAAGTCTCAGAGGCTGAAAACATGTGAGGCCTAGATTAGGTTGTACGGAGTCTAGAAGCCTCCAGGACTAGGCCCGGATGGAGACAATAGGCCCATGAGGTAGCAATTGCATCAGGTGAATAAAAGTTCCTTTTACACTCACCAGTATAACATTTGGCTTTTGAGTAACTGTTTTTCTGTAGGGACTCCAGCATGACACAAATCTTCACACATTCACTCCTGAGCAGCTAGGATAGAGATCCACAACCGTGCATTGGTGTGAAGCAATTCAGGTCCACTGGGCTGCCCTAGAGATCATGACCTACCATGGGCTCGGCAGATCCACCCAAGCCCCACAGTAGTCCTGGGGCCCCTGTTGAATCAACCTCTTTCTTAACTTTCCAGTATCACAGTTTTACTGGGCAGGGGGTGAACTGGAAATCAGTCCCAGCTTCTCCCATGCCCAGTTCTCTCAGCAATGCCTGTTCTGCATCTATTCTCCACGATGGTGCAGCAACTGCCGCTGGTGACAACCAAGTGTCCTTAGTGGTTTATGTGAGCCCATCTACCAGAGTCTGATTTTCCTCATAAGGCCTCGTGTTATGTAGCTTTTGTTTTAAGGGAAGGATGTTTAAAAGGAAATGGCTACTCAACAAAGACAAAATGCAACATTGCTTAAATATACGAAAAATTAATATAACAAAGGAGAAAATAAAGTAACCTTTTCTTCTATTACTTAACTGTTTTAAAATCAACTTCTCCAGTTTCAAATTCTGTCCAATATGGTCACATATAAGATAATATGTTATTTGGACCTGAGAAAGAACAATAATTATAGCCACAAGACATTTAAGAATATTCTTCAAAATAAGATTACTAAAATTAAAATTTTCAAATATTTCTCAAATCTGTTTTAACAGCTTTCCCAAATAAGAGAGTGAAAAAATACATGAACTTTTAGATACAATTAGAGATTAAAAAAATCTGTGTTTATTACTAGTGGACTTAAAAAAAACTAGTCACATTCAAAGATAGACTGCAAATTAATATTTCAACAATTGTTTTAGTGTTAACTAGTTATCTTAATAGAGATGGCCCAAACCATCTGATAAATATCTAAATATATTGTTATATCACCAAAGAACTTGATGCTACCTCTTTCTCTTCCCAAGGATGTAAGCAATGAAACCTCATTTTCATGTATTTTTAAAAACAGTACAGAGGACAATAGATAAAAAATATGTTTAGATATACCTTGGTTAGTTATTGATGAGTTGCAAATGCTCAGGAGGTTCATAAGAAAGGCTGATGAATCTTGAAGACAGAAGATGGAGGCAAAAGCTGTATCCATGTCACTAATGCTGATGCAAACGTCTCACTATCTGGGACACGGAGATAGCATTTCCTGTGGCGCTGCTCCAAGCTGAGGTGGAAATAAATTGTGCTGTCAACAAGAACCCTTTATGTCCTGTAAATTATCCTTACACAAAAGACACTGGTCCTTTATTCACTCCTTCATCAGCGGAGCAGTACTTGGTGTTATAAGACATGTGTCGTACGTGTCAATACGTATGCATCAGTATGGCGAAGGGCATGGTCTTCAGGGTACCACACACCTGGGGTGGCTCAGAGCTCAAAACGGACTGTGACCCAGACACTCACCTCCTGTCTTGAGGATTTCACTTCACCGTCTTAAATCCCAGTATCTTTAAGACTAAGGTAACAAAGCAGCATGCTTTTGACAAGGAGTTAAGAAGATGTGGAGACAGTCATTAAGCATCTGACCTCCCACATTGAGAGCACCCAGTGATGGTTGTCAGCTAGGAAGTCTTCAAACCCTTTTATAGGCAGAGTAAGCATCACACCAACCAGAACAGAGCAAAACAACATAGGTAAGAGTAGTACAGAAAGCTCTTTCCGGTAGGAATGACTAATAATGATTGTAAGATGTGTGTGTGTGTGTGTGTGTGTGTGTGTGTGTGTGTGTGTGTGTGTTGTGTATATGTATATGTATCTATATATGTATATGTATTAGTATATGTATATATTAGATGAATCTTTCAGAAGGGGCCCTTTTTCAAGAGGTGAAGTGGTTGGTGGGTAACATTTCAAGAGGAAGAAATGTAAAGGGCTAAGTGGAAGTATACAACTTGAGTGACTCAGCTGTTCAGATTAGTGTTGCGTATCAGAACCTTTTCACATGACAACAGCATTCTATAAATGTCTCGAGTGTCAATTATGTGTCCATCAAGCACTTGGCATATGGATAAAGAGAGACGGCAATTGAAATTTAAGGTTAGCATTATTTCCACAGGAAATTGTACGTCTACATATGGCTAGTGGTGATCTGGAGAGTAGTTACACTAAGCATTTCATATGATGAGAGAAAAATACATGACGCAAGAGGGGAAATAATTTAATGCTAGACCAACAGGTTTAGATTCCAAAGTAGAAACAAACATATTTAGGAGAAGTTAATTTGTAATGAAGACCAAAAACCAGAAACAAGAGAAGACAAGCCAGCACAGAACAAGCTTCAAAGGAAGATTTGACTTGTTCTGTTACTTACGGGGTTAATGAGCATAGAGAGTGTGTTAGATTTGGTAACTGAGAAATTACTAGAGATCTTCAATAAAGTTTCCTTGAGCTGTAAAAAAAAAAAGTTGTGTGGATTATAGACTAGGCTGGGGTCAGATGGTAGATGGGGAGGGCTCCCGCTTTCTGAGGATTAGGATTGGGGGGGGGAGGGAAGAGAGAGGGAAAAGGGAAGGAGGAGGGAGGGAGGGTGGGACCAGGAGGAGCCAAGACAAGGGGTTACAGGTTACAATCAGGATGCAAAGTGAATAATTTTTTTTTTTAAGTTTAAAAAGGACTGAGTTGTGTTGAGTAGGAGCAGCGTGGAGCACAGCCCTCTTTTCGCACATGTTTCTCTTCCTAGGGCCGGAGAACAAACCATCACACACTAAGTTGGTTTCAGCAAGTACTGTATAATCGCCAAGTAAGTGGCGCTCTTGCAGGCAAACAAGGTAGTTTCAATGCCAGGTGTGAAATTATAGTGGTTTAGGTAAAAATTTGAAGCAATTCTACAAATAACCACTCTGAGTCATGACATTTTCAGGCCACATTGAAAACACTAGCAAGAAGAATACAAACAGTGTCAAACGATAACCAGGCTCCTTGCTGAGTTTATATTCTGAGCTGCTCATAGAATATTCTCATGCCTTTATTTTTATGTGATGAAAGACTCATCTTACTTGCACACAGTAGAGAGCTACCAGGTAAAGAAGAGCATCCCCACGGACACTTCCCAAAGTATTAATCCACTAACAGGGGCACTTTATACAAAGACAGATTTTTTTACCTTTCATGCTTAAATGACTACAGTAATTATGTTAGTGCTTCCATGGAAACCACTTTTGGTACTTGATACAGATACAAAATACATTGTGTCCATTCAAAAATTTAAGGGATTTGTTTGTGATAATATGTTCTTAGTGAGAAGTGATTTTTAAGCATAATTACTTATACATTTTAATTAAAATACAATTACATCATTTTCCTCTCCTTTTCCTTCCTCCAGCTCCTCCAAATGCCTTTTCCCTCAGCTAAAATGATAGCCTTATTTTGTTTGATTATTTTTAACATATATGAATATATATTTATATATTTATACACAAGTATATAAATAGAGCCTATTTAGTAAGCTTTTGTTGTTTGTGATTTCAGGGGCGACTACTTTGTATAGATAACCAATAAGGGGATTTGTCCCTGTGCGAGGCTGGTGCCCCTTCTGTAGTTGCCTATAGTTATTTGTCTAGGGGTGAGAACTCACGAGATTTCCCCCTTCTGATTTAGCATATCTGTTGGCAATGCCATTATTCAGGTCTTGTTTGTGCAGCCACTTCTAGGAGAGACCTTTTCACAGCAGACTCCCTGGTATTTTGGCTCTTGCAGTCCTTACACTCACTCTTCTCCAATGTCCCCTGAGCCATAGATGCAGGAACTGTAATGTAGATGTATCCATTGGGCAATGCTCTCCACCATGCGTTCATCGTGTCTAGTTGTATGTCTTTGTGATGGTCTCTATTTGCAGGGTAGAGAGGCTCCTGAGTAGGGGTCATATAGGCTGGAGATCTAAGCAGAGAGTTCTCAAAACAACAAGAAATAAAAATGGTTTAGAAATACCTCAAAATTGTTCATCATTCTCAGCAATTAGGGAAATTCGAGCTATAAGAATAAGTTTTATTTTACCCTAAGACCATGTGGCTAAGATAAGCAAAACAATTGACAATAAATTCTGGCGAGGTTGTGGAGAAAGAAGAACCTTAATTCACTGTTGATGAGGATGTAAATTTGTCTAACCACTCTATAAATTAGTACGGAAAATTCTTTAAAAACTAAAAATAAGTACACATATGACCCAGATATACCACTCCTTGGTATGTGCCCAAAGGGGCCAACATCCTACTCCACAGATACTCACTCAGCCATGTTCATTGCTGTTCTAGTCACAACAACCAGGAAATAGAAACAACTTACCTGTCCTTGAATAGATGAATGGTTGATGGAAATATGGTACATATACACAACAAATACTACTCAGCTGTAAAGAAAAATAAAATCATGAGATGTCGAGGCAAATAGATAGAAATTTAAAATAGTATATTAAGTAAGGTACCTGAGACCCAGAAAGATAAATGACACATGCTGTGTCTCATCTATGGTTCCTAGGTCCAACTGTTCAGATGTGACTGTATAATATGGAGTAACTGCAGAAACCAGGAAAGCCAAAGTAACCAGGGTGGGGAGCTTGAGAGGGGAATAGCAGGATATGAATCAGAAAGTAGAAAAACGGTAGAGGGGCTCCAACTTAGCAGGGGTGGGCATGGAGTTATATACAGAAGGAAAGAGCAAAAACAGATATTGCAAAGATTGCTTGACAAACCTCAAGGAATCACACTACTTTTATATTTATCTTGTACACTAAAGAAATTTATGATACTTGGGTATTGACAGTGACCCCCATAAGAACCAAAGAGTAAAACAAAGCCCAGTAGTAGGCATGGAAAAAAAAACCTCCTTTTGAATGGCGAGTCAAGGTGAGTCCCAAACAGTAGTGAGTGTTGCCTATACAGGCACTTTGGATGCTTCTCAGAAGTTGAAGATAAGACCCTATTGCCGAAGACACTGAACGATTAGAATGCAGGACTTGAATTGTTTGAGCCGGATCTAACCTGAAAGCCTCCTTCCTGCAGTCTGGCTTCCATGGCACCAGAAAATGCCATGAGAGCTCCCAAGGGAGAAAACCAATGAATACTCACACCCAGCTGTGACATCTGTGCACCGCAATGATGACCAACATGGCAAGATGTCCCTAGAGGTACAACGGTGGCATCACATGTTGGTGGCAACCAACAGTTATCTAGCTGGACTTCAGACCTGCTCAACAGGAGAGAAATCATGTCTGGTGCTAGAAACCTGGCCAACTGGCCCAGGGAGGTCATGGGTCTTAGAAGAGGATCTACTGCTGCCACTTTGTTGGACCAGCATACTTCTTAACTACATTCTAGGTTTTAACCTCACACTCACAGATAAGTGTAACCATCACCCCTCATCAAAGGACAGCAAGTTTTAAAATGTGCCGCTTAGGGAGCAATGCTGACTAATGTTATTTATTCGTCCTTTCTGTAAATATCACTTAGGCATTTTCTTGTGTTTCAGGTTCCCAACTACATACTGGGGGAAATGGTAAATAAGATGTCTCTGATCTGCAGACATTGCTCTAGTTGTAGAAAACAGGAAATGCAGTTATAAGCTGCATGATTCAGATGGTGCTGTAAGGGATTGCAGAGGAGCCCTTGGGAGTCCATGGGGACTTTTACCAGGGGAAATGTAGGCTTGAGGAAAGTGGACATCGGTAAGCCAACAAGACACTAGTAGCAAATAATATTCACTCTCTCCCAGGAAAACTTGTATCGAAATAAAAGATAAATTATATTAAGTCTGAAAATAAAATTCAATTCAACCCAGCTGGAAAACAGGTTTCCATGAGAGAATGGCTCATGTGACTGAGGAGGAAGACATTGGCTAGAGTGTAAAAATAAAGTTTCTATTTTATTTATAAGGTAATTGAAGTCATTAAGGGTAATGTGGGGTTAGTGAGATTTTTAGACAGGTAGACTTCCTGAAGTGCAATTTGATAATTGAGGTGAGAGGTGTTGGTGTTTGACCTAAGATAATAGCTTTAAAGGTAGAAGAGAAAGGACATTTTTGAAAAATAGTTGATGATTTATGATGCATGATATAATCAGATGATGTTTCTCTTGATTCTTTTATTAAGGTTGTCAAAAAGAGATGAATTAGATTGCTCAATAATTGATTGTACAGATGCCACATATTGTATATTTTTACCACAAGAGGTGCATATAATTGTTTGCTTATGCATTGCTACGGACACTGCTTCAGTTGGATTGCGGTTGGATATAGTTTCCAATATTTCCTGTCGATCAAGTTATTTATAGCTTTATTACTATTTTACAATTTATTTATATCTCTCCTTTGACCCACCACTGTTCTCATGAATATACAGAATATGATGCGGAATTTCAGAATGTAAGTGAACAAAAAGAATTATTTTTGAGATTCGTTGACATTTTCTAAAAGACTTAAAATATCTTGAGACTAGATCTGAAAGATAGTGACTTATAACAACAATTCTTGAAATGATGTAGGAGGAAAGAAACACTAGAATTTTCCATAAGGCTTAATAGGAACAGTGCGTGATCTCTAATTACCAGCAAGTAGAACACAAAACATTATAAAGTGTTTGGCTGGCTTATAATGTAAAGATGCATTTTATAAGTTGGAACAAATGCAGAGTGTGTAGACCTTGGTAAAACAGGTACTTTAATGCATGGTTTATATCATCCCTTTCCCATTAAGTGTCTAGTAGTTAAAATGGTAAAGAATGTTTATTTGTTTCATACAGTTTGCATTTATAGGGAAGAAGAAACAGGTGATGCAGAAGGAGAAATTCAGCCTAGAGTAGCAGCCTGAAGCCGGGAATTTGGAGTGAGGAAGATAGCTCAGGGTTTTCACTTCTCCAACGCACCAGCCTGGGTGAACAAGTTCATGTAGCAGAACCTTGCCTTCCTCAGCTGGGAGGGAGGGTGATGATGCTTCCTCACGATAAGTGCTGAGGATGGACTGAGACGATGCAAAGCAGATACTCAGGATGGTGATTGACTCACAGCACACCTACTATAAAACTAATATAAATTACAAAAAAATTCCCTATGATTCAAGCTTCTGTTGGAAGCTCAGGCATAAATTCATGATAATCTACAGAAAGTCGCTGTTTGGGGGCTGGAGCTTTCTTATCTGCAAAGTGAAGCAAGGGGATTAGGTGAGCTCCAAATTTGATGAGTGGGATTTGGGTTCAGTGATGCATATGAGTCATTTCTGAATTTTTGTCATTTTTTGACAAGTTTTATGTTACTCCCAGTCATGCATTCCTTCTGAGAAGAGAAAATATACTCACTATGAAGCAGAATTAGAGGGTTCAGCAGTGATTCCGGGGGCATGGTACGGATCTAGGTGAAGAATCCCGCCAACCAGTTAGAAACGCAATCCAGCAAGGGGAATAAGAACTTACAAAACTGGATTTTTAATTTATTTTTATTTTTTAATTATGAAACACAAGGTCTCAGCCAGGTAATTCAGGCAGGATTTGAACTCACTATTCTACCTCAGCTTCCCAGGTTCTTGCTGGGGTCATGGGCGTTGATCACATAGTGATGTGCGCAGCTGAAATACCCACAAGACCTTCGTAGGGCATTGTGCTAGATGACAGCCTCCAAGTGACTACACTGGGAGCCTGAGTTTAGATTATGGTAGAAGACGAAAGTCTCTGGGAAGAGGTGGAGCAGCTGGGGCCTGGGAGCTTTCTTCTTCTGTCCTTGTGTGCCATTAATTAGACGGAACTGCTTCTCTGGGTGTCCTCCTTTGCATGCACTCACTCTTTGAGAGGTTGAGGAGAATGGTGGCTGTGATTGGGCTTCTAGCTTTGGGGCTCAACTTCTTCGGTTAAGGTACCGTAGGCACTCGATAGCCTTGGGTAAGTGACTTTGCTTTCTGCGTGCTGGTGTCTCCAGATAGTAAATGAATAATACCGTCAACCTTATGAAGGTTTTTTAGACATAAATTAGATAATGTATAGGGCACTAGTCCAAAACAGGTAGATTGGTGTCAAGAATCAACTGTTCTTCCCTTCAGATATTAAAATAAGTGTATTTTTATCAAGACAAACTAGAAGTGTTCTTCATTTTAAAGGAAACAAATATGCTCAGTGGGTTTTTCCAGGAACAGTATGAAAAGAAGTTCAGCAAATGTGGTTGTTTTTGAATTGACCTGTCAATTTCTTCAGAAAGCCAAATTGAGTACACTGTGCAGATACAATTCAGGCTGAAAAGTTGCTTCTTGAAGAAATGTATCAAAAATGAGACAATAGAGATACTTGCCAGAAGAGGTATAAGTTGGTGAGTCTAAACATCTAAAATACTGGGCAGTTACTAATTAGGAAATTTGTTTTCCTGATATAAATTAATTTTAAGTCCTTATCTTCTGAGTGTCTTATAATCATATTCAAAGGGAAAGGGGAGATTTACGAAACTTAATCTTTGTTTTCTCCTTCTGAAACTATGGCATATGCCTAATGGATATAGATTTTCACTTTAAAAATTAAAAAGGGGGATCAAGTGAGTTTAGCTATTCTCTCCAGTGATGAAATGCTCCCCGGAGGTGGACCCAGAGGAGTGATAAATCTTTGATGCACCTGTGTAATATATGCAACGCGCTGCTGAGAATGTCTGGGCTTTAGAGGTTCAGTGGCAGAAAATCAGCTGTAAGGAATCTGGATATTTTAGTACAGTTCTGACCCTAAATGTTTCATCCACTGAAAAGAATAATGGAGAGCCAAACATGCTAGCACAACTTTCCTCAGGCATGGGGGTTGTTTCCTTTTCTTCCACAGCTATAATTACACTGTCCTGAGGAACTTAAGGCATATCACAGTGTGGTTCTCCAACTCCCCTGGGGATCATCGGAAGGGGAGGGCAAGGTCCTGAGGGCTGTTTGTTCAGTGGAATAACTTTCTAGGACCAGTTTCAGTGAGACTGCTCAACTTTATTCGGGGTGAACAGGGGCTGTATAGTTCTTGGGGAGGGTGGAGGGTTTCCAGAGTGGGTGTATGCTGTCGGCTGGGGAGTGAGGTGCTGAGAGTGCTTTATCTACATGCCAGGAATTTCAGAGACTTGTAGGGCAGGTTCTTATCAGGAGAAAAGAAGTTAAATCTGGATTTTGAGTTCAAGGCTCTTCCCCACTTGTTCTTCTAACGGCTTTAGTGTGTCAGGTTTTGAGTTGATGTCTTTTATCCACTTGGACTTGAGTTTTGTGCACAGTGATAAGTATGGGCCTATTTGCATTTTTCTACAGTTAGACCAGCACCATTTATTGAAGATGCTATTCCATTCCATGGATTTGGCCTCTTTGTCAAAAATCAAGTGCCCATAGGTGTATGTGTTTATTTCTGGGTCTTCTATTTGACTCCATTGATCAAGCAGCTTAGTTCCATGCTGTTTATTATTATTATTATTATTATTATTATTATTATTATTATTATTATTATTACTGTTGCTCTATAGTACAGCTGGAGATCCAAGATGGAGATGTCTCCAGAAGATCTTTTGTTGTACAGAATTGTTTTAGCTATTCTGGGTGGTTTTGTTTTTCCATATCAAGTCGAGAATAGATAGTTTAGGGTCTGTGAAGAATCATGTTGGAATTTCGATAGAATTGCATTGAATCTGAAAAAAAAAAACAAACCAAACCAGTACCCTGCATTTTGGCCATGGGCTGTGTGACTTCCTTCTGAGGTGGGGATCCTGCTTAGAGCCACTCCTCATGAGTTCAGGCAGAAAGAAATAATCGTCTGCTGAGAAAGGGAGCCCTCCATTTTGTGTCAAGCTTGAGAGAGCTGACCAGACATAGCATGACCGTGACCTTAAATAGCACTGTCTTCCAACACTGCAGCAATGTCAAAGCCAATATCCCTGATGGTTGACACTACTGCAACAAGGATCATCTAAACGCATTCTAGAAGCTAGGGTCAGTGCTGTTGCTTCTGTGGAATAGTTCTATCTGAGACAAAGAAGGCCAGAACTGCAGAAGCGATTGGGTAGACGTGTGTTTTATGCCAGTTTCTCTGGGATTTCTGAATGAAATGAAAACAGTAAAGGAGAGATGCAGTCAAACACCCCTCAGAAGGATCTCCTCTCTAAGAAGCAAGAGCTGGAACTGAGGTCCCGCAGAAGTTCCCTCTGCTCCATGCAGCACCAAGGCCTGGGCAGACACAGGCCTGGGCTTTCATGACGAGGCTCAGAGGTACACAAGCTTGCTCTGTGATCCCGGGGGTGTGATAGCAATGTTGCAGTATGCTTCCCGTAAAGGGTAAAGTTCTTAATGAATGAGCTTAAACCTTGTCCATGTGATATCTTACGAATCCGGAGGATGGGGAGTTAGTGTGAGCCAGCTCAGAACTGTCAGGGGAATTTAGTATTTATTTCTTCAGCATTCCTTTTGTATGCTCTATAGACAAGGTTAAGTACATGTGATGCTTAGAGATGTGTTGTTAATGTTGCCTTCACAAGTTATTTTCATAGGAATATGTTTCCTATAAAATACCTCATGAACTTTACTTTTATAATACATTGACATACACTTTAGTTTCTACAAAGAACTGATGTGGTAAAACTAGGGCTAGGTTTTCCATTATACCTACTGCACATCTTCTCATTTCTGTTCATATTTGATTCTTTGTTTCCATGGTTCTTTTGATAGGATCAGTTTCTCGCTTACTATTTAATCTTTCAATCTTTTTCTGATATTGAAATACAGAATGAAATGCAGACAAGAATTACTTACTGTGGCTTACCATATTATAAAGAATTTCTATTCTTTATTATTTACCAATGACTCATTTCTTGAAAGTATTGGCATTGATTTCCAGACACTTATAAGAAGTCTCTAGTCAATACATCTAAATTTCAAATAATCCTCCAGTGATTTTGCTAAGAAAGTGCTCAATTATTATTTTCCTTCATTTCTTATAAATCACAACAATGAATGTTTGGAACAAGGTTAAACCAGGACACCAAAAGAAATCAGCCTATGCAAATGAAATTTTCTGTTTCCTTGTGCCTGTTATCCTGGGACAGATTTGGTTAGTTCCTATAGCTTCAGTACTGCTCTTTGTTTTATAGCAAAAGTACAAAACTCACGTCTCCTTTTAGCTTTGTTAAAACTGACATACTTGTAAACACATGAGAGTATCCGTGTTTCGCAACTAGACGTTTGTTACTCCAAGCTTCTTAGGAAAATCAAAGTATAGAAGGCTGACATTTCATGCCCCCCCATCATTCCCCTGATAGCAGTTATGCATAACATATCCCAAACCATGTCATTTTCCTGTCAGATGTTTAATGCTTAAAGACCTTTCCAGGTGGTAACCACTTTAAAAATTACCACTGTGCTCATATCATAGAAAATATTAATTCAAGTGAATCAAAACCTTAAATGTGGTCTCTAAAGCTATGGAGACTTTATAAAAATATGTGCAAAGTCTCTGTGACCTTGGATTAAGCCACAATTTCTTAACAATGTCACCAGAAATCATGACATAGGGGAAAAATAGATAATTTGCCATCCTCAAAGTTGAAAATTATAAAGCACCCAAGGATATCATCAAAAAAGTGAAAAATATGCAGAAAATTGAAAAACACATGTACAAGTTATACAAGTTAGCCTATATAAATAACTATTGGCAGCCCAATTAATTATAAACAGAGACTGTAACTAGACGTTTCTCTAAAGATGACCAAGGAAAGATGCTCAATATACTTAGCCCTTGGGAAATGCAAGTCAAACTGTAATTAGATACCACTTTATATACACTAGGATGGCCATAAGAAGAAAAAAGGTAAGTACTGTCGAAGATATAACAAAATTAGAACCCTGTACATTTCGCTAATGGGAGTTTTAGATCATGTGGCTACTTAGGAAAACCATCTGACAATTAAGTAAAGTTAGCATATGTTACAAGAGTTCTGTTTTAGCTGTACATTCAGTAGATATGAAATCATAGTTTCACATGAAAGCTTGCTCATGAGAGCTAAAAACAACTAAATATCAGTCAACTAAATGAAGAAGTGATTAAGTGTGTCACATTAAATCTGTACAAAGAAATATTATTTAATAGTAAGAAAAAAGTGGCAGATACCATAATGCCAATTAATCTTTAAAACATTATCCTAAATGAAAGAAGCCAGCTATAGCCCAGCAACTGGACTTTTGTGTAAGTCCAGTTAGATGAGCAGTCCAGACTAGGCAAGTTGACAGAGATAGAAAGTAGAGTTGCATGGGCTGCGGATTGGAGACTGGGAAATAAGATGATTGGAGAGGGATAAATATGAGCCACAGAGATGTCCTTGGGTTACTGAAATGTTACAAAGCTGACAAATGACACTGTGAATAAATTTTAAAAATTGATTATGGCTAAAATGTGTGACATGTGAACGTTTTTCAACAAAACAAAACAAAAATTTCAGTGCTTTCAGATAGGTCTTTGCTAATAAGAGAAGTAGAGGTCTAAAGAGGCCCCTCATAAAAAAAAAAAAAAGGGTCAGGAAATAATGTTGCAAACGTCTTAGAGGAGAAGACCACACAAGCCTCTTTGCTCCATGCCAAAACTACTTAAGCACAGGAAAAGGTATAGTAAAAGTACACTAGATGTTTCTAAAGCTGTTTCTAAGTAATATAGACGAAGAGGAAAATCAGTAAAGAGAACTCAGGGAGTATCAGAATTGGATAGAATAAATCAATACTGGATGCTGACATAGGCACTGGGAATGGAACCAAACTTGTGAACAAAATCCTGGAGCCAGGAGTCTGCTTAGCCATAAACAGCAATAGAAAAACAGTCTCCACAGCCCTAGGAAGCAGACAGAAAATTGCCTATTTGTTCAGAATACATCTGTGCTATGTGTGTCTTATGGTCAGGAGTCATAGTACTTAAAAAAGTCCTAATCTGAGAAAAATAAGTTCAAAACTTTATCTATGATTGATTAAACACATTGCAAGTGTCTGAGCAAAATATAATGATCTGTGCTATAGATTTCTTGTCCTAAATTTCTTGTAGAGATATCTTCATGTAAAACAAGTGCCATAAAATTAAAAAAATAATAATTAATAGTAGAAAAATCAAATAAAGTAGGAAAATAAATGTCCCTGTAGTAGAACCATTAAAGTCTGGAAACAGAATTGTGTAATATTTAAAAAGTAAATGTATGGGGTGTGCATCCACTGTAGAGCATCTGCCATATTCCTGAGCCCCTGGGTTTGATCGCCAGAACTACAAATATATTAATAACAACACTTAGAAATAACAAAAATGATTCGTCAATAATTGTATTATAAAGTTAAATTTAACTTATTAAGATGTATAAGCTTATGTTATTATTAAAGTAATAAGTTAATGAGTCAAATGTCTTTCATATGAAAACCAACTAAAATAGAATTTCTAGAAATAACATTATCAGTAGATTTGATGAACAGAGAAGTCTAATGAGACCATCATTTTGAAGAAATATAGATGAATATAACCCATTATGTGATACATTGATGTAGAAATACATTTTCTGGTATTGTAGAGAACAAAATCATAAAACATAAACAGTAATTCCAGTAAGTAAAACGAATATAACAGAATAGTCAAATAGATAACAACAGAGACCATTCCAGATTTACCAAAAGCAACCACTCCCCAGCCCAAAGAAAACATACAGGTCAGTCAGAGAACCATCACAGAAACAGAGGTATCCAGCCATGGTGGTTCATGCCTGTTTCAGCTCCCTGGTTGTGCCAAGGTGAGAGATTCACTTGAGGGCAGGAATTTGAAATTTTCCTGGACAGTGTAGCTAAAACACGTGCGTTGGTGAACACTGTCACCTTGGTTGGATTTAGAATCAGTGTGGTAGAAACAACTCTCAGAGCTTTGCTGTGAAGGATTATCTAGACTGGGCTAGTTGCTGTGGGAAAGCCCACCCTCAGTGTGGGAAGCACCGTTACGTGAGCTGGGATCGTGGATTAAGTTAAAACGAGAGCGTGAACTGAGCAGTGATTGCTGTGTGGTCCCTGACTATGGACGCAGTGTGGTAAGGTGTCTTCTGCACTTGCCTCTGGACCTCTCTACAGTGATGGGTGGTATGCCGTGAGCTGCGAGTCGAAATAAGCCCCTCCCCCTCCTCCACGCTGTCTTTGTCAAGTATTTTGTCAGATCAACAAGATTAGTCACTAATATATTCTGTCTTTAAAAAAGTAGTTAGTAAATTAAAATATACTAAAGAAGAAAGTCACGTTATCCACGGTGGTACAAGAATGGTACAGCAAAATATTAATAATTTAAGTGGGTGCCAGGAGACACTACAAATACAGGTTTTAATTATTGAAAGAAAATAACAATAGCTATAATTGTTTATAATATAGGAATGGAGTGAAGCTGAAGACATTCACTTTGAGAAAGAATGTGAAAGTATCTCTTTCATAGACTGTTGCTGAAGGAATTGCTAACTTTGTACAGTAGGACACGGATACAAGAAAAATGCAACACAACTTAAGAATCAATGGTGAAACCCTACTCTCTTCTGTAAAGAACCATGGCAGAGAAGTGGCTCCTAATGACACACTGCTAGACCCACAGATCATCACGTAACTCTCACCAGAGACTCTTCTTGCAGTAGGAGTCATTAACAGAGAGCCAGAGCTGGATAGTGTGCACAGAGTGGGAGACTTTACTCAGCATTGCGCAGGCTGTCCTCATCAAATTACTTCCCTCAGTGTTTAGGGGTCTATGTGAAAGAGAAGGCCGAAAGAGTGTAAGAGCCAGAGGTGACTCCAAGAAAACTGTGTTCTCTGGATGCAATAGGACTGACAGGCACATGAACTCATAGATACTGCGGCAGCATGAACAAGACCTGTCCAGGTTCAAACCAGACCAACCAGCACTGAGAAGGAGAAGTACACACAAAGTCCCACCCCTAACAGTGAAGTTATTTGCACTTGATACCTGCTGGGAAAGAGAGAGTGACTTTTCTCCAGTGAGGTGTCAGTGGGTATAGCAACATGCTCCAGGTCAGGCTCCATGCTCAGGAATCGCTGGCCAACATAAAGCAGACACGTGTTTTCTGTGTGTGTGGAGTGGGGGCGTGCTTGTGTGTGTCAGCTATTTTTTGTCTTATTGTTTTTGCTTATTTGTTTTGATTTTAGTTTTTTGTTTTGTTTCTGATGGAGGGAGGGGGAGAGAGAGAGAGAGAGAGAGAGAGACAGACAGACAGACAGACAGACAGACAGACAGACAGACAGACAGAGACAGAGAGAGGGGATGACATACTTTTAGGTGGGGGACAATCTGGGAGGAGTTGTGAGAGTAAAACTGAATGATCAAAATATATTGTAAAAAATGTTTTATGTTAAGGTAAAAAAGTATTTGATGTAGGATATAGATAAGGTTATAGGAAACATTGAGGTTCTGTGGTCGTGGGATTAATAAAGCCTCCTAAAGGTAATCATAGCTCAGAAGCATGATTACACTAACAATGGGATGATCATAACACCCTATGCAAATACGGAAACGTCACAATGAAACCCATTATTTTGCACAAATAATATACACTAATAAAAAAGGCAGAAATAACAACTAGAAATAACAATGAAGTGAACTATCTTGAAAGGTTAGTTAGTCAATCATGTGGGGAAAAAAAGAACGAAAATAATAGCAGCCCCCTTTCTCCACACCAACAACTTTGGAAATCTATCTGGCCCTTTCTCAGAAAATTGGGAATAGTGTGACGTAAAGGCCCAGCCATACCACTCCTAGGCATATATCTGAAAGATACCCCACCATACAACAGGCACATTTGCTCAACTGTGTTTATAGTAGCTCTATTCATAATAGCCAGAATCTGAAAACAACCTAGATATCCCTCAACTGAAGAATGGATAAAGAAATTGTGGTACATTTACACAAATGGAATACTATTTAGCTATTAAAAAGAAGTAAATCTTGACATTTGCAGGCAAATGGATGGAGCTAGAAAAGACCATCTTAAGTGAGGTAACCCAGACACAGAAAGACTCACATGGTATATACTCCCTTACAAGCGGATATTAGCCCAACATAGATCTCCTTCGAGAGACTCCACCCAGTTGGGATCTGGATAGATACTGGGATTCAAAGCTGGACTCTCTGCCAAGACAGGGTAAGCAAGTACTCAATAGTTTCTGTTTCACAGATATGTCTGTCAGATATATTGGGCCAGAAGGCTGAAAATGATGCGCCAATTTATGTTATTAACAACATACAAAGGTGAACATTTGTTTATAATGCATATTATATAATTGAAAGTGAAAATGATATTTCAGGCCAACTTGAACAAATATTTAAAAATAGGTAGTATAGCAAATACATATGAGAGAAGTGGAATTTATTGTAATGTAAAAGTAGGGGAAAGAACACCGCCATAAAACTTACTGGTCAGAAATAATTGTGACCTGAAATGAACTTAAGATATAAAACATTAACAATGCTTTTATGAAATTAGCATAATTATTATCCAAATAGGAAATGCTAATACATTTGTCAGAAGTTAATAAGATAAACAGTCAAAATATTTTTAAACAATATATAAGATTTCAATAACTCAATTAACCAAACTGATCTGAAATTTGCAATACAACAATTGACTCAACAAATGAACATCTCTGGTCTCTTTAAACACAAATTCAGGGACAGTTTGGGAGCCTATAAAGGCAAGATATGGAGGTTGACCAAGTTCATATCCCTGTAGTGCAACTTACTGGTTGTGTTTACTTACCTTATTATGACTCAGCATTGTAAATTATAAGTAGTTATTTGTAAATTACAGGTAGAAATATTACTAAGGGATCTTGACATTTCTAACAAATTAAAACATGTAAACTATTTAGAATAATGCTTGATGCTAATAAACACTTGACAAATAAGAGCTGATATAATTAATATGCAAGTATATAAAGTATGTCTCACAAAGTTCTCCAAATTCAATTCAATAAAATCAGATATCAACTGTAGAAATAGCCCCCCATCTATGTAGCTGGAAGTTGGGAAATAGACTTCTCAATAATTCATAAGTTAATGAAGAAAGTAAGATAGATATCATACAATATTTATAATTGCATCAGGAAGCATAGTACATATAAAACCTCACAGAGTATCCTAGTCATTTAAAATAGAAGTTTATAATTATGAATGTACTTACTATAAAATAATCGTGTGACCCTTCCCATTCTGTTACTCCCCTTTTCCCCAACACACTACTCTCATTTTATCCCTCTTACCTTGAGAGTTTCCTGTCATGGACCTTGAAAATTTTCCTGATTTCTTTGGGTCTTCAATTTGAACACACATAACTGAGGATTCAAAGTCAGTATTTACATACTAAGGAGAAAATGTGTTGTTTTTTATTTCTTAACCCATACAGAACGATTATTTCCAGCACCATTGAATTACCTAGAACTCTGAGGTTAGGTCAGGGTAGGTAGAGGAGGGGTGTGGAGGGATAACTAAAGCTAACGAACTTAGAAAATGCCAAACCAAAAACTACTACTACTATGGAAAATTTCTAAAATATATACTTATGTTAACAGTTTCCATGGAGTTACCCTATAAGGTGATTGTCTTTCCTTGATACTATATGGCATTCAATAAAAAGTCCAGTGCCAGACTTGATGTTACCACTCTATTGTTTAATAGTAACAATATAGACTCTATAATTTTATAATGTAAGATGGAGAAATCAAGCTGGAAGTGACCTGGGAGCTTCATTCCCCCTAGCTAGCTTTCACAGTGCTGACAAGTTCTACTTAGGATACAGGTGGAGAAATAATCGACATTTTACCCAGCTGTGCATGACGATCTTGGCAAGATATGGCTGCTGGTGCAACGGTGGCATGGCTGTTATAGAAGCAACCAAGCATGTTCTGGTTATGTTTAGAGTACATTTCACAAGACAGAACTCATACTTGCTACCGTTAACTGGGCCAAAGACCCATGGCTGGCTGAGTCGTAAGCTCAGAGGAGACATACTAATACGAATTATTATTCCTATAAATGGACATATTATTAAACTTTCTCCGTTATCTTTATACCTATAGTGACTCTATTAACCCTCATCAGAGAAGCTCCTTTTATTTTTGCGGTGGATGACAATGAACACAGAGACCCACAACTCCAATACAAAAGTGGAGCGTAAGAGACGTTGATATGCTTGTATCTAGGTGGAACATATATATCATATTTTTCTCCTTACAAAGCTCAGGGATCAGCCTGGAACAGCAGGTGAAAGGATTGCGAGAGTCAGAGCTGGTAGACACCTGCACTGAAAAGTGTCTGTCGCACACCAACAGCCCTGCCGTATTCCTGAAGTCATAGCATTTGTGATTTTGAAGACCTGTACATGATCAAGCCCGCCAAAGACACAGTAAAGATGGAGGAGGGGCTGCCTAACCCTAAATCTAAGCTGGGAAGCTAATGGCTTTGGGTAGCAGTTTTCTACCCAAACTCCGGTAGATGATCCTGCCTTTCTCATGCACTAAGCAGATTCAATGGGGGGAAAACACAGCACATGAGGTGGGGAGAGGAAGTCAGGGCATGAGAAGAGGACAGAGGGGGCGGGAATGAGGTGTATAGTTGGTAAATATTCATTATATGCGTGCATGAAAGTCTTAATAAAATAAAACAAGTCGTTTGAAACTTGATACACGAGGGTGCAACGCAACGGGTAGAATACGGAATGCGAAAAGCCTACACAGAATATGGAGGAGAAAAACACGTAAAAAGGAACTAAGTAGAAACAGCAATAAAAAGAACGGTACTAAGAACAGGGAACGGTACTAAGGAGACACAAGGGATGCTGCCCGTGCTCTGGCAGAGCGTCTTCCGCTCAGGCACGTGCTGGCGGTGGAAAGTGAACTCTGAGTTTTAAAGAGAGACTACGTGAAGTTAGAGAGAAATGGTGCCGAGAGATGTGAGAGAAGTCGGAGGGGAAAGGGTAGGAGTAATTTGATAAATTTTTAAAAAATGGATTGGGGGGGGGGGGAGGAATAGAAGAATAAAAGTCCATAGCAAGATTTATCACTCTTCAAAAGTACATATCAACAGACATTAGAAATAAAATGCGTAGAGTGAGATGGGAGTAGTGAGGAGTTTAAAACGTTGAGAGAATAATTGGACATATTCTGCAGGAATCTTAAATAAACAGAATATTTTTCTAAACATCGGTTTCTAATACAAACACGTGGAACATCGAATTGAGAGTAAAAATGCTGCCTTTTTCCTCAGATACATGCTGTATTTATTGGAGGTGTGTCCTAGCCCATGAAATAAGAAAACATGAAGGATTAATAAATAATATAATTAATTGATTGTAAAAGACAAGTACATGAATACAAAGCTCAGAAGTATCTGCTATCAGGTTTTTGTATGCCATATTTTTGCCGCATATAAGCATTATTTAATAATATTTTATGTTAATTTAAATAAAAGTCAGATATGTTATATCCTTTAAAAAGTAAGAAATAGCAGTAATAGCAATAAGATGCCTATGAAATAAGTAATTGTTTATTTTATGTTTCTGTTACACAATCTATTAATGCTCTCAAATTTAGACCATCTTAGAAGTCAAAATAATAAACAGATGGTATAAAATCAGTGCAAATATAAACTATTGATGGTATTTAATTAATTGGTTAAGTAAAAATTACAGAACATAAATTTAAAACAAAAAAATACAAAAATTTAAAAGTATATGAAGAGCACGTCTATGAAATATGGAGGAGCATGAACAGGTGTATTCTGCCTAAGTTTTTTCTCTACACACAAAGGGAAGGAATGCGGCAGAGAGTTTGCCTGGCACATGCCTAGCACATGCCTAGCACATGAAAGGGTTTCATTCCAACCCCTGAAAAACAAACAAACAAATAAACAAAGAATACACCAGAAGGGAAATTGAGATGGCTGCTTAATTTGATTACACCAAAACTAATTACCAATCCAGTTTATCCAAGAAAAAGTAAATAAAAGTTAGCTCAGACCAAGTGTTAGTATTATTTCTTTTCTATGAATTTTATACAACAAACAAAAATGATTATGTTCTACGTTATTTAAATTGCATCAACAGATTGGTGGGGAGTAAACAACAACTCACTGAATAGAATTAAAAATCATCAGTAGGATCAGGCCTCCAATAAAGGTCACAATTAAAAAATGCAGCAAATTATTAAGAAATTAAGGCTAAATCATTTTATATTTATCACTTTGGAACATTGGATAGTAATACCAAATACATGAGAGTTTGTAGAAAACTGGATACAAATTTTGTTTCCGGTAGAATAAATTGGCGAACTACATTGCATATCACTTTAACAAGATACAGACATGCTGAAAATTTACATTTTAGGCTAGTAATTGCACTGTTAGCATGAACTATAGGGAGCTTCCTTCTCTGCACCAGGAATTTTTGTTGCTACATTGGTTTTAGTATTGAAAGCTTAGACACAATACAAATAGCCATTTAGAGTGAAAAGGGAAAATGCACTGTGAACATGAATTAAAATAAGTCAATGTGTTTTAATGTAAATTTAAATTTTAAATATTGAAAGCTTGGGCATAATACAAATAGTCATTTACAGTGAAAAGGAAAAATGTATTGTGAACATAAATGAAAATAAGTCAACTTAAATTAATATAAATTTAAATTTTAAATGTAGCAATATTAGTTGTATTTTGAAAATATAATGGTTAAAAAACATAAAATATGCTATGATAAATTATTTGTGAATAGATAAATATGTGGCCAAATATTGATGAGGAAGTATATGAGGCAAATTCAGTGTGGCAGGCAGTTACATCTGGAGACAGAGGAACAAGAGAGGATCATTAATTCTTGGCGATGAGCGTGTGGGTGTTTACGTAACTCTCTTTGTGCATTATCAAACAGTACACATCTTAGCACAGCTCTGGCCTACACAGCATTCTTGGAACTCCTAACCTTCAACAGAGTAGGTGGCTGGTACAGAAGGAGGAAGACAGGTCTGATGATGGCTGGAACCACACAAGAAAATCACTGGAGAGATTTGTCTTTATTGTGGCAGACATCTGCTCACAGCATACAGAACATTTTTTCTTATGTGTATGCCAGGTCAGGTTCCTCTCTCTCTCTCTCTCTCTCTCTCTCTCTCTCTCTCTCTCTCTCTCTCTCTCTCTCTTTCTCTGTCTCATTCTCTCCCTTTCTCCCTACCTCCCCCAACACTACACAATTAGATACGTGATTTGGACAATAAATGTGTTATACAGAATATTTGAACCCAGTTTCTTAGAAGCTCTAAGTAAATTTGCTACTGTTTAAGAGAGATGAAGTTGCTATATACAAACTGAACATAATTTTTAGCACATTTTAAATTAAGATTTGGTTATACTTTTACTGTAAATTTATTTGTTTTTAAATAATTTTAGCTACTAGTAATTATTTCTTCATAAATTTTAATTTATTTTCACAAATATATCTATATTATAAATAATCTTTGTTAATATTTTTAAATAATATCTTATCAAACTATAATTTTCCTTATAAATATATATGTATTTTACAATAATGCTTCCAATTCTGTTAATTGCTTCTAAAGCACATTATTAGGATTTTCATCTAAGATAGTGGTTTTCAGCCTGTAGTTCACAACTCCTTTGGGGTCAAACAACCCTTTCAACAGGTGTCACCTGAGACCATCAGAAAACACAGATGTTTACACTGTGATTCATAACAGTAGCAAAATTAGAGTTAAAGAAGTTGCAAGAAAAATAATTTTATGTTTGGGGGTCATCACAAGATGAGGACTGTATTAAAGGGGTGCAGCATTAGGAAGGGTGGGAACCACTGGGTTAATAGTGAGGAAGCTATGGTGCCTTAGGTGAAGTAAGTGAAGAAGAGTGACAGAGAACGAAGTCTTGCCATACGTGAGTGTCAATTGATTAGATGAAATGATTGTTGGCCCACTTACAACATGACCAAATGTTCTATAAAGAGTGTAGATTTATAATCTGGATTTCAGTCCAGGCTCCACTGTGGACTTTTTATGAACAACTTCTATGAATTATTTGCATTCTGCAAAAAAAATGGGGCTCATAGACTTTCAGGATTGCTTTAACAGTTAGATGTGAGAATTTAATTTTATGATGAATAAATATGAGAAATACTGAAATCAGTTGTATTGTGCTCAACACATTAGAATTTAATAAAGGTTACTGTTCTTTTCACTCCTTTCTCTACTTTACATACTCTTTATTTTCATGCTATAAGGGAAGTGAATATGTTCTAATTGCTTTGAGGAAGAGTTTTAGGCAAAGCTAACCTCCTAGAGGTGGATGGGTCTGATGCTTATACTTGAGAGTGATGGGGAGATCTTAGACAGAGTCTTAGCAGATGACTATTGGGGTCTACCAGAAGGATCTATGGGCTAGAGAAAAAGAATGGCCTTTGTAGGTAGGGCATCTGATTTGATGAGGTTTGCTCATTAGGGAAGCACAGAAATCACTTAGCAATAGATGCAGCTCTTGGGTGAGACTTGGGAAGGCCTCTTTGCCTCACCTGCTCTTTTGAGATGAACAGCTTTAGAACAGAATTGTGTATGGATAGAAATGACCCAATTTTAGGAAGTAAAGATGATGCCAAAAGATGACTCAGTGGCATAGTAAGAGATGAGGACATAGACATTTCTTCTGCCATAGGGTCAGATATTCAATGACTTTTCTTTACTTGGTTAATTCACTGGAAAATGGTTGCTTATGTGTGCAGCTGCCACCCCTGTCTTCAGATTTACAGGCAATTGCAAAATTTAGCCCAGGGGTTTCATAAAGTTAAGACAAGCTTCTCTAGGCACCAATAAAAGCAAAGATCCCATCTTGTGCAGTTGTAGAAAACAAAACTTTCCCAATTACTTGTGGTTCTCCCTTGTCCCTTCCAGAATAGGCATTTTTCCTCCTTGGTTAATAATTATGTCAGATTTCAGGATCCCTTGATTAAAGGCCATCCTACACACAGGAAGTTTATTTTGCTTTTGCTATCCAATGAATGCACCATGCAATTACAAAAAGAACCCATCCTTATCATTAAGACCTTTGATTCATGACTCTAGACACAGAGAACTTTCTCAAAGGACTAGAAGAAATTCATGTGCATTCCCCACCATACTGCAGGACAAGGAGAATTTGACCCACTGGAATTTATGTCTACAGGCAGAGTGAAAGAATGCATAGATCTTATACTGGATGGCATATCTCCTTTATTTTTATATTTATTGATTTTCTTTTGAAATTTTTGTTAACTGAAAATACTCTTTTCCTCATACAATATATCTTGATCAAAACTTCCCCTCCTTCCTTCTAGTCCTCCCAGTACCTCCCCACTTCCTCTTCCCCCTGGATACACTCCTTTTATATCTCTCATTAGAAAAGAACAAGACTGTAGGAGAAAACAACTGAACATATGTGTGTGTGTGTGTGTGTGTGTGTGTGTGTGTATGTGTGTGTGTGTGTCACATCAAAACTGGACAAAGCAACCTAAATGAAGGAAAATAGCCTTAAGTGTAGGCACAAGAATCAGAGACCCACTAATTCATAAACTCAGGAATAACATAAAAATCCTAAGCTGAAAGCTATAATATATACATGCAAAAGACCTGGTACAGATCCATGTAGGCTCTGTTCTTGCTGTTTTAGTCTCTCTGAGTTTATATGAGCCTTGCTCAGTTGATTCAGAGGGCCTTGTTCTCCTGGAGGGCCTTGCCCTCCATCCCCTCTGGATCTCACGATATTGCAGACCCCTCTCCTGTGGGTTCCAAGGTCTCTGTCTCTGTCTCTGTCTCTGTCTCTGTCTCTCTCTCTCTCTCTCTCTCTCTCTCTCTCTCTCTCTCTCTCTCTCTCTCTCTCTAATGTCTGGTTGTGGAGTTTCTGTATCTATTCTCATCTGCTGTAGGAGGAAGCCTCTCTGATAATGGCTCAATGGAGCACTGACCTATGAGTATAACAGCATATCATTAGGAGTAATTTTATTGTTACATTTTTTAGTCCAGTAGAATTTGTTTTTACCCTAGGTCTCTGACCTATCTAGTCTCTGGTTCCTGATCATCCAAACAGTATTGGGTTTGGATTCCATCTTGTACAGTGGCACATTGGTGCCAGACATTGGTTTACTACTACCACAAGTTCTGTGCTCCCATTGCCCTAGCATATGTTATAGGCAGAACATACTGCAGGTTGAAGGGTTTGGGGTTGGGTTGGTGTTTACATTTCTCTTTTGGCAGCCTGGATGGTTTCTTTTCACACTAAATACACTAGGATGTAGAGGTAAAGGCTCCGTGTAGCCACCAGCTCAGCGTCTCCATGTGCAATGAGTTGTTTGAGTGTGTCTTGGCAACGGGACCCCGCAGTGAGTTTGTGGAAAGCAACCCGTTCTCTTAGAAACAGCCTGAGTTGTTTGGGGATTCTCACAGGGCCTCCTTGGCCAACATCTCAGTCCATCTCCCATACTGGAAGGCTGGTTTGTTTATTAGACATGGCCATTGGGGCTCCATCACACTCACTGTTTAGAGACTTCATTAGGATTACATATGTGCGTGTGTGTGTGTGTGCGCGCGCGTGTGCATGTGTGCGTGTGTGTGTGATTTTCTATAGCACTAGATTTCTATACCATCCCTCAAATGCCCCTCAACTCTACATGCCTCTCCCTACATTCCTTCCCTCAACAATATGTTGTTGCCCCCCAACTGGTCCTCTGGCTCCTGCCACACCATTCCCCCACCTTTCCGGTAAAATCCATTCTGTCTCCTTCCAGGGAGATCCGTCTCTTCCCTGAGTCCCTCTCTATACCTAACCTCTCTGGGACTATGAATTGTACGTTGGCTATTATTCATTTAATGACTAATATCCACATGTAATTGGTTTCATACTGTATTTATCTTTCTGGGTTTGAGTTACCTCACTCAGGATGATTTTTTTTCTGGTTCCATCAATTTGCCTGCAGATTTCATAGTCATTTTTAAAAATAGATGGGTAATACTCTACTGGGTAAATGTACCATGTGTTCTTTAACTATTTTTCTGTTTATGGGCATCTTATTGTTTGACTTAAGATGTTAAGTACTATATTAGGTAGGTGTGGATTAGTGGACCACCTTGTCTTGTCCCTGATTTAAGTGGAATTCTAGGCTTGGACTTAGGCTTTGTGCATGCTGTTGTCACTGCTGTGGACTCATATTTCTGGCTGAAATGTTTTGTCCTGAAGACACTGTTTTTTTGTAGTCATCCACTGCCTATGACTCATATGCTTTTTCATCCCACTCTTCCACAATGATTCCTTAGCCTTGAGAGAAAGAGGTGCAGTGTATAAGTTCAATTTACGACTGAGCATTCTGCATTCCCTTATTCTCTGTACTTTCGCCAATTGTAACAGCCTGTCTAATAAAGGCTGAGAGAGATTCATTGATCTATGAATATAATGATAAGTCGATAGGAACTGATTTAATACTTTATCTATTTAGCATAATAATAATGGTAGGATCTCCCTATGGCCTATAGCCTGCTTAGCTTTAGTTTCTTGGCCAACTAATAATGCTAGGCATGGGTTTCATCCTGTGGAAGTGGATTTAAATCAGATGAGAATGTGATTGGTTACTCCCGTGATGTTTGTGCCACTATTGTGTCAGTGGCATTTAATCCCAGGCTAGTCATTAGTGCAGCTCACCACATTCACAGCTGGGTAATACTGATAAATCTATTTCTCCACTGGTAGAGTGCAAAGTCCCTCCAGCACTATGAAAGCTACCCAACAGGGATAAAAGTCCATCTCCTTTGCTGAGTATTTCCAAATGAATAAAAATAATAGTTAGAAATTGGTATTTTTCTTAATCTATTCAAAACAGTTCAAAATTTCATAATATATTTGTACATCAATGACTTAAGGGTATATACACACACAATTTTTAATGTTGTGTTGACTTTTTAAAACTTGCAGTCGTTCACTACATATATCACCGTTTCCAAATCAAATTTGTTAAAATATTTCCAATTTTATTAATCTTACATAAATAGGATAGTTTTGATTGTCTGATTAGACTCTAAACTCAGTTATTGTCTAGCAGATGATATCACTACATTCATCCTAGAGGGTACCCAACACAAAATGAGGGGAAATACAAATAAATGTAAGTGAAAGCCAAACAGAAACAGTATCTTTTCCTCTTTAAGTTTGAGTCAGTCAAGCTTAAGGCTATATTTAAACCGAATCTACTCAGATTCTTCAATATAAAGTGTTGGAATTATAGTAGTAATGTTACTTTTGTTGATTTGAAAAAATTACAGTCATTCCTTACAGATATCACAGTGACAGGACATTAGAGTGCCAATAAAAGATTCATTTTTAAGATATATTTTAAGATATATTTGGAAAAGTAATTACTCAAATCAGGAAGGTCCATAGCTGTTGCATTCTGAATATAAGGCTGATTTTTCTCTTTTTTTCAAAATAATTTTTAATTAATTTATTCTTGTTACATCTCAATGGTTATCCCATCCCTTGTATCCTCCCATTCTTCCCTCCCTCCCATTTTCCCCTTACTCCCCTCCCCTATGACTGTGACTGAGGGGGACCTCCTCCCCCTTTATATGCTCATAGGGTATCAAGTCTCTTCTTGGTAGCCTGATAAGGCTGATTTTTCATTAACCAGTGTTAGCTCAGAAACCAGTAAAAAACAAGCAGAAAACCTCAGGGAGAATTTATTTTTTAAAGAACAGCTAGATTTTTAGCAGTACTTTAAAGCAAATAAAAAATCTGATGAAGCTTCATTTCCTTTGGTTAAGCATACTTTATTATTATAACTTTTATTTAGCCCTTATTTATTAGACACATTTATGTTGCTTTTCATTGAGAACACAAGGTTCAATGTGTGTTGGGCAAGAGTACCAGACAATGCTCCCAGACTAAGGCATAGGTTTTTTTTTCGTTGTGGAGATTATAATTTAATTACAACATTTCTCCTTTCTCTTTCCTTCCTTTAAATCTTCCCATATTACTCTTCTCTGCACTTATTCAAATTCATCACTCTTTAAAAAAACTTATTCTTATTGTATGCCTGTAAATATATATATATATATATATATATATATATATATATATATATATATATAATTTTAAATATATACAGAGAACTGTAGACAGCTGAGGAAATCTTGGAATGAGATAACCAGCCTTCCCAGGGAAGTGTACATCAATTGGTTTGTCAGTGGCAGGCAGCCCTGAAAGTCCATGTATCTTTACATTGTGGCCCTTCTATAAGGAAAAATATTCATTTTTTCTTTTGAAAGATTGTAAATTTCTTGATGTCATAGCATGCATCTTTGATTCAATTGATACATCAAATATCTTTGAGATATGGTTGATCCAAAGATAGGTAAATCATTATCACATTATTGAGGGGCATTATCTTCCAAATACATTCTACTGAAAGATAGGTGGCAATTCAGCAACATTCTACAGACACAGATAAGAGATCTGTTATTTTTTTTTTACATTTTGTCACATTTTTAATTTTTTTATTATATTACATTTTTACATATACATTTATATTATTACACATAAATAAAATAAACTACATATCACAAGAAGAACCACGAAACAAGCAGGACTTATATAAATATTACATCCATAGTGTTCTGAGTATTTGTATCTGGCAATGTTGTAGAAAACATGTTTCCTATCTTGGTGAGTCTAAAATTTTGAATGTAAATCAATCAATATCTATCATATCTCATCTCTATCAACTTAAAACATTTATCTAGACCTAAAAATATTCTTAACCCCTAAACAGCTAAGCTTACTTGTAAAAATAAACTATCTGGTCTTCAACCCAATTAGAGACTTGAGAAGGAGTAAAATTACTTATCTGAGTAGACAGGAAGTGCAGGTTAGCAGCTTCCAAAATGAGAAAATGCTGCCTGAATAATCACCCTAAACTCTCTATAATGTTGGAGCATCATCTTCAGCCTTCTGGCCCAATATATTGACTTAACAATGAAATAGGACTTGTTATAAAATATTGTAATTAATGAAAAAAATTATTATTTACATTGGGTACATAGATAGGCAAATTCTCCAGAAAAATTAAATCAATGATTCTGAAAGTATGTTTTCAGGACCAGCAGCCTTTGCATTATCTGGGAACTTGCTAGAAATGTAAAATCAGCCTACTGACTCATAATTTTGACAAGGCCTCCATGTGATTCTGATTCATAAAATTGAGGACCACTGTGTTAACCTATTTGGATGAAAATAAGAAGGTGAGGAAGGGAAAACTGCTTTAGAGGATGGAAGATTTGATTTTTTTCTAGAGCTTTTGCAATAAGAAAGTTAGGCAATAAAGAAAAGGTTACGGAATTATTCAAGGGAATCACTTCATGCTACTCTTTATCTAGACTAACAATGTGCAGCCTCACTACGCTGGCAGAAGGGAACTGGGTATTGAAGGCCATTGACTAGGAAAATCACAACTTCAAGCTTGATTTCAAAAAGGATTTTTTTTTTCCAGAAGGGACTTTTTTTTTTTTTTGCAATTGTCCAGGTAGGTTGAACCATATGAGGAACAGTGTAATCACAGGAATGGAAAGAAAGAGACTTTCCAGAGCACCATAAGGAAGAGCTGGGGCAAAAGAGAAATCAGTTTAACAGAGACAAGATTGTTATCACCTGATTGGTTTGGGAAATTTTCGGGTGCCTTCATAGGATACCATGACAGAGCTGTCTCCAGTGGTTCATCTGCAAACGAGTCTCTAGGGCAGAGATTCTCAACCTGTGGGTCGAGATTATTTTGAGCATAGCATATCAGATATCTTGCATATCAGACATCTATATTACAGTTCATAGCAGTAGCAAATTTACAGTTATGACATCGGAATTAAATAATTTTGTGGTTGGGGGTCACCACAGCATTAGGAACTATATTAAGGGGCCGCGCATTGGGAGATTGAGGTTTGGTGTCTACGGCCATAACAGATGCCAGTTCAGCACATCCTCAGTGGTATACTGAGAGAGGGATGTGAAAAATAAAACATACACATTTCGTTTTAAAGTTTTAGGGCAACCATTGAAAGTAGCTGATTAATTGACATTATGTCTTAAAATGATAATACTTCAGCTATGTTAGCTTGCTTAAAATATATTAAAATAATTTCGTATTATATTTTTACTTTGTAAAATATTGACACTAGGGATAAAAACGTGACAATTACTTGGCCCCATTATAATTCTATTGGGCAGTTGCTCTACTATTTCAATGAAAAAAAAAAAAACCAGTAACTTGGAGCTTGTATGTAGCAGCATTTCACTTAGCCCCTTACTGTACTTGAAAGTATCTCAAAGAATGAACTTAAAGAAAGAAAGGAGGGGAAGGGAGAGATGGCTCAGAGGTTAAGAGCACTGGCTGCTCTTCCAAAGGTCCTGAGTTCCATTCCCAGCAGCCACATGGTGGCTCACCACCATCTATGATGACATCTGGTGCCCTATTGTGGTGTGCAGGTGTATGTGCAGGCAGAACATTGTATACATAATACACAAATAAATCTTTTTTAAAAATTTAAAGTAAAGAAACCAAGAAAGCAGATAAGAACATTTTCTTTGGGAATCTTTAACTAGAGATGAGAGTAGGAACTTTAGAATCAGTGTTCCTACATCCATCACTTACAGTTCCAGTTATGGTATTTTGTATTTATATAAATACTTTCCGAGAGAATAAGTATATGGGAAATGATGAATGGATTAACATTTACTTTCTTCAAGTTAACACTTCCTTCAGCTCTGCAATGACGCTTTACTCCTCTAGACACCACTTACTTTACTTCTCTTACCTGTGCACTACTGTTTTCTCCAACCCTCTAATATAGCACTCTTCCATCTCCAACCTGACAGTCCAACTTCCTTTCTCTTTATCTGGTGTCTGTCATAACAAAAGGAGATCCCTTTCCAGCTGTGCCCCACGTCTCTTTTGATTGGCACACACTCACACCCATCATGTCTTTCCAAGTTCCTGCTTAGCAACTCATTCCACTTATATACTGCACCCTGGCCCCATCCACAGAAGAACATAGCTCCATGACTTTTTCTTCCAGCGTCACTATTTCTCTTGACTGGAGTGCTCTAATCAGTACAGAAAATTGTTCTTTCTCTCCTCTTAATGAAACTGTCTCTTGATCGCACTTTGCTCTCCAGTGATTGCTCGCTTTCTCTTCTTCCCTTCACATCAAAATATCGTGAAAGGTTTGCCTGCACATGCTGCCTTCAATTTTTCTTCCTTATGGCCCCCAGAACCTCCATCAATCATAATCTTCACCATTTGCTGCCCTTTATCAAGGTCACTAATAACTTCCAAGCTTCCTCCAAGTCATTTATTGGCCCTCATCCTACTTGACTGCTCAAAAGCACTTGACGCATTTGGTCTTCTTATTTGCCCTTGGCCTCCAGGATGCTATATGTTCTTAATTTATATTCTGTGCCCTCGGCTGCCATTTACACCTGGAACACACTTGTGTGAAACAAGTTGGTTTTGTTACCCCCTGCAGCAGGAAGTACATGATACATGCAATGGTAGGTATTTTAATTAGATGATGTTTGAAATATTTATTATAGGTTTTGGTGTGTGGTTGGATGCTTATGAACGGAGCCTAAAAAGTGAAAAGACTGATGGACAATGCTATAACACTCTTGGTAAGTAATATCTGCAGGGGGATGAGAACTTGATCAAGGATAAAGCTACAATTTGTAAAGAGTAATACTCGCTAATTATTAGATGGAAGAGAGTTGGGATTTTTTTTTTGAGTATTTGTGTCTATGTTGAAACACGAATATAAAATGATCTCCTGGCTGTCTTGATCCATCATGGTAAGAGTGGTCTCATCTGACATCAGTGCTTACTGAACGTTTTTATGGGTAAGTGACGAACAACAGGGCTCTCCATGAGTGCTATACCAGCTCAGAAAGGACTAAAGCCTTATAAATAGTATGAGGATCCCATATGAGACTGTGAGGGTGATTTTTCTCCCAGGATCTTGTCTATTCACTCTCATAGATTCCATCAGTGTGTGACTATTCTTAAATTCATGTCCCTGGGTTTTAGGGTAATGGGTTGAAGTGACAGTTGTAAAGCCTTTCCTTGGAGGGCCTTTCACACTGAGCATGTCTGGGTCCAGGGCCCTGAGACCCAGCCCCACAACTCACTTCTGTTAGAGAGTTCCGTTCTTGATCATACCCCAGAAGCTTTCTCTTTTGGCTTTTATGTAATTATGTTTCTTCTACCATCCATGTTTGGTATCTGGGAAATCCAGTTGGCTGAAATTATGAAGCATACTCAGTGTTGACTGCTTGTAGCCTCTCCTGCGTTCTTCCTCTGATCCAAGTCTACAGCATCTACCCCCCCACCCAACTCCTGCACCTCCTGGATTGTGGAAAAGCATCTAACTGTTTTGCCTACATCTCTTCTTGCCCTACTTTAGCCAGTTGGCAGCTTGGCGTGCAGCAGTATCCTTTTAGAGAGAAGATCATTCCACCCACTTGCAGGAAGCCTTTTAATAGCTTCCTGGTTTGTTTTTCACCTCATAATAAAACCTAGTATCTTTTCTCAGACATGTTTGGTCTGATACATTGACTTCATCTGCTCCCTGCACTGCTTCACCTACAATGGCTTCCTTGCTGACCTTTGAGACCAATAATGTCATCCGTTTTATGGTTATGGATTTTGGCCATGGTCTCCTCTCAAGAATGCTATTTCTTCTGGTACCTCCTTGTGTTGTTTCCTGCTTTTCTCAGATTTCTACCCCAATGTCAGGTGTTCTTCCTAACTTTATCTCTGAGATTATACACCTCCCCCTGACACACACACTAACATTGTCTCGTCACACATCTTACCCTTCTGTTCTTCCTGGCAGTCTTGTTACACATTATATTTTATTCACTGGTTTTATTGCTTCTCTCATCTCCACAGGAGACAAAAACTTTTGTTTTAAGTGCTATATAAGGGATATTTACCCATGGGAACTGCATTATCGTTTCAGGGACAATAGATACTGAGGAAATTAGGGAGTCATAAGGAGGAGGTGATGTGAGCAAAGAGCAAACTTCCCAAGTCTCTAAACTTGCACAAAGAATGGTCCATGCAAATACTTCCCACTACTTCGCTGTGGGTAGCATCCAGCCTTCTTTTCTCTTTCCGGCTTCATCTGCACTCTTGGTTGGGGAGTCTCAGTGTGATATATTCTCAGGGCTAGAGGACAGTAGCCCCCAGTCACTCTTTCTGTCCTGGACAGTGCTGTACTCTAGACATTCTGTACACTTGTCTCCAAACATCATGGGCATTAGGCAGCACAGTCAACTGTAACTCATATATCTTATGGCGCTAGATATCAGGGAGTATCTCCCCCCATTTTAGACTTCATTATCAAAATGTTTAGGTAGAGAGAGTGCAGAGTACAGTACTGACAAAATAAACTGTACTAGCAGTTCCTTTGTTAGTAGCTTGAAGGGCCACCATTGCCAGGGGCAGGCTGACATTGAGTAAATATTGCTTGTATCTTTTATCTCTAATTAGATTATCCTAGATTTTTCTAAAAAAAAAAAAGGAATAAAAAGAAAATGAGAGGTTGAATATTTCTTTTAAGAACTGAGTTAGAACGAATGATAACTTGTACCAAATTCCTACATTTATTAAACTTTCTGAGAGGTCTTAAAGCATATTGAAAAAATGTCTTTAAAAGAGTTTTTCTTTCTTTTTTTTTTAAATGTTTTGAGTCATAAATTGTGCTCTGTAACAAAGAGCTAGACTGGAGCTCACAGTATGACTGTGGATCCCAGGCTCGCTTCTACTTTAGAGAATTCTTCCTTTATCCTCCCAAGTGCTAGGATAACAGCTGTGAGCCACTGCATTCAGATTTAACTGAATTTATAAAAGCTATATTTACAAAATATAAAAATTTGTGAGTTAGCACAAAACGCAGTCTACCATGCATCACTAACTTTTGAACCAGGATATAAGTGTGTGTTATGACATTAGCCTTAAATGTGTTTAATTGTACATATTTGAATATTTGCATTTCTATGAAAATTTCTCTCATCATCACAGACAGTCATCCCCGTAGGGTAAAAAAAAAAGATAGAAAAATTCAGTTCCTCGCTCAACTCTCATTAGAGAAACTTCTTGCAGTAAATAGGAAATAACACAGAGACCCGAAACTAAACAACATGCAGAGAGTGAGAGACTTTTAAACACTTAGTCCTGAATTGGATGTCTTCGTCAAAATCCTTCCCTCAAATCTCAGGGATTTATGCAGAAGGTGGATAGATTGTAAGAGCCAAAGGGATGGATGGCTTTAAAGAAACAATATCTTGGAAGGGAGTAAGGGGAAAATGGGAGGGAGGGAAGAATGGGAGGATACAAGGGATGGGATAGCAATTAAGATATAACATGAGTAAATTAATAAAATATATTAAAGAAGAATCTACTGTATCTTCCAGACACAGTAGAACTGATGCCCATATGAATTCTCAGAGTCTGTGGCAGCATGCACCACACCAGCACAGGTCCAAGCTCCATGGAGGGAAGTTGACATGGACCCACCCCTTACTAAGAAGCTATTTGCAGTTTATATCTGCATGAAAATCAGTTTTCTTCATAGGAGTGTCAGTAACTGTATCTACCACACTCCAGGGCAGGCCCCATGGCCAGGAGATATTGGCCAACACAAAGCCTCATTTTATGGAGATGAACTTTTGGTTTTGACACTTTTGTCTTATTAGGTTTATAATTGTGCTTTGTTTTGTGAGTTTTTCTGAGGGAGGGAGGGAGGGAGAGAGAGAGAGAGAGAGAGAGAGAGAGAGAGAGAGAGAGAGAGAGAGAGAGAGAGTGCGCATATAAAGTTGGGTGGATAAGGAGGTAGGACAGATCTAGGAGGAGGTTAAAGAAAACATTATCAAAATATATTAAATAATTTTTAATTAAAATAATAAAAATTATTCTTTGACAGTTTCATAGATATATACAATGAAATATGGTCATATCCATTCCCCAGTCTGCCCGCCATCTTTACCTGGGTCATCGCCCACATTTCCTGTTCCTAATTTCATGTCTTAATCTTCCTTTACTTCTTCAAAAAATTAACCCAGTAAGTCCAATTAGTGCTGCCTATACACGATCAACATTTTTTATTTAGTTTTGTTTAAATAGCCTAACATTGTTCCAGACAATTTAGAAGTGAACTAATTGGCTTTGCTAGCACATGCATTTTTTTTCAAAGTTCAGATCTCAAGAAAATAATTTTCTGATAGATGGCATGCTTTGTAAATATAGGCTTCAAGTCCTAGGTTTTGGTTTTTATTTTTTAAGGATATGTAAGAAATAGGAATCCTGGTATTAGTCACCTCCTTGTGTCTGTCAGCTATTTCATGTGAGCTTTGTGATAGGTGACTGACTTTCTAGGCTCAGTGAACCAGTTCACAGGAAGCAGTGACTGCTGGGTTTGGCATTAGCATACCTCTTCGTCATCAACTACTGCTGGTTTGCTGGATTTTTAATGTGTGGTAACAGATAATTGATGTATTTTCTTACTCTCTGATTCCCTGACTGTTTTCCCTTTATGTCCACCTGGTTTGTACTTACTTGAAGAGGTGTTACATGACAGGAAGGAAGCGGTGTTACATGACAGGAAGGAAGAAGTATCACATCACAGGAAGGAAGAGGTGTTACATGACAGGAAGGAAGCGGTGTTACATCACAGGAAGGAAGAAGTATCACATCACAGGAAGGAAGAGGTGTTACATCACAGGAAGGAAGAGGTGTTACATCACAGGAAGGAAGAGGTGTTACATCACAGGAAGGAAGAGGCTTCATATCACAGGAAGGAAGAGGTGTTACATCACAGGAAGGAAGAGGCATCACATCACAGGAAGGAAGAGGTGTTACATCACAGGAAGGAAGAGGTGTTACATCACAGGAAAGAAAGGGTGAGAGTCTGGTGGGTGAGACTTGCAGAGACTGCTTCTAGCAACAGAATCCTGTGGATCTCCTAGGGCTCTCTCTGGACCTAGAAAAGTCAAAAGATAACCAAATACTTTCATTTATGGCCTATACTATGCTGCTAATGTTTGATATAAGAGTATATGCATGTATGTGTTAAATTTGATATCATTATTTTTTGTGTAATTAGTTTATGCAAACAGGGCCATTCCTGTAAGAATATGGTGATATGAATACATTATATGGACAAATCTTTTTTTTTTCTGTGTAACCTTGGCTGTCCTGGACTGGTTTTGTAGACCAGGCTGGCCTTGAATTCACAGAGATCCACCTGTTTTTTCTCCCCAAGTGCAGGATTACAGCCATGTACCACCATGCCCACCCGGAATAATCTATTTTTAATAAAGAAAAAAGATGCTTTGAGCTAATTAGTGGGATGCTGCCTGTAGATGGGCAGATACCTAAGCTGCAGGTCTACAGGTAGCAGTTGTGTACTCGCCTGTCCCCTTCTTGTCGCCTGCTCTCACTCCCTCTATTGTTTGCCCTTTCCTGTGTCCCTCTCTCTGTTTCCGTCTTTTGATTATAACATTTCTGCACTTCTTGTTGCAATGAAGGGGAAGAGCTTCTAACTGGCTCTGGTTGAGTCTAGTCCCCATGGATACCATTGGTCGAGGTTGCATCCAGCTAGGTAAGTAACTGGATGGAGCTTTACAGCTTTGAAGATGAGCATGGTGTGAGGACTTGGCGTGGAGCATGGATGCTGCCACAGAAGGGAACGGAGAAGCCGATGTGTCAGCCCCAGTGCTGGTTTCTGGTTCTGTCAGAGCCTAGGGAGACCAAAACAAAACAAAACAAAACAAACAAACAAACGAACAAAAAAACAACGAGAGAGAGAGAGAGAGAGAGAGAGAGAGAGAGAGAGAAGGGGGGAGATGTTTTTTTTCAAGTTTGAAAATCTTTCACAGGAGTTAGGTTCCTGTTCTAAGGAAAGTGTATGTGTTTGATTTTTGGTTTTTTGGTTTTTTGGTTTCAAGACAGGGTTTCTCTCTGTAGCCCTGGCTGTCCTGGACTCACTTTGTAGACCAGGCTGGCCTCAGGAAAGTGTATGTGTACAGAGTGTAGTCTAAAGATGTGGGCCCCAAAATATATCGACATCACACGCCCTCGTCATGACGTATGTAACTAATAATTCTCTATGGAGATTGAGGCCCATGTTTTGTTTTGTTTTTCTGACTCTGGAGAAAAAAAATCCAAACAGACTCTTGGATATGTGACTTGTGAGTTATGAAAAACAATATGGATTTTTCCTGGCCCTCTTGAGCACATATTCAGAGTCCTTAGTTAAAATATTATAGCAGCCATCTTAACACTACAGTGTAGGAAAGTTCACATGGAAAGGTCACAGCAAGACAAAGATGTCTGTCTAATGGTCTCCAACTCTTTTAGATCTATCTGTTGGAGTCTTCAAAAAGCCTTATTCCTCTCTTGAAAAAAAAGAAAGCTGACCCTAAGTGAAACAGTGATGAGCTATACATTCAATATACATTGATTATAGACTCAGAACATATTTTACTGTTGCTTGTAGCTGTAAGTTTGTGGGACATTAAATAATCATTATATTGTTAATAATTAGAGCCTCACTGAATTTTTGAATGTTGGCTCTTTTAAGATTACAAAGATCTACAGTTAGTTAATTATACTAAATCTTTATTTACTTGGAATAAAATAGACCTCTGGGTCTAGAGAGTTGGCTCTGTGGGTAAAGTGTCAGGAACACATAGATCAGCATATGGAGTTAGGAACGCAGCTCAGGTCTCCATCACCCACACGGAAACCAGAGGGGGTTATGGGGGCCTATGCTGCCAGCACTCTGGATGGGGCAACACGGATCTGGCTAGCAGCACTGGGCAAATGGTGAGCTCTCGGTTCATTATGAGGCCCTGAATTCATAAATAACGTGGAAAGCAGTGGAGGAAGATACCTGGTGCCAACCTTGGGCTCCTATGCCCTCACATATCTGTATACATATTCACATATGTTCTCACACACACACACACACACACACACACACACACACACACACACACACACACACCCGCACCAAGAGCAGGAAAATGTTAAGTGACAATTAATGATACTCTACTATGCTTGCAGACAGGAGCCTAGCATAACTGTCTTCTGAGAGGCTTCACCCAGCAGCTGAGGGAAACAGAGGCAGAAACCTACAGCCAAGCAATAGCCTAAGCTCAGGAAGTTTAATGGTAGAGTTGGGAGAAGAATCGAGGGAGCCACTGGGGTCAAGGACACCACAAAACACCTATAGGGTAAACTAACCTGGGCCTGTGGGGCCTCACAGAGACTGAACTATCAACCAAAGAGCATGCATGAGCTGGATCTAGATGCCCCTACTCAACTGTAGCAGCCATAGAGGTTGGTCAGCATGTGGGTTCCCTGTGAACTGGAGTAGGGGCTGACTGACTCTGACTCCTACCTCTGGATTCTTCTAACCCGACCTGGGCTGCCTTGTCTGGCACCACAGGGAGGGATGTGCTTAGTCCTGCTACAACTTGAGGTGTCAGGTTAGGTTGGCACACCTTCCAGGCCTCCCCTTCTCTGAGAATAAGGAGGGGGGAGTGGGAGGAGGAGGGCTTGAGAGCTTCACTGGGAGGAGAGGAGGGAGGAATCGGGGTCAGGCTATAAAGAGATTAAACAAATACATGGTGCCTGAACATCACCCAGATCTCTCTATAATGTTGAAGCATCATCTTCAGCCTTCTGGCCCAATATATCTGACAGACATATTTGTGAGGCAGGAAGTACTGAGGACTTGCTTACCCTTTCTTGACGTAGTTTGGCTGTTGACTCTGCCTGCATCCAAGCTTGCCCAATTTTTAGGCAGAATTCTGTCTGTGGCAGAAAATGGACATTTTGCCCAGTGGCTTGTTTGCCACATTTGAAGCCATCACTATAAGGAGATTCATTCAGGCATTAAACTGTCTCTGTCATTTTCTCATTTGGAAAGTTACTAACCTGCACTTCATGTCTACTCAGATAATTAATTTTATTGCTTCCTAAGTCTCTGATGGAGTTGAAGACCAAATAGTTTAGTTTTACAATTAAGCTTAGTTGTTTTGGGATTGAGATTTTTTAGATCTAAATAGATGTTCTAAGGTGATAAAGATAAGATATGATAGTTATTCATTTATATTCAGAATTTTAGACTCACCAAGATAGGAAAGATGTTTTCCTCAAGGTTGCCAAATACAAATAGCCAAAACACCATGAATGTAACATTTATATAATTCCTGATTATTATTATATATATATAATTTTGTCAATGAAATGGCCTTTGTTACCAAATTGCTTATCTTGTGGTTTTTTTTTTTCAAATGAGAGAATTTTGAACATGAGTTTTAGCAGTTAGTTTCTAAATTCCTAAACCTAAAACATCACTCTCAGATTGTCTAGATGTATGCTAAACCGTGGCTCTACATTCAATATGTATGTGGCTTGGGTAGCTTAACTGATCTTCCTTATCTCCAGTTATTTATGCAGTTGTCAAGATTTTTATGAGTATGTACATATAACATTCATCATGTATATCTACTTATCCACACATTATTATCACACACACACAGATACACACAGGCACACACAGACGCAGATACAGACACAGACATATACACGTAATTATATTTGGGGACGATAATAGGAAATAAAATTAATAATTATTTTCATTTTTTTCTTAAGAAGGGGCATAGAATCAGTGATGAAGGTCTATTGTTTCTTGTACCCATCTCATGTACAGTGAATTTCTTTCCATCTTTCTCCATGCATTGCTCTAGGAGCTCAGCCCTCATCATTACTCACCCTCTAGCACATGCCTACCCTCACGTGGCACCAAGACTCCCCTACAGGAATAGGAGATAATAATACATTCTTAGAAAGGGGTTTCCTGCTCTCTACTCTCTTAAATAAATAGCACAGTTTTCATAATGCATGTTTAATATCTTTGTCAGTAGAAGCTCTGGTTCAAAATACAAATATTTATGCATTCCCAAGAAATTCTTCTTGAAGTTTACCTATTGAAATGGTATTTTTACAGATATGTTTTTGTATTTTTATTTTGTCTTACACATTTCTTCACCAGACTGGGATGCATAGAGGAAGCTTAATTACAAGTGACTCACTAATATGCAGATTGTAAATTCAAAAAATTTTCTTTGTTATACTTAATTTTCACTACATTTTAGGAAAAGGAAAAGGATAAGGATAAGACAAAGTCTGTTGAAATGAAGCTAAGGATTCTCACTTTGAAAGAAAAGATGGATGCCAACTATTTGCAGAGGCAAATAAAACCATTCTGTTGTTAATTTTACCAGTAGAGCATAATAATGTTTATTATTAGGCCTATAATAATTATTACATCAGTATTTTCTAACCCACTAGCAATCAATTAAGACACAGACACCTGCTATATTTTAAAATAGCCTTAGTTAACCAGAAGCGGGGTGACATGAATCCTCTGAACTACTTCCCATGTTGGGGCAGGTCTAAGATACCAGCCCCAGTCCCGTGCCATGTGCTTCTAATAATTTCTATCAAGCTACCTCCCATCCATAGTCCCAAATACTTGCTAATGTTCTTCATCTGGGCCAAGTCTCCATCCACGCTGGCCAAGTGCTTCTCCTCCATCTAACCCATAGCAGCCTTCCTCTTTTTTCTTCTCTCCTCACTCTTTCTTCTTCCCAAGATCCTCTCTGTCTCTCCAAGCCCAGGAACCTTAGCCACACCTATCCCATTTGCCCTGCCCAGGTGTGATGGCTTTTTATTGATTAGCATCAAAATACATCAGACCAACCCCCAACACACCTTAACTTTTTCCAATATCCTCTCTTGAACTACTGAAAAAATCTTTTTTAAAAATTAGTTCTTTGAGCAATTCATAAAACATGGTGGATCATATTAACCCTCTCCCAATTTCTCTCACTTAATTACCAACCTGCTTTGTGCCTTGGTCTACAAAGTGAGTCTAGGACAGCCAAGGCTACACAGAGAGACCCTGTTTCAAAAAACCAACCAACCAAACAAATGAAAAAAAACAACAAAAAAAGAAAATATGCATAGTCAACAGGATGCAGTTCGCAATGTTTAACAAAGGAACCTGTATTACATTAAAATCAATTTCAGGTACCTGGTGTTCAATCACTTTTTCATGGTCAGATGCATAGTTAAGAGTGGTGATAAGGGTGGAAATTGTGTAGGTTGTTAAGTTAGACTGATCTGAGGGCAAAATATGGACTCTCTTAGATGTTTTGTAAGGAAGTGATCTGCAAACATATAATTTCCTACAAGCATTGTACAGTCCTAACATTATAAATCTATGAGTTGTGCAGGATGCACAGAACAATTAAGGCTGGTTTCCTGCTCTTTGCATGAGCAGAAGAAAGACGTCTGTGAATCTTCATTCATGCCATATGAAGAATGGCATGTAATAAGTCGCAGGGATTCTGTGACCAACAAGAAGCATTGCCTATACACAGACATTACATTCAGAATTTTAGACCCACCAAGATTGGAAAGATGCTTTCTTCAAGATTGCCAAATACAAATTGCCAAAACAATATTAATATAATTCTGATTGTTTCATGGTTCTTGCTGTATGTACTTTATTTTATATATGGGTAATAATATAAATATATATGTAAAACATATGTTTTTAAAAAGGCAGTGAGCTGGACTGAATTGTGTCTCCTTTCCTTCACCACCCCTCATATTCCTTTGCTGAAGCCTTAACTCTCCATGTGTATTCTGGGAAACAGAGCTTTCAGGAGATAATTAACATTAAGTGGTGTCATGGATCTGGGAGACTAATCTGGTGGGACTGGTGGTCTTATAGGAAGGGGAGAAATGGAGGCCTACTCCCAGGCACGCACTAGACAAAGGCTGGGCAAGCACAGGAAGAGAAGGCAGACACCTGTGAGCCAGGAAGGCAGCTTTCTCCAGAGCCTCTTCCATTCTGGCACCCTGAGCTCAGCCTCCAGAACTGTAAGAAGCAAATGTCTGTTGTTTATACCACTCAGTCTAGGATATTTTAGTCTGAGATGACTAAAGAGAATCAGTTACTTAAGCCTTTGTCTCCAGTAAAACGGAGGTGACAATAATTTCTACTTCTCAAGATGATAACAAGAACTAAACAGTTCACATCGTAGAGCTTGGAGACTTAGGGGAAAAGCTGTGGGTTTATATATGATTGCAAAAACACTCTGGTTACATATCCCTGATGCTATGGACCAGAGTCCCCATAACATGTGTTGAAAAAAAAATTTCCATCCTCACAGAGACCTATAGAATCAGACTTCCTGGTAACCCCAAGGAATCTTGATTGTACAAATTTCAAACAATCTTTCTGCTAAACTTTAGTGACATTGCATTAAAGCAATGTTATACCAATCAATGTCTCAAAATGTTGGTTTACAGATGTGAAAATGCCAGGCACTCTAATTAAAGCAGTTTACGTCAATAGATGCTAATCAGTTTGAAGAAGAGTGATAGAAGTTCCCAATCTGACAGCCACTCCTAGTGTCTGCCTTGGCCATTGCCAATTTGCATGGAAATACTTTAGAAAGACCACAAAGGACAGTGTATGAGTGTTGGCTGGAAAATTAATTAAGATAGTATAACAAGATTACTGTTCCATTTTTTAAGTCATGGCCCTATTTAAAAACCACTTTCTGGTCAATAACATAAGAGAGCCCAGTGTGTTGGACTGGAGGAAGTTACTGTTGCTAGTACTTTGTCCATGCCTTCTTGAATAACTAGCAGGCAAGGGCTCCTTTCTGTAGGCACATGTAACAGCTGAACAGAAGGAAAACATCAGCAATGTTCCGTCTCTGGCTTCCAGAAATATTGACTTCTTTTTTTAGTGATACTAAGTCTCATCTAAATGATTAAATCTTTAAAAAGAATGCCAAAGACCCAGCAAATGGTAATTACAATGCCTAATCCACCTCCTCACATCTTCCTGCAAGACAATATTTACTCTGGGTTATGGGTTTGCCAGAACAATCATAGCTCTGCGTCAGCTGGTGGGTATTCAGCTGCATCTCAGCCATGTATTCTTGCAAGATGTTATGAAGATACCACTGAAAGTCAGAAGCTTTGTCAATGGTTAAAAATGTCTCACTAGAAATATATTAGCATTTGCACTTGGATCTCAGTTTGATTTCTTTTTTTATTCCAAGTAATTTTAGTTCTCTCCTCTCCTCTTCCCTCTGCTAATGCACCTAATCTAACAAGCCATATGTGATCATGAGCTTTGTAATTTTTACAGACCTATTTAGATCCTAGAATGGATTTATTCTGTCTTGAGGTTCAACTATATATCAGGTGCCTAGCTGGTTACTGAAGTCTAGATTTGTCAAAACTGACACTAAATAAAACACGTATCTGGTGTTTTAAATGCTACATGGAGCACACTCATTGTGTACCCGCTGGGGTGGTGTTGAGAATCATGTTATAGATAGCGTTCCTCTTTTAGCAAAGTCATTTTCTTTGATAATACATTTGTAAGTCTCAGCATCATTTCCTAGAATCGTTCTGAACAACTCTCCGCAAGTGTGTTGAATGCTTTTGTTTTTCCTTTTCCATTCTCCCATAAAAATTTCCTGACTTGGGTTAACAAATCACCACAACCGTGGTGCCTGAAACCAGCACACATTATGTTACAGTTCTGAAGGTAACGAAACTTGAAACAGGTCTCACTGAACTAACGTAGGTAGCTGCACTCCTTCCTCCAGGAGCTAAGAGATAACGGGGTAGGGGTTGTGGGGAGGTAGCTCCTGCTTTGTTTCTCCCCTTTTCCTTTTCCTTGTGTTTCTCACCTTTACACTGTCAAGTCCTGTATCTGTATCGATCTATCTGTCTCTGTCTCTATGTGGTTTTCTTCATGCCACCTGTCCAGGAAGCCCCCATCTGCTCCCCACCCCCACTATTGAACTCTTGTAATTGTTTGGTTTATGTTTTGCTTCTTCTGTTGGCGTTAAATGGATATTATTTACTAAATCTTTCCCTCTAAAAACATTGTTTTAAGAGGAATGCTTGGCTTTTTCTTCCCTGGCAATCTTTGGTGTAAAGATCACCTGCTTGCAGGACTAGATATAAAGATTAGATAGATAAAACCATTCTGGAGTTTAGTGTCTTATAGCCTCTTTGACATCTTTTTAATAATCTCTCTCTTCATTTCTCCTGGTATCCCTCTGCTCAAGGCTTCACTGAGTTCCTTCCCAACAGCTGTGATGCCCAGTGGACCATTGGTTTTCCTTTCCCATCTAAAGCCCATGTTCCTGTTAGGGGCTAGGCTTGATTTAATTGCAATATAGACAGACTGATACATTTGGAGTTTAAGGGTTTTTTTTTCTTCAAATTATTTTTGTTTCTTTTTTGCCACAAATACCAAAAATACTAAATGGTTAAACAAGAATGATAGATAATACTTCCAATGAAGATATGTAAGCTTTCTTTTTGATGCACGTTAATTACCTCATTCCACATCAATTACCTTGTCATTTACACATATGCACACAAATACACACATGTATGAACTAAAGATCACGTTACATTCAAACTTCTTTGATTTATCTTGTCAATTTTATGTCCTAGAATCAGTCAGTACATGCAGTGTAACAACACTTGAGTCTTCTGATGGTGACACAAGCCACATCTTCTATCTAGGAGTCCTGGGACATATTCTCTGGGAACTCTGAGCTGCCAAGTAAGGTTCGCAGTGAGCTGCAATCCCATGAGATTTTGCAGTCACCTCTCCAGTTGCACCCATTCTTTTCTCACTCCTCCAGAAATGCAAACAAAGCTGGCATAGACTATCTGGAGCAGCCCAGAGAACCCCCAGCTTCTGCTGGAGATCACCAAGTGATGCTCGACTCTGCCACCTAGCACAGAAGACCTGCTCAGTCAGGCCCTTCCTGAATTTTTGACCACACATTTGTAGCAAATGCTTAAGTGGTGGTTATTATAAGCCAAAGAGTTTGGAGGTAATTTTTTATGTGCCAAGGGATGGCTGGAATATTACTCAGTAGCTCTCAGGGTCTAAAAGTGAGCTGTGCAGTACATATTAAGTCTCATTTCATGAGATTTTAAAGCTGTCACAATGCTAATGCATGCATTTTTCTAGCACAGAAAATAAAGGGCTTCAATTTTAGACACTACCATAGCCTTTAATCTTCACATACACTGCTGCTTACACAAAATGAAATATATCTTCTTTACTAGATTTTCAGGCCTTCCTCAGATAGGGTCCAGAGTAACCTAACAAATAGTGGTTACAAAAAAGAGAAGCTCTAATGTCTTCCGCAACACAGAATTGTATATGTTTTCCAGTAATAAAATGAAAATTTGATGGAACATTGCCATCTCTCCTTCCTATATGAATAACTCTTATCCTTTTATTTGTAATATGGACAGAACAGAGGTCACGTTTCTTTCTTTGTATAAGTGTGCTCATTAGTAAACCATAAATTTGAAAGTGTAAATAATGAAAAGTACTGGTCAATTTTTTTATTTTTAAATAGAAATAAGCCTTCAGAGATAAGTATTAATGCGACATTAATAGTAGTTGAGTCCCATGATTATAAAAACAATATAATGAGTAAGAAAAGCATCTTTAAAATAGAAGTACATTTTCTCCATGAGAAGATGAAGATAAAGTGAGAATGGCCATGCGTGCCTGTAATTCCAGGCTGTCACCGCAACACTTCTGAGATCCAGGCACCATGAGGCCAACGGGGACTATACAGGGAGACCTTGTCTAAAAAATGGGTAGGTCATGGAGAAAAAGTATAGTCTATTTTAACAAAAATAAAGCAAGACTAATCTGATTATTGTGATAACTTGAATTGCATATAATGTGCCATTTATCACTTTCATTATGAGAACAAAAAGATTAGCTTGGGACAGTTCCTAATTCAATACTCTAGCAATTAAGTTTAACTGAATTAAGATTAAAGGAAACTTTAAGATCATATATTAATTTCCATAAACAATAATATCTTAAGTATATAACAATCCCGATTCCTATTAATGCAGATCCAGGTTAGGAGTGGGAAAATACTCAAACTGCATATAAAAAGCTTTTTGACATGAACACATTTCCATGCCTTAGACTCGGTAAAGTAGCAGTTGTCTTAGAAAGCTCAATGCCGAGCTGATTGTTGGTGGCAGAACATGATGGAAGCACATGCATCTGACACAGGACTGTCTTTGGGTCTTCGCTCTGTAGCAATGCTTGGAGTATAAGATTTCATGCTGTGCATACTTGAGTGAGTTTCCCTGTAAGCACATCTGATGTTAAGACCAGTGCAAGCAACAGGGGACACCTTGACGAAGAAGTCGGACTTAACTAGCTGTAAGTTAACATTTTCTCACAGAATGACCAGGATGTTTTGAGTACTGAATGTAGTGTCTGGGTCTTGGCCATACCGAAATGGAAAAATTGCGGGCCCAACTGACTTTCCAAGTGGTGCTGTCCTCCTTTCCTACTGGGTTTGGGTATCTGCTTCCAATAAGATCCCCAGGCCAACCCTTCTCTAAGCTTTATAATTATAAGCATTCTGTTTTCCTAGTCAAAGAAAATAAGATTGTGTCCCAATCTAAATGTGCATGATACTTTCCATTGTACTACGATGTTATTTTACTATCTGGATCATTGGGATACAGACAGCAGAGTTAGAGCCCCGTGGCGCATGCTTACGCTGTGCTCTGGAGGTTGAGCCTGAGATTCTGCTTCTCTCACAAGCTGAGGTGTTGCATAGCTACGAGTCCATGAAACATGGTGCGTGAAAGAAAAATGTAGGCCATACTTACTCTTCATTGTTTTCCCACGTGTTGATTAGGAATATGCTGTTAACTCACACTGACGTTTATGAACAGTGCAACTATGTGAATCGCCCAACTCAACTGATGTCCTAGGTGTTGTTGCTGTGGGCCATGAATTTCTACAGAGAAGTTCTTGCTGCAGTACCCAATTGGTGTTTGGAGGGATTGGTGATGCTGGCAACAGTTTAATGATAAAAAGCATTTTTTTTATTTTTATTTTTTGTATTTTAGAGTGTTGGGCCAAAGGCCTTAGAAATAAAAGCAGACAACATAACTTACTGGTACATTCAATGTCCCCCTCAGGGGAAGACCACTCAGCCACCTGTCCTTTGGCTCCCTTTGATTGGCTAACCACACACTTGCATAACACATACAACCGATGATGAGTGCGTACCTCTAGGTCCACAGAGGGTGATGAGAGTCCAAGAGAAAGGTGTAGGGTCTTTGCTGTAAGTTTGTTCTAACAGCAGTGCTGAGCTAACTTTCCCTTCCAGCCCCCACGGTCTGATTTAGATGTTTCTAGAGGTGTGTTGAGGAGAAGGGTACATGATGGAGTCTTGATTCCATTTTCTTTTGTATGCTAATTATCTACAGACCCAGAGGGCCCTTCATCAAATGTTTCAGTAAGGAAAGAATTCAGAGACAGCATATACCACCCTTTAGGAATAATAAAATAGTATGTGGAAGGCAGAAGTAGATCGTGGGTAACGTAAGGACAGGGGTCACCGTGCCCGTCTCACCTTAGCGCTGGCTTCTTGAGGAACTTAAATGCAATAGTTTCTTCCCCTTGCCTAAGGATAGGAGCCAAGGGAGCCTAGAAGACATTTCTTTGGTGTTTTTAGTTGCTTGCATTACACTGTAATTCCAGGAGACTTTATATAAATGCAGAAAGCCTGACCAAGCAGAGCAGAAAAACAAAAGAACCAAGCTGATACTGCCAGCACTTGGCTATCATCGGACTTTTGCACTGGACGTTTTCTTAGGAAAATGCTTATTTTCTCTTTTCCCTAAATACTAATTTTCTAAAAGGTCAGTTGTCATCCTGCTGTTACTGCACATTAAAATGCAGAATTCATAAAATTAGGTTAAGTTAATACTGAAGCAATCCACAGAGTACATCACCTTATGATGTTAGTTTTAAGATTAGCGTGTTTAAGGCCTAAGTAGTATTTACAGCTGCGTACCTACCAGAAAGCTCCCTCTTGCAGGTGTGGTTATCTTTTATAATCCATTTGAAACATCCTTCATGGTCCCGTTAACTTCAAGAGGGTATGGATTCCTCCTCGGGATTTTTAAGGGAAGCACTACAAGTCTTTGATTTTCTTCAGCCCTGCTTGAAAGATGAAGGTGTCAAGATGGATGACAGCTAATGAACTGAATGCTCAATAGTTCGTCACCTTGGCTTTTCCTGAAACCGTCCCTTGTCCTTGCCTGGTAAATTGAAATCACTTGACTTTGTTGCAGTATCTGACAGGAGGCAAATCTCTAGAAAACCCAGGCAGAGTAACTTCTTTTAGCATCACAAATCTTTTGCTGCCTGTACCTGTTAGGCCGGTAGGTTAAGGTGAGAGGAGATGAGGCCACGGTGACCTCCATCCGGCCTGTGTGGGCTCCATTCACACCGCTGAGATGTGCTCTGGACACCGATTCCGTCACAGTGACACCAGACAGAGGATTAAAAGGAGGTTTCTACATGGAGCAGGATAATGATGAACACGCAGGGACATATGCTTGTACAATAAGCCCCCTCGCGATTGACCACTGCTGTCCTCCTCTGAAAGTGTACCCATGGTGTTTGCTGCTTATTGAAGCAGTTAGTGCCAAGGTTTAGCTGGATTATGCAGTGGCTGTGCCCTGTGTTTCTATATAAAATGCTGAAGTAGTCTCCATAAATAAAATTTGGACAATAACAATTGATTTATTTTACATGGCATCTTATTATAGATTGTATTAATTGGAAAAACCTATCAATTGGATACCTGATGCTGCACACACTTCAGCTGCAATTTACAAAGAATCATTATTTGTTATTCCAAGTCTGTAGTATTTCCCAAATATTCATTAAAATGAAGCATTATTAGTAATAATAGCTGTGAGACCTTTTTTTTTTTGGTTATGTCCTTACATTGTTAAAAACAAATAAATTAATATTACACTGGTCAAGGACACATTTATTCGATTATTATTTTTTTTAGTTTGTTTATTTTCTGAGAAACACCTTAGTATGTAGCCCAGACAAGCCTAAGCCTGGCTATCTTGTGTGCTGGGATTACAGGAATGTGCTGGGATTATAGGGATGTGCTGTTGAAACCCTAACTTGGCTTCAATCTTTGAATAACAAAGATAAAAATACTTTAAGTTTACAAAATGCTTTTAAGGATATAAACTTACTGCCTGAAATATTTAGAACTATTTTGTTACTGTCCATAATTATTAATAAAAATCTAGTGATCAGAGAAGTTGCATAACTTTTATAATGTAGGAACTATAAATTTTGGTGTTTTTTATTCATTCATTCATTCATTTACATTCTGGTCAGAACTTCCATCTTCTCCTCTGAGTCCCACCCTTTCACCTTCCCTCCCCTTCCCTATGTCCCCTCCCTTTCTTCTCAGAGAAGGGGAGATCTCCCATGGGTATCAACCACCTTAGCATGTCAAATAAGGCTGGGCACATCATCTTCTGTTGAGGCTGGACAAAGATATTCAGCTAGGGAAAAGGGATCAAAAGGCAGGGAACAGAGTCAGAGACAGCCTCTGCTTCTGCTGTTAGGGGTCCTACATGAGGACCAAGCTGTGCATCTCTTACATATGTGTGGAGGTCTAGATCCAACCCATGGATGCTCTCTGGTTGGCAGTTCAGTCTCTGTGGGTCCCTATGGGCCCAGGTTAGTTGATTTGGTAGATTTTCTTGTGGTGTTCTTGACTTCTCTGGCTCTTTCAATCTTTCCTCCTCCTCTTCCATAAGCATTCTCATCCTTTGCCTAATGTTTGGCTGTGGGTCTCTGCATCTGATTTCATCAGCTGCTGGGTGAAGTCACTTAGACGACTGTTATCCTAGCCTCCTGTCTGCAAGTATAGCAGAATATTATTAATAGTGTCAGTGGTGGGCACTCTCTTTCTCATGTCATATGACTCAAGTTGGCCTGGTCATTGGTTGTCTGGGTTGAAGATTTGTGTGTGAGTTGGTGTCCCCCTCCCTCCAATTGAAGTCCCACCTGGCAACAGGAGGTGGCCACTTAAGGCTCCAAAAAACCTTGGGATTTAACAACCCAAAACCATTTGATTAATTCTTACTAGTTGTTAATTATCATGTATGATCCCATGAAAACACGGTGATCAAATAAAGGAAAAAGAAATGAAACAATCACACAAATTTATAATAATTAGCACTGGTGGATGTTTCAAAGGAAAAACAGAGCATCCTTTGGAAGCCAAGAGGGCGCCTCATTGAGAGTAAGAGTGAGATTGGGACTAAATTTAGGAAGGCAGCAGCCTGAGGCCTGGTGAGTGCGTAGGAAGCATTAAGCAATGAGTCAGGGAGACTTTGAAGGTCAGATTAGCAGAAGGAAGCTTACACCCTTAAAGGGACAGACCATGCAGGCGGGCACGTGAAGAAGCCACTCAGCACAGTGGAGACTTTGATCTACTTTTCAATAGTGGAATTGCGTTCCATTTTTTAAATTATTAATCTGTTGTAGCACAGGAGGGAGAGGAACGGCATGACCCAGCTTGAATCGGGTATTCTGGTGTAAGTGGTCTGTGTCACTCCCTGGAATTGTGAGGAATGAATTCCATGGGGTTTTTATTTTTTGTTAGCCCAATGTTTAATAAAATATCATTTATTTGTATATAATGAGTATATGAGTGTCTGATGTGTTAAAATGCTATAACTGGTAGTTCTTATATTTACCTTTTCAGAAGACAGAATTCTGAGCCCCCGCCCCCCCCCCCAAAAAAAAAGATAAGGGATCCTAGGCAACTTGTATTTCATTGTCTATGAGTTTCGGTGATAGACAATTAGGCTTATATTTCTTTTGACATAAGTTTTTCATTATGCTGGCAAGTGGTAGCATAAAACTTCTGATCAAAATGAAATGAGCTGATCTACAAAGGAACTTGTTGAAGTTGCCAGGTGTGTCCTTGTCAATTATTTCCCATTCATCAGAGCTCAAATTCATCAGTCTTAGTAACCTATTTGAGGTGTTGAACCAGGCAGCATTCCATCCTTAAGTATAACCTAGCCCTCTCAGAGGTGAGGAGGCATATGCATGCTTCAAAGCCAGGAAGTATTTACTTTGCAGTTTGCTTTAAGACAATTTATACTCTGATCTTTTGAATTAAAGTCTAGAAGTTATACAGAGGCAATTCTGACACTTAGATGCCATTTCCTACTATGCTTTTGCTTTCCTGAAAGGAGTTTTGTACCAAATGACATTTTGAGACCAGTACTTATAATCACCTGAGACCAAAATCTGTCAATAAACTTTCATCTCTGGAAAACATCGTATTTTCAGAGAAATTAAATGGATTCTAAAGATATAAATATTTGATGTAATTGGAAAGTAATTCGTTGTAAACTGGCTTGGTTGCTCATCTTGCTGCTCCACTGTGTGGCAGCGGTGAAGTCCTTCGTGCCTGATGCTCGGCAAGTGGAACGCCCCTCAGATGCCATAGTGTTCACCTGGTGTGGCAAATGCCCTTTGCCCTTAGGGATGGCCGTCCCGTGCTGATGAACTCCTTTTCTTACTTGTTTGTATCATTCCAGTGTACACAGAATTTAATGTTATGTAGCTCTGTGGTGGCATCAAGTTTACTTCCTTAAAAGCATCACTGATGTTTTGTATTTGTATTTAAAAGACACCTTGCACTGTTGTAAAAGAAAATATACGATGTACTAAACGTAATTATAATTTCCTAGTGTTCTGAGTCTCCTTTTTTTGGTATTTCTTCTTATACTTATGAACAGTAATGATTTAAAAATCATTACCTATGTTGAGTAATACTTTGAAGCTATTAAAACTTATGATTTTAATACCGAAAAAATTAAGCTTCAGCAGTTGATTTTATTAAAGCCTACCCATTCTGGGTTTTTTAATCTGGCTACACTGCATTATCTTCAGGATAATTGAATTTTTGGTTCTTGTGATCTTTTTTTCTGAATTCCACTGTTGTTTGAACCACTTATGGTTATAGCTACCTTTCATGTTTAGCACACTAAAGATGTATTAACAAATACGTCGAAAGTATTTCACATAATCTAACAGTTCTCCTAGGCTCTGTGTTTTCTGCTTCATGAGATTTTTTTCCTTGGTGTTATGTTGGAAGGGAGGGGCTTTGTGAAGAATGCATTCTCCTTGACCAGACCTTGCCACAGGACTAGAGCTGCGTGTATCCTCAAGAGCAGTTGGTGTTCATCTATAGCCCTCATACATCAATCCTAAGAAATTTTATTTAGAATCTGGGTGAAAAGGTGCATGTGACTTTAATCCTAGCCCTTGGGAGGCAGAGGTAGGTAGATCTCTATGAGTTCAAGGCCAGCCTGGCTTTACATAGTGAATTCCTGGCTAACCAAGGCTAGATCGTGAGACTGCGTCTCAAACAAACACACAAACAAATCCCTCTTATGTTAGAGAACATATGTGCCAGTAGCTCTGAATCTTTTTTCTTACTGTCATTTTTTTCCTAAAGACCAAAGGATTGTTCCTGGTAAGTACTAATAGTATAGACAGATACGTTATGCTAAGCAAGCACCGTTTGGCTGAAATGTATATACGTTGGTATATTCTGATTCTCAATATTTTTTATCATCTATAGATTAATTCATCCCTCTCAGTCCAAGCACATCGCAGGCACTTTTGAACCATGTCTTCTTCTCAGTGTTAACCCTAGTTTAGGACAGAATCTGGGCACTTAAGTCAGGATTACCTAGACCGCTTGTGAAAGCAGTTGCTGTCTACTCTCCGGACGGAGGCATGTGAGCCAAGAGTGTTGCCACAGTGGCGGCCTGCACTGCTGTGATCTCCCAGGGCACTGGGCCAGGAGGCAGGTCGTTCAGGAAGCCGTTAGGGTTGGGGAGGTGATGGGAGGGAAGGATCCATGGTCTGATGAGTTCTTTCAGATGAAGAGAGGGTTACACTGCATCTTCTCCTTCACTTCTGTGCCACAGCAGGAAGGCAGTGAACCAGAAAGACGGCTCTGACCAGAACAGGTCTATACTGTACACCAGTTCTAGACGTTCAGCTTCCTGAACCTTGAGAAACAAACGACCATGGTTTAAGCTAGCCAGTCCGTAACACCTTCTTATACCAGATCCAAAGAAACTGCAGCATCTAGTGTCCTAAGGGGGTGTTTAAAGTATCTGGACCTACAGGTAATGTTACCCTTCAGTTTGGTAAAGAAGGCCAAAGAACGGAAAGTGACTGCTAATGGTTTACAAGTTCTAACATCAAACCTCTGCTTTTCTGCTGTGGTAGGTGTGGTCTGCTGTCATGTCTCTGTACCCTTCTTTCTCACTCCTTGCTAAGCTCCTTCCCACAGCTGCACTGAGTACAGAAAAGCACAATTTGTGTATTTGAACACCTAAGTGTCCTGATCCCTAATCTGCCCTTGACTAGCCAAGAGACTGGTTGTGTAAGACTCCTTAAATTTCTGCAGAGTTAACTGAATTTGCCTCAGCATCAAATTTAAGAATATCATGTGACCTCTCAGTACACATTAAAATTGACAATATCCCTTTAGTCTTCCACATAAAATCATGCTATTTTTGAGATACTGCAATATTCATAAACTGTCATTGAATTTTCTGAAATTCAAACAGCACATTAAGAAATGGCAGTAAATATGATTTATGGGGTGATGCATCTTTTTGGCATGTGCTATAGCTTTTAATTCTTTGTTATTATTATCTAGAATATCACTGAAAAGTGCTTGAAAGTGAGCTAATGGGAAAATATTTACAGAAAATAAAAGTAAAAAATAATGTCTGTTCCTAAGTTTTGTTGGGGAAACTAATCCAGAATTCAGAAAATTAGAAGTCAAGCACCATTCATTGGCTTCTTATAATACAAGTTTCATGTGAATATCTTCTTAGTTATAAAGCTATACTTACATAAGTCTAGGTTAGAAATAAAAACATTAGATAAATAAGTTAATATTTAAATATGGGTAAAGAAAATCATAAGTTGCTAGTCCAACTCAACTGTGTGATTGTAAACATATTTCTTTTGGATTTTATTGACCAGGCATTGACTACAAATAGATTTAAGTCTAACTTTAAATTAATGAATTAAACTACATTCTCTATGGACTGCTAAGTGGAGGAGATTATTTTATATCCCTAGCTTTATGAAATTGACATAATAAGATATGGATTGCTAGCAGTGCATGTCCTTATCACATCAGGACATGTGATCTCCAGCACCTGGAAGGCAGGAGCAGGTTGGTATCTATGAATCTGAGGTTCACCTAGTTTACATAGAGACTTCAGGACAGCCATGGATACATGGTTAGACCCTGGGCTCCAACCAAAACAATATGAACCTCACCAACAAAAATCCCCAACATTGATATTTCCTTATAAACTGTCAATTAAAGCTCAAAATTCAAAGTGATTTCTTGATATATCATACATAATAATATCAATAGGCCAAAATGCACATCATTTAAAATTTGTGTTTCTAAATAAGCTCACATTTGGAAAATTGCTTCATAAAGAGTGAAATGGTTATGAACATTCAGAGTTGCCTCACTTGTTATCTCCAGAATCTGCTATTTCCACATAATTTTCCCCAGGAAAAGGGCCTTGGTCTGAGGTCTTGGGTCAGGAACTTCGCATGGCTAACACTTAACTGTCTTACTTGGCTATCTTTTTGATTTTACCAATGTTCATATTATAAAGAAAGAAACTTACTTTTTCCAGTAGGAATTCATAGAGTTAAGCATTCTTCCTTGGAGCCCCTTGTTACTTATCTTCTTTGGGTCTGTGCATTATAGTATGTTTATCCTGTGGCTAAAATCCACTTATAAGCGAGTACATACCATATGTGTCTTTCTGGGTCTGTGTTGCCTTATTTAGCATGATCTTTTCTAGTTCCATCCATTTGGCCGAAAAGTTCATGATTTCTTTGCTTTTAATAGCTGAGTAGTATTTCATTGTGTAAATGTACTACAGTTTCTTCATCCATTCTTTGGTTGAGGGACATCTAGGTTGTTTCCAGATTCTGGTTATTAAGAATAAAGCTGCTATGAACATAGTTGAAAAAAATGTCTTTGTTGCATGGTGGAGTGCTTTTTGGGTATATTCTCATGAGTGGTATAGCTGGGCCTTGAGGTAGAGCTATTCCCAATCCTGAGAAAGCACCAAATTCTTCTAGTAGAGGGAAGGGAACACCAACCCACCCACAAACAGATTCAACCCAAAATTCACCCTGCCTACAAGATGTGCAGTGATAAAGATAAAACAGATAAAATAAAGATTGAGAGAATGTCCAGGCAATATCTGGCCCAACAAGAACCACCCCATGGGAAAGAGCCAACCACTGATTCTATTAACGATGCTCTGCTATACTTGTAGACAAAAGCCTGGCAGAGTCATCATCCAAGAAGCTCCACCCAGCAGTGCCTTGAAACAGGGACTAAGACTCATAGACAATCATTGGTGATGTGTAGGAGTCTTGTGAAAAAGTATAGAGAGGAAGAAAAGGGTCTGGAGGTGATAGGATCTTCACAAGAAGACCAACAGAGTCAGCCAAGGACCTTGCATGGACTGGACATAGGCTCCCTACAAGCATTTAGCTGATGGGCAGCTCATGTGGGTCGTCTAGTAAGGGGAGTGGGGGATCTCTCTGACATGGACTCTCTTGCCATCTTTTTTGTTACTTTTCCTGGCAGGACTGCCTTGCCAGGTCACAGGGGAAGAGGACATAATCAGTCCTGATAGAACTTGATGAGCTGGGGTGGGTGTGAAGGGGGCTCCCCTCTTCTGAGGAATACAGGATTGGGGATGGTGGAGAGAGATGGAGGATGCGACTGGGAAGTGAGGAGGGATGGGATTTTTATTAGAATGTAAAGTGAATAAGTAAACTACTTAACTAAAGAAAAATAACAAAAAAGAATTAGTGAGAGCTGAAGGTTTCAAAAATATTTCTTAATTGCTAATCATTAGGGTAAAGGAAATAATAAAACATTTTATTTTCTTGGAAATTTTGTATATTAAAATATTCCCATTGATATCACAAATGATGTTTCATGACAACTTATCTGTGTTTGGGACACATGAGATAACTGTGGCTTGACAAGTAGAGTGTGGAGACTATGCATTGTTAGACAATGATGACTTCTTAAAATTCAGATCAACACCCTTGTAGAGCAGAGTGTGTTTTATTTTATTTTATTCATCATTGCTCATGACTCCTTTTGTTCTCATGTTCATTTGTGACATACGTGTGAAAATAATCATTTTTAACATGTAACAGCATTAAGGCAGCCATCAAGGCACACATAGCATCTCTTCCTTGCTAATGATATGCTTAAGCTGTCAGCGCTGGGGAAACCAGAAGTGAGTAAATGAGGGATGAGCAATGGCAACCCAACTTAAGAAATAATAGTGATAGAAATAATGAAAATGTTTTAATATGAATAGTGTTTTCTTTTGTTTTATATAAAAATGAATAAATGGATTTCAGATGTCCTATTTTGAGTGAATAGAAGCATTCATTTAAAATAAGGAGCAAGTGTTCTTTTGTGCAAATATAGATTTATAATACATACCCTTCTCTCTCTCTCTCTCTCTCTCTCTCTCTCTCTCTCTCTCTCTCTCTCTAACACACACACACACACACACACACACACACACACACACACACTTTGGGAGGTGAGGGGGCAGGGAGGTAGAGAGAGAGAGACAGACAGAGACACAGACAGATATCCTGGAGAGTCTTGGTTGATTTTCAAGAAACTGTATGTTGTTATGACAACTAATGTTTATCTCATGACCCTCAAGGATTAGATGGTAAAACATGACATTGTGGACACCTTTGAAGAGTTTCTGTGAACCAATTTCCTAGTAGGTGGTACAGTTAGCCTGGAACTGTCAGGAAGGTCTTCAGGGACAAAAAAAAAAAATCTAAAGTTTGTAATTTTTCAACCATATCAGAGGACACTTGCAGATTACGAGTCAGGGTAAAGACAGAAAAGAAGATTACCTTGTAACTAGTTGATTAAATGTAGCAGAAGACTGCAGTTAGTGACTTGGTACACAAATATGGAAGTTTCTGGTGGTGTGTGTTAACCTACAGCTTATTTACACAGGACACTGGCTACAGAGGATGTCAGAGCCTTTGTATTGTAGTAGCCATTTCACATGTGATCAGTGTACAACAAGCCTTGGTGTCTCATCTAGTTTATATTGATTACATTTTAAAATGATAATATAGCTGGGTGTGGTGGCTCACTTGTAATCACACACACAGAGGCAGGCAGATCTCTGTGAGTTCAAGGTCAGCCTGGTGTACAAAATGAGGCCAGGACAAGGATGCACAGAGAAACCCTGTCTTGGAAAACAAAACAAAGCAAAACAAACAAACAAAAGAAATTATAATATTTTTAATTTATGGAGCTACCATATTTCTAAAATTAAATTTATCTTTGACCTAATTTAACAAATATGGTTGCTAAAAACTGATATGTGGGCTCCATTGTATTTGTTGTTGGATGACGTTGCCATGAGTGATGCTTAAGAACTCAGATGAAATAATACCAGGTGGCGTGGAGAGGAGACAACAATGAGAGACAGCTAGCAGTTACCCCACTGCTGTGTCTCTAGCACACTGGGAGTATAGCATGCCAAACGCTTTCTCAGTGGATGCTGACTCGACAGCCAGTTCCAGTGCTGCATTTGTGTCCAACGTGTATCAGATTTGGCGATGGGTCAAATAGAACAGGGACGGGAGGTGCTGTAACGTGCACAATTTCCCCTGCACAACCACAGGACTGCGGAACCAGCCACATCTGCATGTTTGTACTAACAAACAGAGAGTCATTTGATGGCTCAGTAGGTAAAGAACATGCCACACAGGCCTACAGACCTGAGTTCAGTCCCTGGAGTGCACATAAAGGAGGGAGCAGAGGACTGATCCCTAAATGTTGTAATATCATCTGACACGCACACCTACACTTGTATAACTCACACACACAAATAGCAAATTTATGTATATTATGAAGTCTATGTAGCCTATATAGGTCAGCCAGGGCTACAAAGTAAATGTATTTTCTATTTTTTTGTTTTGTTTTTCTAAATTATAAAGCACTTAGTTAATAAATAATAGGGACTTTTCTTTTGTCATTTGTTCAGTGTATACCAATTATTCAATGTATCCACAACAAAATTCAGCACAACTCTTATTTGGTTAATAAATATTTTCAAAGAACAGAGGCACAGACTTAGTGTATGTGTAAAACAAACCATTTTTAGGATATTTGCAGTGTTATATGGGGGAACATACTCAGTTTATGATTCCTGTAAGATGGCCACATTAAGATATTTGAATATAGACTAGAAGACTAAGACAAAGGCATTAACAATATTGGTGTAAGATACATCTGTGTGTGAATGACAAGTAATCCAGTTGTGCAGATGACTCTGCCCATAAAGGGTATATTGCTAGAATTAATCAGTATCCGATGTGGAGGGAGTGATGAAAAATGAGGCCAGGTCAAGAGCACTAAGGAAAGCATTCAGAAAAGTTAGCGGTCAAGAAAGTGTGTCACTGCATCAGCAGCTGAGTGCAGGTGTGACAAGTATGAAAGTTCTTAGCAGCCCTCTGACTACACACAGCCCAAGAGTAAAAGGGTAAGATGTTCCTCGTTGTGTTGAATGACTAGAGGGTTAATGGTGTCTTTAACAAGAGCAGGTTTTAATGGACCGATGGACAATGAAACTAGAGAACAGTGGATTAAAAAGCAAAGGAGAGGAGATGAAGTGGAGCCAGTGAGAGGAGATAATTCTTACTGAAAGTCTTGCCTGACGTATTGGTACCATGAATCTCTTGACATGATGCCCGTAGAAGGACACAATACCATTTCTCTGCGATTCCTGATGAAACCCAAGAAGTTTTCAAATTTCAGTCGAGGAAAAAAAATATGTGACAAATGCAAACGGAAGGTCATTCAACAAAGTAACTAATGAAACCTCCTGGAAAGTGCCAAGATTATAGATGACAGTGGGACTGACACCAAGCATGCACTGGGACTCCAGGGAAATGGTGACTCACTTCAAACAGAAACCTTGAAGAGAAAACCGGATGAGAGAAAACTGGTGAAACCGGAAGTGCCTCTCAACCAACCGTTCTGCACCAATTATTTTCTGCTTCTACCATGTATAAACTTTAGGGGACATTGGAATGGGTCTTGGGGAGAGCTCACTGGCTTCCACATTTTTCTGTAGGTCTGAAATTAGTTCCGAAGCGCAGTTTGCTCTGCAAGGAAGAGGAGATGGAAAAGGCGGGCAGTAGCCTGAGGCCAAGGGGAATTTCAGATTAGCCGTAGAGATGGAAATGACTGGTAATATTTCTAGGAGATTATCGTACATTGTGTGTTATGCAGAATGCCTTGTGGAGAATTCTAATTGTGCACAAATATATGATGGAGGAAACCTGTCTTTTCTGTTTGCTATTCTACTGTTAAACATACAGAAATGGAGACACAGATGACCACAGAAACAGCAAGTGGCAGAGCTGGCATTACGAAGCTGACTTGCAAATTGACTATATATTTTCTTTATAAGATGGCATGTAGTTAGACATATTTAAAGGCTTGTTTATTTTGTATGTTTGCATGTGTGTATATATGAATGTGTACTTAGAGTGTCTTCCTCTGTTTATGCATCCCACATATGTGCCTAGTGCCTGGGGAGGTTGCCAGAGGGCATTTAATCCCCTGAAACTGCAGTTATGGGATATTGTGAGCTGCCATAGTGATACCTTGGACCAAAGAACAGCAAGTGCTTTTAGCCACATAGCTACCTGTCCCCAAACAGATATTGTTAGCTGACTGAAATACAGATGCTGTTAGGTGGAGAAAAAGAAAATGCAAGACAAAGACAAGAGAGAAAGTGATCAATGCAGCACGTTAAGTAGAGTAAATGGAGTTGGGGACACTGCCTGCGTGGACCTAAGGAATAGACAGATATGAGGTTGGTTGGTATGTAAGTTGTCCTAGGTGGACACTGTCAGGGTTCTCAGGTGGTCTTTAGTTTCTTTGTGAAGTACGAGCTGGTGATCCGGATAGATGACAATAGAGTTGGACATTGAGGGGAGAGGAGAGTTTGTGATTTGCCAATGCGAGGAAAGGAGAGAGGGCAAGGCGGCAGGAACACACCTGCTAGCATGTTTACCCTCTTTGTAGAGGTGTGGCTTTACAGTGTCTTCTCCAGCCCATGCTATGCGCTGTTAATTTTATTCATATTTGTGCTTTTGCCCGATGCTTGCTAGCAAAGTAATTGATTAAAAAGTAGAAAGACATCAATAAAAAAGTAATATGATAAGTAAGCTTGAATCTAGGAGAAACGGCTGATGGAAGGAGAGGAGAGATGAGAAGTTAGAGCAGTTAGTGTTTGTTTAAACTTTCTTTTATTACTAATGCTTTTCATGTAATTACTGAACACTTCTTCCAGTAATTATGATAATTCTGTACATCATCTATGACTATATTTTCTAAATAAGATATTTGTTTTTATTGTTTAGAAACAATTCATGTTAAGGATATGATACACTGACTAATAAAGATATCACAAGCATGTTCTCAGTTTTGTGATTTATATTTTTACTTTTTGTATATTATTTTCTCTGAATCTCTAGATTCACCTATCTAAAAAAGCAGCTACTAGATATAAAGGATTATGAAATTTGAGGTTTATTTGAATCTCACTTAAACTAAACAAAATTAAGAATCCATTCTGCAATCTTGATAACTACATTTTAAGTGCCCAATAGTTACTTGTTGCTAGTAGCTACTATGTAACACTGAAGCTATTGGAATTTTAATTATGTCTGAAAATTGTTGAAAGGTACTGCCATAGAGTTTTTTTCAATTTGGAAAGCAAATGTTATTTTTCTAATTAGTTTTGCAGAATGCTTGGAGATTTTTTTATCCCAAAATGCTAAAATTCTTTTGATATATCTATAGATTTCCTAAAATTTAATTCACTATATAATTATATCTGAGGTGTTTTGTCATATGGGATGATCTAAGATTTTGTGTACTTTTAAAGTTTTCAGTCAATAAAGTTTAATGAAGTAGAGATTATTATCCTAAACATTTAATATCCAACATTAAATATTTTGTCTTATTTATTGGGTATTTATTGTGTCACGCTGAATTTTTAGTTAGAATTAACTTGACTTTTATGAAGTGGTTTCCAACAGTTATGAAATGGGTATGTGCCTGTGTGAGTGTGAGTGTGTGTGTGTGTGTGTGTGTGTGTGTGTGCACGTGTGTGTGTGTGTGTGTGTGTGAGTGTGTGTGTGTGCATGCTGTGTAAAAGAGAGTGCAAGAAGGGAGAAGGGACTGTGATCAAGTATAGCGAAACTGTTGACAATATGTTTGGATGCCACTCTAGTTTGTTCTACTGAAAAACCAGCCTCCTTTTGGTTCAGACAATGGTCAGTTACTGAGTGGGTGCACACAGAACCAGGAAGATGTCCCAGAGGTCCACTCTAGTTAGAGTTCATATAGGAACAGGACTCTTTCTGTGGCATGAGCAGCGCAGAGGAGAGCATTGCTCAGGAGCAGAGCTGACCGGTGTAAGGAAAGGAAGATTGAACTAGGCGGGAATCAGTGAGTGTAGATGTAGATGATTACATTTTCCTCAAGGTCTGCCCACAATGGCCCAGACTGATGACACAGAGAAGACAGCATTGGGCAATAAGCCGTTACAGTTGTCCAGCTGTAAGTAACTCCATGAGATTTCTTTGATTTTCAAATAGAGTTGAAATGTAGAATATAAAATATCTTAACACTGGAGAAATATTTATTTACCTAAGTCATAGGTCATACCTAAGACAAGATTAATGCTGACAAAAGTGCAGTGCTGAAAACATAGTAAATACATATTGAGATAAAGAGGGGACCCTATAGTACAGCCCATAGATATGAGATAAAGAGGGGACCCTATAGTACAGCCCATAGATATGAGATAAAGAGGGGACCCTATAGTACAGCCCATAGATATGACCATATAATTGGTAGAATATGAGTTCTTGATTTCCACTGAGTCAGTTATACAATTCTCAACCTTTGCTGTATTTTTGAAACAATTTATACTATATATATTTTTTCAAGGAAAAAAGAAACAGTTAGTAAAAAGATGTTGGTAAAACTTTAATATATTTTAATGTATGATAGACCATATTCCTTTTACAGAACTTATTTGAGACTGACTGAATCAGCCTAGAAAAATGAAATTCCTATATTGAAAGATTTGACATTTGATATTTTCCATTGTTACTAAGGATATATAAACTAGTTTCGTGGAAGTAAGCAAGAATAAATTATTTTTCTGTTCTGCAATTACATTTTCAGTTACATCTCCCTAGAAAAATATTTAACCGAACAGTTGATGCTTTTCACTTAAAGAGCATAATCATGCCCTAAGCCAATGTACAGAAATTTTAATTTAGATTACATTGTTTTTAGGACATACTTCTATGAATGACTACAAGTTAAATTTCCTACAATTTGTGTAAGGAAATGCATTATCTGGAAGCATATTTTATTATTTGGCAGATGAAAATGAGGCATTTCTGATATTACAGTTGATTAAAATATTTCTAATAAAAGTGTTACACTAATGGGATGTTACACCCTTCTTGCACATTCTTTCTGTTTATCATTCTTCTATACCCTGGATGAAAAAGAACTATATCTTAAATATTTTAATTATTCTGTCAGTGGAAGAAATGAGGACATTTTGCCCAGTGACTTGTTTGCCACATTGAAGCCATCTCCATAAGGAGGTTATTTGATGCTCATTATCTTCTTTGAGGTAGGTTGGGTCTTGCCAGGAGTTAACCTGTCTTATTGTCAATGAATCTTTAAATTAGTAAACACATCTTTAAATACCATATTCTGTAGGTCTCTGAGGTTTTTGAAGACCTTATCTATTTTACCTTACCTATCTACAGGATCTTATCTATCTGTTAAATCTAGATTGTATATTCTTGTGATAAAAATAGACTAGTAATTGACATGACCATGATTTGAACAACTATTAACTTGTATAACATAATTATCCTAAACAACCTGCAGTAGCACTTTCAAAGTACTGGAGGTAAACCTTGTATTCTATGTGAGTTGTATGGGTACAATATGGGCAAGCTCGCATGCAGGCAGAGGCGACGGCCAAACTCTGCCAGGACAGGGTAAGCAAGTCCTCAACAGTTCCTGCCACACAAACATGTCTGTCAGATATACTGGGCCAGAAGGCTGAAGATGATGCTCCAACATTATAGAGAGATTTGTCTGACTGTTCAGGCAGCAAACTGTCTCTCCCATTTTTTCACTTTGGAAACAGCTAACCTGCACTTCTCATTTACTCAGATAATTAATTTTATTTCTTCTCAAGTCTCAGGTGAAGTTGAAGACCAGATAGTTTATTTTTACAATTAAGCTTAGTTGTTTAGGGCTTAAAATGTTTTTAGGTCTAGATAGATGTTTTAAGTTGATGGAGATGAGATATGATAGATATCGATTTACATTCAGAATTTTAGACTCAATAAGATAGGAAAGATGTTTCCTTCAAGGTTGCCAAATACAAATAGCCAAAACACTATGAATGTAACATTTATATAATTCCTGATATTTTGTGGGTTTTCCTTGCTGTATGTAACTTATTATATACATATATATGTATATATATATATATATGTATGTGTGTGTAATAATATAAATGTATATGTATAATAAAAATATTTTTAAAAATTAAAAAGATTTTAAATTTTATTAAATTGTTATTTCCTACACTGTTATACTAAAGATTATTGAATTCAAGACTTTTGTGTAATAATTTATCTTTGAATGACAATTCTTATTTTGTTTAAAAGGCTTTGAAATTTTTGATTTGCTGTGTACTTACTATAGTTTGGAAAATAAACTCGTCAAGATAAGGAATAGAAAAGAAAATCTAAGTATATGCCTATATATAATGAATACATGTTACTTTCTCTTTATCCTTTTCAAAGTATAGTTGACTTACTTTCTTGAAATTAAGTCTTTTCATTAGGTCAATAATTGACCCATAAAACAAGAATGTAAATACAACCTCCCTTTCCCAACTCCCCTCAATTGTCTGCTCCTAAAAATCAATGGCTCAGAACTGATGATGTTGAAAGTGGTCAGGATGTGTTCAGAGGATGATGAATGATGGGCAAGGAGTTTTCGCAAATGTGCAACCTCTAGAATATCTTCTGAGTTTACTGGTATCTGCCCATCAATAATTCTCAGGACAGAAACTGAGCTTTACAGCTTTACAAACTAATCAGGCAAGGCCTCATAATAATTTCAGAGGTAACTGAAGAATATTTTGAAAAAAATTCAAGAGGTATTTATAACATGGAGTAGGTGAATTCTCATGAGTGTTTCTCATGTTAGCATTTTACTGTAATTCCCTTACTGTACAAAAAATTAAATTGTAAATACTAAATAGCTTATTTGTTTGAAATTAAAATAACAAAAATTATAGTTAAAAACTCACAAAAGATAAGAAAGATCCATATTTTTAATGAAGTTGTCTTTTGACAGTTTTATACATTTATATAATGTTTCTAATTATTCTTAAGCCACACTCTCTTATCTAGCCCTTCCACCTCAGTCAGCTCCCCTGTAAGATGAGTAGCTGTGTTTAACCAGGGACATATGTGTTACAATGGGTGTAAAACTATCCAGTGAAGCCTAGTAGGCTCACCAGTGGATATACAACTAAGGAAGATGATTTTCCATCTCCTAAAATCTGTTCATAGTCAATTGTTCATCAGAGAGTAATAGGGCCCCAGAAAGTAATAGGACCCCCTTATCCATGACTGGTTTTTGACAGGACCAATCTTGCACAAGCTGGTATAGGCAGCCCACAGTTGTGTGAGCTTATGATCGCAATGGCTGTTTTCATGGCCAGAAGACAGATTGTTGTAGTTTCTCCACATCTTTTCTTGTGTTCGTTAGACCACCTCTTCTACAATGTACCTAGAAGAGTTGTATAGATGTCTTGTTTACGTCTGAGCACTCAGTTGTTGTCCTTGGCTTCTGTGCTTCTCCCGGCTGGGGAAGATTTGCTCAGGGACTTGTTTTGTGGCCCCAGGCACCCAGCGTGATTGCTCAGGGAATTTGCTCAGCAAATAGCCCCACTGTGATGGAGGACCAGATGGAGGAACAAGGGTGGAGATCTTTTTTTTTTTTTTTTGAGTTAAAAAAAATTATTCACATTACATTCTGATTGTTATCCCCTTACTCTTATCTTCCCATTCCCACGCTCGCTCCCTCTTCTTCCTTTCCCCTCCCTTAGACTTCTGTCCTGGTGGGAGTCTAGGCCTTATGGGAATTCTTATGGTCTCCACACTGAGAGAATTCAGTTCTTGGATTCCATATCTCATTTTTTTGGAAGGAAGGGCACCACCCTGTGTCTCTCAGGATGTGGTTTGGGAAGTACAAAAGCACATTTGGTGGTGGTGGCACTCAAAAGCCAAAGGAATAAATAATAAGGGAAGAAAAGGTAGTAGGTAAAAGAAGGGCAGAGGACCTGAAGCTAAAGAGGGAAGGGCCAGAAGATCAGCCAGAAGGGCCCAAAAGGTGATGCCCCCACTCGGGAATCTGGGTTATATTTTAAGCCCTCGGGTTGTAAAAGAGGAAGTCCCAGGATGTAGCTTCTGTTGATAGTAAATATCCTGAGAGCCTTATCTCTAGAACAGCCCTTGGTAATCAGAGGTGGCTTTGAACTATTTGTTTTGTTTTTTGTTTTTGTTTTTAATCAAAACAGGATCATGTCTATGACACCTCTCACCAGGTGGGATTTAGAGGCCCCCTGGCATCAGAAGGAGTCAGCTCCTTTTCCAAAGACATTTAGACTGGCTAACTCAAAGGGGGTAGGACTTTGACCCTTTCCCAAGAGTAGCAAAGGGCCCACACTTCTGGATGTTGCAGCAAGTGAGAGACAGGGTTGGTTCTCACGCTTTCATGGCTTTAGGGCCAGATCTACCACCTTCCATAGATGGCAAGGAGGAGGAAGGGAGGAGGGCACCTCTCCTCCTCCCACACCACCACAAGGCAGATAAGAGTCAAGACGGGCTCACCTGTAACCCCTTGTGACCAGGGCTGGCCCTACTGTGCTGCCCCCAGAGATGCAGGGCTTCCCTCAGCAGGTGAGGGTCAGGGACAGCTCTCCTGCATCCATGACCCCAGGGCCAGGTCTCTCAACTGCTGCAGGTGGTGAGGAGCAGAGCAAGGGAGCAATGATGGTCTCTTATCCACATCACTACATGGGAGATGCGTGGCAGGGCCAGCTCTCTTACTCTCATATCCTAGGGCAACTCTCCCTCAACTCCCATAAAGTTCAGACAGCTGAGTGAGTACTGCAGCTGGCTAGCATGGAGGTCAGCTCTCTTGCTCTCACTCCCCCAGGGCCAGCTCGCCCAAGAAGCCCAGGTATGGGGTGGGCCCATTTCTACACAGCCCTCAGACAAGTACATGCCTCCAGGTGGCAGGCAGCCAGACTGGGGACATCTGCCTGGCCTTTGATGGTAACAGACTCCTGCTGCTGCAGGGCGATGGAGTGAGACGTGATCCAGGACCCCACCACTGTCCCTTGTGGCATCACTGGCTACTCACATCTGGCTGTTCCTCACTGCCCCCCAGCCTCCAGTTCTGCCTCTCTTCGTTGTACCCACATCCTTCTGTTTCACTCTTTATTCTATTTCTCTGTGGCTCCCTTGCTCCTCTGAATGACATCCTGGGTCTCTGAGTGTCTGGGTTGTCTCAGCAGTGGTTTCAGGAGTGTTATGCCCTCAGACATGTACATGTCCCCAGGGCCAGCTCTCCTACCTGCCATAGGTGGTGAGGGATGAGGAGGAAGGAGGGCATGCATCTCTTCCTCTTCCACACTACCGCACAACAGACAAGAGTCAGGACTTGCGTTATGGCACCAAGCGTGGGTTATCTCGGGCATGGTCTGTTCCTTCACCCCCAAGGCCTGAGTGGAGCTGGGCTGGTGGTCATCTCAGGCTAGCTCCTTGTCTGGGCACCATGTCACCAGTCTGGGTTTCTCCTTGTCAGCCTCCTTCACCCCACTCCACAGCCCTTTGTGAGGGTCACCTGTCTCAGTTCACTCCCTCCAGGGCCAGCAGTAGCAGGTGGAGTTCTTCTACTCTCTGACTTGGTCCTTGTCCTGAGGGCCATCCAGGCCTTCCTGTGATGGATTGGTGGTCATCTCAGGCTTGTATTTTTCAAGGGATGTTAGGCTAGTAACCATTCGGATTTTCACAGCTCAGAACACTGAGTATAGACATAGTCTCCTCTCTCCTCTCTGCCACCTACTGATGGACAAGTGACACAGAAGCCACACCTACAATTTTTCTAGGGCTCAGGGTATTGATGAGTTTTTAAGGGGAAATAAGGATTTTTCAAAAATCATTAAAAATGTACCATGAGAATGTTGCCATGAGAATATAATGTAGAAAATTAAGAGACTATCATCATTCAAAATTTAAAATGTAGAAAATATAAGAAGACATCACCATCATTACCACCACCATCACCCCCACTCCCACCCATCATCATCATCATCATCATCATCATCATCATCATCAATGTTTATTGGTCTTTTATGTGCCAGACAACAGAACAAGCATGTCCATATATCATCACACTTAGTGATTCTGCTACATTGATGTAGATAATTGTATTACCATTATTTCTCAGAAGAGAACTGAAAATTTAATTAATTTTCCAAGATTTGATCTATAATGAATGGCAGAGCTTATAATTATCAAGTTGTATATTTTCTACATTACCAAAAGACTTAGTAGTATTTAATGTGTTTAGTTGCTTGTAGACAGGAAGAAAATGTGTGAAAAGGAATTAATATCAGCAGCTACACCAGTTGCAGCTACCACCAGGAACGTATTTCAGAAAATTGAAGACAGGCAAAAACTGAGAAAACTAAAAGAAAAAAATACAAAAGATGCTAGATGTATTGATTAGATATTGTTGGCATTAAGAGAAGGCTAACTTAGGGTGGAGAACCGTATGGGATGGGATACTGTATGGCTTGGAATTGGAAGTGGGGAAGTAATAGAAAGTTGAGTAGAGTTTGCTGAAGAGTTTATGGTCTGAAATTTTATTGTACATATTGCTAGGGTACTTTTCTACTTATGGTTTATTTTATTCCCCCCTTGGGTTATTCTGTCACTTGTAATGGGGTTTGGAAATTCCTAGGTGACTAGAGATCAAGACCTCACACCTCAGGAACCGTCCAGCTGTTGTCATGGTCTCTGTGTCCTGAGACTTAGCCTTGTAACTGTAACTGTTGTGCTATTGTGGCTATCAAACGATGAGAGGGCAGATGCACAGAAGTATGTGAAATTCTAGAAAGAATGGAACTGGTCCTCACCATCATCATCATCACCGTCATCATCATGAAAACCAAAACAAGGATTAATGGTCCTTGTAAGATGATTTGTAGCTGGAAAACTTATCAATGAACCAGAAACTCTCAATTCAGGTGATAAGAACAAATTCCAAAGAGTAAGAGGATCACCTTTGCAATTCAGGTTGCTTTCTTTCCTAGTAAAGGATCTAATCTTCCTGTTTCATTGATCCATATAGAGCAAAAAGTATTAGCAATGGCACGGATGTTTCCAGGGATAACCAGTGGGAATTCTAGAGCAATGAGATTGTCCAGTGACTTGAGACCGAGATGTCCTCCTTTTTATGACAAATCTTATTTAAATCAGTGGTAACTCTCTCTCCCTCTCTCCCTCTCTCCCTCTCTCTCTCTCTCTCTCTCTCTCTCTCTCTGTCTGTCTCTCTCTCCCTCCCTCCCTCCCTCCCTCCCTCTCTCTCTTTCTCTTTTTAAGATTTATTTATTTATTAGTAGGTATACAGTGTTCTGCCTGCATGTACACCTGCAGACCAGAAGAGGGCATCAGATCACACTATAGATGGTTGTGAGCCACCATGTGGTTGCTGGGAATTGAATTCAGGATCTCTGGAAGAGCAGTGTGTGTGTGTGTGTGTGTGTGTGTGTGTGTGTGTGTGTGTGTGTGTGTGTGTGTGTGTATGCTCTTACTAGGAATTGCTGATTCTCTCAGGAAGAATATCTGAGTTGAAAGTTTGGCCACCTTGGAAGTCATGTCTGAGTCATTATTTCCTGACTTAATGATTTGTGGATTTGGGATTTCTGTGAAGAATGTCTTAGACTATTACTCTGAAAGTTCTCTAGGAATTATTTTTAAGGGTATAAAACCATACATTGTGGTCATAACAAAAGTCATAACAAAGGGTCGGTTTGAGAGTCAGAAAATCACCCATGGTACCATTGGCAACATTGTATTATATTAGCTAAGGTTTATATTTGATTTCTACTACTTTCCTCCAAGTATCAAGTAATTGGCCCATTGTACAGTAAATACTATGGATTGTGTTTAGAATTATCTTGTTTAGAAATATTAATAGGAGGTAAAATTACCTCTTTATTCTGAGTTAAATGAAATTGTGATAAGACACAGGCTAATTGTTTAAGGTAGCTGTGGCATCAACTATAAATTTCTCTGATGTCACATGATGAAACTAATATTTCTTATACCTTTATCAGAGGATTTTCTTATGCAATCTCTAATAGGGGGGGGGGAGTAGCTATTGTTTGGGAGAATCTAGGAATGATACAAGAAAGGGCTCCTGGATATAACAAACTGTAAAAGGATACAGATTATGAATACAGAAAGTTCCCCAGTATTGGAAACATCTTTGAAGAGTGTGCCTTTTTCTAGGAAGAACAGGAAAATATCAGGATCTAGATAATGCTAGTAATGAATAGTAATGTGTGAAAGTAAGAAAAATAGTGTCTCAAGAATGTTGGCTATTATTATTATTATTATTATTATTATTATTATTATTATTATTATCTTACAATCTACAGTTTTTTCTGCATTGTGTGAGAAGCCATGAGTCAAGTTAATGTCCTAGGGACCAATTCAGAGACATTATGAGGCTTAGCACCTGTAGCTGCCATTGCCCTGAGGTGAGGAGTTAAACTTTTATAGTGGGGTGGGGCAGGGTAAGATTGCAGTAAAGAGTGGGTTTATCTGTCTCCTGAAACTGAATTCACTGATCACATTGTCTGCATCACCTGTGGTCAGAAATTTAGGTGAAATTTTCGTAGTCATACATATACAAGCAACACAGCTTTAAGGAGCCATCTTGGTCTGAGTATGTAACCTACGGTAGACCACTTTCTCCGTGTTCATAAGACCCTAGATTTGAGTGCTAGCCCAAAGGCAAAAGCAAAAATAAAACAAATGGAAACAATAAACAAAGAACTTTCTTTTGGTCCCAGAAATCTGTTTGTAATTGAATCCCAGAGGGTGTCTTACTGAAGCCAAAGTCAATTCATAAGAATGCTCTAATTAAACAAACAAGCAAACCTCTGCACCCAATAAAACCCAACGATGCTTTAAAGTGTCATTTTGTTAGGAAGATAAGTTTGGATAATCTTTAACAGGTAGTGTCTTCCCTTTATCAACTATGTGCACCCTATATGATGGACTGACTTGGCAAAGTGATAATTTGTCTTGTGAGATGGTATATGTTTTTCCCTGCTAAAGTGAATCCTTTAACAGGTCTCACTGTCCCCCGAACTAAAAAACAATATCATCTCCACACTGTAGAGGAGTCAGAGGTAGATTTATACATCTGAATGTTTATCTAAGAATCTCAGAAAAATGAGAGGAGGTTTTCGGCAAACACCTAAGGTCTGTGTGGTCAGGAGTATTGCTATCTTCAGCACAGTGAGGTAGAAAGGTGACAACTCTGCATATTTTAGAGCAGAGCACAAAGATCATCTGGTTTTTTGGGCAAGTAGTTTTGTTTGGAAATGGAGGGTGTTATTTGAGCTAGCTACAACAGGAAAAGGATGACAGCGTTTGTTGATGGCCCCAACATATCGAAAAAGAAATATCGGTATTTTACTTGCTAGCTCTCTTTTTAGCATCATGGGAATACCCATAACAGACTAGCGCAGGATAAGGGAAGTCCTTTGTAAATAAAGCTTTTATCACAGAATGAACTCTATGCTTTGCTTCTGGTCTCAATGGATTTCGGGAGAAATTTGGAAAAACATTTGGTAGAATCCCCCTAGGGTTTTAATAGCTTCTCTTTCAGGCACATTTTATGTTATCAGTGGAAATTTTAGCCCATAGGACATAGGAACAAGTTTGGGATAACAGATTAGTAACCATTAAAAATGACCACACCCTCTTCTCCAGAGCTGTGACTATGTTATAATCCATAGCAAGGGGACCTCCAGTTTGGAGGTAGACTTAAGGTTGCTGATGAGCTGACTAAGAGACAAAAGAAACTATTGAAGACTTTCAGTGGTTGTGGTGGTGGGGAGTCACTGTAGTCACAGTGGTCTTAGCAACAGAAGACAGTCAGAGTATGGAACTTCAAGAAACATTACTGATCATTTTGAAGCTTAACTAAGGGGCGGCAATACAACAAATGTGGCTGTTCAGGCAAAGTTCCTGATAGTTTTATGGCTCATCTTGCTGTAGGTGGTTTTCTGTATAAATGTGTAATGATATAAATATATATGTAAAAATATTTAATAAACAAAAGAAAATACAGGCTCTTTATCTCTCCTAGCCCCAATGAGTCTGTAGAGTTATGTTCCAGTGACACCTCAATTTCAGCCCAGGGAGATGTGTTTCCCACTCTAGAGCTCTAGACTGCAGAGCAACTGGCGTGTGTCCCGTTAATCCCTTACATCTGTGGCAATTTGTTCTCACACCCACTGGGAAATTACCCACATATCTAGGTGTTTATCCCGGGTACATTAGTGTAATGGGAATAAAGGACCAGAAGACTCATCGGGACTGTGCGTAGAAGAACAGCCGCCTTAAATGTAATGTCCCAACTTTCTTTGACAAGTCTTTTCATTTTAAATAAGCAGGCTACAGTCTGTGAGTAGAGAGGAATTGCAAGGATTACCGTTCAGGTTAGCCACTGATATGGTTTTGTTTACTTTCAGGAAAAGATGGGGCATAGGTGGAAGGGGTTAACAAAGAAAGAGTGGCTGTTGTCCTGCCAGGAGGCTGGCTATACAGATTACCCTGTATCCATCTGAGTGTTTAAGGCAGAATGCTGAATGCTTCTCTCTCCTCAGAGCACTCTCAGAGGTCAAATGGAGAGATTTTTTTTTTCTTGGATTTGGCATTTCTTTTGTTAGATGGGATAATCTTTTTTTGTTTCCAGTGTCTCTTCTGTTACTGTGAACAAGTATCCTTGTCAGAAGGTGATCGTTTGTGGAGGTTTCTGCTTGAGCTGTTGTCCTTTAGGTTTATTTAGGTCCTTGACTTATTTTTGCTCAAAAGTCTTTTCTAAATGCCACATGGCGATCATCCAGTGCCACGTCCCCATTCTAATTTTTATCTCAAGATGTCTCTCCAATTTCACGTGTAAGTTCATTGACAAAATTACAGTGTCCATTACCTTATTTAATTCCCAAAATGTTGCAAAAAGGAATTTTATGACAACTCCTGAAACTTCCCTGTAGTTTTTCTTCCTATTTGCATGATTGATAACCCATTCAGCTTTCTTGGCAGGTAGAGATCTTTGCCCCACATTTTTTAGACTCCTTTCACCCCTCATCTTTGTCGTGAAAAGAGAAATTTGAAAGGTCTTTATGTGAGCAGCTTAGTCGATATTTGAAATCAAGGAGTTAGAGTTTGAGGGTCTAACTAACATTTTTCCAACTTGAGACAGAGTAACTTCAAAATTGTATATGTGTGCCCGCCCGATGGCCTTTTCTTTATTCTGAAAAGTCTCTAGGCACAGCTTTTAGGTTGGCTCATATCTGAAGTGAAATTCTAGAACTGGCTGTATCCTCAAGTCCAGGAAAACGAGCAAGCAGTTGGCATTTTAGAATTTACTCCTAAAAGTCATTTGGAGAAAGCCTAGACAAAGAGAGGGGCGTGAGGCAATGACAGGGTTGGAGGAGCAAAACTGGAGAAACAAGACCCACATCTGAGGAAGCCTGTGAAACATTAGGAAGACAAGAGACTGCCAGGAAACTGCATTTTGCTGTCAGATTGTCACTTAGCTTTGGTCCAGGGATCTTTTCTGGAGCAATCTTTTGAATGAGAGTCACAACTGACGTCCTTCTGTTCATCACTGGGGCATCGCTGTCTACAATGGGCTCAGGGAATCTTATTCTCTTTTTCCTCAGGCTCCTTGGATGATCAGATTCACATGAGCAAAATGTTCCTCAGAGTTCCACCTTTAGTGTTGTGGGGGGGGGGGGGTTGTCTCCTACCATTGAGAATGTTATGCTGGAGAATTAGCTTTGAAATGGAAGTGCATAGAAGCAGCAGTGTTTTTTCTTAATGGCCCCATGAAGCCAGATGATGATTGGCCAAGTGAGACACGTCTGTACTTTGCTATTTAGAAATGCAGGCTCTCGGGTGGCTGGGGAGTATCACAACCGATTCTGATAGAATATGAAGTTGTGGGAGACTACGGTTTTCACAAGGACTTGCCCCTTTCACTTACTTGTTTGTTTCTTGTGGAGACTCCTGCTATGGTAATCTGTGACAGGGCAGGACAGAGAGAGGCAAGGTTCACGACCTACAGATTGCTAACAAGCTTTAGGACAAGCATAGTTGACCTTCATTCAAACTCGGCCCATCTGAGACTATGTCTTCTCTCTGCTAACTATACAGAGGCAACTTAGCCATCGCAGCGAAGATGCCCACTGCTGCGGAGGATGGTGGAGGATGGTGATGACTTTCAGTGGAGTAGCAAAGGTTAGGCATATAAAACACAGCAGCCTATCCACAGCAAGGACACGCCGCAAGTGTCTTTGTTCAATGGCCTTCAAAGAGGGATTATAACTTGCTCCTCCTTAAGCTGTTGACTGAGAGGTACCAGAGAGGCCAGGGAGAGATGAGAGGGGAAGAGAAAGAAGGGAGGGGTCTTACAACCTAGGTCTTTCAACTAGAACATTCTGAGATCAATAGGTTAACGACATAATGTTTACTTCAAATGACTGACTAATCAGAGGACTATAACAAGGTAATAAACTCAGAGAAAAGGCTGTGAAGTAGGAAAGAGTCGGAAGGGAGAAAATGTCATGATCAGTTGGTTTAATACGTCTTTGTTATGTTCAGAAAGACAGCTAAAAGAAGTGACCTTGCGGGAGATTAGGTGTTTCCTTAAAATGGTTCTACATCTATATGATAGTAAGGGGACTTCCCCCTGCCAACACACTCATCTTCTGAAGAACAGGCCAATGGGATCCAAAAGAGATGGGAGACATACCTGCAAAGACACAGACTCAGGTACAGCTTGGAGAGAATATTGAAATCAGCTGTAAGGGGAAACCCAGGCTCTTTCTGCGTATCCTTTATGACTAGGAAAGAAAGCTGTAAGACAAGTCTCACCTTCCAAACAGAGGAGATGATTTTCAATCAAGTACATGTTATACAGTTAGTGATGATAACAAGCACCATTAAGAGCTTGCTTTGGGCCAAGCGTTATGTGATATGTTTTACACTTAGTACTTTGAACATTTGCTGTTTTATTTAGTTCTATGAGGCAGGTGTTAACATCCTCTTAGTGATGAGGGCACTTAGATGTAGCAAGGTTAAATAATTTGCCTAAGTTAATGGTGAAGAGTTTAAGACCATTGCTATTTTGACATGGAGGCCAGAGCTCTTGACACTGTGGTCAACACCTCTACTTAGAGATAATTAAGGACATAAGTTCACTTGCTTGTAAGGATCATAGAACAATACTTAACATTTTACAATAATTTGAGTAGGCAGAACTTGAAGAAATGAGACTAGTGCAATCTATGGGAATGTAGAGAAATATAAACTGCAAAAATAACTGTAGAAGAATGGATTGATATCAGGTAACTACGAACCAGCCAAAATACCTATAGATGTTTAACCAACTCACTTTGTATTTGGAAATGAATATTTAGTTCCTGTAACTTTTCTATATATTTTATACATTTCTTTATTCTTCTCTATTAAATTCTGGAGCTTTGTCATTTTTCACTTACACAGAAATGAACTCCACATACAGGGAGCATATTCATGGAACATCTAGTATTTTAAGCCCCGTAGCAGGGGCTAGTGACATTGCTCAACAAGGCAATGTTGCCATCTGCTGGTAACTTGGTTGAATTGCAGACACAGGGTTCCAGAGTCCTTTAAGCAAATGGTGGCAGCACAGGGATGGAGTCCTGATTGGAGAATGGAACTTCAAACATTTACAAGGAAAATCCAACATCATTTTGTGTCTAACAGGGAAGAAACTTACCAATTTATCCAAAGAGGTATTTCACTCAATTTCCATTTTGGAAATTTGTCTGGTTGACCTGCCTTTGTGAAATCTGCCTGGATTGCTCTTTCAAGGTCAAGAAAATTTGTTAAGAATAATATGGATATTTATGGCTATTCACCGTAATCGTGCCTAACTGCCTATTAGCTGAGCTCACGTGACTCTGTGACTCTTGGAATGAAGACACTATTTGAGGCTGGCGGCCATGATCTTCACTGTAGTCTCAGCACTTGCTTTTTAATCTTTCATTTTTTTTTTTTTAATTTGTGATTTCATTTTGGTTTCAAGTGCACTCTTGTGAGAACATTACCTGTGCTGCAGCTACCAGTGCATATAGTTGTGGTTAGGATGGCCATAGGATGGTATTTTGCTGATGCATATGAAAAGGCTGGCTAGAAAATAATGTCTTATAATATGTTCCCCAGACTCATGTATGCTGTTGCAAACCATGGGGTTCCTTCCTTTTTATATCATGTTTTCTGGATATAATCCTTCACAGTTGCATACTTAGTTTACTGAAATAAGCCAGGTATAGGAAAACCATAGTTACTCAAATATGGAATTTCAGTATTCTGTATCTATAGAGCAGAGGTAAGGCAGGGGCTCCCAGAGTGTGAGAGACAGGACAGCTTCACCTAAGTGATGAAATGCTCAAGTGAGGCAAGAGGAATGCATGCAAAGGATCAATTTCATCTCATGATATTGATATGATATATTTTATGCTTAACATTTGACAAATGAATACATACTAAGTGTTGTAACCTTAAAAGTATGTGGAGTATATTCTACATTGGCCTAACTTGACCACTCTATGATGTATACATTTCTAAAACTTGTACATCATAAAGGTTTCATATTTATTTTTAAAATTTCTCCTGATATAAGGAAAACAGCCATCACATTTTTTTGTGTGTGACCTCAGATAATACGATTGTGACGGCATTGCTGATATTAGCTAGATTAAACCATTAGGTAAGTTGCACTAGCCAGAAGTCAAGCATAGCTCCTGTGGATGCTTAGCTCACTGTATTTCCTTGGATAGTCGAGGAGGTGAAACTTGGCCAATGACGTAACAATGCATCTTGTCTTTTGTTCCTTTGTAAGCAGTCACTGAGAGGGGCCCAGGCAAGAAAACTAGTGTTAGGTCTGCTAAGAGGAGCCCTTTGGAATATGTTGTGTACCTACCCTCACTTTCCTTCTTCCCTTCAAAGTTGTAATTATTTATATTTAATTATATCAACAAGTGTTTTAGTATTGGATACATACATGTTTAAGGAAACTCTGTATTACTCATGGTATGTAATACCTATCGAAATTCATCCACATAAGTGATGCTGAGAATTTTAGTGTCCTCCATGAATAAATGTATAACATTGTTTCCATTTTACACAATATAATAATAAAATTCTCACACTTTTATCTGCTTTCTGTTTAGTATGATGTAAAAATGCTATGAATATTCATTAAATTAATAATTACATATGTATGTCATAACGTTTTAAGGTTGTAGAGTATTCCACATGTTTTCTGCTTCTGGTTGCTTTAGTAAACAGTATCTTTACATTTAATTAGCATACTTTTTAAAAAAGTGGCATTGCTGGGTAAAGCATTGTATAGCTTGTTTAGTAGATACTGACAAACAGTTATTTAGAATACAGAATTATATTTACTACTATTGCCAGGAAATGGAATACCAGTAGCTGAAAAATTAAAAATTGGTCTTTGCTTGATGTGAATGAGGTTAAACTCTTCAAATCTCCATTGGTTGATAGTGGTTCTTGTCTTCTTAGTGACCGCTTTATAAATTTTACATATTACTTTTTAATATTTATTTCAAATATACAATTTTTCTTTATTTTGGACAGCTGTGTTTATATAGACATATATATGTTTTAAACATATGTATATATGATGAATATATATATATATGATGAAATATATATATATTTTATCTTTGGAGCATTTTTAGCTTTGATACTATTCACTATATGATTTTTTCACTTTATGTTTTGTAATTTTATTCAGTTAAATATGTCAATCATCCTTAAGGTTTCTAACCTTGGCATCATGTTTTAAAATGTTTTCCTGTTGGAATAATATCACCATTCTAGTTTTTAAAAAGTAGTTTACTTTTTAAAAATAAATATTGCTCATTATTTAGAATTTGCTTTGGTGAATATATTATTAAAAAGGAATTAAATATTTTCCTCCAAAATCATTGGCTGGGACATGACAAAAAAGCTCATAGGGAGCTGGATCTCCCCCGCTCCTGCCCACGCCCCACCCCCACCCCTGTCCCCGCCCTTCGTGCCTTTACTTTGCTCATAGCAGTTTTGGAGCGGGCATCAGGGTCAGGGGCAGATCAAATGCAGCCAGCCCGTGCTGACAGGATGGGGCATCCTATGCTCGTGTTTCACATTTCTCTGCATTACATATAAGAAAACCCACTATTGATGCACCAGAATATGGCTGTAGCACAATTATACATTTTTAAATGAAAAAAAAAAAAAGACAAAACTCTCCAAAGGCTGGACTTTGTACGAGGAAAGTGGGCAGGAGGCCTGAGTCGTGCCGATGAGAGACTCTGACAGGGAATGCAGACTGCCTCCTAGTAGACACTGATGGATGGCAGAGGCTGGTGCCTTCCTGAGCTGGTACAAAACAGTGCATTAGGTTATGATGAGGTTCGCAGAGCCTATGCTCTTTGTTTTATTTTATTCTGTTTTTTTTTTTTAAGCACCACAAAGTAGTTTAGCAAGGTGGGATACATTTAGCAATATTAGTCATCACTATGGTCATTGTTCTCATTAATCCCAGGGGGAAAACGTTTTAAAAGATGGAGCTTATGTTGAGGGCAATTGTATCGCTGAGCTTGGGAGAAGAGGATGTCCACATTGTCTGACTTTATAAACAGAGGTGAGTTTTCGAAATACGTTTCTTTTAAGCAGGCCTTAAGCTGGGCCTGGTGGAACCCGTCTGTCATCTGAGCACTTGGGAGGCAGAGGCAGCCTGGTCAGGACCATCTGTGGCAACACAGGGAGTCTGAGGCCAGCCTGGACTCCCTGAGCCCTGGCTCAGAAAGTAGGCAGCACGTCTCACCAGCGTTTTCCCGTCTCCAGTTCCTTTGCATTGGAAAGAGGAGACGTCCAGACTCTATAGCTTGAGGCTGTTTCAGGACAAGTCCAGATCTTTCCATATTCTTAAAGGTCCTGAAGAGGCTACAAAACCCCAACCTAGATGGATTATATTGGAAAGGGGGAGAGGACAGTTACCAATGCATCATCATCATCATCATCATCATCATCATCATCATCTGTTTATATTAATAACCACATTTATGGGACAACTGCTTTATCCTACTCAGTGGTTTCATTGTGCCACTGGTCATAAGGCCTCTGGAGCCCGGACGGTTTTCCACTCCATGACAATTTTGAGGAACCACTGTGATATAGGTGGTCAGTTGCAGACTGAAATACCCTTGTACAGGAGGGTGCTTGATATATTCTGGGTTGTTTCAAGTGGGTCTGGCCAAGTCTCCTGCTTGACCAAGCCTAGATTCTGTTCAAGGCTTTTCACTGAACACACCTTGCATCTTCACTGAAACATGGTTTATAAACTACGGCTTGGTGCTTTCAGACCCTTACTTGGTTCGTCTGGGATGCGTGCTGTAAACAGAGGCTCCTGAGCTCAACTTCAGCTTAGTGACAAGGGGATTCAAGGAGCCACAGAAGCAGTGTTTCTCCAAAACCACTTTGTGTAAGGACCTGATGAGGGCTTGCGTGGATTCAGGAGGTCTGGGTGGCTTGTGCCCACCCACATCCCTGCAAGTTCTTAGATAATGCTGGTGTGGCTAGTTCATGGGTCACATTTGGCCAGTGATCTCACGTGTCTCATCTAGTTCTTATGGCATTTTAGTCCTTCTGTATGTTGGGCCCTCTATCAACTCTCCAAATGGCTCCACCAGGCTCCCTAGCTAGTGTTTTGAAGAAGGCAGATGGTCTTTGGAGTGTGCCTTGGTATCGCCGTGTAGGCCTCACCTCTGGAGCTCTGATTTTCCTCATCATCACTGCCATCTTTCTGATTCTTGGGGGATCTTCCTGGGTCACTTCACAGGCAAGACTTCTCCAACAGTCCAACCGCCTGATGCTCCCTCCTGCTCTCGGCCTGCTGTGTGACGTCAGTCGTCCATCTTCGGTGATGCTGTGTGGCAGAAAGCTCTCTCTTTTTACTCATGTAGATGGAGCAGGCCAGGGGAATAGAATGTTGCCATAAACTTTCTCAGTTTCTCCTTTTTTTTTCTACACATGTTTTGTTAGGCAGGAGCCAAGGTTGGCCTGTAGTCAACACATTGCTGTTGCAAAGCCAGAGCTGTCTCTGTCCATGTCTGTTGATGTGTTTATTGGATGTTGTCTCTTCACAACCTTCAGAATAATCCTAAGACTAATCAGGAGAAACATACAGAGGTCAGCGTAATCATAACTTCTCCCGATTTCCCCAGCTTCAGAAAAATGTTCTTACGTTTATCTGTCTTCCTTTTGATTTGAATGTCCAGATGGACTTGGCTGATCATGTGTTCCTTGGTGTTTTTGTTCTTCTTGGTAAAATGAAAATACTGAAGTTCTTCCCTTCATATTTACTAATCCACTTTGATCTGCCATTGTTCATACTCTGTGGTTATGAAGCTGATGTGCACTGCACAATGGAAGAAAATGTTCCTAAACATTATTCTCAGCACAATGCATAGACTCAGTACCATACATATTTGGAAGGTAATTCTGAGACTTCAGTGGGAAAAAATGACTTGTTATGATGTCATTCAGTTTCTTGTAAAATAAATGTTATCCTCTTCAGCTGTTTTTGAGCATGTAAACATGTACCCAAGGAGACAACCTCAAGTATTTTCCAAATGTTGTTAGCTAAATACACCTCTAATAATAGATTTGTCAAATATTTTTGTTCTCTTTAATTTTAATTCTAGTGGGATATAAAAATGTCTTTTGGCAGCATAAGGCTTGATCCAGGAAATAAGTTCATGTTACTATTTAAGGAAGAAGAGAAGAGACAGGAAAATTTGAGTTATTTTGTTGTTTGACATATTCTTCATGCTATTTATGGATTTTCCAATACTATTTTTATGTTCTAGGGATAGATTTTATTCAATTATTAGACCTGCCAACATTTCAACTTTTTTTCCTTAATCTCTTCAGGTAAAAAAAAAAATCATGAATAAATATGTGCTGAATAGACAGAAAGTCTTTATCCTCAGAGTTGTCAGTGGGCTTTGAATTGGAGCAGTCTCTCGCTTCTGTTTCTTGCTAGGTATTGATGAATTTTCGGACTTCTGGCTGTAGGCCTGATGAATATATTCATGTGCTGTGGGGCATAGCTTGATATTTAGAGAAGTCTAAAGTGTGTTTCCCATATAAAATTTAAATGGAGTTGCATATACTGTTTGTGATTAAATGTTTTTTAAAAAACAACTTAAAAATATGTACTGTTGGTACCTTTACTTCCAGATTCCATGTAAAAGTTGTAAATAATAGATGATGAATTGTAAGTCACGTTCTTAGCCCGTGCATATAAGCCACCTTTACTAATGCTAATCACAACACAGATGAAGTATTTATAAAAATTAAGAGCTTTAGCTGATTAAATTCTAACCTTTATACTGACAGAGAAGCTAGGAGAATTATAAACTGTGGATCTCCCAAGAATTAATGAACTGCAGATCTGATAATAGCTTAGGTTGTGGGTAGGAAATATTCACATTTAATGGCCATTTAATAGTGTAGAGCTCACTTAGGACTTTTTCCTTTCGGTAAACACACTGTAATTTTAAAATGTCCAATTACGCTCTCCTGCAGACGGGGAGAACACAGAGCACCTATATTTCTGAGATTTAAACCCCATCAAGCAACCTGTATTTTACTTGTTGAATCTGGCAACTGAGATTTAGTTCTCCTGAGGACAGACATGACACATTTTAAAATAAATTCTTAAAATGGAGACAAACACTAATATATCCTACAAGACGTCTGTGGGAATGATGGTTATTTGTTGATAATAAATATATGCCTATGTCTCAGGAGCTACTCTCATTGATGAGTGTTCTAACAGGAAAATCTTAGCTGCTCACACAAAGCAATTGGGAACATGCTTCCCAAAAAATCAAATGAGAATGTTGTGAGACGCAAATGAGGTGGTGACATTCACATGGTTTTAAGCTTTCCATAATTTGCATATATTAATTGTCCAAGATAAAAGGTTTAATTTGATAACTATCATATTACTGAGTTCAAGAATGTACTGAGCCCATCCAGTTACCCTCTTACTGTCTCCTCGCCTTCTTACCTTCTTCATTTTTGAAAATAATTCACCTACTACTTTTCTGTCTTTTATTAATTATAAAATCTAGATTCCAGACATAGTATTTGTGTTCTAGGTCTGGCTATCTAGATACATGCATACATTTATATAAATATATCAACATTTTCTTTATTAATTTGTGATGGATGCTAAGGTTGATCCCATAACTTGACTCTTTTGTCCTATGCTGGTTTTGATTTTTTTCATATGTACACCTGGTGGGCTATAGCTACTTTGTCTTTTGTGAAATCTCCATATTTATGTCTATAGATGATAATATATAGGCATTCTTCCTTACAACATTCTTGTATCCATTTGACGCCTCCATTTATAATACACAACATTAAAATTCTTTTTTAATAATATTACTTTACTTATATGTTAATTTTTACTATACTATATTGTTATTTATAAATTATATTGATTTTTTAAATATAGTTTATTAATTTATTCATATTACATCTCAATTGTTATCCCATCCCTTGTATCCTCCCATTCCTCCCTCCCTCCCATTTTCCCCTTACTCCCCTCCCCTATGACTGTGACTGAGAGGGACCTCCTCCACTTGTAAATGCTCATAGGGTATCAAGTCTCTTCTTGGTAGCCTGCTCTCCTTCCTCTGAGTGCCGCTAGGCCTTCCCATCCAGGGGACGTGGTCAGATATGGGGCACCAGAGTTCATGGGAAAGTCAGACCCCACTTTCTACTCAGCTGTGGAGAATGTCCTGCCCATTGGCTAGATCTGGGTATTGATGTTTTAAAGGTAGGATGACTACACTGGAGGAGATCAAACTCTCAGAAATTTAGTGTTTTTTTTTTTTATCAGTTTTGTTGTTGTAACATCAATGGCTACAGCAACTTACATTCAAGTAACCTTAATCTTCTTCATTCTCCAAAACAAGTCATGGGTTAGGGTTAGGGGATTATATATATCTGGAATTATATAAATGTTACATTCATAGTGTTTTGACTATTTGCAAGGATGACTTTTGTGTCTGTGTTTATTCGTTTTGGACCCTAGTCATTGCACCACCAGGGAATGTCTAAATGCTCTCAATCTTTTGTTGGGGCAGGGTATGATTATTTTTATGCCACCGTATATATACATTACTAAGGTGAAGAGTGCATGGCATTGAAAGAGGTAGCTGCTGTGACTTTTCTCCTGCTGGGAGCACTGGGGATAACAAGTTTGTAAATGCAGAAAACAATTTACTCATGATGGGCGAAAATAGCTAATTACAGAACCAACTTTTAGAAGCCCTCATTTTATCTACTATATTGTAGAAGACTATTTTATTTTTGAACTATATCGTTGTAATTACCCTACTGCGCACAGTAATGATAGCTTACAACAGTTTAACATGCAGTTCAAAATAATTAGAAGAATAAAAATGTTTCAAACACATGGACATGATAAATGTATGAGGAGATGGAAAATTTGGTAATATGATTGGATCATTATTTGTGTAAATATATAAATATTTTACTGAACCTAAAAATATCTAAGTGTTATCTGTAAATTAAGAACATGTTACTTTACAAGCAAGTCACATCCCTTATATTGAGGCCTTTAATTTATTATGTACTTGATTTGAAATTCATCAAATCCTATGAATCATTTTGGGGAAATAAAATATATGGAGTCATTAAAGTGCACTCCCCTGACCTGAATGTTTTTAATTGAAGCATCTCACCTCTGCCAGCACTAGCTATGTGTTTCCCTGAAGTGGTAGGTTACAAGCCCAAAATTTTTGTTGGCAGATTTAATAAATAAAACCACAGTTTGTCTAGTTAAATTTTAATTTTAGATAATAATACTTTTTAGCATTGGTTTGTCAAGATATTTCTCTATCAGACCACTTTGGTCTTGACTGAGGATCTGATTTAGTTGATTTGGTGTGGGACCTGGCCCTGGTGTTTGCTAGTGTTTTGTGGTGCCATGTGCAGTGGCTTCAGGGACCACTAACTCGATGAACAGTGTTTACAGATTATCCTATGAATAGAAGTGAAATATCTATGAAATATAGATACCTGTGAAAGCACATGTTCCCCGGCCCCTTACCTATGTCATCCACTGAGAGAGAACTGAAGGTCACTCATGAGCATGTTGCTTAATAATTCTGGCTGTGGGTAGTTTGTGAGCTACACTCTGACAAGCACCGTTGTAAGGTAGATTAGCAAGCACTGCTGTCTGCTCTTTCAAACTAGCATTACAATGCTTTTGTTGCTGCAGAAAAGCAAACCCAAAACAGAACTTGACAGCATAATGTCCTGGTTAAGAATGAGCATCATCTATTTTTATACAGTAGAATGAATGATATTGATTATGGAGACATTTTTTAGGAGAATATTAAGAATCCATATGGACTGCGTTCTGGTGTTTGCTATCATTTCTTGTGTAATAAATGAAAGGCGTACATCTTCTGAGCTGGGACATGGGGTCTCTCAGATGATAGTATGTTAACTTTAAGGGCTCCTCTTCTCTAAGGATTCTGACCCTCAGGAAGTGGAGGAAGTAACCTTTGAAGACGCCAAACCTGAGGAACTGACATAATTTTGGGTTGCGTGTAAACTCTTGCTGTGCAAATGCCTATGAGAATGCACTCCACAAGGTTAATGGGCTGATTTTTCTTTCAGTAGCATAAACCAGGAAAAATAATGTAGACAATTAACACTGGTAGTGCCAAGGAGTTTTTTTTTTTTTTTCATTTCTTCTATGGTTTCAGTAGTAAAGAGTGGAAGCATTTTCTCTTATTTTAGTCTCTTGGCTTTGATTTCTGAGTTCCAAATCAATATTTTCCCCAAGACTTGAAGAAAAGCCAAGGAAGTAAATATTGTGCTTTATTTTCCAAGGGTCATTTAAATTGATGGAAATCGATACCGCTGTTAATGATCCAAAGTGATTTCTTATGGCTGTGATTACGTCCCATGATCTATTACAGCATTGTGGATTTGCCTCAAAGCCTATTTTATTTTGGCAAATATTTTTGTATGCTACCATGGACTCAAAATACATTTTAGGTGGTGCGGTGTTTGGTATATTTATTCTTTTTGCTTCTATTTGGAAATAACTTAGCCTCTATTCGCTAAGAGTCTCTGCTTACAGCTGTTTGAGCGAAACAGCAATTGCTACTTTCTTTTTATTACTAACATTTCCTAGCTGGTCAATGGGATCAACTAGTCTACATTGTGGCATTGTAACTGTGTAGACTAAGGGGCCACTGCCACCGTGAGCCTGGCGAATTCTTTCCAGCCCAGGATCAATTTATTTTGTAGCTGGGTCAGCAGCTCCTCTCAGTGACCCCAGCTCAGGCTTTGCACAGCTCCTTAAAAGTGATTTCACATGCGGTTCCGCTTTTGACTTTTCAAGACTGTCATGGAGTATGCTAAGCAGGGCATTCGGGTTTTTTGTTGTTGTTTATTTTTGTTTTGTTTTTGTTTTCAAATCAGGAGGTCAAGCTAAGAGTTCTAAGTGGCATCTTCTGGTTAATTTGTAAGTTATGGGAGTATCCCTTGAATGAGAACCCTCTGAGCCACAGTACCTTTTCTGCTCAATCATAACTCTTTCTTATTAGAACAGACCAAGGCAGGGAAGATGAAATAAAAATGTAGGATAGAGTAGTGGTGTGTGTGTGTGTGTGTGTGTGTGTGTGTGTGTGTGTGTGTGTGTGTACTATTAACAGGGAAACTATTTTTTTTAATTCATCAGAAAAGAACTTAATAAAAGAAACTGTTGTATGATTATTTAATATTGATTCATGTAATTATTAAAGTAGCACTTACTCCGTAATATGCTATCATATAAATAAAAGGCACAGAAATCAGTTAGATGGGCAGATATTAACCCCTAAACTATCTTGTTTATTTTCAATCCAAAATTCCCATGACTACTTGCACACGGTCCATTTGGGCTGCTTCTCTCTGTGATGCCAATCCTTAGAGAGAGCTCCTTCTGGCCACAAGCCTCTGGTTTCTGTTAACCCATGGCGGCCCACTCCTTCTGCCTCTTTCCTCTCCTCATGGTCCCTCTTTGGCTCCTAAACCTCTTTCTTGCCCAGCCCAGGTGTAGGCAACTTTATTTGCCAATCAGGGACAATTTGGGATTCAAGGTTTACAAAACGTCACTTTGGATAAGTGAAAATCTTCTCATAAGGATCGTGGGTGCAATCAGTTAACATTTGAACACACAGTATGTCCAGATCAACACCGACAGGAAGCTTTTAAAATCAAAAGTAGAGGAAAAAAGGACAAGTCATCAGATAAAAAGCTGAAGGGAAGCTGATAACAAAACTGTCTTAAACAAATGTAGCACCTCGGAAACACACGGAACGGGAGGCTTCCAGCCTTCTTCTGCCACTGGGATGGAGACTACACAAGGGCCTCTGCACAAACATGCCAGAAGTCTCTAAAGCGTAATATATTCAAGGGATAATTGTAATGCAAATTCTTTAGTGTGAACTTTCCCAGGGTTAAGGATCAGTTTGTGTCTTCTGTAGCTCTGGGCAGTGTAGGATGGCTAGAACGGAAGTGGGCGAACCCTGTAGCCAGTCGTCTTTGACGGACATCACGGGTGCCCGGAAGTCTAGCTTATTTTGTTCCCTACAGTTGCTGAATAAGCAAATATTGAGTTCCTGGATAGGAAGGAAGAAGTATCTCCGAACCTACTTGATGAATTGCTTCTTCGTGTTGGAAAGTTAACTTTCCTGGAAATCTAGATGTGCGAGAGGGTGAGAGCACGCCATCATAGAAGTCAGGAAGAGTACCGGGTGAGAGCAGGTTTTCCAGACACATTATAAACATCAAGTTTTTTTTTTCACTCACACCATTGGTCATTCCTGATGACAGAGTCCTGAAAAGGGTGAGGCATGGGGGTGTGTGTGGCTCTAAGCTCAAGGCCAGCCTTGACAATGTGGTAAGATCCTGTTTCAAAAGATTAAAAAGAGGGCAGAGATATAGTTCATTGGTAGAATGACTGCCTCCCTCAACACACGGCCTAGCGTATACTCTAGTAGTGAAAGAATTCTGGTCTCTGGAAATGTTCAATTCCTTGAGATAATATTTATAAATACTAGCACTGCTGACTACCATGAATTAGTATTATAAGTTAACATACCACACTACTGACTTCTCAGACAAGATCACATCTTTCATGAGATGCGGAGTTATAGGCTGCGCCAGTGCACCTATTCACCACCTCCTTCCACCGCTCCATCTTTCGGGAAAACCCTGTTTCCTAGCAATTATGTGTTAATTTCAGTATAGTGATTAATTACTTGGTTACAGTAGGTATTTATCTGTTTTAGAACTATGCTTTATTTTTATAGGATTGAACAAACCATTCTCTCTGTCTCTGTCTCTATCTGTCTGTCTGTCTCTCTCTCCCTCCTCTTCTCTTCTCTTCTTCTTCTTCTTCTTCTTCTTCTTCTTCTTCTTCTTCTTCTTCTTCTTCTTCTTCTTCTCTCTCTCTCTCTCTCTCTCTCTCTCTCTCTCTCTCTCTCTCTCTCTCTCTCCAGAAGCTGTGCCCAGGTGGCCATGTTTTTCTTGGTGGGAACCAATGATAGTTATGACCGCAATACATGGGCCCATCATTTAAGGCTGTGTGCTTTTGAACTTGGTCCTATCCACTGGCACAATTTATGGAAGTCAGTTTCTCCTTCAGAATGCCTGATCAAGGAGAAGAGAGCAGGCTTCTTCCTTCTGTACTTAAATGTATGCAGAACTCAAGTGTGAGTCACCGCCTCAAGTTGGCAGCCTCCCTGGTTACAGCAGGGCTTAAAAAAAAACAGTCTGGGAGAGTTGCCTCATGTGAAACAATACAGATAATGCTCTGAATTTAAAGTATGACGCTGGCACAGAGGGAGAGAGATGATAATGACTCTGAAAGAAGGTCTGTGTTGGGAAATTTAAGTCAGTAAATGTAGGTAGAGAAAGAAACCAGGCAGTGAGTGGAAAGATCCAATTACTTAAGCATGACATTTCAACTTTTGTCTGTTCTTAGAAGAATGTTGTTATAAAATATTCTTAAGGAATGTATATTATGCCCCCTAAACACGCTTACTCTCTTTCTCTTTGTCTGGTGCAATTGCTGTCATATAAGATGCACAAGCCATTACTCAACCTTGTTTGGGTGGGAGTAAGACTGCATTGAACATCTGGACACTTTAGGGGAGAAATTTATTCTGACAGATGCTCATCCTCCATTTTGAATTCAAGCCCTCCCATCTATCTGGGATTTCACCTTTCCTCCTGACTCTTCAAGGAAAAGACATCTGGACACAGAGTTGTCAGGGAAGCAGCACAGTCCGTGGAAGTCATCAGGGCTGACCCTCAAGTTTTCACCTACTGGGACACCAGGCGTCCTTGTCTGTAGCCAAACTTTTTGAAGCACTACAGGGTTTCTTCTTCATTCACCTTCACCTGTTTGGACCCTGGTCCATGCGTACCATATGTTTGTTCACTCCACCATGAGCACCGCCACAACACCAGGGGTGGTCTCTGTCTTGGCAAACATCTCTTCCCCTTCTGACTGCCTTGGCACAGCTATACGGAAGCAGCTGGTTCACCTCTAGGACTTAATCCTAAATAAGAAAAGTAAACTGAAAAAATATTAATGTGATTGTGTAATGCAATGGCTAATTCAACAATATGAATAATTACTAAGGCAAAATTAAATGTCTAGCAGTTAATTAAAAATATTGATATGAATTGCTATATTCCCCATTGTATCTTTATGAAGCTGCATAAAGCTGTGTTTCTCTTTAGGAAGTAGAGCGCCTCCAAATCTATTGAGCAAAACTAATTTTAACGCACACTTATCCCAAACGATTTCCTTCTTCTTTTTTGTTTTTGTTTATTTTTCTTAAAAGGAAGAGAGTATCAGTATAGTGTTTTTAGTATATTCTCTTACACAAATTGGTTTTGGAATTGAGCAAAGAAAATGGTTTTGTTTAAATTCTAAACTGCTAATTGGTTAACAAATGGCCAAGCCTAGTTACTTGGTCTGTGACTGCAGCACTGCGGGGTGGGGACTTGCGACCTACAGAGCTAAGCTCAAGTTTTAGTGAGAGACTCTGTTTCAGGTGGACAAGGCTGAGAGACGGAGCAGAGAACACATGTAATACAGTAAATAGCTAAGTAGATAAAAACTTTTTTAAAAAGAAAAATAAATGGCCGCTATAGCAGCAGCAACTTGTTTGCTGTTCACTTGAATAACACGATTTTAACGAGTCATAGCAGACAGGATCCATCTGTTGCAGGGACAGTGTTTTTCATATTTCCTCAAGCTTGCTATCCGTCACTGACAAACAAGAAGCCACTTTCTCCTGAGGCTGAGTTGGCAGTTATTTATATATTTAAACCTGTGTTATTTGTCATGCTCTGTAGGGCTTTAACATCTTAAAAAAAGTAAATTAGCTTCTGAGGAACATTAGCCTGTGTAATTGTATGTTGGTCCTGGAGAGACACAGACATCTGAGAACCTCATGGCCTCCTTGTCTCTCGTAAAATCCAAGATAAAAAGCGTGGGTCGTCATAAGCGTGTAGCATGGAGGCTCACTAGGACTTCCTTGCTGTTCTTTTATGTGTTGCCTTGTTTCCAGGGCCGTAATTAAAAACCAATTACAGCTGGAGAGAAACGAATCCCCCCATTGTTCTCCCCTCTGGATAGTAATTGTTCTGTTGTTGCGTTTCATTCCCTGTGCTGTGTGTGTGTGTGTGTGTGTGTGTGTGTGTGTGTGTGTGTGTGTGTCTTTTGAACATTATTAAGCTACCTTAGATTTCAGTATGGCTTCCGGCAAGGGAGAAATGCAAAATACCTGTAATACGTATAAGATGTTTCTAGCAATTATCTCACTATCTGTTATAAGCCATGCTGCACACCAGCTAGGTGTGGCCTGGCACGGGAGCGTTGTGTTTTCCCATGTGCAGCCACTGTGAGGCTCTGACTCTCACTGACGGTCAGAGTTGTCTCAGACAGGCTGACTGGACGGTAGAACGCCACACAGCCCCGTTCCTCAAACGTGCTCTGTGCAGGACGGAAGGCCTGCTTCAATGTGACGGATAGCTAGCCTTCTGTTGTGTTGTGGTGTTTGTACCAGCCAAAAGCGTCAAAATGTGTGTAAGTCGGTTCTTCTCCTCTTCTGAGTTTTTATACGATTAATTTTTGGTTTTCAGTTGACCCAACTGGCCTGGCTGCTGTCTCACAGGCAATGCTCTGGCCTCTCTTAGCGTCCAGGTCCACTTAGTGTGACGTCACACTTGGTCTGCTGTTAATGATATGCTTAATTATGCGGTAATGATGAATATCTTTGCAGGGAATAACTGGATTCATTCTTCCTGTTCTTTAATGTGATTTTATTTTATTGTAATAAGCTGGGGAGGGAAGCAAATTTTCCCACATTCTGAAAATGAAATTTAAAAGGCTAGTCAATAAGAGACGTCAAAAAGACGCAGTATAACTAAAGTGAATACTGTTTTTTAAAAGCACTCACAAATTTAGGTAAACAAGCAACAAGACAAATATGCAAAGGGTATCTGAGAGATATTTTAATTGGTTAATTTATCTTAATTTTCCACCCCATCCCTGATAGACATTTTTAAATGATAGAAGTCATTACTATTTTTTGATGGCTTGCTGTTTTTTTGGATCCGACTGAATGTTTAGGGAAGAGAACACAGAGCAAGAGTGTCCAGAGCAAGCATGTCCCTAATTGACACTTCCAGGTAGAAGCAGCTACGTGAAGACTCACCCTTCCTCAGGTTTTCCAGATTTATTTAAAGTTTAAATCTCAGGTCGCATCTTTCGTGTCATGAACTGAACCAAGAACTGAAAATTTAGAGACCTATGTGAACACTAGTGTAATACGCTAAAAGTTGAGTTCTAGTGGAATTTTCCTGAAAGAAGTTGTATAACTGAAACTTAATACCTACACACATTGACAAAGATATTGAAAATGAAAATAAAATGTCTATACCAAGTTATTAAACAGCACAAATAGAAGTCATAGCTAGTGAAAGCAAAAAGGATTATGAAGCCAGGTGGGGTGGTCCAGGAGTTAGTCCCAGTACTCAGGAGGATTGAGCAGGGGGACCAGCCTGGGATACTTTACAAAACCCCTTGTTTTCCTTCTCTTCCTACCTTCCTTCTCTCCCTTCCCACCTCTGTCCCTTCCCCTCTTCCCTCCCTTCCTTTCATTTGTTCATCCATATTTATCGTGTTGGGAATTGATCCTAGGGCTTTGTACATGCCAGCCAAGAGCTCTACCACTGAACTACATTTTCAGGTGGTGAAATCCTGTTTTAACAGTAAGAAAAATGTGACATTTATGAAAAAGGTAAAAGGGAGCAAAATTTATAAACAGCAATTTAGTAAAAGAAGGGAAAACCAATTTTAAAATTCCTTAAAAGGAACAGAAACCACTATTTTCTAAATAGAACGCCAGAAGAGCATATAGGACGTTTTCTCATAGTTTGAAATATTTGTTGATTTGATGATATTTATCATTGGAATTTTAATTTTGATTGTGTAAATATGCACATTGAAATAACAAGAATTATCTGAAAATTATGCTATGGCTTTTCCACCTTCTTCAACATGGTTGCTGACTCACAGTAGAGCCTGCAGATGCTGGGATTCCTCTCAGCTTCTGAGAAAAAGAGCTCCTTGTAAGCCTTTGCACACTCAGCTCATCCTGTCTGAGTGCTTCCTGCATCACATCCCCTCTATTTTCTCTACTAATCTTTAGTGTCAGTAACACAATTTGGGTAGGAAAAAATAAATCACTGGGAAAAACAGATTTGTTAGAAATAAATATAAAGTGCAGCTCAGGCTATGATTCTCACATTAGTTCTAAATTTATCAAATTTCTATTTATAGTTTTTCCTCACAAAATGTGTTTTGATATTCAAAGCTTGTGATGAACACTCCAGGATGGAAACATTTTCAGTTTTTATTGCATTTGCATGCAATGAAAATTTAGAAATGAAAATATTTTCCATTTTCCACTTGCATTTGCATAGACGATAAGGATGGGAGATTCTAAGTCACCTTGCTCCTTCCAAGCCCCGAGGCTTGTCAGAGCGGATGCTGGGTGCTAAATGTTATCCTGCCTAGGCTAGAATCCACTTTTGTTTTGAAATGCTTCTAGGTTCAGTTGGACTTTTACAAACGATGAGCTGTAATTTAGTTTATAAGTAATGGTGAAGAACACTTGTTTTATATTAGTGATACTAGCCTAGGAAAAGCCTTGTCAGAGTAATTCATTTTCCTTCTGATGAGTTAAGTTCTTGGTAAAAAAGCCCGTAATGCGTAACTCGGGCAATGCTATGCAAGAGCTCTGTTAACGAATACTGATGTTTTATTGATTGTTTATGAAGTGTTGAAACATGACCAGAGACTCCTGATTTATGAAAGACTTGAAATGAGCTGTCATGTGAGACTTTACCGCATCTTGGATCTGTTGTTTCAACACTGTCTAACGTGGTTAGTCTCAGATGATGTATTTCCTCTCCTATGGAAAAATATCCCCCTAGCCCCTTCTGCACGGGAAAAAAGTACCTCTACTAACACCAACATTTCAGAGGCTTTATTTAACATTTACAAACAGAGAAGGGCATATGTTTAGTATATTTGACCGATGTTTTTCAAGGTTCCCCTTAATATATGATAGTTTTCCTAGAGTGGAGAAAAAAACCAGGGCACTCATTGGGATTTCTTTATTTATATCCCCCCTTTTAATTAACAAGGATCCAGACCAGTTGGTTTCCAAACGTTGCCTTTAACTTAAGATGCATTAGATCTCTAGACCGTCTACTAAGAGGTTAGAGGGTTGAAGTCCAGCTTTTGTTTTAAAACGAGGGGTTTTTTATTATTGTGGTGGCAAGTTACGTGACTGAAAAAATGAATCTTGCTTATCCGGTAAGCACAGGCTGAGACCGCCTTGTTTTCCGAGTCCTGCTGAGGGCTTGGAGCTAGACCAGCTTGTTTCCCCAATGGTGTCCTACAGAGCAGAGGCTGCTTGCATTAATTGGAAGGCAGCAACAGAGGTCATCTTGCCTAGTCCCTGCCCTCATGAAGGATGGCCCCGAAGTCCTGCTAGACAGATTGTGACCTGCTTTAATCAGCCATTGGCATTGTACCCGCACCTGCTCTGTGACCCCTAAAATTGGGAAAGAAAAGTCAAAGACCAAGGCAGCCACGCAAAGGAATAGTCGCTTACACAGAGTCAACAATCATTTCCGGTTTTCACCTGGTAGTGAGTGCCACTCACAGACGCTGTGACATCAGCTTTCAAGTGTTTGCAGCGTACACCTGAGGCACTTTCTCTCTTTTCAAATGTTTAGTTTCTGTTACAGCAATGTTTTCTTCCGCCATCCCGACAAAACTATAATTCTTTGTTGTTGGTTTCCACGGATTTAGTCCCCACAGGATCCAGACAACTTTCCTATCTTCCTGTTACTCGTTTCTTCCTGTAATTCCCTTGGCTTCCTTATGGGCAAACCTATTTAGAAAACACTTTAAGTTTTACTCATCCTCTGCAGAACGGGATGGGAGGGAAATTTGGGTAGTCATGCAGTTTGGTACTGAGGTCAATGTCTGGCTCAATCTTTTTGTAACACACTGGGCCTGGAAAAAAAATCACAGACTTTCTAGTTTTAACTTGAAAAATAAGAATTGAAATGAGTTTATGAGCGTTGGCTTTCTCTGACTATACTCTGGATTGCTAAGTTATTATGTTTGTGCGCATATACTTCAGTACACACACTTCTCAACTGCAAATTTTAGGAACACGCCTTCGTGTGACTATTCATAATATGGTCTACTTCTGTTTACTTTATTTCAGACTATACTGTTTTGACACAATAGGCCTATGTCAAGAACTGTTCATTGGTTGTGCCATAAAGTTTAAAGAGAAGATAGAACTCGTGTGTGTGTGTGTGTGTGTGTGTGTGTGTGTGGTGTGTACATGTACAAGTATACATAGGCTTGAAAGGTATCAAAGAGTCTCCTTTATGCCTCTCCATTTAATTTTTTTGAGACACTGTTTTAATTAACCTTGAGCTTGGTCTTTGTTTGCTTGCTTACTGGGCTGACAGTCAGCTCCAGCTCTCCTCGTCACTCAGCTGTCCCCAGCCCTGGGGCACAGGTACACATGTCCATGCCAGCTTTACACACCAGTTCTTCGGATCTGAACTTAGGTCTTCCTGCTTACTCAGCAAGACCTCTTGTGCCCTGGGCCACCTCCCTTCCTGTTCTATGATGGTTCGCGATGTCGTTACAGCATGGACAGTTCTTCTGCTATTAATTACAGGAAAAAGGCCTCATGGCATATATTCTATAGCATATTCACCTATATTGAGACCATTTAAATAATAAAAGATTGAGAGTGTAGAGAATTAGGGAGTTTGAACTAGAAAAGGTAAAAGAAGAAACATTTTCCTTTCTTTTATTTACATTAAAGAGAGACAATAATATTTGCTGAGCTGTGGAGTTGGAAACTTGCAAAGAGGATGACTGGGGTGACGGTAATTCAGGGTTAGATGCTCCTATGCCGTTTCCTTCCCCAGTTCCTAGGTTGTACTTTATATCCTGGGAAAACAATCATAACCCACCACTGAACCTTGACCTTGAACATGAAAATGTTATCAATAAGAGAGGGTACAGTTTTATTATGCCAAGTGAGCAAATGAGTTTGCAGGTGAGTTCTGGTCGTGTCCTTATGACCTATATTAATCAAACAGAGGCATCATGTTGGCTGCCAAATAGGCTGTTATGTAGCTGTGTGTAGGAAACTGTATTTCTAGCCTGGAGAGTGTTGCCTGTTTCACTGATCTAGATCTGTGCAGATAAAAATGTCAGGGAGCTCGGCACTCCTTTTAGGGCCAGCTTCTGCTCCAACCCCAAGAGAAACCTAGTGGAACTTGTCTGCAAGCATGTCTCAAGAACATCCATACTTTATAATAATAATAATTATTATTATTATTTGGGTTTTTGAAACAGGGTTTCTCTGTGTAGCCTTCGCTGTCCTGGACTCACTCTGTAAACCAGGCTGGCCTTGAACTCACAGCGATTCACCTGCCTCTGCCTCCTGAGTGCTGAGATTAAAGCTATGTGCTACCATGCCCGGCTCATGCTTTTTATCTTTATCATTACCTTACTCCATAGCATGCTATGCTTCTGTGAAATCACCTCTAAATGGACCACTCCATCCATATATTCTTTGAAATATATTGTGTTCACAGAGAAAAGTTTTCTATATTTCAGGCAATAGTCGGTTTATTTTTTTCATAATAAGTTATTTTACTTTTTAACAAAATAAAGTATAACACAATAAAACAAAACCCATCTCATTTAAGTTGGACATGACAAACCAGCAGATGGAAAAGAGGCCAAGAGGAATCACATGAGTCAGAGACCCACTTGTTCATACATTCAGGAGTCTCATAAAAATACTGAACTGAACACTGTAATATATACACAGGCCACATGGTCCAGACCAGAGCTGAAGCTTTGGTCAGAACACGTGAGGCTTGTTCGCCTGGTGTCCCTGAACACCTCTGCCTCTTGTACCCTTTCTGAGTGGTTCGCCGAGCTCCATTGGGGTCACGGGGGTGATGGAGATATCTCCTTTAGAGACGTGTGGTCCATGGTCTCACTTTCTATATAATGTCTGGATGTTGGTCTGTGTATTTGTTCCCACTTACTGCAGGAGTAACTGTCTCTGATGATGGCTAAGGGTCCCAACTTTGTTTTCCAAATAACGAGTCAATTCTGTCTCCATGTTCTCCTGACCCAGGGCTCTTTCTGAGCTGGAACTCTGATTGTTTTGCTGTTCTCTGATTTTCCAGTGGTTTTAGGGAAAGGATTAACTTAATAGACTAGAGGTAGCCTCCTCCCTATCCCATATTTCTCTTAGGCCTTGCCAGACACTGTCTTGTGTCCTCTACCCAGCCTTGTCTCCTTTATTCAATACCTTGTGCTCGTCTTTACTCCCATTATTGGGTATTTGCCACTGCAAACATCTCTCTTTATCTCTCCTTATTTGCTCATGTCCAGCTAAGTAACTTCTGTGTTGTTCTCTTCTGCTCTGAAATCAAAAACTAGTCAGTAGTTTGGGGTTTTTTTGTTACTATCACATCCGAGAACTTAACAAATCTCACCTGAATAAAGATGTTTAAAATGATAATAATAACACTTTGTTAGGTATGATAGCTTATACATGTATTCCCAGCGCTTGGAAGGAAGATCTCAAGTTCTATACTAGTCTGGATTACAAGGAAGATATTAGAAGGGGTGGGTGAGAAAGAGAGAGAGAGAGAGAGAGACAGAGAGAGAGACAGAGAGAAACACAGACAGAGAGGCACACATACAGGAGACACATAGACAGAGAGACACACAGACAGAGAGACACACAGACAGAGAGACACACAGACAGAGAGACACACAGACAGAGAGACACACAGACAGAGAGACACACAGACAGAGAGACACACAGACAGAGAGACACACAGACAGAGAGACACATAGACAGAGACACACAGACAGGAAAGTCAGAGACAGAAACAGAGACACACACATACATAGAGAGAAAGAGGCACAGAAAATGGGTAATGAAATCCTCTTATGTAATGCTTAATATTTTCAGTATATTATTCAAATCGTCCCAAAATATACATTAACTCATTTAGTTATGACATCAGCTCTATAGAGTACATGCTAGTACCCTCTTCTTACAAATAGAAATATTGAAACACAACAGGTTGAGGGACTAACTTGAAACTCGGTAACAGGTAAATGGCAGTGCTAAGATCTGAACCACAGATGATTGGAAGAAGGGTGGGTGTCAGTTCTTGTGTGCGGAATAGATGCATGAATGTCTGGTCTTCCCTGGGTTTGACGTCTGGTATGATTTATTCCATCTGTGATTTGGACAGTACTGGACATTAAAGAAGGTTAAACATTTTATGGCCCTACATATTAAGTCATGATGTGCCACTACCTAAGATATCAGATGACCTACATTATTTTATTGAATCCTTACAAACTCCATGTAACACAGGTAGTAAATTCCAGTCTATAAATGAAGGACAATCACCTCTGAGGCAGTACCCACAGGATGACAGGCGCCTCTGAGGCAGTACCCACAGGACAGGCGCCTCTGAGGCAGTACCCACAGGATGACAGGCGCCTCTGAGGCAGTACCCACAGCGTAACAGGTGCCTCTGAGGCAGTACCCACAGGATGACGGGCGCCTCTGAGGCAGTACCCACAGGGTGACGGGCGCCTCTGAGGCAGTACCCACAGGGTGACGGGCGCCTCTGAGGCAGTACCCACAGGGTGACGGGCGCCTCTGAGGCAGTACCCACAGGGTGACGGGCGCCTCTGAGGCAGTACCCACAGGGTGACGGGCGCCTCTGAGGCAGTACCCACAGGGTGACGGGCGCCTCTGAGGCAGTACCTACAGGGTGACGGGCGCCTCTGAGGCAGTACCCACAGGGTGACGGGCGCCTCTGAGGCAGTACCCACAGGGTGACGGGCGCCTCTGAGGCAGTACCCACAGGGTGATAGGCGCCTCTGAGGCAGTACCCACAGGGTGACGGGCGCCTCTGAGGCAGTACCCACAGGGTGACGGGCGCCTCTGAGGCAGTACCCACAGGGTGACGGGCGCCTCTGAGGCAGTACCCACAGGGTGACGGGCGCCTCTGAGGCAGTACCCACAGGGTGACGGGCGCCTCTGAGGCAGTACCCACAGGGTGACGGGCGCCTCTGAGGCAGTACCCACAGGGTGACGGGCGCCTCTGAGGCAGTACCCACAGGGTGACGGGCGCCTCTGAGGCAGTACCCACAGGGTGACGGGCGCCTCTGAGGCAGTACCCACAGGGTGACGGGCGCCTCTGAGGCAGTACCCACAGGGTGACGGGCGCCTCTGAGGCAGTACCCACAGGGTGACGGGCGCCTCTGAGGCAGTACCCACAGGGTGACGGGCGCCTCTGAGGCAGTACCCACAGGGTGACGGGCGCCTCTGAGGCAGTACCCACAGGGTGACGGGCGCCTCTGAGGCAGTACCCACAGGATGACAGGCGCCTCTGAGGCAGTACCCACAGGGTGACAGGCGCCTCTGAGGCAGTACCCACAGGGTGACAGGCGCCTCTGAGGCAGTACCCACAGGGTGACAGGCGCCTCTGAGGCAGTACCCACAGGGTGATAGGCGCCTCTGAGGCAGTACCCACAGGGTGACGGGCGCCTCAGAGGCAGTACCCACAGGGTGACGGGCGCCTCTGAGGCAGTACCCACAGGGTGATAGGCGCCTCTGAGGCAGTACCCACAGGGTGATAGGCGCCTCTGAGGCAGTACCCACAGGGTAACGGGCGCCTCTGAGGCAGTACCCACAGGATGACGGGCGCCTCTGAGGCAGTACCCACAGGATGACAGGCGCCTCTGAGGCAGTACCCACAGGGTGACGGGCGCCTCTGAGGCAGTACCCACAGGATGACAGGCGCCTCTGAGGCAGTACCCACAGGGTGACAGGCGCCTCTGAGGCAGTACCTACAGGGCAGGCACCTCTGAGGCAGTACCAACACCGTGATCTATCTGCTGCAGGAGCAACATCTTTCTTGCATTTTTTATGTTTGGAAGAGGTGGGACTTAAATCTAGAGCCTTCTAGGATTACAGATTTTAACAGGAGGAAAATGGTGCTAAACAAACAAACAAACAAACAAATAATGAACTGAACTGAATGAATGATGTCAAGGACATTAGATTAAAAGTTAAATGGAAAACTCTTATTTCACAAAACTAAAAAAAATGATATTACAAGAAATTAACTTAAAATTAAATAAGGATTCTGAACAAATATTTTAGTAAACAGAAATCCCATGTTTTCAGATTGGAAATTAACTTGATTGCTATGTCAGGTTTTTTGTAATTAATAGTTGCATATTGATACAATTCTAATAAAAGCTTCACTTTTTTTTTAAAGTAGTGAGGCCAGTTTAGATATTTTAAGGTAAGAGTATGATACAACCAGTGAAGCAATAAGCTATCACTGAAATCACAGGAACATTAACGGTGGAGTATTGGCAAATAAAGCGACAAGTGGCTTCAGGTAGAAAGTTTGGATACATATATAATATATGTATAATTTTGATACATATTCAATGTGTCTTCATACAAATTGATGGAAAAAAGAATACACATTCAGCAAATACCATTGGCAGAACTAACTCACGGTTTGATGAACCAAATTGGCACCCCCAGACCTTGTCATAAGCATCACATTGAGAGCCCAGAAAAGAATTACATGGAAAAAATTCAAATATGTTCAATGATGGGAGATTCTACAAGAATCTTAATTAAAGATTAAAGACAGTATTAAAAGCCATACTTTCCTGCAATAAAGGGAAGTTCATCCTGTAAGTGGAGTGAATACAGCATATTAAAAAGAATAGATCACTTTAATGTTTTTAAAGAAAGAGACAAAGAAATGCAGTAAGGCAACAGACCGATATACAAATGGCGGCTAGGAAGCCGGCTCAGCTATGCTCTTTATTCTGTTCTTCATCCACTATACCCATACAATGTGATACTTTTGTAGTTAGAAAACATATGGAGATATCCAAAGCCAAGCCATAGGGTCTAAAGACTACGACATACTGAGTCAGCGTGGCACTTAAGTCTCCCTTATGTACCGAAATGAGAGTTAGGAAGGAAAATTTGAATTTATCTGTAGAGGATGTATCTTTAATATGCTTTCAGGAGGGAAAACTTCACTATTCATCAACTCTTTCATAGAAACTTTCAAATCAAAATTGTCTCCTATGTGCACAATCTAAGATAGATAATTATGTAGAAAATGCAAATGATTGGATTTAATCAAGCAGCCTTTTCTTTGTTTGGGGACTAAGGGATCTAGGTATGAAGTGACTTAGTCTTCTCAGTGTCTTTCTTTTAAGCTCACTGTTTTGCCTGAAGATACACTCTTAATTTTATTTGCCACTTAACTGAGGTTTTTCAGTGCCTTAGACACCCTGGGGCATTGCTGGAAATTTCAACACCTGAAGGGGACACCTGGCACCTGCCTGAAGCACTTTCCATTTTCTGCCAGACACAAAGGAAAGAGTTATTGTAGACTGGGGAGCTCTTCGGTGGCTGATTTACAGGTGTCTCCTGGTGTGTCTGTCCACAGGCAGCTAGGGAGCCTTCAGCTCTGGCTCCTGGAGCTAAATTACAGAAGAAAGTGGAGGCAGATGATTCTCAGCAAAGGGCCCTCACCTTCTCATTTCCTTGTTAATGCATAAGGCAGCAGTTCAAATTACTTCATTAGTCCAACACATCCATTTAAAAGTTCTTGGCAAGCTTGCCACAGGATCCATGAAGGGGGATCATGAGTGGAAATTCCTTTATGAGTTTGATATTATTTATCTGCAGAAATCCCATGGAGAGAGACATCAACAGATAATACATACTTACTAGGCTGCAGTGTTACAGCTTTATGAATAATCTACTTATACACTGGTTATTTTTCAGTCTTCTCACAAATATTTAGTCATTTCCTTTGTGTGTGTGTGTGTGTGGGTTTCAGCCATTTTGTCCAATTTTATTTCAAGTGCATAGTTGAAATTCACAAACAATATTCCATTATGGTTAAGGAAAATGCTTAAAATATTATAGAGCTGTATTCCACCTATGTAGTTTATTTCAAAATGTGTTTTTTGTCTTTTTATATTTGACAATACTCATTAGTATTTCTGTAAAGGCTCATATTCTGGACCTCTTGTTCTAGTACTTTCTTAAAGAAAACCATCCAGCCAATACATATTTTTTGAAAATTTATTTATTCACCTTATATCCCGAACACACTTCTCCCTCTTCTCCTCCTGATCCCACCATCTCCCCTCCTTTCCCCCTCCCCTTCTCCTCAGAAAAGGGGAGCCTCCACCCCATTACCAACTCACCCAGGCACCTCCATATGAAGACCAAACTGCCCATCAGTTACAAATGTGTGTGTGTGGGGGGGTGCTAGGCTCAGTCCATGCCTGCTTTCTGGTAGGTACTTCAGTCTCAGTAAATCCCCAGGGGCCTAAGTTAGTTGACTCTGCTGATATTCTTGTAGAGTTCTTGTTCCCTCCAGGGCCTTCTACCCTTCCCCCCACTCTTCCACAAGACTCCCAGACATCCATCTACTGTTTGGCTGTGGGTCTCAGCATCTGTTTCCTTACCCTCGCTTTGTGGAGTCCCCCAGAGGACAGCTGTGCTAGGCTCCTATCTGCAGGTATAGCAGAGCATCCTTAATAGTGCCAGGGGTTGGCTCTCTCCCTGGTGTTGGTCTCAGCTTGGGGAAGTCATTCATTGGCCATTCCCTCAAACTCTGTTCTATCTTTATTCCTTCACATCTTGTAGGCAGGGTAAACTTTGGGTCAAAGGTTTTGTGGGTGACTTGGTGTCCCCCTCCCTCCCTTGGATGTCCTGCCTGGCTATGAGGTGGTCACTTCCTTCATGTCCCCCACTGCTAGGAGTCGCAGCTAAAATCATCCTGTATCCTCCCAGGGCCTATCCTGGTGCAGGTCTCCAGCTTGTCCCAGAGATGCCCCGTTTGGTTTCCCTTCTGTCTCTCAGCCCTCTCTCCTCCTGCTCTTCTTTCCCCAGATCTGATCCCCACACTCAATCCTCTCCCTAGGGTTAGTATTCTGCTTCAGTCCACCTACCCATGATGTCATTGCTCACCTGCCATGGGGCGTGGCCCTGGACAAACCTCCAAGTGGTCTCTCTCTTTCTACTCTCTCCCCATCTCCTCCTCCTCTTCTTCTTCTCTCTCCCTCTCCCCCTCTCTCTACGCCTCTCTCTCTCTCTCTCTCTCTCCCTCTCTCCCTCTCTCCCTCCCTCTCTCTCTCCCTCTCTCCCCCCTCTCTCCCTCCCTCTCTCTCCCTCTCTCTCTCCCTCTCCCTCTCTCTCCCTCTCTCCCCCCTCTCTCCCTCCCTCTCTCTCTCTCCCTTCCCCTCTCTCCTTTCCCCTCTCTCTCTCTCCCTCCCTCCCTCCCTCTCTCTCTCCCTCCCCTCTCTCCCCCTCTCTCTCCCTCTCTTCCTTTCTCTCTCCCTCTCTTCTCCCCTCTCTCCCCCCTCTCCCTCTCTCTCCCTTGTACCCCCCCCCCCTTTCCTTCTTTCCCGTGCTTATTTAATAAACTCCTCTACAGCATACTATCTGCTGTCTGGTGCCTTCTATCTATCTACCTTCTATATATCATTGCTTTGATTATTAAATATAAAATTCATGGCTGGCTGGAAGCAGCTGAGATGGCAGTCGCATGCTGTCCCCACCCCCTTTCTGTCCTGTCCTGCACAGCAAAAACAAACCAAGCAGAGACAGACAGGATTGGGGGAGTGGGGACAGCAGTGGACGGGTGTGTGAGAGTGCTGGAACATGACCAGCAGGGCAGGGAGCCACAAGGGGCCAGGCTCAGTTGCAACAAACTGTTCTAGACCTTAACCACTATCCAAGGAAAAATAGAGGTCTGCATGCCTCTTCCTGCCAGGGTCCAGCCTGAGCCAGCTCTGCCAGGGACCTGTTTCAGATGCAGCCAAAAGACACCGTTGGTCTCAGAGCTCCTACAGTTAGGATGGGATGCCGGTCCCACAGCCTCACCTGTTGGCAAATTTGGCCTATGGATGTCAAAGTGCTCATACACAGGCTTGTTCTCTGTGCCAAGCCACTGGAGGTTCAACCAACACAAGAGCATTTCCAGCCTTCAAGCTGCTTGACCTGGCAGAGTACAGATGGCTCTTAGATTCAGCAGGGTGATGCTACAGGTCTGTTTTTAAACTCATATGGGTTACATAGCCATATGGCCAGTTTCTATCATGGGAGACTTCAGGTACCTTCCCAGCTGTCTTCATATGCAGGAGACCAAGCTTTTAACTGTCGGGTCTAGATATAGTCTACCTTGTTAGCATTCTTAGCTGAAGGACAGTGACTTCCTACAGCAATTTCACCTATTGCTTAAAGCTTCCAAGAAGGTGTTGCTGTTCCACAGAGGTCAAAAAGGCTTCTGCCTTTCCATACTTTCCTCAGAGTATTTGTGCTTTTAACACGAAGTTCTTTTCCCAAGCCTCCACTATGCTACATGTCCACTGCCTTTTTCTACAATGTGTACATGTCTAACAATGTGTATTTCACTGAAGATTACAAACAATGATGATGCTAATGTGTCTGAAATTTATCTCCCTTTATGAACTTAAAAAGATTCTTGTAAACTACAGGAAATCCATCTCTCAGGTCAAATGAAATCCAGATAAGTAATGCAATCTAAAAACCTAAGTTTCTCACCCATTGCATATCTCTGAGGGTGGATTCCTCCCTCATCTTCACTGTTTTTTGGGGCTCCCCTCTTCCTAACTACCCAATTGCCACCTTTCTGCACCCAGCACCAGCTGACAACCCTGGTCTGCATGACTGACTCTTCTCTCGCCTCTGTTTGGTTTGTGACTGTTGTGCAGGCTACAAGGAGCTGGGATGGAACGGAGCTGCTGCGGCGCCGCAGCGCAGCTTCCCTGTCTGTGCAGAACTGAATCTGCCGCCAAGCAGTAGCCGCCATGTTAAAGGTACCTTTTTTCCCTCCAAGTCTGGCCATATGACCCCCTGCTTCCCGCCGCTGCCCCAGCCCCTCCCCCTTCTCAGGCATGCTGGGAGATTCAGTGGATGTGTGCATGTGTGCAGGCCCGAGCCTGGCCTGCTGAAGGCCTAGGGGTTGAGTCAAGCCCCACAGTAACTGGCTCTGGTTTAACAAGTCAATTGCACCTGCCTTCTTTTCTCTAAAACCCAGCTTTAAAGAGTCAAATGCACCTGGCTTCTTTTCTCTAAATCTATTTTCCAATTCCTAAAAATAAAAATTATCTCTGATTTATTTTCTACTCTCTCAAAACAACAACAACAACAGCAACCAAAACAAAACAACAACAAAAAACACCAAAAAACAAAAAAAGTATCAAACCCATTAGGCAGGAAGGCTGGAGTTGAATCCAGGTTAGCTGATGACAGGAGAAACAACATTTATCTTGTTAATTTGAGTAGACCTTTATAACTTTGAAATAAACACCATTTAGAGCCAGGGTACAGTACAGACTTGGTGTAGCTGTCAGTCGCTGGTCACTGTGTGGAGGTTAACTCAGCTCCTAACCTTCCCTAGCCCGCCCTTTGGCAAGCTTGGCTCGGGAGTGGGAGCAGCGCGCATGCGCATGCTCACTGAATCTCCCAGCATACCTGGGAGGGCAGGCGCTGGCCACGGGTGAGAAGCTATCATGTAGCCAGACTTGGAGAGGAAGAGCAGCACCCTCAACATGGCAGCTACCGTGCTAATTTAAAAACTCAGGGTGGCTGAGCCCTACAGACAGGGAAGTGGAACTGCAGTCCTGCTTTGTGTGGCCTGTATGCGTGACAGGATCAAAACAGAGACGCACTCAGGGTAGAGTGTGGAGAGTGGAGCAGCAGCGGATGAACAATCCAGTGGGATGGGCGTTCCGGCCTCCCTTGGAATCAGAGACCATCTGAGACAATACGTGTGCATCAAGAGTCCAATCAGAGGAGAGAAGCACGCTTAAACCCAAGGGGCCGACGGGAGAGCTTAGCAAGGGTAAGTAGGGGTTTGCAGGTAGCTTACCAGGCAGTGATCGGGAGTGGGGCATTCAGACTGCAAGCAGGCAGTGCCGTCGGGAGGAAGTGCAGCCGTGAGGCAGAGTTCAGACAGAAGAAATTTACCTCATCTTAGAATTGCGGTCTCAAAGGTCTTGAAAAGATCCACAGGAAGGCTTTGTGGGTGGGCAGAGGTCCCAGCCTGTGGCTGTGGGAAGCAGTGGGAACCAGGAGACTTAGAGAAAGAAATTTAGACAACGGAATGGTCTCTGAGTTTCCTACCCGAGTCACGTCCACCAATTTTATATTTAATAATTAATAATCTAGAAGGTAGATACAAAGTAGATACAAGGTACCGGGCAGCAGATATTATGTTGTAGAGGAGGAGGAGGAGGAGGAGGAGGAGGAGGAGGAGAGAGAGAGAGAGAGAGAGAGAGAGAGAGAGAGAGAGAGAGAGAGAGAGAGAGAGAGAGAGAGAGAGAGAGTGTTGGGTAGAGAGTGTAGAGAGGGATAGAGTAGAAAGAGAGAGACCAAGTGGCGGTTTGTCCTTTTATGTGGTCCTGGTCAGGGTCGCTCCTCCATGGCAGGTAAGTGATGACATCACAGGTAGGCGGGCTGAAGATGATGCTAACACCTAGGCCTATACCCAGTTCCTCTACTTCATCTGCTTCAGGTGTCTACACTGTTTCCCATTTTGAGTGGGATTCAAGCAGCCTCCTTTGTGGCCTGCTTGTTACTCAGCTGCTTTGGGTCTTTGTCCTCTAGTATGATTACTCGCACTATATAGCTACTAATAACTTACAAGGGAGTACGTATCAGGTATGTCTTTCTGGGTCTGCGTCACCTCACTCAGGACGATATTTTCTAGTTGTAACTTACGAGCCATCAACCATAGATATAGTAATGATGTGTTAAACTGTAATTCAAAAAACCAAAAACTGAACCTTTCTTTGAAAGAATCAAAGAAAATTTCCCGAGGAGAGGAGAAGGTTTGGCAAATAACAGGGGAGGTTTTGAGTTCCATACATCTAACTTTAAATTATAATGCATTGCTTCCCTTTGCTACCTTGGGTAAGTTATTCAACACTTTGAGCCTCATCTTTTTTTTTTTTTGTAAAGGAGGAATGGTAATACTTTAATAATATCTATAAAGAAATATCATTTGTGATGTCCTGGCCATTTTAATTATATACTCTTTCCTTTCCTTTACACTTCTCTGACCTCATTTTCCATAACAAGAACTGAACTAAACATGATAGATTTTGCCAAGAACCTGATTTGATATTCAGTGGCTGCAGTCTAATAATAAAAACAGTGTGGTGAAACATTGGTCAAGACAGAGTGAGTTTGGGGACTACAACTCAGGATCTCATCTGGTGCTTAGGCTGGTATGGAATTTCCAGGGCTTAACAGTAGTTCATATACATAATATCCCATATTGGAGGAGGGTGTTAGGACATACCGTTATATGATATTCAAATGATTGTGAAGAGTCCAGGTAAGAAGAAAGTAGAAAAGAGCAGGCTCTGTAACCTATAATTAAATGATACCATTTACTTTAAGATGGAGAGCCACAATCAATACTTAAAGTAATCACTGGTAATGATGTACAAGTTGGGAGTCGGGCCATGTAGAAATTGGAGATAAGATACAGCAGTGGAAGTTACACTGGTGACCCCACCCAGCTCCGGTGCATAGTTCTGATCCAGTGGTCATGCAGATGGCCCTTGTTAAGTTAAAAAGGTCACAAAGTAAAAATGAAGTCATAGGAAAAATGGTAATCACATTGGTAGGGAAGGGAGGGAGACAAGAGTCTAGGAAGCAGCGTAACCAAATACTTTATATGTCTATATGAAGTTGCCCAAGAATAAAATTGATCAACGAAACAGCAAGGGTGAATGATATTTAGTATTTACATCAAGCTTTTCAGATGTCCCGTGATCTAATCTAAGCTGTTAAACTGAGAAAAAAAGTCATTAAGTACCAACGACCTTGAGGTGGCATGAGGTTTGTAAGTGCCTGGGCCAGAGTAAAGGCTTACACAGTGAGTAGCTGGGTGTGTCGCTATAGTTTGGAGATGATGTTAAGTGTGAAGACCTCATGGTGGATCAGATAGAGTGGGAAGCAGCAACAGACAAGTCTGAGAGATGGGGGAACCCAAGTGCAGAGGTCATGGTGGAAGAACAATGCTGCCAGCCAAAGGCCCAGGCACAGGGAGTTTCCGGAATGTGTTCAAGGCCATACTTCAGGGTGACTTACTGTTGGGGTCTTTCCCAGAGCTGACTGCTCCCCTTTGCCAGCTTGCTTTTCTGTTGAAGCTCAGGGATCAAGTTTTCATCCCTCTGTGGTCTTGTGCTTCCTATGCGTGTCCTAGTGCCCACTGGGTGTTCCTATGCCCCGTGTTTTATTTTATCCCTGAGCTCGCTGCATACTGGGTAAGAGATGGCCTATGCTGGTCAACTGGACAGCAGTTGCCCTTGAGAGAACAGTGTGTTTCTCGCTGAGATTTCATACTGGTTTAAAAGCTACCACACTCTGTGATTACAGGCTCTGTGTGCAGTGTTGGGGAAAACACACCTGAAGCTTCGTTGCTGTCATGATTGCAGGAGCCAAGAGTCAGGGCTGTGAAACTCTTGCGGAATTCAGGCATCTTCTAAATTCTCTCCCTGATGCATTTATTCGTGGCAAGCTCACACATTCTCGCTCTCCTCCCACCTTTCTCTCAGCAGCAACTTTGAGGAAATGCTTTAATTATTTAAAACACTTGCTGCATACTTAAGAAAACACCAGGGAGGGATGTTATAAAAGAAATGTTTTTAACATATAAATTTAGAGTCTGAGATGATCACCAACCCAATGAAGACAGTAATAATAGATTTTTTTTTAAAAAAAAATGCAAACAACTAGATGTTTGCTTTCCTTTGAGTACAACAATGGATAGGCATTTTCTCTCAGGCTTCGTTTACCTTTTTGCCTTGAATTGAACAGTGTTTCCTCTGCGATATATTAAAGCATCGCATGTCTAATTTCAGGAAAATGAACACCGTTCTCTGAAATTTCAATTTTACTAGACCAAAGACTATCCTGAAAAGTGGGAAATGCATGCATAGAAAGCAAAACTACGCAACAATAAATGTCTAGCCCCAAACTGTAAATTCCTGTCCAGCCCCTTTCAGGAACTCCAATTTTAATATACAAAGCATTTTGTAAGTTTGAGCCAATTATTTCTTTTACAACGAAGCAATAAACAGCGAGACCCTGAGAAAATGCTAATTTTTCCTTTACAAGAGTATATCAGTTGTGTTTTACTCCTTTTTCTTTGTTTTTTTTTAAAAGTTCTTTTTGTCTTTTTGTTTGCATGATTGATTTCAAAGAGAGAGAGAGAGAGAAAAAGGCATAAAGTTGGGGGGATGGGGAATATCTGAGATGGATGGGGAGTATCTGGGAGGAATTTGGGGAGCAAAAACCATGATGATACATTTTCAATAAAATAAATGTTTCTAAAAAATAAAACCTTTTTATTGAAAAATTTCAATGAAAAGGATTTAAAAAAAAAAAAAAGCAACATATGCCAAGATGATACACCTGAGGTTCATGTGACATCACTTGGAACCATGCAGAGCCAGTATGTTCCAGAAACATGACGTGGATGCAGAAGTTTGAGGTTTCATTACTGAAAGCATCAATCTTGCTGCACAATCCGTGAGGCTGACTTCATCTCCCAACGAATCAAAGAGCTTTGTTGCTGTGTGCAGTTAATTTTAAGCCATGCACCAGAACACTTTACAACTTTAGAGTGACATCTTAAATAGATGGCTGGCAGCCTTTGACAATATTTAGCGCTTTACAGTGCTACATTAGCGCTAACTTTAGAAACTATAGCATAATGAAATTTTATAGCCAATTAAGCTCACGAGTCACTGTCAGCTTTCTAAACTCTAGATGAATGAGAGAATTGGATATAGGAAGGGAAGAACCAACTCTTGCTGCTATAAAATCTGGGGTATTACCATGGGAGTCGCACGTTAACACAGAGAGAAACACAAGAGCTAAACCGCCAGAGAAGAAACAAGCTCTTCCTTTCCAAGTTTTGAAATATGTTTCAGTCTGTTTGTTGACACGTGTTTCTGCTGATCACAGGAGCCTGGTTTATCATGCTTTAAGAGATAAGACGGGCCGTAAGAAGCATACAATGTAACCCCAGTGTTCCAGAGGCTGAGGCAGGAGAATCATGAGTTTAAAAACCAGCCTAGTTCAGCATTATTATATATATATTTCTACTCTAATATGAGGTATTGTACCCATACAACTCAGGTAGGATACAAGGTTTACCTCCAGTAGTTTGAAAGTGCTATTACAGGCTGTTTAGGATGAGTAAGTTACACAAGTTAATTGTTAGTTCATCAAATCATGGTCATTTCAAATACTAGTGTATTTATATCACAAGAATATACACCCTAGGTTTAACAGATAGATTTAATTCTATAGGTAGGTAAAGCAAAATTGTTAGACACTGTCTTCAAAAACCTCAGTGACCTACAGAATATGGCACTTGAAGATGTTTATTTTAAAGATTCATTGACAATAAGACAGGTTAACTCCTGGCAACACCCAGCCTACTTCACAGAAGATGATGAGCATCAAAGATCCTTCCTCCTTATGGAGATGGCTTCAAATGTGGCAAACAAGCCACTGGGAAAAATGTCCTCATTTCTACCACAGACAGAATTCTGCTTATAAATGGGCAAGCTTAGATGAAGGCAAAGTCGAAGGCCAAACTCTGCCAAGACAGTGTAAGCAAATCCTCAATAGTTCCTGCTTCACAAATATATCTGTCAGAGATATTGGGCCAGAAAGCTGAAGAAGATGCTCCAACATAATAGATAGTTTTGAGTGACTGTTCAGGCAGGAAACGGTTTTTGTCATTTTTTTTCACTTTGGAAGCTGCTAACTTACACTTCCTGTCTACTCAGGTAATTCATTTTATTCCTTCTCAAGTCTCTGACAGAGCTGAAGACCAGATAGTTTAGTTCTACAATTAAGCTTAGTTGTTTAGGGGTTAAGATGTTTTTAGGCCTACATAGGTGTTTTAAGTTGATAGAAATGAGCTATGATAGATATTGATTTACATTTAGAATTTGAGACTCACCAAGATAGGAAAGATGTTTCCTTCAAGGTTGTCAAATACAAATAGCCAGATCACTATGAATATAACATTAATATAAACCCTGATCGTTTTATGGTTCTTCTTTCTATATGTAGTTTATTTTATATATGTATAATAATATAAATATATATGCACATATATATGTGATTTTAGAAATAAAATAAATAAATGAACCAGTCTGGACTGCATAGGAGATCCTGTTTCAAACTCACCACTTCCCGAAAAAGTTAAAAAGAAAAACCGTGCAAGCTTGGGTATTATTTATTACTCTGTACCCAAGCTAATTGAGTCTTACTTCTCTCTATGACAATAAGAATAGTGAAAATCCAAACAAGTCTATTTAATAAGATGCATATAAAAGTGGATCGCATTGGAAGAACAATCAAGGAACAGCAAGTCTACTTTGTCTCCAGTGCCCTCTGTCTGTTTGGAAAGAATGTGTATATCATCTTGCCCCGATTATTAACCAGGGAATGGGGGATATCTTTATAGAATAACAGAGCTTCCAGTGTATTTAAAATAAAATCACAATATATTGTTGAGAGACTATATGGGGATGTTATAAGACTGTGTTTATTTAATTTTTGTGTATGGGCATATGTTTGTGTGTGTGTGTGTGTGTGTGTGTGTGTGTGTGTGTGTGTGTGTGTGCGTGTGTTTTCATGCACAGGAATTGTGTCAGTCCAAAGGAAACTCACTGTCCAAATTCTGGCGGTTAGACAAAAGCCAGCGTCCTTAGGAACTTGTGAAGCCATTTTCTCCCACCAAGGGGAGAAATTCCCTTCCCACTAGCATACTTCTCAGTCTTCTAATAACTGCCATTTTGGTTGTGTGCTCCGCTGGCTCTCTTTCTTGGCCTCCCTCGGTCCTCTCCTGGTCTTCATTTCTCTGTTTGCCTCAGTCTCGTCCTCTCTCGCAGCCCTGCCTTTCCCTCTGCGCTCAGCACTTCTGCTTTTGCCCTCTCTACTCCTCTTCCACCTCCTGTTTCCATCCTCTCAAGAGGAAAACATTTAATTCCTCACACTTTCTTCTTAACAAACCATTCATGTCTTTCCCTCTTCTACTTGAAATCACCTCTAGATCTCCCTATGTTCAAAGAACGTGATAGAAATTCTAAAGTTTATAGAACGTGGAATTATACAGTTATTACTCTTTATATATACATTTTTTTTTTTACAAACAAAGATTGAGCCAACCGGAAACCAGAAACATTTCTAAATGCATCTATACACAGTGTGCCTGGCGTATTTCTCGGAGCTTTATTCCCGAAACAATGAAGTGCTACGATGGTCCGTGTGGGTTTCGCCTTGTGTTGGGTATTACAAGCAATCTAGATATGTAAGAGAATGTGTGTGAGCCACAGGTGAATACTGCTGCCTTTGCTTGGAGCTACTTCCTGAATATTGATGCTCACTGGAGATCTGCAGCAGAGCCCTACGCAGATACTGAGTGGTGGCTGCACGGGTTCCAGCCCTTCACCTGGCGGGCGAAGGAGAGGAGGAGATGCTTAGGTTTTCAGGAAGGAATTCTCTTGCTACTGTAGCACCATAAAATTCCCTGGGTCAATTTCTATTTCCATGTTTAAGATTAGTTAGGGAGTAGTGGCCGCCAAGAACAGTCCCCAGACTAGCCTGGGTGCATCATGTTTCCTGGGCAGCTTTTGGAATTCTTCTGGTCTCTGTCTCAGATTTGAATAAATCTAGGGTGACACCGAGAGTCTGTGTTTGTAGAGATGAGTGAGGACAGCAGCCTCATGCCTGCTGAACTTCATGCTGATTCTCCAAACTCAGTGAATCAAAGTCAAGAAAACATTCAGTCACCATCACAGCATCAATCTTGACACTTTTTTTTTTTTTGTCTTCCATTTTTTCTATCACTGACTTTCCTGTCTTTTGGTTCCTCAGCAAATGTCATACCTTTTCCAAGACTGCTCAGGTCTTGGCTGCATGTCCTGGGGGGAAATCCTCAGTTCAGTTTATTTGCTGTTGTCTTTCATTAATATTTATTTATGGTTTGCCTACATTGTGGTTAGAATTGTGAGGCTTAAGTTTTAGGCAGAGCTGAAAGCCTTGCTTCACAGGTAACATGACGAAATTATGAACTTAGTCATATTGTCCTGGCATTCAGGTCATAACAGTGACACAGTGACGTGGAAGGGAGATTGTCCCCATATCTGCATATGTGACTGAGATCATGCTGGTGGGGGGCACTGTACCCTTGGGGCCTTAGCGCTCCTCTTTGTGAGAGCTGACTGTGTTTCTGTCTTTATATTCCTAAACTTGCAATATCCCTAGGAGGAGGTTTTAGGAAAGTACTACTGTTAGACCTGACAGCGAGAACCTGATTTTAGGCTCAGTGTGACTTGGGGGCATGTTATTTCTACAGACAAAGCAATTAAAAATGTGAATGTGGCCATCAAGTGACAAAAAATGCTGCACAATTCTTACTTTACAAGACTTTTTCCCCAAATGACTTTCACTGATTACTAATTTGATGTAGTGTTTCAGACTCTGTATTCTATGCTTTGAATTCTATTATGTATAGATACAGTTATTGACAGTATGGAGAATATGTAGATTTCAAGGTGGAGAGAAAGGATATTTAATTTTGGGGAAAAGACATTGGAAATAGTAGAAAAATGAAAAACATTCATGTATAAAATGGAGGTGCAGAATCTAGCATCGTGACAGACTTTGAGGTCCAGAACAGCAGCCAATACAATTGAAGGGGACAGAGAACTAGAGATGACTGAAGCAGAGGGGAAACCGTCTAGGGATCAAGTGATGAAAATTAAGTAAACAGAATTAACTCACTTTGTTACAGTAGAGACATCCCAATATTAACCACTTCAGCTTAACACACCAAGCTTAGATGTATACATCAGTTATAGCAAAGTAAGTCTTTATTGTATTCAAAGATCATTTATTACATATCACTGAGATCCATAAGCAAATCTAAAGTATCAACTTTGCTTCTGATGAACAGCGTTTGGAGAGGTTGGGGTGTTAGTGCGGTTTTCTAATACATAGTGAGATTTTCGTGTTCTTCACTCTTTTCTTTTTCTCATACTCTAAGCTCTGGACACTTAGAATATTTCTCCTCAAAGAAAGAGAGAATACAGAGCCTTCAGTCTGAGACTTGGGAGGTTTCCAGGATCTGCTCTATGTGCTCTGTGACAGTTGACACCAAACTTCCCAGCTTCCTCATCTTCAAAATTAGACAGCTGGTTTATAACTGATGCCAAATTTATTTTTCATTTTTAAACCCCAGGCTTCTATTGCACTTTAAATGATAAACATCAACCTACATACTGCCAAGTGTTCAGCCCTAACTGTGCCTAAGCACTTGTACAATTATTCCCACTAATACACATTTTGAGAGACCTACATCTTTTTAATAGAAAGTTAAAAGGAAAAATCGAGTTCAAAGAGAAAATAAATTAAATGACTCTTTATAAGACATCCAGAGTTACTTAAGCAAACATTATCATTTAAAACTTATAAAATTACTTCTAAATACAGCACTTTCAAAACAAGAATGGATATGAGATGAGAAGGGACTTGCATGAGAGCACCAATGCAGTGGTTCTCTGGAACCAAAAGGTGATGAAAAGAATTATGTTTTGCACATTTTTAAAAAAGATCATGGCATTGCAAAAATATTATATAGTTATCAAAAAGTAAAATAAAATGGGACTTGAGAAGGAGGAAGCAGAGTTAATGGTCGTACATTAAGAATTTTTTAGGCTGCTAGTTAAATAATTTTTGGTCTTTCCAAATACCAACTGTAAAAATCTTACTTTGTAAGAACATGGCTATCATCATCATCATCATCATCATCATCATCAATATCAATACTTGTGTCTCATTGTGTTTAAAGAACAGAAATCACCATGCCAATCTATTTGAAATCCAACACTGTCCGTTGACAGTTTTTCCTTTTTCTTTGCAGGGCTGGAGCGAATTGCACGGGATTCATCTTATGAGCAGGAAGGGAAGGTTCAGTTTGTAATTGATGCAGTGTACTCCATGGCTTATGCCCTGCACAACATGCACAAGGAACTCTGCCCTGGATACATCGGCCTCTGCCCCAGAATGGTCACCATTGACGGGAAAGAGCTGCTGGGTTACATCAGGGCCGTGAATTTCAATGGTAAGTCACAACTCTATTTTTATCTCGACATTAAGCGGCAACGAGTTTCACAGACCCAGCCTGCAGACGACGCTCAGACGAACTAGAAATCCAAAGATGAGAAGAAGTACGTTTTGCTCAGAAGTGTAAAATTTGGGTGCTGGAGAGATAGCTCAGAGGTTAAGAGCACTGTCTGTTCTTCCAGAGGTCCTGAGTTCAATTCCCAGCAACCACATGGTGGCTCACAACTATTTGCAGTGAGATCTGGTGCCCTCTTCTGGCCTGCAGGTGTACATGCAGACAGAACACTGTAATACATAATAAATGAATCTTAAAAAAAAAAAAGAAGTGCAAAATTTTTCACCTGCTTTCCCCATTCTCAAACATATTTTTGCATTGCCCTTAATCTGTTCTTGAAAGATACGAATGTTAAAAATAATTCTCAATCAATCAAAATATTCTACTTAAATATCATTACTTCAGAAATCATTTTGAAGGCTCACTCAGGACTACTGTCAATAGATCAAATTCACTTAAAAGTGGTTTTCTCATGATATTATTAATGAAGAGCTTATAGAAATTTGTTTTTAATATTTGATATTAATCCTTCTAAACAGTGAGCTGATGAGGAAGTTGCCATGTAGATGGAGTTACTACAATAATTCAAGACTGTTGTTACTACATGAAGTAACTAATTAAGGCTACTAATGGGTGGAGTTACTACAATAATTCAAGGCTGTAGTATTTTTATTTTTATGTTGATTTTCCTCTGTATTTTTTTCATGATTTAGTCATGCTGTACCAAGGAACTGAGTGATACAGGGTAGATGGCATTTTTTTTTTTTTTTTTTTTTTTTACTGTAGAAGCCAAAACATTGCCTCTGTAAGTATTTGGATGTGAATAGCTAAACTGCCTTTTTGTGATGGAGTTACTGAAAGCTGCTGTCCTTTCATGAAAGTAGTAATGGTTGCTGTGCCCATGACTTTGACCATCATTTTCAAATAAAATGATAGAATTCTCTGAGCTGTCTAATTCTTTCAGCTTGGCTGTAATCCACACAATGGACATGCCTTCAGGCCATGCGCAGTGCCATGCTGTCTGTCACAATACACTCTGGTGACCTCAGATGCCAGCCTTTCTCAAAACAGCACAAGGTCATCTTCTGTTTAGAATTCAAGTGGAAACGCTGTCTCTTGCTTTGTGCAGGCAGTGTAGGGATAATTTGGTCTGTATTCAACACAAGACACCCTGTTCTCCAGCAACATTTCCTAGAGCCATTATATAGCTTTAATTCTTTTGTTAATATAAACACTGAGGGGAGTTCGAAAATAATTTTCATGCAGCTATAAAACTGAACAAAAGAGGATTGTTACAATGTAAAGTTATTTACTCTAATGCGAGGTTAGGGAACACTTCATTCTCCAACAGTGTCAGGAAGTGGGAAGAAGAATGCAAATGAGCGGATTTTCCTCAATAACTGAAGCTCACCTCTGAAAAGGAAACACTTTAAAGAAACACTCATGAATGCAATTTAAAGGTGAATTACTAATTTTACTTTTATCTTAACCATGCATCAAGAGCTAACCCTTCCAATGGCTTCAATCGTTATCCTGCCCTCCAATGTAATGATGCAATTATGGGCTTATTAGAGAGTGTCCTAGTGTCCAACTGCTGTTAAGACAATTTGCCTCTGGACCCCAGCGAGCCCTGAGCTCTTCAGTCCACTTTCAATAAATTAACTCACCTCTACCTAGCCCATATGTTCAGCCTTATAATAGTTGCTAAAGATATATTACAAGTAAAATAGACAAAGGAGTCAGAGGGTGTGGGCTGATTAGAAAAGGTATTAACCCAACAAGCACAAGAGACTCTAATGACATAAAATGCATTTTGTGCTGAAAGAAAGATGTTTTTAGGTCTAGAGAGACGTTTTAAGCTGATAATGATGAGATATGATAGATATTGCTTCACATTCAGAATTTTAGATGCACCAAGATAGAAAAGATGTTTTCTTCAAGGCTGTAAAATATGAACAGCCAAAACACTGAGACTGGAACATTTATATAACTCCTGATTTTGTCAGGGTTCTTCTTGCTATAGGTAGTTTTTGTATATATGTATAATAATATAAAATATTTAATAAAAAATCAAAAAAAGAAAGTCATTATAAATAAAGTTTATATAGGAGGCGTTTAGTCTAGAGAAGAGAAAAGAAGAGAAAACGCTTGAGATAAGGAAGAGGCTGGGACATCTCCATCGTCTTGTAAGTAGTCCTAAGGCTTGTTCATTTGGACGTTAGGGGAACATCCTTCATCTGACTGTGTCAGATACAGCAGCCCACAAACTCCCAACTTGGGTCTCAGGAAATATATTGATATTAGCAGGTAGACTTGAAATAAAATTTCTCCATTGTCCTTGAAGGTATTTTTTGTAAGGACTAAGGTTTGTTTGTTAATGATACAGGGTGAGAGATCTGAACACAAACTTAAGTAATGTTTAACTAATTATATTAATTTTCTGGCCAATTTTTAGAATCCCAGTATTGAACTTCCTATTAGTCTTCATTCATTATTAATACCTTGGCTGTTCATGATTTTCACAAAGGCTTATAAGGCTATTCAAACAGAAGTATAACATCAGAGTATTAATAACGAGAAAAACACTGATTTACACACTAAAATAAAGGACTTATTATGTATTTATACATAATTTATACATTTCAAAACCTGAAAGAGACCTGCAATAAAACCTATATGATGGAAAGAATTCTAAATAATGTAAAGAGAGAGTACTCTTTGAAAAAAGGAGGCAGCCTGGAGAGATAAGAGATGCAGAGCACTGACTGCTCTTCCAAAGGTCCTGAGTTTAATTCCCAGCAACCACATCGTGACTCACAACCATCTATAGTGAGATCCAGTGCCATCTTCTGGCCTGTGGGTGTATATGCGGGCAGAACATTGTATACATAATAAATAAATAAATCTTTTTTAAAAAGAAAAAAAAAGAAAGAAAGAAAGAAAGAAAGAAAGAAAGAAAGAGGCATTGCATGGGCCTCTGGCAGCCAAATGAGCAATGTGGTTTAAGAGAATTTGCAGCTTACACGTTCTCTTTGACCATTTTTGTATGCCATATAATCAAAACTAAGAAATTCAATTGGGATTTTTATGGGAGGGGTTTTCAGGGATGGTGTGGCTAATCCTCCTTTTGTCATGTACTGGTAAGGATGTGCTTGGTGATGAATGAATGAAAGAGTTTGCATCTGCTGTTTTTCAAATTCTGTTCTAGTCACATCCTAGCCACAAATCTATTGTTTCAGTCATTCCACATAAGACTTTGTGGGTTAAAGGGACTGGGATGATCCAAGCTGCCTTAGTTGTGCCAGCTGCCTTAGACACTCCTTAAGGGCCTCGGCGGCTAAAGGGAGCTCGTTTTCTACCTATACACCTAGGCTCCTGACAATTCTCAGGGCTTTCACAAGTCGATGTTTTATGAAGATGTTTGGAAATTGAATTTCTTTTGGGATCCCAGCAGCCTGCTGTTTTGTATCATTAATTAGAACCCCTTTGAGTGTGTTGTGTTGGCTATGGCCAGTGTCCTCGCTTATTTGAACAGTCAAGGGCTGGTTTGTGATAGATGACACAGACCATACCAAGTGTTCTTCAGCACCAGTTTTCACTTCCCAAAGAGCTCAGACGTGCTCACTTAGGAGCCAAGTGTCCTATATTACATGCTAGCAAACGTGTTTCAGGAGAATTCCAGCAATGCTCTTACAGATGTTTTTTAAAGGGGCAGTTTTACAGAGAAATTGCTAATGTTGGAGTTCTACTGTCAAGATAAGTGAAATACAAAATGTACTTTCAAGGAAATATAAAAAAAGTGACACCCCCAAGATGGACCAAGATTGATTGGATAAAGAATTTAGTAATCATCATTTAAACAGGTGTCGTCAAAGAACAATTACTTCTTTGTAATAACTTTACCAAGCTGTTTCTTATTTACATTCATATGGGAAAATACTGTTTTGTTTTATTTTGTTTATTGCACTCTCTGCATTGGAATTAGTGAAATCATGCAGTTTGGTTTTGGGACAGAGTCTCCTACTTTACAAGAGGAGGTGACGAAGTAGATCAAGCAACTGTGTGCTGTGTAGACTCTGCGTGGGTCTGAGCTTGGTCCTCTGTGGATGCCTGTGGTTGAGTAGCTTGGTGCTCTCGTGGGACTCCCAACAATGGAAGTGGTGGTGTTGCTGACTCTTTTGCCTGCCCTTAGGACCACTTTCCTCCTGCTGGCTTGCCATGTCCAGCCATGATATGAGGGGTTGTGCCCAGTCCTGTTGTATCTTGTTAGTAGGTATAGCTATCCCTAGTAGGCCTGATCTCTTTTGTTTTTGTTTTTGTTTTTGTTTTTAAAGGGAAACAGAAGGATTTGATCTGGGGGAGAGGAGAAGTTGAGGGAGGGAGTGGGAGGAATAGAGAGAGGAGAAATGGCAATTAGGATGTAATCTATGAGAGAATAAAAGTATTTTTTAAAGAGTTGTTCTTGCTGAGACTGTAACCAAGGACAGCTACATAAGCAGCAGTTTAGAGATACATACTTAGTTTAAAAGTTCATACATTTTATAGTGTGTTTTAAAATTAAGAATGTAAAGAACATGCTAGAAATTCAGATAGCAAACTATTATTAGTATTTCAGACCTAAAATACTATTTATTCTTTTACAAATAGCTATTTAAAGATGAAGTATACAATCAAAGTGCTAAACTAAAAATTCCCACTATGACAACAAAAGAATAAGCTACAATAGTAATCTTATTGATTTTAGTCAGATTGATTTCTCCCATTCCTGGAACATTCCTTCCTGACTCTGTCCTGTGAGCACGTTCCGATCCTGGCGTCTGCAGAGCCATTCGTGTTTCCGTTCATGTGTGGTCACCAATCCTCTCTCCCCGGCAGCGGCTTGCCTTTTAGGTTACTTGTATTTCAACTATTTGAACAAAACGTTCTTTTTTATAAATTTTTAAAACTCTAAGATCTATCAAAAGATACTTAGAAAAAATTTAGCAGCCATGTCTATCTCTTACTCCAAAACAATAAAATATTAATACTCTACATCTTGTATAGAATCAAAGATTTTTCAGAACAAAAGAACCATACTTAGCATAAAAAGCACTGGATAGAATTTTGGAAATTCTTCTCCATTCCTTTGCTTTTCCTTGAGCTCAGGTTAGGGGAAAGCCGTGTATCATAACATGTTTAATTAGGGTCATTTGCTTGTTAGGTAGCACACACACACACACACACACACACACACACACATGTATGCACGCACGCGCGCGCACACACACACGCATACACATGCACACAAACACGCACACACACACCTGCACACATGCACACACATGCACATATGCACGCAAACACACACACATACACACGCGCACACACACACGCACACAAACACACACACACACACACACAAATATTGCTTATTTAGCTATGAAGTCTCAATTCCAGCTTGATATACTTGAATTTTCTTAACAATCTCAGTTCAAACAGCAGATGCTGTTTTCCAAGGCAAGTGGAACATGCCTTATTTCATGGGTGCCGCTTGGCTTTGAAGGGGGTATTTATAAAATTTCTCTATGTGACTTAGTCTAAGCTGGAAGGCAGAGAAAGCACTATTTAGTAAGTCTCTGAATCTTGTTGCTCCACTGAGTGACAAGCATTTGTTCGGCTGGGGGGACAGGGTCAGGACTGGATCAGATCTAAGAATCAATGCAAAAGTATCATAGTGAAATATAAGACAAAATAGCAAAGGTTATTTCTAAAAAAGAAAAATTAGTATCTTGTTGTCCTCATTAGATTTAAATCTTTTGAAGAAGAGACAATATATTTTAAAAATTAAAGTTTTTATTTTAGAAAAAAAAGATGAGAACTAACATGAAACATTAAGAGAATTCTTACATAAATAATTAATTTATATAAAGTCAATCTCTGTTCTTTTGCAAATATATTAGAACATCTGGCAACAAACTAGAAACAAAATATGAGCAAACCTTTTAGATTTTAAGTTTTGTTATATCAGCCAATTTTAAAATTAAGTTATTTCTTTTATTTTTGATGTAATAATATAACACTATTTCTCCCCTTTCCTTTCCTCCATCCAAACTCCTCTTCAAACTTCTTATCTTCTTATTCACCTTCAAATTCATGTCCTCTTTGCCACTTGTTGTCACATTTGTATGTATGTGTATACACACATATATTGTTGAATATGTAAATACAATATGAAGGCACCTTTGGTAGGTATGCAATGCATTTGAAAATTGAAAATATATTTCTTGTCAATTAACAAGAGAGATAATTATTACAAAATTTTAATAATTTCAAAATAAATCTACCTTAGACTTAGTTTAACTACAAAAGAAAGTAAATATTTTCTGGAAGTTTAGATAAACAATATTGTAAAATTTAATAGTCAGGATAAATAAGCAATATTAACTAAGGTTATGTTGAAGGTATTCTTCCTGCCAAGCATTTAACATGGAAGTAAATGTTTGATCCATCTAGTGTATAACCAATAGTAGATTTGTAGGTTGTGATAAGTGGAACTTGATAGACATAGCCAGGAACACATTACTAAAAAAACAAATTTACATATTTCTATCTATCTCTATGGAGAATTTGTTTATAGTGTGATTAAAAGTAGATTTAATCATTGGTTGAGAGTTGGGAAGGTAATTTATTATTATTATTACTATTACTACTACTACTACCAACTACAGTACAAGCAATTGAAAAAGGTTAAATTTATTTTTCCTTTTGCTGGAAAGATGGAAGGGAACATATAGGAGTGTGTGTGTTTTGAGAGAGAGAGAGAGAGAGACAGACAGACAGACAAAGACAATATTAAGTTTAAAATATGTAAATAGATTAGAAAAATAGGACTTTCTTAATTTCATAGAAATCTCTTAAAATTAATTAATTAACTTTACAGCCTAATTGTAGCCCCCTCTCCTGTCTCCTCCCAGTCCCACCCACCCTCCCCCCTCCCCCTCCCCCTCCCCCCCTTGTCCCTCGGTAAGAGGAGCCCCTTCCCACCAGCACATCAAGTCCCATCCGGCCTGAGCACATCCTTTTCCTGTGTCACCAGGCAAGGCAGCCTTGCCAGAGAGATGTGCACAAAAGGCAAGCAACAGAATCCTTGTCAGAAAGAGTCCCCACTTTCCTTACTGAGGGACCCACGTGAGACCCACGTGAAGATCACGCTGCCTACTGGGTGCATATGTGTAGGTGACCTAGGTCCAGTCCATTAATGGCCCTTGTTTGGTGCTTCACTCTGTCTGCAGCGCCCCGCCCCCCGCCCCCGCTGCCGCCGCCTGCCAGGCCCACGTTCCTGTCCCCTCCAGGTCCTTCTAGCCTCCACCCCCCCCCCCCCCTTCCACCAGGCTCCCTGTACTCAGGCCAATGTTCGGCTGTGATCCCAGTGTAAGCTTCATTACATTGTTGGGTGGAATCTCTCAGAGGACAGCTGTGTTAGGTTCCGGTCTGCAAGTACAGCAGAGTGTCCTTCATAGTGTCAGGGATTGGCTCTCTCCCTTGGTGCAGGCCTCAGGTTGGTCCAGGCATTGGTTAGACATTTGCTCAATTTCTGCTCTATCTTTATCCCTGTACATCGTGTAGGCAGGATAGATTTTGGGTGGACGTTTTTTTGATTGGATTGGAGTTCCCCTCTATCCACTAGGAGTCCTGCCTGGTTAGAGGGTGGCCTTTTCAATCTCCATGATTACAGCAACGAGGGGTCTCAGCTAGAATCACCCCGCGTCCTCCCCGGAGCCTACCCAGTGTTAGGTCTCCAGTCTGTCTCAGAGATGTCCCTGCCTGCGCTTTCTCTTCTCTCTCAAGCCCTCTGTCCTCCTGCCCTTGTTCTCCCCACATCTGATCCCTACCCTCATTTCCTTCAGCATTCCCTTTTCCTATCCTGAGCGAGATTCAAATGTCCTCCCTCGGGCTTTCCTTGCCACTTAGCGTCCTCAGGTCTCTTTAGTGTAGTATTGTTATCCTGCACCGTATGTCTAATACCTGCTTATAAGTAAAAACATACCATGTGTATCTTTCCGGCTCTGGGTTCCTCACTCAGGATAGTTCCATCCATTTTCATGCAAAACCCCGCTAACACCTTTCCTTGGCATGTACCCCAAAAAATGCTCCACCATAAGACAAGGACATCTGCTCAACTCAAGTATGCTCATAGCAGCTTTATTCGTAATAGCCAGAAACTGGAAACAACCCAATGTCCCTCATCCAAAGAATGGATAAAGAAACTGTGGTACGAGGAATTAATAAAATCTTTATTTATTTATTTCTTTTTTTCGTTTGTTTCTTTGAGACGGAATTTCTCGATGTAGCCTTGGCTATCCTGGACTTGCTTTCTAAGACTGGCCTCCAGCTCATAGCAATCTGCCTACCTTTGCCTCCCAGAGTGCTGGGATTACAGGTGTGCCTCCACCCCTGGCTAGAAATCTTAAAGTGTTAAAGTTGAATATGGAAAGTAAAATAAGTAAATAAATACATACAACTTAAGGATACACTAGAGTTGTGTGTAAAAAAATAATATTTAATATATTTAAAGATATGTAGCTTCACATAAAATACAGCATTTCCAGGGGATTAATTGGTTAAACTTGTTAATGTTAATAAGTATTGGAAGGTGTTCAAGTTTTAAAAGATTAAGGAATTCCAATCACTAACAATGACCTAGTTTAAATAAGTAAAATCTATAAAAGTTAAAATGACAGTGGTGATTATTAAAAGATAATTATATCAAACATTTCAAATATGTAGACTAGATTTTGGTCTGATTTTTTTTTAAAAAAATAAATTGATCATTACATTTCAGGAATTTTTGTAAAAGGTAAGATCTCAGTATAGAAAGAGTCCAGGCTTGCCTTGAATTTGCTATGTACCTCAGATCCACGATGAAGTGGTTATTGTACCTCAGTTTCCCCTGTGCTTAGAGTACAGGTGCATCCTACTATACTTGATTGATTAGTGCATATCAAATTCTTATTTTCTTACTTTTGGGAATATTTTCTAAGGGCATTATTCAAAATAATTGTATTTGCAGACATTTATTGAAAAAAGGAGGCAAAAATCCATTTTTCTTCTGTTTTTACTTAAAACCCACCAACGTTATGCAGGATATGGCAATGGCATTTCCTTGCCCCTGAAACCACGTTGCATGTTGTAAACCCACCCGAACCCTAAGCACGTGTCGTACTCAAAAAGGTTATAGAGAATGAAGGAAATTCAGCTCCAAATTCTCATTTTAAAAGAAAAATGCATGCTTTAAAACCGTAGATCCCTAACAGTGTCCTGCTGTTGGCTTTCCTTATATTCGTTTTTATCCCTATGAACTGTTTACAAGGTGTGAAGACGAAGAGCTCTGCCCTAGGCATCATGAGCACACATAGTAATAAACAGGGGTCTGTGCATTGTCAAATTTCACAACTTAGCAGAAGAGGCACAGGGAGGCATTTCTAAGAACAAAGCAATTCAGTAAGTGATACCACAGGAATGGGTGAGCCAATCCCAACAAGGGGAGGTTAGTTCTAAGACTACAAAACAGTCAGGTCACATATGACATAATCTGTGACCAACTGGGACATTTTCCCTCTAACACAAGGCGTGGACACAGCATTAGGACAGAGAGGATCACATGATAAGAGAGTTGAGCTTTAGGAGAGAATGGGACTCGGAGGACGTGGGATGGGGTTGGACTCAGTTGAAATTAATGCCAAGCTCTGGTATTTAAATGTGGCACACCAGGCAAAGAGGAACTGAGTGACATGTTTTGAATACGACTTGAAGTCCTAGCAAAAGTGTTACAGAGAGAAAAATACCATGTCAAGAATTTGAAGGCCAATTGAATGAGGACGAAGGCAAAGACAGTGAGTTAAAGAGTCTAGGTGAAATAAGAGCATCTGAAACCAGAGAATGGATGTGCACAGGAAACGGAGATGGAGGCATAGGAAATGGTGATGGAGGCACAGGAAACAGAGATGGAGGCATAGGAAACGGAGTTGGAGGCACAGGAAACAGTGATGGAGGCACAGGAAACAGTGATGGAGGCACAGGAAATGGTGATGGAGGCAGAGGAGGAAACTCACGTGCCTCTAGAACAGTGGTTCCCAACCTGTGACCCATGGTCCCTCTGTCTCCAAAATGTTTATATTATTATTCATAACAGTAGCAAAATTACAGTTATGAAGTAGCAACAAAAATAATTTTACGGTTGGAGGTTGCCTTGACAGGAGGACTTGCACTGAAGGGTCGCAGGGTTAGGAAGGTTGTGAATTACTGCCCTCGAGCCTGTTGTGCTACAGGCTCCCCTAAGCGAGCTCTCTCTGATCCACTACTGGAGCGATTTCAGTATATAGGTTTTGCATTTATACTATTGATTAAATTGATACTATCTGCTATTCCATTAACTTCTATAAGTAGGAAATAAAACACAGATGCCACTATATTGACAGATAGAAATAAAATGATTAGAGTTAGCTTACCTATTAAACAGAGATAGAGGGAAGTCAAGCAATTTTCTGTGCTTATTGGTCTGAAAATACTATACTTTTAAATAACTACTCAATTTGAAATAAAATCAATAAGTCATTACTAATAATTTGAAGGTATGTTACACATTAGTGTGTGTGGTATTGTGTGTGTGCATGTGCTGTGTGTGTATTTAGTGTGTACATGTTGTGTACATGTATGTGTGTTATGTGCATATGTGTGTGTATGTGTATGCAAGGTGCACCTGTGCATGTGTCATGTTTAGTGCCTATGTAGTGTGTGTGTGTCTTGTTTAGGGTGTATGTGTGTAGTGTGGGGTGTGTGTGCATTTGTGTATTTGTATGCATGTGTGTACATGTTTGTATGTGTGTATATGTGCATGTGCATCTGTGCTAGTGTGTGTATGTGTGTATATGTGCATGTGCATCTGTGCTAGTGTGTGTATGTGTGTGTGTGTTCAATGTGCACCTGTGCATGTGTCGTGTTTAGTGCCTATGTGGTGTGTGTATGTTGCCTAGAGTGTATGTGTGTATATGTGTGTATTGTTTAGTAAATGTGGGGTGTGTGTGCATTTGTGTATTTGTATGTGTGTATGTATGTGCATGTTTGTATGTGTGTATATGTGTATGTGCTAGTATGTGTGTATGTGTTGACTTGATCATACGGTGCATATTTGGAGGCTGCCCTTTGACATCTTCCTCCATTTCTTTACATCTTTAGTTTTCCAACCGGACCTAGCACTAAGCCTATTCCCCACCTACTCAGCTGGACTGTCTGGCCAGAAAGCCCAAGAAAGCCACTTTTTCTCTGTTGGGGTCTTAGACACAGGCTGCTGTGCCCAGGGTTCACATGGGTGCTAAGATATGAACAAAAGCCCTTATGCTTGCAAAACAAATGCTTGGAAAGCATTCAGCATCTCTCAGCCCAACTAATAATGTTGAAATAAACATTTTGTAGGCAATTCCTAGAACTATTTACACATTTAAGAAAAGCAAATACAAAACACAATAATACTGAAATATATGAAGATAAATGAGCAGGGTTGTTTGAAATTAAGTATATTTTCTCCCTAATTAAGAAAACTTAAGTTGGCTACAGAGTATCAACCTTAAACATTATAGTGTGGAGAAAATTGGGAGTAAAATTGTACATACCTCTGTTTTCTGAGTAATGTGATAAACTGGACTTTTAAAGTCTATTTTCTTTTATAACTATGTAAACTAAAGTTATCATTGTGTTATACTTTTTTAAAAAATAAGCTAAAACCTGAGGTACATGGATGGAGTGACTCTTGCCAAAGCCCAGCTCCAGCGTCAAGGGTGCAGGTCCTGAGACGGGGAAGGAGCATCAGTGTAAAGTGAAGACACTGGCCACTTACTGGCTTTTGAGCAAGAGGCCCGAATAGCTCTAGACATATTTATTTATATAATCATAATCCTGCTTGCCTGAGCAGTGACATCAGTGGTTACTTTATCTAAAGAAATCATAACACCAGCACTGCATAAGCCCCCCATCACGAAAGGCCTCAATAGTTTTCCCTTCTCCCTCTCTCCCCCTGCTGGATCAGTCACCTCCCCCAAACATATTTTGCACTACAAAGCACAATTTCAGCAAGCCAAAAATAAATGTCTAGCCAGGCATGTCCTGTGGACATAAGCACATACCCAGCTGGCAAGCAAATGCAGTTACATGGTTATGCAAGGTGAGAGACAGGTTAACCATTTGTGGGTATAAGTCTGTTCATCAAACAGCATCCCTCTGTCATGGTACTTTTAAAATTATAGACAGAGATGTGCCCATTATAGCAAACAACCTTTCCTGATATGCACTTATCAATTTCTGAAAGCATCTTTGTAAGAACCAGTTTTTCAAGTCTCGTCTCTGTTGATCAGACACAGCTTCCCCAATTTTTCAGTCTCTGTTGATCAGACACAGCTTCCTCAGAACAGTTATAAAGCAGGACCCATTGCTATCCACAACTGCCACAAGCTTACTCAGTGTGGCTGCAGCTGTCTCTCTAGGGACATGATTATGTGTTCCAAACTGCCCAGGATTAATGGTCACATCTAGAGGATCAATAGAGACACAGGGAAGAGAGGAGGTATTATCCCTCGAAAGAGTATTGAGTAAAACATAGAATCATCTCTAGGGCTCTCAGCCTGTGTGATCCCATCCCTGCCTGTGTGACCAACAAAGTGAAATTATTGCTATGATTAGTAAAAGCAAGGACACTTTGGAGCACACACAGTCTTGGTATTGAGCGCAGAGGCCACCAGATATTCAACACTGGCCCTTGCCAACTGGGAAGTGGTCTCCAGAGCCCTTGATATGGTAGATGCAAGGGGTTTCCAAGAGCCTTGCCCATCGGTGGGGCACTCATGTGCCATTCTGTGCAGATGCTGCACAGCCACCATCAGTCTCTACTTTTAGGTCGTTCTCAGCTTCATGGACTGTATACGCATCTTTTACTTATCTTAATCTTTAAGAAATACATTTATGTTTATAAAAATATTATTTATTTATTTAATGTGCATACTCTAACATTTTTTTTGTGACACACATATGTGGAGCAGAGGACAACTCAAAGAGGTCAGTTCTCTCCTTCCACGTTACAGGTACTAGAGGACTGAGCACAGGTCATCAGACGTGGCGGTGAGACTCCTTACCTGCTGAGTCATCTGGCAAGCCCTTCTTCCTTCTGTGTCTTGTGATTCCTGTCACTCCTCATCCGGTACTGTAAAGCACAGGGGTTGGTGATGAGCAAACCCAATGAACTTAACGTAGCTATGGTACAGCAGGAAGCCTTGAATGAAACGAGGAAATTAGTGCAGAGGGTCTGAGGCGATGAAGAACACGTCAGAGGACATTTCCCACTCAACATCCTGCACTTTTCAGAGTGATCAGAAACTCGGACTTTTGACTTTGAGCTGAAATCCAGTCTTACCATTCTGTTTCTTTGTGAAACTGGTCAGATACTGAGAACTTGTTTAACAGTTTCCACATCTTTAAAATATAGATGATGACAGCATAGTTCTATATGTCCCTAGCGTTCCTGTGAGTTGTAAGCATACAGAAACAATTAGAAAGTGTTTAATAAAGGGATGGGTGATATGTACCATAAATGAGGACAGTTTTATCGATAGCATTCTCATGACATGTGTACGCCACCCAGCTTCTAAATGCTACCTATGAGGGTCGGTAGAGAAAGTCCAAGTCGGCTCTGGGGAAGATGCTTATGCGATAGATGACAAAATATATTTTGCCAGCAGTGTTAGTTAGCATCTTGGAAAAGCACATTCCTATCAATATGAATGCATGACTTATATAAAGAAGAGCGAACACAGTGCATTCTGTCATTATTTCCTGTTTCTTTCAAAATTGTATACATTGCTTTTTGAATGAAGGGAGGTATCTAATGGAATAGGTCCCATGTTATAAGGGATAATTATTTTCTGATATTTTCTTTCATCAGGAATCTGCCTGAAAATGAAAATGGAGCCTTGATTATTTTTCTCTTTAAGGTTATTAACTCTTATAATTACATTAAGTTTTAATCACAAAGATAGTTGAAAGTGAAGGATGTGAATGAGAAAGTTAAATTCTGGTGGATAATCACTAAGCTAGAGGATTTAGTTTTCTTAGTCTGTTGGATGTATTAAAAACCGTGACTATAAAATAATTTATTTGAGCTATATACTTTCCTTCTTTCTTCCGTCCTTCCTTCCTTCCTTCCTTCCTTCCTATTGTCATTTGTATTTTTCTTTTTCTATCGCACACTTTCCTCTTCATTTACTGTCATATCTTAAGCTTCTTTTTTTTTTTTTTCTTTTTCTAAGCTGTTGATGGACAGACAACCTCAAGTCCTAGCTCTCCCATGCAGGCTTTGAAATTTTGAATAAGCCTGTTAAATTGTATAAACTTCTATAGTTTCATCTTTCAATTGGACTAATAAGCACTCACATTTTATGAACATTTAATGAGATACTTCTTGCTTAAGGGCCTCGTGTAACATCTGCACACTGTGAATAACCAACAGATGATGTTATTTTTCTTTCTGCCTCTTGAAAATAAGAAGCCCTCTGAATATGACCAAGTATCAAACATACACTGAAACTCCCCAGTTACACAGATATGCTAACAAATTTTCTCTGTATACCTTAGATATTAAATATCTGATATCTTCTATAATTAGATATAGTGTATTATCTGAATATAATTTATCATTTCCCTGGAGTTTATTAATCTATTATTAAGATTGCTTAGGATTTTTTCTTACTTTATTTGTAGTCACTGTCTAAACCTTTCATTTACTGTTAGAAGCTTAGGATGAGATATGGAATATGAGGGCAGAGCAACCATACTAATCAATTTTGCCTGGGAAGAAATGACAGGAGAGGTAGGGGTATAAGCTGTTGCTTCAAGCATCACCCATGTGATGTGTACTACAACACAATATACCTTTCATAGTAAGACTCATAGTGAAAATGCTCTTCTTTACAAGCCAAAGGAGAAACAGAGCTCTGTGCAGAGAAGTTAACCGAAATCTATGGGTCACATCCAACTCAAGCAGAGAACCATATACACCCATTACCAGGCTCACAGGCCGGAGAACAGTGAACTCCATACCATAAAATTAGTTGACGATCCCACTCCTTATTCTAAGTGTTTCCTTTTGTGCATGGTGTGCGTGTATCTTTCTCTGCACATGTCGACCAGTGTAGCTGTGCATGCAGACCATAGTGAGCACCAGGTGTCTTACACATTTGCCCATATTACTCTTCTGATTCATCGTCTTTCAGTGGCCCATTGATTCAGCTGGACTGTGAGGCCAGAGAACTCCGGGGGTTTGCTGCCCTTGCTCCCTGGTGCTAGGACTACGGACCTAGCTGCTATCTTATATGGGTGGCTGTAGAACTCTGAATTCCGGGCCTCATACTTGCACAGTAAGCACTTTTGTAGACAGGGTCATCTCCATAGCCCTCCGTTCGTTTTAAGAATGATTAAAAGAGAAGCGAAAATCCAAATTTTGGCAAACAAAAGTGATAAGCTACAAGTCTCACAGAAGACTTTCACAGGAGTCTGCTGCCCCATATCTGACCATGCCCCCTGGAGGGGGAGACCTGCTGGCACTCAGGGGAAGGATAGCAGGCTACCAAGAAGAGACTTGATACCCTATGAGCATATACAGGCAGAGGAGGTCCCCCTCAGTCACAGTCATAGGGGAGGGGAGTAAGGGGGGAAGTGGGAGGGAGGGAGGAAAGGGAGGATACAAGGGATGGGATAACCATTGAGATGTAATATGAATAAATTAATAAAGTATTTTTAAAAAACCAAGTCTCACAGAAGGTAGTAATTTCTAAATTATTCTTAATGCTACTCAAGAAATATCCAATTTTCTCCAGATCCAGTCCTTTTCTTTGCTGAGCTAAGTTTTATAGGTGACTTGTGATTTGTATTAGCTCATGAGCAGTGCTGTGTAAGAATAATTCTAAACACACATTCTTTTCAGTTTCTTAAAGATTCTTAACTTCTTTTTTATTCTATGATATTCTTATGTGCATGTTATGCATGTATTAATTTAATTTAACTTTTGAGACAGAGTCTCAGTACATAGCTCCAGATGACCTGGAACTCACTATATATAGAGACCAGGCTGGCCTTGAACTCACAAGGATCCCTGTCTTTGTCTCTTGAGTGCTGAGATTAAAGATGTGTCACATGCCCTGATGGCTTGAGTTAAATTTTATACTCCCACTCTCTACTGTGTCTTTACTTTATTTAAAATTAGAGGAAATGGAAACCACATTTGGTATTATTTTCTTTATTATTATAAAGGAAGTATAAAATGCATGCAAGGAACCAGTGAGAACATTTTAGCAGAACTCAGGACAGTCACAGAAAGAAACAGAACACTGGCCCGAACCTCACCCCGCAACACTATGTTCCGCATCAGTCACCACTCACCGCTCTCTTCACAGAGCCGACTTGGTTACCTGCTTTTATATTATGTAAATGGAATTGGTTTAACATCTGGCTTCATTTCACTTCAGTTTTCAATACAGAGCATGCAAAGGGCATCTCCACTAGCAATGTTAGATTCAATTATTTAAATTTACTTTGTTGGATATTCAGTATTTAATTTTAAAGCCCAATGAACTATTTTATAGAATAATAATATTTAATACCTATTAATGAGGTTTAAATATATGAAGAATTAGGTTTTTATTACAATACCCATAATTTCTTTGAAAGTGTTAAAGAGAATATTAGTTTTTTAAAAGTCATCTTGGACATGCTACTATCATTTAAAATGGAATAATGAACTTTATTTTTGAGTGAAGTTTTAGTTTCACATAAAAACAGAGTGGACAGAATAAGAGTGTCTACAGCTGGCACCAGAATTCATTATGGGCACGTGTTTTATGGGCTTTTACCACTATAATGACATATAGTCAACGCTCTGCTATCATGTGAGTAGCTCTGTTTACCTAAATGTGCCCGGTCTTCCACATGTTCGCACAGACTACCTCTCCCCAAGGCCAGGAAATCCCATCTCTCTTTTTAGTATAATCATCTATATACTTGGAGTTATAAGATGGCCTTTGTGGATTGTTTTCCACTTAGGAATATATATTTATGTTTTCTCATGTCTTGGAAATAAAGTTTTTGGAAATATATAGTAATATTTCATTCTATAGATGCATGTACCATCTTTTATCAATTATCACAGTGATAGATATCTTTTCTTGCTTCCAAGAGTTGGCAATTATGAATAAAGATCTATGGGCAAGTTTGTAAAATTTTCAGCTTTTTGGGTAAATACCGAGGAACTTATTTCTCACGAAAGTTGATTGCCTTTAATTGTTGAAATGCCATTAGAAGTGAGATGAACCATCCTTTAAAGGCAGAACTTAGATCATCATTGTATGTCTTGTGAGTCATTAGGACTCACGGAGTAAACACTATATAAAGAATTACATAAATAAAAACAAAATTTGATTTCAAAGAATATCCAATAAATTGCTACATAGACATATACTTCAGAAATATAAAAAAAACTTGATTTATACATGTTTTCATTTGGTATAAGATCCGAAAAATATTTCATCTCTCTTCCTGGGAACAACACTGTCATGACTTTCAGTTTTAATCAGCACCCCAGAAAAGTGCTTTCCATGGTCCAATTTCACCAGTCTTTGTTACAGACAATGAAGAAAAAGGAATTACACAATTACATATACTTCTCCAAGATAAAGTTTCCAAACAACTAAAACATCAGTATAAGGTTTCCCAACATATCTTTTCTCCTCTGCACGGAATTGTTTCCTCTAGCCAGGGAGCAAAGCACATTTGCCTCCCTTAGCTCAGCTATTAATGACAATATGTCAGAACTGTCACAAACTGTAGAGTCAATAACTTTAGAGAGCTAAGGATGCATTTGAGCAAGCCGCTGTGTTCTTCAGCATGCACTGCTACCTTTCCACCTACGTCAGAGATAACCTCCCATCCTTATCTTTATGTCTTGGAGTCTCTTGTGTGTTTCCCATAAGGCTTTGGTCCATGAGCCTTGGAGGCAGAAGGTGTGATATAAATGTCCTGCTTAGAGCTGGTTAGGCCACAGTGTCTTATCCTCTGCGGTGACCAATCGTAGATCTTTGTACTAATCACATCTCACATATAAGGAAGCCTCTACTGATGAAGTTTGAGAAATACACTAATCTATGGGTATAAAGGCAATAACTTAGGGCAAAATTTATTACTACTTCCAACTGGCAGAATAATAATATAAACTTTTTCCCTAGGGCCCATGACCTAGCCAGCCACAAGACGTTGGTAGCAGTAGCAGGCACGCGTTCTATCTTATGAAATTGGGCTTTGAGTCCAATCAGAAAGTGATTAGTTGCATTCATAACATACATGCCACTATTTCACCAGCGGGCTAACACGCCAGGCCAGTTGTTGTTGCAGTTTTCATGATTTGTTCCCCAGGAATATGCACAGAACCTTCTGCTGCTCTGGATGGTAGCTTACAGAGAAGAAGCTCCTTGGGCAACGCCTGCGTGATGCCTCTGTGTCCCGTTGCTCAATATGCAGCATCTATAGTAATGGGGGTCTCATCACCGAGATGTAGATGAAAACCGGGTCTTACCATCATCAAGATGTAGATCTGAACCAAGACCAGATACCGTAGCCTCTAATGTTTTTTGGAGGTCTCTGTGGCCCCACTGACCAATAACCCAAAACAGAAGCCACCCATATCTGGCCCTGAACACTTCACTTGGTAGCTTCTGCTCTCTGGGGAGGCACTGTTCCCTTGTCATGGTGTAAACTTCCTTTAAGCTCCTCTTTCGTATGTGTCTGGGTCTGTTGTAGGAAGCTTCTTTATAAGAGGTGTCGGGAAGACGACAAGAGCCGGAGACAAACCCATACACGTATAGGCAGCGTGCAAACGGATTAAAAAAAAAACACACACAGAACATTTGAAGTTAAGAATAAGTCTCTTCTTGGTAACCTGCTGTCCTTCCTCTGAGTGCCACCAGGTCTCCCCATCCAGGGGACGTGATCAAATGTGAGGCACCAGAGTATGTGAGAAAGTAATATCCCACTCTCCACTCTACTGTGGAGAGTGTTCTGTCCATTGGCTAGATCTGGGTAGGGGTTTAAGGTTTATCGCCTGTATTGTCCTTGGCTGGTGCCATAGTTTGAGTGGGACCCCTGGGCCCAAATCTGCCTATCACAATGTTCTACTTGTAGGTTTCTAGGACCCTCTGGATCCTTCTACTTTGCCATTCTCCCATGCTTCTCTCATCTAGAGTCCCAATAGGATGTCCTCCCCTCTGTCCCACTTTCCTGATAAGTGAAGGCATTCATGGGACATGCCCCTTGGGCTAGTATGCAGATATAAGTGAGTATATACCATTTGAGTCTTTCTGCTTCTGGGTTAACTCACTTGTTATGAGCATTTCTAGCTCAATCCCTTTATCCACAAATTAAAGTCTTGCAGAAGGTAAGAGAGACATTAAGAGGGGAGAAAGGCAACTTATGTTTTACAAAAGCTTTAGGCTGGTAGTTCAGTGAAATTTTCCAGGCACTACTTAAATAGCAATTTGCTGTCTATGCCATTTCAATCTTACTAAATAAACTTTCATCAAAACAACAATATGACTGATATGTCTGTCACATATATGGACACTGGCTCCAGGCGAGGAAGAGGAAAGATATTTTCATTGATGACACCTTTAATTAACTTTAATATGTAAATGAGAATTTTTCCTAAACATGGTCTATCTGTGTAGGTACAAAGTTATTAGTTATTATTAAAATGACATTGTTAGGGCTGCATTTTTAATGCTTTCTTTTCATATCTTCACTGGCCAAGTTTTTCTTCAGTTTGTTATCATCTGGGCCCTTCAGTGGGGCTTCAGCTACAAAATTTCAGTGATATAACTTTGGACAATAATATGCTAACATTTATGTTGGCTGGTTCTTAGCATTTCTTGAAGCCTCTTCTTTTGTTGTTGGTTTTTGTTTTTGTTTGAGACCCGATAGGATTACAATGTGCTTCACTGGTGCTGAAGCAGAAAATAACCAGTCTATAAATTTTCTGGCAGCCTCTGTACACAAACTGCTTATGAAAATAAAAGAACACATTTAACAAACTTGAGGATAGTTTCAGCTCAGTGACTTTTAGTTCTGAAAGAGATCAAAGCAAAAAGAGAAACTGTACAAGCAAGAGTCCTTAAGTTCACAATGGAGTGTGTTCAGGAGCATGTGCAAACACACACTTTTCTTCACTTACAAACAGAAAAATTTTAGCAAGAGTGAAAATATATATGGAATGCAAGGTTATGCCCATGTTTCCTTGCCAATATCCAGATTAGTTTTTCTAAATTCACAGGTAACAGAAAATTTTGAATGCTTTATATATTTGAATGGCAGTATGGTAAGCCAAGTGACACCCAAGCTTGTGTTAACTTTTGAGTGGCATTTAGAGAAAATGTTTCTAGAACCACTACCTACATTATTATTATTTAATATTATGGTTGAACAAGAATAAGAATCAAAACTGTTTTGGGTACTGTGAATGACATCCACTACTTTAGTTCAATTTACAGCATCGCATTTCAGGTGCACTGTGATTGCAGACTAAAGCGAAGAGCTATTTAAAGTGTGAGGCACCAACAACAAGTCTTTAGGTAGCATGACTGGTGAGCCCATCAAGGACTCTGTCTTTTATTGACATATTCGAGATTAGGTAATCCAATCTTACAGCATTAAGAGAATAAACTTTCAGATTTGCCAAAACATAAAACATTTCAAGGGGTCCTTGAAATGAACACACCCAGCTAGCCTACCTGTCTCTGCCATTTGTTTGGAATTAGGAATAAACTGTTAAATGCTATGCCATGATCCAGCAACAGTATTGTAAGGTGTTAAATACCATTCTTTATGGAAAAGCGAGTATGATTACTTAATCACTGTGATTGTAAAGAATTTTTATAATTTCTTGACAAGGATAACAATCTCTTAAATACATAAAATTGATGGGTTTGAATAATGGGTTTGAAATGTAAATTTGAAAGGATCCTACACACTGAACTGTGCAGCCTTTAGGGAAAACACTAAATTGCTCCAAGCTTCATATTCTTTTTCTGTCACCATGATATTTAAGTTATAAGCCTCTTACTAGTATTTGAGGTAAAAATAGTATTTACATTAAGAAAAATTATGATGAGAGGACTCTAATAAAATATCCTAGATATTATTTTTATGATAAATTTGAATTCATTCATATTGAATATTTTTGGCTTCCAATCAAGTCAAGGAATTGGTATTAGATTTAAATAAAACTTTCAGATATATATTTATTCCATGGTTCAAACAGGGCAACATCCTGAAGGTAGCCAATACAAATTGCTAAGAGTGCATCCATCCCATAAACTATTCATGCAACAGCATCTGATATGTTGTTTCTATGTGGTAGTCTTTGTTTCTATTGGACAAGTGAAACAATCCATCCCTTTGTGAGAAAGCAGCTAACGAACAGCCGGGTAGATCCTCCCAGGCATTACAGCGATAGATCAGAGATGGCCGAAGGAGAATGTGGGTGGAATTGATTCTGCAGGAATCAGAGAAGATGCAGTCAGGCTGGAAGTATTTGAACGAAGGCTTAGATTATGAAGAGCCTAGGAAACACTGATGCTTCTTGCTTTAAGATAGAAAACAGATTTGGTCAACTACCATGCTAAATTCATTTATCTCAACAATTAGAGCCTTTTTACTACTTAGTGTAGTATTTTTTGTAATTATAAAAATGGTTTTATTCTTCTTGGGTTATGGCGGCCCTTCCAATGGCTCCCACTGTGTAGATGTCCAAATAGACCCATGGACTAATCTCCCATGGAGGCCTCACAGTACCCCACTGCAGTCAAGAAGTGCTAATTTGAAACTAGTAGTGGGCGTGCTCTTTTAAGTTCACATGACAGTACTGAACACTGGGGGACTCTTATGTCATACAACTCTGCCCTCAATTGTGATTGTAGCTGTTGGAAAGTAGATACTACAAAGCACCACATTAGAAAATAGTTAGCCATACTTTAATAATCTTTTAATTTTTGAGATTATAACATACTTGTATCATTTCCACCTTCCATCTCTTCCTTGCAATCCATCGCACATATCCTTTCTTGCTCTCTTTCAATATCATAGCATCTTTTGTCAGTGTTTATGCCAGTCCCCCTTGTAGCTGGCCCCACCAGCCAGCCACTACGATGACTATTTTGTGGGCTTTTACAGAGATTAAAGTCTCTCCATCCATCCACTTCCTCCATCTTCTTACCACAAGGAGGAAGCAGTTGGTTTGAAGGAGTCAGGGAAAATTTTGAGCTTCTCCCACCTGGGTGGGTTCATCTTCTGGCTGAATGTATGGAATGAAACTCTGTTAATAGTGGAATCCTCAAAGGAGAGCAGTAATAAGGGCTGAGACATCTCCTAAAGTAGGCTGGGCTTTCCTGCCTGCCCTCCCCCATCAAATGGAACTGCTGTTTCATATACAGCTACTGACCAAAGATGGCTGTCTTGACCTGAGAAACCCAAGGCACAAGTTGGTTTAGCTCAACTGAAAATTGGACCCTGATGTATAACTTTCCCTAATAAGCTAAAGCTGAGAAGACTTGTGCAATATGTCCTCCAGTTATGAGGTTTCACTGTGGAGTTGAAAGCCAAAGCAACATCTAATTCAAGCACAATTGTGCCTTCCTTTGGCTCTTTGAGGTATATGTTTCCTTGGAGACCATCATTAAAGAAAAGAAACATGGGCTAAGCCCAGGGGGCCTGACTATCCTAACTTTCCCACCTGTACAATGCAAGTCCCTCACAGATCATGAAAGGAAGCAAGTCTTTTAAACAGTAAAGTGAAGGTTAGGCCACACAACGTGAGCATATGCACAGGTGATACAGAAGTTGAAACAGTTATGAAAGATATCCTCACAACACAGGATGCTTGTTTCTCCTGCCCATTGTAATAAAAACGAGAACCTTAAGAACACAACAACAACAACAACAACAGCAACAACAACAACACAAATAAACTACACAACACTGCAAAGCAGAGGCTCTGCCTCTACTGGCTGCCAATGCTGTGGTCATGTGAAGTTCCTGAGCTGAAAACAATCTCCTTTTCAGTGCCTAGTTTACCACACTACAATGGTATTGTTGGTATATCTTTTTTTTTTTTTCTTTCTCTGCAAGCATCTCAGGGAAAATATGAAGTTGATAAAAATGTCAACATTTATTCGGTCCCTGTGATGTGCCAAGTAGGTTTCTGAAACCTGTTCATGTATTATTTCATTTATACCTCAAAAAAACCCACAACAATAAATACAGGGATAAACATTACATCATTTCAGTACATGGGGACGGTGAGCCACCTCTCCACACCCTTCCCTGATAAAGTGGTGGAGTCAGGGTTTGTGCCTTTGAAGAATTACTTAGTTCATAGCTGCAGCTCTAATTACTGTGGTGATTATGGTAATTACCCTGGTAATTAAGGTATATCACCTCTAATGATAACACTGTTGGCGAAGTAGGGGAAACTTGTTAGTGAACGAAAACTTGTCTAAAAGAGACAACAAAACCATTATAATTTAGACAAGTCCTTGGGACTGATGAGGGGGTCCAGTCTGTTCTTGGTGACAGTGTAATTAAGTGAATCAAAAACAGTCTGAGTATCGAAAGCCAGTGTCTCTCAACAGTTAAAAGCATTGAATCAAACAGATTGAATTCAACCTTATTACAACCATAAATGAGCCTAGATGTAAAATATCCATGGCTTTATTGAGGCAACAAAAATTATTTTAAGTTTTTTTCAGAGTTAATGATTTAAAAAACCATAGTCAATGAAAAAACATAATTCTATGAGGGAACACTCACACACAGAGACACACACCAACATGCACATACTCACTCACAAACACCCTCATTTACACACACACTCACACACTCACACACATACACATACACTATTGTCATCCCCTCAGATATGTCCCTTCAATTTCTTTGTGCAGGGAACCAGGGACTTTTCTTCTGAAATTAGACTTGGGCGTCTTTAAATGGTGGTAAGGACAGAAACAGCATTGGCCATTTCTAGGTCCAGCTTATTCCGTTTACCTTCAAAGTATTTGAAATGGATTTGTTTTTATATATGCCTTCTAAGCTCTTTGGTTTTTAAAAATGTTTTCATTAGTACACTAAAATTTGCTTATCCATTCAGTAGCTGGCAAAATTTTTAACTGATTTCCTTTTCTTTGAATAAGCGAAACATTCGAGAATGTTCTAGGGACATTCAAGGACAGCTCATTGGAAAGAATTATCCTCGTTTCCTATGTGTAGGGGTAGAATTCTGGATTTTCTGGTAAGAACATATTCAGCCTGGTAAGAACTTCTGAATCTTAGCTCTGGAGCGTCTGCATCACATGGTACAGCAGCAGAGCACTCCTGCATCACATGGTACAGCAGCAGAGCACTCCTGCATCACATGGTACAGCAGCTCTGCAGTGTCTGCATCACATGGTACAGCAGCTCTGCAGTGTCTGCATCACATGGCACAGCAGCTCTGCAGTGTCTGTATCACATGGTACAGCAGCAGAGCACTCCTGCATCACATGGTACAGCAGCTCTGCAGTGTCTGCATCACATGGCACAGCAGCTCTGCAGTGTCTGCATCACATGGCACAGCAGCTCTGCAGTGTCTGCATCACATGGTACAGCAGCTCTGCAGTGTCTGCATCACATGGTACAGCAGCTCTGCAGTGTCTGCATCACATGGTACAGCAGCAGAGCACTCCTAACAGCCATGTTTGCCCCGCCCTTCTCCAGAACACAGACATCGGTCATCTAAAGTCCAGGTGGCCGTGTAAGCAGTGCTTTATCATTATGGCTCCAATCTGCATTTCTCTGATTTTATGCAATCTTACTTCTACGCATATAGTTATCCACCATTTCTTAATCTTTAATTCTCACTTCAAATGTTTTGTTCATTAAGGAAAACAGATATCTATGGCTAGAGAATTGGATCAGTGGTTAAGAGGACTTGGTGCTCTTACACAGGGTCTGAGTTGGTTCCTACTACCTGCATGGTAGATCACAATCATCTCCAATTTTAATTCCAGGGGATCTGATACTGCGCCGCCCCCCCCACCCCCCCCCCCCCCCGGTGGAGAAAATGCATGTGGTTCACATACATACATTGAGGAAAAAACTCATAAAATAGTAAATCTAAAAAATATATTGAGTCAAGCCAGGCATAGTAGCACATACCTTTATCCCAGTACCTGAGCGGCAGAGACTGCTGGATCTCGGTGAGTTTGAGGCCAGCCTGGTAGACATAGGGAGACCTTACTTAATAAAATATCATTTATCTTATTACTTAATTATAGAAATCTTTATTAATTGTAGAAATAAGATCTTCATTAAATGTGTATATAATTATATATTACAATTATTTTACATATGAATATAAAATAGTAGTGGGTTTTCTTTTTTAATTTAATTAATTTATTTATTTGGCATATACATATATATTATTACACATAAGTAGAAAAATTACACACAGCAAGAAGAACCATGAAACAACCAGGGACCATATGAATGTTACATTCAATGTGCTTTAGCTAATTGCATTTGGCAACCTTATAGAAAATAGCTTTCTTATCTTGGTAAGCCTAAATTCGGAATGAGAATCAATATCTATTCTCTCTCATCATTGTCAACGCAAAACCTCTATCTATATCTAAAAACATCTTAACTCATAAACAGCTTAGGTTAATTGTAAGACTAAACTACCAGGACTTCAACCCTATCAGAGACTTAGATGGAATGAAAGTTAATCACTTGAGTGAGTCAGAAGTGCAGGTTAACAGCTTCCAGAATGAGAAGGAGGAAAAATGACGGAGACAGTTTACTGCCTGAATAGTCACCCAAAACTTTCTATAACGTTGGAGCCTCATCTTCAGCCTTCTGGACCAATATGGCTGGTTTTCTGTCATTTGACAAACAACTTTACTGATAGCCAGTTTTCAAAAATTTCTATAGTCTCGTATTTTTTTCTTCCATAAGAAGTTTGTGCCTCACTCAAGATTATAAACATCTCCAGTATTTCCCTTTGAATATTTCAAAGGTTTAGCTCTAATGTTTAAACCTATGATCCTTGAAAAAGTCACATTTGAATATGGCATGGTGTGAGGAATGCTTGTTAGGTTGTTCCTCAGCATACGGTGGGTGAAGAGACTGTTAGCAACACACCGCGTAGACTTCATGTATTTGCTGTGATTTACTTGCATGTGTGCATGTATCTCTATTTCTGGACTTTCTAAATTGCCTTAGAGATCTATATGTCTGTGCTTATTTTTAACATCCCACTTGTAAACAGCTTTATAATAAGAATTTAAAATAAGTATTTAATCTTACTTTAAACATATTGTTTGCTATTTTTCCAGATATGTGGCAATATTTAAACATTTTGATAAATTTCTAGGAATTAAGCCAGAAAAGAGAAAAAATCTGCTTTAGTTTTAATTGGTATTGCAAGAAATATCAATGGATTTGGATTGGTTAATGTAATTTTAGAGATTTTATATCTTAACATTGTCACTTATTTAGCTAAAAACTTTTGTCTATAATGATGTACATTTCAATGTAAAGACATGCACATATTTGGTTATATTTATTTTTACTTTTTCTTTTTTATGATGTCATGAGTACAAGTATTTTATATTTTCTATTTCTAGTTTCATTAAGTAGTCAAAAAATATTTTTCCTAGTGACGCATGTGTCCCCTATTCTTTATAGGCGCTTCAGGCTTTTCTGCAAAAGCAACCATGCCATCCACAAACAAAGGCAACATGACTTCATCTTTCCCTGTCACAGTAGTCACATCTTCTCTGTGGTTTAGAGCACAGGCTAGGTCCTTTGGCTGAATGTTAAGTAAAAATGATAAAGGAGGAGATGTCTTGGGTTGCGGTGAAAATATTCATGTCATGAGACTGAGAATCTGAGTTTCATCCCTAGAACACATGGTAGATATAGAACCAACTCATGTGCTCCTCCACTTGTTACACACACACACACACACACACACACACACACACACACACGCATGCACATGCACACGCGCGCACACATAGGGAGAGAGAGAGAGACAGATAGAGAGGAGAGAAAGAAAAAGACAAAGAGACCAAGAAAGACAGAGACAGAGAAAGAGACAGAGACAGACAGACACAGAGAGAGAAACACACATACTCACATATGAAAGAAAACAGTAACGTTTGTACCGATGACTGTTCTCCTACAGCAAAGCCTCTCAAAGGCAATTGAGGGGCAGCACCGTTAAACTGTCCAACAACAAACTACATTGAAAATAGTGAGATGGGGGCTGGGAGGACAGCAAAGACACAGGTAACTATTGTGCTGCCTAAACCGGATAAAGTGCATCCCAACGGTGAGGTAACGCACCAAGCAGGGTAGGGTGGAAATATTCGCAGCAGCCTAACCACCTGAGGGTTTACTGTGCTCTAAGTCCCTTATGTTCTGTCACTGAAAAATACATATAAGTTTGAAAATGAATACTGAGATAATTCTCAAGATCTTTAACACTCATTGCCTAACTTCAGGCATCACAATTTTACCACGCGCTGCACGCTTTTTAACTCAGGACACATCTCCTATGGTGATGTCAGAGATGTAAGAACAAAGCCTAAATCAGGAAATCTCATTTAGTTATTTCAGACAACAGTGAATGAATTTCCTTGCCCCTGCACTAGGAAAGACTTACAATATTAAGGAATATTCAGAGATCCTTATCATTTTAAAATATAATTTCGGTAATGTGAATATTATGACATAACTTAGAAATAAGTCCATTGGTATACTGAAGTTTTGCTGTAATTTTTCTTAATTCACAAGAAATATACCATCTAAAATACGCACCAGTTCTTTTAATACTATTCATAGAGAATTATAAACTATCATCTTTCTGGCTACTGAGCTGACTTAGTGAGTAAAGCTATTTTCTTTCAAGGCTGACAACCTGATTCAAGTCCTGGATCCTTGTTGAAAGAAGACAACCAACTTCGTCAAGCCATCCTCTGACTGCCCCATGTGCACCACGAGTGCTGCATGCACACACAAATATATAATTTTAAAGAGCTGCTTTCAAAGTATCACATTGAAATAATGATTATATTGCTTTACAATAAAATAGGCCATATTTTCTTCACCTTTTTGAGCAAATGACTATGTCCAAAACAGCAGAGAAGTTTTAGAGGTTGTAAAACTGTTATAGTGCATCTGTGTCCGAGCTGCTTCTGAGTTAGGAAAGAAGCACTAAGTGGAATGTGCGATGCTTCAACTCAGTCTGAGTCATCTTTTTGTGTGTGTGTGTGTGAAAATGAGAGAAACACAGCATATGGGAAGCACTGTTGCAAAAATCCAGAGTATAAGAGAGATTCAATACTCGTGATTTAATGAGATTAGGTTTACAAACAGGCTGCAGTTTGAGTGAATACAGTAAAAAGAATGAAGATTCAAGTTATGATTAATCATTACAAAGGAAAAAGATTTTCATGTCTTATGTGTACAATTGATACACATTGTATCAATTAGGAAAAAATTTACCTGAAACAGAAGGATAGTTGTCACCTTTAATTGAACAGGCGAAACTGAGTGAATGATTTCAGGTTTTGATCCATTAGCATTCTCTGTGGGTCATTCAGATATTTAATACTCACACATATGAAATTGGAATAAATGTGTAAATACACACCAGCACTGATGGTATAAGTGCCTGTGTGGCAGGGGCTATGTCTTATAATTTTGGCTTCCTCACTGTATCTGGCCTACAAGCCAGGGTAAGAGTGGCCATTAAATGAATAGTAAATAAATCCTTTGTGTGTACAAGGAATTAACATCCAAAGAGAAAAAATTATCAGAGAATGTGTCTTCTTCCTAGCCAGGTATGAATAATTGTTTCATGGATCCTCTCAGCTGTCTCTCAGTACCCTTCACACTTAAAAATTAAACAAGGTATTTTGGGAGGGGGTAGAGGGAGGGAGAGGGGGAGGGGGGAGAGAGAGGGAGAGTGGGAACCGGAAGAAAAGAATGAGGGGGTAACAATCAGAATGTAGTGTGAATAAATTATAATAAATAAATAAAGATAAAAAATTAAACTAGGACCAGAGAGACAGCTCAGTGGTGGAGAGAACTTAGTGCTCTGGTGAGCACTCAGCTCCAGCCTCGAGCATCTACAGGACAGCTCGAACCCAGCTGCAGCCTCAGCTCCACGGGACCTAACATCCACATGCAGCAGGCATACACAGGGTGCACACAGATACGTGTGGGCAAATACTCATACACAAAAAATTTAAAAATTGAAGTTTTAAAAACTTTTAAACACTCAGGAAGCTTTGGTTGGTGCCCTTTTTTTAGTATAAGTTTTCGATTTATATTAGAATCTAAAAATGATGAAAACTTAAATGATCAATTCACTAAAAATAATTATAAATGACATATGTTTTGATACATAGTATCATAATGATTATACTATTAAGGAAAGTATATTATTTTGATAAACGTAAACTGTTTACACTTGTATAAATCTCTTTAGTAGGTGGAGAGGCAACTATCCAATACATGGTCAATCTGAACAACTGCTTCATTTGTAAACTGTAAGGTACACTCATTTGCCATAATTTCTTTAAGGATACAAAGTCAAAGAAATTGAAGTTTCATTTGTGGCTGTATTCTTACTCGATTACACATTACATTACTTTTTATTTTTATGACCATGATGCTACTTATCAGTACAGTTTTAATAGCTTGTCAAGGAGACTAATGTAAAGTATAACGTAAGTGTAGATCATTTTAGTAACATATCAATACTTAATTTCTGATACTGGGACATTAGGATTTATGCCTTCAAGTACTATTTAAAAATAAAAAATGATAAAGATTTATTGGCTCTGTATTGTAGCACAACTGTAATCTATATCATCTATAAATGATATTGTTGTCTATGAATTCATAGTCATATCTTTCGGTGGCATCCAGTGACCTTATCTGACAACACATCCCAGGCTCTGTTTTGTGACATTCTGCTTTTTAAATATGAAGGACATTATTAGAGCACCTGCCCATCAGGTATGTATCACATGCCGAGTTAAAGTCCACTTGGCATGTATCAAGTGACTGAGTTTTTCCTTGGGCTCCAATCATGGAAATGGCATCCTCATGGACAAATATATCTATATTGAATACATGTTATATGCAATATAGCAAAGCAAAGATGTGTCAGGTTCTATTTTCCTAAGAAACTTTAAGCCTAGTGGAAATACAGCTACATAAAAAGTAGTGGTAAAAACATACCAGGTTCAGTTAGTGACTAGGGCTGTGGAAGTGCATGCAGCTGTTCCTGGGGAAGCCAGGCTTTGGGGTCATGCATTCTTCCTGAAGAACTCAGAGGAGAAGTGGCAGACATTGGCCAGTTACTTTGGAGTCAGCCTGGACTCTGTGCGGTGGATTCTGAAGGTGCTGAGAGTCTATGTGCTGAAGAGTTGAGCATAATGGGCTGTGAAGATCTGTATATAACGGCATGTGTGATTAGAGTAGGGCAGGATAATTAACATTGATTAATCGTTGAAGTACTCCCAAATCCTGGAAAACAGATCTCAATTTGAGGGAGCTTTAGGCTGTAAAATGTAACTGAAGTTGCTCTCTCTCCCTGCTATTTTAGTGTGTCTGATCCTGCATGTGAAGGTAGAAAGAGCAGAGATAGTGAGATTTAAAAACCCTTTACTGGCCTAGTTCAGTTTCCAAAGCTTGATTTAATTACTGTGCCAGGCCCATAGTAATAATGCATGTGTTATCTCCCTTAATCCGTCCCTGTCTCAGAGCCTTGCACTCCCGCTCCCCAAAGCCCTGTTTTATGGATTACAAACTTAATTGTAGAGAAGTAGGTGTCAAGGTTGGGATTTGGAGCCACTGTTGAACATCGCATTGTTTCCCCTCTGCTTCTGTGTGCTTTTATGTCTTCCACTACTACCATTTATAATTCAGGGAGCCGAAGCACAGAAATCAAATAATGTGCCTGTTGTTTTCCACTTTCACAGATGCAAAGCTAGGATCTTAGAGCCTGTTTGTGATGGCCCTCAAAACCTTTGTTATTTTTCCGACATCATGCTACAAACTTAACTTGAAGTGGTTTTCCTGAGAGAACACTGCAGTACCCCATATTCAAGAATAAAGTCGAAAGAAAAAAGTGTCTTGTGTTCTGAGGGTAAACAAGGAAGTTGGCACTCACATAATTCAATACCCTTGTAGATGTGTGCGTGCATCTTCAAATTAAGTAAAGCTACTGTATGATGTCTTCCAAGCAGAAGACTAAATGCTTGGCTGTAAGAGTATTCCCTTCTGTGGCTATAAATGGCTTTTATTTTTATTTTTAGCAGGAGGTCTAGGTTTGTGATGTCTATGCACTGGAAATGGCCTGTTTAGGAACACTGTGGGGGTATTGAGCATGCTTGTACACTAATGCACATACACATGACCAAATCTGGAATTTTCACAAAGCAAAAGATTCCATACAAAAATACATCTCCCTAAAATAACCCAGCAAACAAATGACATCAGAGAAAACAGCTAAAACAACTCAGGTAGTGATCACGTACCAGGCGTGGGCATCTAGTATCCTCCAGTCTGCTCTCTCACCTTCTTGGTTCAGGTGGTATCAGGTTGTGGTGGAAAGCTTGCTCACTAAAGGAGGATCTCATTTATTTCTTTTCAAGATACACAGTCATGACAAAGTAGATTGACAAAAGACTTGCTGTTCTTAAGTTCCCCTCTATCTGCATGTGAATTACATATCTTTTGTTATTATTATAACAGTGTGACTTGAGAAATACTGCAGCAGCGGATGAAGATACCAAGAAATGAGAGAACATAGAAAGCTGGAGAACTGCTTTAGCAGTTAGGTGAAAAGAAAAGCAGCTTCAGGGAATGGGAGTGTGGGAAGGAAGGCACGGAGTCTACCTACACGCATGCGCCGTCTTCCAACATTATAGCAGAACTGCAGTAACTTGGACCTTGTTAAACTGAAATCTGGATTATTTGGATATGAGTGGAACAAAGTTCTCTCCTAAACTATACACAGCTTTAGTATAAAGCTCATTAATTTTGCAATCTAATCACCCAAGGGCCATTTGGCCTAATTAAAAAACACAGCACACAAACAAACTCTCTTAGTTACCCTGTGGTATGTACTTGTTCATAATTACATACTCAAATTTTCCTAGATATGAGTCTGCTTAGGAATGCTTTTACAGAACCGTGGGACTTTGAAGCTTAGTAAAGCTTGACAAGTTACTCCTCTTCAGAGATGAAGAAACCTGAACGTAAGGAAGTTAGGAAGACTGTCTGGCCCCTCACAACGTGCTGGGATCCAGATATTTTATTGTCTGTACTATTCAAATCTCTACTTGGCTAATGTAAGACCGAGACTTTAAAACACTGCCGAGAGCAAACGTGCTGGCAGAAACTGTCTTGCAAAATGAAGGAAACAGACTTTTGAATTGTTCAGTGTCAGTGGACTGACTCCCCAGGACACTCTCATTTAGTGGATGCTGCTTAGAGGATATCACCTCAGGCAACTCCAGTTTCTCCTTTGCTTATAAACATAGACTCATTAAAACTGACCCCTTTTCCTGTATGGGTCCGGCATTCCCGTGTTGGTGTATTTGAAAAAAAAATCTTTTCAAGTTCATCCAAGTGTAACAGACCTAACAGTTAAGAATGGCTGAGTTCATGAGCTAGTGAGAAAGCATAGTAAACCAGACAGAAGTACTCTTTAAGCCATTTAAATATTATAAGTGGTGTGTGTATGTCTGTGTGTGTGGTGTGTAGTGTGGTGTGTGTAGTGTGGTGTGTAGTGTGTAGTGTGTAGTGTGGTGTGTAGTGTGGTGTGTGTGTGTGTGTGGTGTGTGTAGTGTGGTGTGTGTTTTGTGTGTGTGTGTGTGTGTGTTTAGATGCTAGCTACTGAATCCAGTGCCACTCCAGTACCACATATACCCTACAGTAAGCCTCTATGCCTTGATATCATTAGTGTCCTTTCTGACTCCTGAAGGAAGCTATTAATTTGGGTTTCTCTGCTGCTAATTGCCTACAATTCAGTGGGTTTTTGTTGTTGTTGTTTGCCTATTTTCTTAAATTCTAAGTTACTATCATATTGAAAAAAGGCAAGGCATCAGGACAAGACTATAATGGGGGAAAGCAAACAATTATGGCTAGAGGAATATTTGAGCAGACTTTGATAAGGTTTTGAATTAAGTAAGAAAGACTAAGAAGTAGGAAACAATAAAATGATCCTTCCAAACCTGTGGAACCAACACAGAGAGTAAGTGAGTTGTTCAGGGCTAAGAAGAAGGCAGATTTGAATATCAGTTTGTGAATCCAGAAGCACACTCGGGGCCAGTGATTATCAGTTTCCTGTTTAGCGGTAAATGCTGAGTGCAAGAAGAAAGTTGTTTTTGTATTTCAACTATGCACAAAGTACCTTCATTTTATTCAATATTTTTAAGATGGCATTGATCTTTTGGAAAAGCTAATTCAACTTCACTTATAGAAGTTATATCCTGGTGATCAAGCTGGCCCCATGTTAATAGTTGGAGGTGGTGTTAGCTTGTGGCATGTTGTTCAGAGGAGCATCTTATCTCCTGTGGAGCATCTTATCTCCTGTGGAGCATCTTATCACCTGTGGAGCATCTTATCACCTGTGGTTGATAATAATTCCCACCTTGTGAAGTATCATTTTTTTAAGAGCTAGGTAAACAGTGCATTGATTGGTTGCTTTCAGTATCCTTGAGACTGAATGGCATTTGTTCATGTAACAAACATATTACCTGGCATGGTGCTTTAGAGCCCCTTAGGGCAGGCAATGCTGTATTTGGGATCATCACAGTAATTAATGATTTATGACTTATATTAAATTAGACTTGTATCTAGCAAAGGAAGACTAAAGGTAATTTTTACTTGCGCAGTAGCAGGATAACAGATTGCAAGAAGGGATAGTGAAAGAATATTTTATAATAAAAATTGAAAGCAATAATTGAATCCTTTAGGGAAAAATTAATCCAAAACATTAGTATTATTGAAATATTAGGTGATTAAACATACACCATGCTTTAAAAAACACGAGACAATGAACAGAATATAACATACTTATTTACACTTACAGTTTTAATTATGTTGGAAAACTGTTTATCCGTTACTTTAAAGCTGTTCCTAACACACCTTTCTATTTGTGAATATTACCAAAATATGCATCATGGAAGAATCAGATATGCTAATCATCCACACAAAATGATAGTTAATAAAGAATATGCCTCTTGTCTTTTAATTGGTTAATAAATATTTAGGAATACTAGCCTGTATTTTACCTCCACAACCCGTTATTCAATATTTCCTGCTGGAATCTGGCTCCTCTCCTTCTCTCTGCCTCACTGCCCTTTCCTTCAGGTCTGGCTTGCACACTGCTGTTTGATCTGCTCATTGATAAGCACTGAGTACTCTCTTGCTCGCCATGTGAACCCACTGAAGTCTCTGAGACACTTCATTTTCTCTCAACTCAGTATCAACTGCTTTGTATGATGGTGTTAATGACTCTTTCTGTCCCCTACAGTAATTAAGTATTTGTTTAAGTTTTCGAGGCTCCTGTGTATTTCCTCTGTATTTCCTTCTGCATAGCTATCTCTGATAAGCTTGATCACTTAAATCTTCTCAGCTACCTGTTTGCTTTGGTTTGTTTTCTGTTGCTGTGATGAGCAGCATGAACAAAAGCACATTGGCATGTGTGTGTGTGTGTGTGTGCACGCGCATGCACACACACATTTTATTTCATCACACACTCCCAGGTCATAACCATCATTAAGAGAAATTAGGACAGGAGCACAGGTCAGGACCCTGAAGGCAGAAACCAAAGCAGGAACGCTGGTGTCTGAGTCACTCATCGTCACGTGCCCAGCTGGTCTTGTTATGCAGCCAAGGCCCACCTGACTGGTGATTGTGCCAACCACAGTAGGGTGGAACCTCGGAGGTGGCAATCTCTTACAGACATGGCTTATGAACTTGATGATCTGGGCAATCCCCAGGTAAGAGGTCATTTTTCTAGGTGGTTCTAGGCTGTGTCAAGTTGACAAAAACTGTCAGGACACTGTCCTACAACAGATGATCGGCGTATCTGAACTGGACTGTTCATTCATTCTGTTGCGTCTTACCATGTTCCACTTGAACGGTGAACTTAAGCTCAAAGCTAAGTTAATAAAATCTCTCCATGCCAATTCTTTTTCTTTTCTTTTTTTTAATTTCTCATCTGGGCTTCCAGTTCAGAACGCAGAGGTCCTTCGATTCCCATCTCTACTATCAGCATTTCACCAATACTGGAATACACTCCAACTCTGCCTGTCCTCTGGAATACTACTACTTGAACTGAAGCTGCTAACGCTTTTTACTCGCATTATACAGGTGACATTCTATTTCCCAGTCTCCAACTGTCTTCCAATTAGGCATCAGTGTTCTACCTCATCATGCTTTCCTCCTTCTTAAAGGCACATAATTGTTTGGTACTGCCTTCTGCCTCTTAGCCAGACTTCTTAGCTTGTCACCCTACTTACCACAAAGATTTTTGTTTTCTCTCTTTCACCTGATTGTCCTTGCCTCTGGCTCTAGTGGGCTTGTCATCCTATACATTGATTATGCTATATAGTACCTTTGCTGTAACTCATGTTATTTCTTCTCTTTGAGGATCCCCCCTCCCTGTGTGGAACACCACCTTTTCTGTACCATTTAAAAGACCCAGTGTAAGGGTCACTTCCAGCAAACTTTCACTTACATGAAAGCATCTTCATTAGTATTAATCTGATTTCTATGCTCCACCTGCATGGCCCCTAGTCAGTTGGCAGCACACATTGTACTGCAATTAAATTGCTAATTGTCTTGTCTACTCCCACCCTAGACTGTAAATTTCTTGAGGGCAGGAGTCGTGACATATTTGACTTTATATTCTCAGGGCTCCATGCAGGACTTAGCTAAACAGTGTTCAATAAATATTTCCTGATGAGCTCAAAAAATAATTAGTGGGATTTTGAAATAAGTGACTCTTTCTCTTTGGGTTTTTCCATTGGTCATTGGAGTAGAATAGAAAATTGTATATTATTTAATATTTGGTATAGTGCTGAGGTTAATATCATGTGATAGTTATCATTAGAGGGAAATGAGAACAACTATTTAAAAAATAATACTCATTTGGAACATCATTTTGAATTTCTATGAAATGGCAACATTGCTAGAATGCCAGCAATATTGGCTAAAATATATTCCAGTGAGATGGACCTTTGAGTACTTAGAATTATAAGCATATCTAGATTTGTATAGAAGAGCTGTTCAGTGAGATGACTGACTGTGCTTTTCTGTTTCTATTAAGATATTCTGGCATCATGTACACACAGCAGATAAATAGTATCAAAGGTTAGAAGCATTTAAAGCACCCCCAATATATAATGAAAGGGATGCACAAACACCCAGATTGCAATTACAGACTCATAACATTGACACACATAATTAATGAATGACCTTGCCCAAATTACAGGATAGCCTGAATATATATCAAGCTTAAGAAATGGAAATGCTTTCGCTTGGTTCAGCAGGTTATGTTTATAAATTTCAGGGCATCTGTGATCCCTGTGTTTGAGGGTTATGTTTACACATTTAAGTTTAAGGAACCTAAAGTAAACTAGAGTATCAGTAGGTGTCCACTGGCAAAGATGCTGCACTTCTCCAATTAGTGGTAAGACTCTTGCGCACACACACTTGTCCTAAGTGAAGAGCTGCTTCTTCTGATCTAGTATATAGCATATTATTGTTCAAGGGTTTTTAGACTCTCATTTAAGAACAGGTCACAGCCCTAGTGGCCACGTTGCTTGTAGCCAGTGGAGTGGTGCTTTGTATGAGAAAGGTTCCATCTGTGCTGATCTGGAGTCCTTCCTGCCAAGCGCTCGCATTAGCCTTCTGGAGGAGCTCAGCACTAACAGCCTATGCACTTCTGTTTAAGGGACTGTATACAGCTATTGGGCACTTTGGTTCTTGAGTGGAGTTTAGCAAATGCAAGGCTTCATTCATCCCCACTCAGGGAAAGGGTGTGGGTTAGTGCCCAGGTGTCCCTGTCTCTGCTTGCAGCTTGTAGTGCTGCAGAGAACCCGTCTCCGCAGGTGCACGGACACACCCGCTCTGTCCCCATCTGCCTCTTTTATTATGTCTCTCACTTTGTTTTTGTGATTACAGCTTTTGAATCATGGGTGCCTTTTGAGAAAAAGAAAGACTCATTGTTTAGTGGATTTTAGTGTACTGTGAGGAGGACAAGGTCTTTGTAATAGTGAATAGCTTTTAATTCTGGAAAATAAATAATTTCATCAGAATCTCCATAGCAGCACGCCTTCCTTTGTATATGACAAAGATACCAATAACAATTCAATAACTTCCTTTAAAAATACCTTAGATGTGAGTTTGTTCTCTAAGATTCTCAGTAGCTACTATCAAGTGACCCTTCACAGTTACTTGGCTTCTCATGTATTCAGCAAGTGGGTCTTAATATTTTTCATTCTTATCATTATCAATAGTTAAATTCCTTTTTAGTCATCACATTTTTTTTATTTAAAATGAGTCTGCAATAGTTATACAGTAGCTATATACTAATGAGGCAATTTACTCTTCTGTAAGTAGCTTGCCCGTGCCCAGTTTTCTTTTGGCGTATTCCACGGTTTCTTCTGTTATGAATCAGTTTTAGGCTGAGTATATCAACACATTTTGTCTGGCACGTATTACAAAAGTTGACTTCTCTAATTTATCTTTCATATTTGGTAGTGCGTGTCTTACGCCAGCTTAAACCAATTAGGAGGAGGCACTGTGCAGTGTTTCCTCTCTGGTTTCTCCTGATGCATGATCCCCAGGAATAGGTATCAACAGACCCATGGAAAAATCTGTGATGATGAGCCTGACTCTGCCCAGAACATTCCCCTTCACTGGGACTTTTACCGTCTTCCAGCCTGGAATTTCTAACTTATTTGGATTCTGAATTCCTCAACTTGAAATTCAAATGATGCAGATTTATTATACTACAATGAATTACGTTGAGGTGAATGCTATATTCCAATTATGAGATTATAGTTCTGCACCTATTATAATTACTACCATAATAAAATCTGATCAACATGCACACACACATGCATGCACTCACACATACACATGCACACACAAGCATACTCACACACATACACACAAGCACACTAACACACATGCATATAAATTCACACACAAGAGCACTCACATTCATGCACACACATGAACACATATAGGAACACTCACATACATGCACACACAAGCACACTCGCACACATTCACACACAAGCAAACCTACACATACACAGACACAAACACATAATCACACACATGCACACATATGCACTATGGGACTCAGATTTTGGTGAAATATCAATGTTCTGTATTGCTTGTGCTTGTTAATATACATGCACACATGAGCATGCTCACACCTGTGCACACACATGTACACACATGCTCACACAAGCACATGCTCACACAAGCACATGCTCACACAAGCACATGCACACACAAGCACACTCACATGCACAGACACACATAATGACACCCATGCACACACATGCACTAAGATACTCAGATTTTGGTGAAATATCAGTGTTATGTATGACTTGTGCTTTGGTAACACACATGCACACATAAGCATCCTCACACCTATGCACACACACGTGCACACACATATACACATAAACACTCACAGGCACTATGATACTCAGAACCAATGTTGGGTATCACTACTGCTTTGTTAGGCTATTCTCCGAATATCTGGTTTTTCTAAGACACGCAGCTACTGTAAGTTCACTCTGAGAGGAGGGGGTAGGAAATCCTCTGTTCTTCTTATTTGTCAACTGAAATTCAAGTGGGTACGCATGCACTTCTGTGCACAAGCCTGCATGAGAGCCACACGTTAGCAGTTGCGTTCCGGAGCAGGCGTGCAGGTTTTTATTTGAGCCAGTGCGGTAGCCACAGCTTTCATCTTACTCTCAGCCCGACATGGTTCCCCCGCTCCTGTTTTCCTCTCTCCAGCTGGTGTGCAGCAGTCCTTGCTCTGAGAACCGCCTGCTGAACAAGTTTCAATTCTTACCAGCAGCGAAGCTTTCCTCGCACCACCGTTGTGTCTAGGACTGCAGGTCAATAAACATTTTTAATGCACATCTGATGGATTCATCATCATTGTGAATGCTTGCACTGTGGCTTGTGAACTATAAAATTAGTTTTAAAGTAGAGTTAAAAAAATACATGTTTTTAGGAGCATTTAAGTGTGTTTTTCTTATAGCTTTATTATTATTTGTTTAAAAAGTTAATTTACTTCACTTGATATTGTAAAATCTGAGACTAAAACCAGCCCTTTAAATTTCTAAATAATCAGCATCTAAGGTTATTTATGGAAAAATCATCATTTTTTTTAAATTGAAATGTCACTTTAATTGTCGACCTCCTTAGCACATTTTCTGATGAGGCTTTTGAATTCTTGCCGACCTGAGTTTCTGCACAACAGTATTCGAAGGTCTCAAATGTACAATAATATATGGTACAATCTATTGGGGGAGTTGCTACCATCAGTGTATATTTCAACATGTCTTTGCCTTTTTTCTTGTAGTTGGCTGCATTTGGTAAAATCTTACCCCAAGATTAATGAATGCTTTTCTTAGTAATAGGTTAACTCTTGAGCTAAACTTAGGACAGTGTTGTTCCCCTATAGGAACATGAAGTAGGATATACAGTATTTATTTAACTTATGTGTGAGTCTCAATAATATTATTTTAAATATAGTTATAGAAACTTCTCTCTCTCTCTCTCTCTCTCTCTCTCTCTATATATATATATATATATATATATATATATATAAAATTTTTATTATAATTTGATTACATCGCGTCTTGATTGTAACCCCCTCGCTGTCATCTTCCTGTTGCCATGCTTCCTCCCTCTTCTGCCCTATTTGCTTATTGTAGTATAGCACAAAATAATTGTTATTAAGGTGAGAATTGTAAGAAGAGCCTTTAATTTTCAAGTGCTTCAGGGTGAATTTAAATGACTCACTTATTTTTATGTAACTAGTTGTGTATAAAAGTGAGTATAATTTTGTCCTTTTCTTTACATATTTGCATCTGTTTTCCTTTTTCATCTTAGTGCAGTGGTTAGGACACCAGACAGAGACTGGATGCCAAGTTTGATCCTGGACATCTTTGTTTTGACCTAAAGTCAATGTGCTTGTCGCTCACTAGTAGTTTCTATTTCTTATGCTGGAAATTACATCCAATTCACAGGTTTTTTAGAATATGATCATATATATATATATATATATATATATATATATATATATATATATATTCCAATGACTCGTGTGTGTGTGTGTGTGTGTGTGTGTGTGTGTGTGTGTGTGTGTGTATTTGACCATGCTAGGAAGTGAACTTTTGACCTTACACATGCTGGGAAAGCATTCTGCCACTGAGTAATTAACATTCCTAGTTGTGTAGTTTATAGTTTATTAAAACATTTTTTCCTAATGTCTAACTATGCTTCTATCTGTAGAATCAAACTTTTTGATATGGTATTTTTTTCTCGTGTGTGTGTGTGTGTGTGTGTGTGTGTGTGTGTGTGTGTGTTGTGAAGAAAAGGGTTTTTATTGTGAAAATTTTCAAAATTTACAAAAGTGGAATGTACAAGAACATTCTATCCAGCTTTAGCAACATTTTACCAAATTCATTTTAAATCACTCTCCTCCTTTTTCATTACTGGTGCATCATTTTAAGTACAAAACACCAGGTGATTTTCATCTCTAAATATTTCACCGTGCATCCCCCCAAACTAAGGCAAGACCTGGCCTCTCGCCACCAGCACCCCGTTCCCACATCTCACAAAGCCAGTGTGAGTCCTGCGTCTCTCATCTAAGCACACCCAGTCTGTTTTCAACTTTGCTCAGTTGTATGAAATGTGGTTTTTCTGGTGATTATTATAATTACAACACAAAACATCTGTTCATTATACTTTATTATTCATGTCTTGCAAATTTCACTTAAACTCTTATAGTTTATATGTTCCTGTTTCACTAATGCCCCTTATGTACTAAACACCCTACTAATGGCTAAAAACCTTACTATAAATAGTGTTGTCTTGCTTCCCAGGTGGTTGTAATTATAAAATAAATCATTGTATAAAATCATAATACGAATTTCCTATATGATACTCCATCATTTACTAAATATTGTCATATTTTAAATATATTGCTACTTTTTTTACAGTTTTTGCTAAATATTTTTTACATATTCATTTATATTATTACACATATATTCATTAAACTACTTAAAGCAAGAAGAACCACAAAACCATCAGAAATTATATTAATGCCTTGAAGAGAACATCTTCCCTGTTTTGGTAAGTCCAAATTTCTGAATGTAAATCAATATCTATCATATCTCATCATTATTAACTTAAGACATCTATCTAGACCTAAAAACATCTTAACCCTAAACAACTAAGCTTAACTGTAAAAATATTGCGGTATTTAAAGTTACTTGAGTTCAAGTGTGTTAGCTGTTTTTGCTCTATTAGTTCACAGCATCAGGTCTTATACTAAAGTCCTTGATCTTGGAGTTGATTTTGTTGAGGATGTGAGATAAGGACCAGGTTCAAATTTCATCCTTCCCTGTGTAGCTGCCCAGTCTGACCATCACTGAGGATGCTGCACTTCTACTTCAGTATGATTGTCGGCCTCCTTGTCTTAAAAATGAGGTTGATGTTCTGTGTGAGTCTTCAATTCCATTCTTTTTTCTGCCTGTGCCTTGCTGTTTTTATCATTAGAGCTATGTGTTGTATCATAAACTGGGATGCTGATTAAGTCTAGTAGAGTTTTGTTTTGGATAACTAATCAAGATGAATTTCTCTACTGTGGGTATTTTATGTTTTCATATGAAATGTAAGACTTTTTTGTTTTTGTTTTCTCTGAAGAGTTGTGTTGGAATTTAATGCGGATTTCATTGAATTTGTAGATTGCTTTTGGTAAGGTGGCCATTTTCCTATTGTTCTTGCCAGTCCATGAACATTAGATTTTCTATAATTTCCCCCTTTGTTTTTGGTGTCATAAGGTTTATATTGTTCAAGGCTTGCAACTCCTTGATTAGGATTATCCCAAGATACATTTTATTTTCAAGGTTGCTTAAATGTAATTGTTTCTTTAGTTTCTTTTCTGCTGCTTCTCCGCTGTGTGTATTATAGGAAGGCAAGTGATTCTTGTGTATCAATTTTGTATCCTCCTACTTTGCTGAATGTTTGTCAGCTGTAGGTGACTTCTGCCTGAGTCTGTCTCTGGTGTATAGATTCATACAATCTGCAAATGGGTGGCTCCTTCCTTTTCTATTTGCGTCTGCCTTATTATTCTCCCAGCTCTTTCTGGTATTCAACCACCTCATTAAAGAGGGGAAAATGAATATCCGTGTTCTGTGTCTGATTTTAGTGGATGTGTTTGTGTTGTTTCTCCACTTAGTAAGAATTGGGTTGTGGGACGGCTGTACGCTGCCTTTACTATGTTAAATCCCATATATCTCTAGATTATCTAAAAACCTTGTGAAGGGAATTTGTGAGTGGGTTTTGTGCATGTAATGAGCTCATCACATGGCTTCTGTCTTTGGGTCTCTTATATGGTGTTTACTATACTTTTGATTTGCGTGTGTTGAACCACTACCACTTCTCTAGGATGAAACCAACTTGATGTACACGGGTGATGATGCCTTTGAATGGTCCTTACCTTTTGTTTGTAAGTATTATATTGAGAACTTTTGTAATAATGTTCATCAGATATATTGACCTATAATTTTCTTTCATTGTTGAATCTTTTACTGGTTTTGTCACTAGGGTAATACTGGCTTTGTAGGAGTTATTTTTATAAATGTTCATTTATTTTCTGTAATAATTGGTGGGCATTGTTCCTAGTTCTTCTTTGAAGGTATGGTAGTTCTACGGTGAATTCATCTGGCCTTGTGTTTTCCCAGTAAGGTTAATATTAATCATTGTTTCTACCTCCTGGGTGTTATGGGTCAATATATATTATTTATTCATCTTGATTTAGATTTAGTAGACCACATATATCTAGAAATTAATTCACTTATGTTAGAATTTCCAGATTACTGGAATATAGAAGTTTTCTTTTTAAAATATTTTGTTTTTTGTGTATAGGTGTTATTTGTCTATTTACCACATGTGATATGGTATCCCTGAAAGCTAAAATAGGTGTTGGATACCGTGGAAATGAAATTATAGACAGTTGTAAGCACCAAGTGGTTTCTAGAAATTTAAATTTGTTTTTTTTTTTTTTTGGACAGACCATAAGTGCTCTTTATTCCCAAATCATCTCTCCATACTCAGAATATAGATTTTTAAAGGTAGTTTTGTAAGTCTGTAAAATTCATCAGTGCCTGTTATTGTGTCTCTCTTTCATTATTGTCTTGAGTTATTGACACTCTTTTTGTTCATTTGGTTTAAATTGTGTCAACGTTGTTAATATTTTCAAACAAACAATTCTTCGTTACACTGATTCTTTGTATTGTTTTTATATTTGTTTCACTAATTTCAGATCTAATTTTGGTTATCTTTTGGACACTTGTCTGTATGTGTCTTATTTACTCATTTTTTCATATGCATCATTAGGTTATTAACATGAGCTCTACATTTTTTAGGCAGGAACCTACTGCTGTAATGCTTCCTCTATGACTGGCCTCGTTGAGTGTCATAGATTGTGGTGTATGTTCTTTTCATATTCAATTCCCTGAATATTTTATGTTACTTGATATTAATATTTAATTGAAGGAAATTCTGTCTTTATAATTAAGAGTAGAGCTTATCATTATTTTCCATTTTCATCTTTTCTCAGTAAGTAATTTTTTTTTATTAGGAAAAAACACTACTCCTTGACAAGCAAAACTGACATAACCAGGATATCAGTGTAGAAAACTAATCCTCCTCCTCATATTCACTTATGTATACATATATGTACATCGTAATGCATGTAACTTATGTGTGGACGTCTTCAAAGACCAGAAGAGTCCTTGAACCTGGCATTGCAGGTGATTCTGAGCTGCTGGAATTGGATTCTGGGAATCAAAATGGAGGAATCAGAAGGTGACCTTAATCTTTGAGCCATTTTCCAGCCATCCCCTCAAGAAAAAAATAATGAAGTCAAGATAAAATAGTATTTTGTCAAACATTCTTTTAAACAAATTAAACAAGTCAGTATACAATTCTCCTTAGTGTTTCTTCTTCTTCTTGTTCCTCCTCCTCCTCCTCTTCTCTTTCTTGTTCATCAAAAGGACATCCTTTTATAGTTGAGTTGGTGAAGAAGAAGAAACTTGACCAGGATGATCTGAATATATTGGCATAGCAGGGCTATACTTTCAAAATAAACTGGATATGTCTGCATGGCATAAATCTTTTCTACCCGTTTGTGTATGAGTGTGTGGTCAGGTGAATACACACTAGAATGTGAGTGCGTGCCTGCACACACCCATGGTACAGTCAGCACAGGTGTCCAGTCACTGGGGAATCACCTTGAGACAAGGACAGTTACCGAATCAGGAGCTGGTTGTTTGACATGCCCGGTGGGCTCTGGGAATCCATTTTTTTCCCAGCTCCCCACTACTGGGATTACAGGCAAACCGACATTCTCAGCTTTTTATCTGGATGGTGGGGACTCTTCATGATTGTCACTACAGCCTGTTGAACTAGTATTTAGTTCATATTTCTCATGAACTTTATGATTTAAAAATGACAATTGTGTGGAAAAATATTGTTCATTTTAAAGATTTACAATCCTAAAGTGAAAATACAGTCTCTTAAGGAACCTGTTTCTCTTATCCACTGTGTTACAGCACATTTGCTTAGGTTTGCACTTGAGGCAGCTCTTACCAACTAGCTTTATGTATAATTCATATTTTAAATGAAATAGACCCAATTTTCCCTATGCTTTAGTTTATATCTTAGATTAGTAATATATTTTACCCATAGTTCTCAAAGGAAAGCTCACAAGACACAAAATTTAAAAAGTAGTTAATTGAGGCCTAAGTTTTTATAGATGTCTTAGCTTTTGCAGAGTGGATATGTGAGACTTAGTTACATAATTTCCTTATTCTCTTCATTGGTCTTATAATTTTTACAACAGATGTCCTTTTACAACTTGTCTTTAATCATCCTTAAAACCCGCCTGTGGTTTCCTACATTCATAATCCCAATTAGTTTATTTTAAATTATATTAAACATCTAATATGGTGAAAGAACATATGATCATTTTTTTTCTTGCTGCAAACTAAATTTGGTTAATAACTGCAGACAAGACATCACAGCTGGCACATCTAACCAGTTATGGTCGATGTGGAATTTACATTCTGAGGATTGCCACTATAGGAGTTTGCTACATGTCTCAAAGCCCATGATAATTTTTATGGGATTTATATATCCCAAAGAGGAACTGCACATTATGTCTAATCTAGGGGGAGCTTTTACAACACTATCCCAAGATAACCCCAATAAAAAGCCTTTATTTTTTAGAAAAAGAGATTAATATACATAACTGAATGCTTAATTAGATATTTTCTATTTATAGGTTTTTACTAAACATCACAGAAAACCAGAAAAAGGCGACAATGTATTCCCTCTGTCTCATGTTGATATTATGTTTATAATTTACATGAAAACATGTGTATTTCTAGTTCTCTGTTGTGATGACAGATCATAACCTAATATAAAATATTGTGATCTGAATTTAAATTTAATACAAGTGATTTATTCCCGGCAATGTTCATGGGCCATACTAGATGAGAGAATCCAGAGTAGGGCAGGGGAGATGTCCAGGAAGGGTCTGTATTTGTAAGGAAATGTCAGAGGATGCCAACTTAAACTCCAGGCTTTTGGTAGGGGATCTGCTTTCTTACCTTTATTGCTATTGGGAATATTAAAAATTCCTTTAATCTATTACTATGGAAAGTTTGGAAGTTAAGGGTGAATGAGCTACAGATGTGGAAAAGCCACAAATGTTTCTTTTTATTTCTAAGGTGGTTCTGATCACAAGAAAATATTTACTTTGAATTTAGATTTTATTTTTCCCTGAGAGCAGACAGCAATAATACTTATTAAAATCGCTTATATATGAGATTGAACTCTAACTAATGTTGCATCTCATCATTAAGATACCAGTAGAATAATATATGATTAAAAAGCAGAAAAATGTTTTGATTTTACAAGTTTGTTTCAGTTGATGAATTTTTGTCTTAGTGTGACAAATACAAAATGTAGAACAGAAAAGGGAGTTGTAATTAAGTTATAGTCTCAAAAGGATAAAGTAAGAAAGTTAAATTATAACTATTGACTATATTATTAAGTATTATAATCAATTATATTCAGTTAAATATGTTGTGTGAAATTATCGGATAGCAGATTTGGTCACTTGGGGTTGCCAACTGGAATCCTCAACTACCCATAGGTAGTAGGTAGCAGCACTTCTTCTGTGTTCTGTCTAAAGTACACGTTTTCTTAATTTTCTTACTTAATCAATTTTCTCATAGTTATCTTTTTTTTTAATAATGCAGAGTGTGTTTATATGAGCCTCATGTTTATGGAATGCCTAAATCTACTGTTCTTCTTTGACTCTCTTCTTCTTCTATCTTCCTTCCCTTTACAAATTCACTGTTATCCGATCCTGCTTCATCCCTGCACAAATATACAGGTTGATGGCACTGTCTTGTCTTTCATGTTCAAGGCTTTAGGCATTTCTGTATTATTTACAAAACAGATTTTCAATGTATCCAGACTGAAATTCAGGACCCACAGTATTTCACTCAAAATCATCCCCCCCCCCCAAAATTTATGGCTTTGTGTGTGCGTGCGCATGTGCATGTGAAGAGATCCAACCCATGGCATCGAAGGCAAGCATTCTATCACTGAGGCAGCCACACCCCAGATCACCAAATCACTAATTAATGTTTTCAGGCTATGTAGTCTTCATTTGGCCTCCAGTCATTGCCTGAGCTGCATCCACTACACAACCACTGCTGTGTCTGACACAAGTGTGGTTGTGTGTGACTCTGTTGATAACCATCTCAACACAGACCCTGAAACCTTACCACAGAACGAAGAGACTCCGCTGTTACTCTTCCACGACAGTTTCCTCTTTTATTAATCCTGATTTTTTTGCAAAGTTCTCATTTGATCAATGCAATTTTAAAACACACTATCCATGTCTATCTTTGAGAATTTTATACATGTACACACTGTGTTTTTCATCTCCAACTCCTCCTGGATCTTCCCTGTTATGCACTCACACCAACTTCATGCCATCACTTATTTTTTTTCTTCTTTATACCTTACAAGTGTGAGACTATCCACTGGAGCATGGCCACCTGAAAGGGGTCACAGCTCTATGAGAAATCTATCAGATATCAGCTGTAAGCTCACCCTCATCTAAGGTTCTCATGTGCCCCTCTCCCGCCCATGCTGGGATGGCGACTGGTTTTATTTCATGGCGTTCTTGCCCAAGCAACCATGAGTTCAGGAGTTAAATGGTCCTGCCATGTTCAGAAGACACTGGTTTACCTCAGCCCTCCCTGTCCCCCCCCCTTGGTATGTTCTCTGAGCCTTGGTGAAGACATGTGACGTAGGTGCCCCCCCCCTTGGTATGTTCTCGGAGCCTTGGTGAAGACATGTGACGTAGGTGCCCCCCCCCTTGGTATGTTCTCGGAGCCTTGGTGAAGACATGTGACGTAGGTGCCCCCCCCTTGGTATGTTCTCGGAGCCTTGGTGAAGACATGTGACGTAGGTGTTCCATTTATGGCTGAGCACTCCACAAATTCTTACTCTTTACCCTTTGACCAGTTATGAGCCCCTGTATAAGCCTCCGTCAACTGTGCAAAGAAACTTCTGATAAGAAGTGCAGGCTGCTCTAGTCCTTAAGAATGGAGTGACGCTCATTTAATAGGGAGCTCAATATTATATCCACTTATCAAACTAATAGTAGCAGGTTCTCCCTTAGGGCCTGTGGGCTTCCTAGGCTGAGATATTTGGTCAGATTTTGTTCCTGTGGTATAAGGTTTACATCTAATCAGAAAGTAGCTGGTTATTCCCATGACATTCACTCTGCTACTGCACCTGTGGGCACACCCTGCCAGGCTGGTTGCTCTGTACCTTGTAGGATTCATAGCTAGGTAAGGCTGTAGATGATTTCTATCCCCTATAAGCTTGCATAGTGCCTTCCAGTACTCTGAATGTCACCCTGTGTGGAAGAAGCTTCCTGGTCGGTGCTAACTTGACTTCTCTACATTCTGTGACCAATGCATACAGTATTCAAGCAATAGAGTCCTGCCATCTTATTCTAGTGGGCATCTAAAAGCAACAGCCACAGCATGCATTTTTATCAGGGTCCTTGCCACATCAAGCAACAACTTGAGGCAAGGTATAGCACATGCGGCCACTGGGAGGAATATTATCCCTGATGTAAGCTAGCTCATTTTAAAATAATATGATGCTTATAAAATAGTAGAAATTCCATTATGGCATTGCAAACATCCTCAGTACTAAGTAGCCCTCCTACCATGGCCTCTCCTGTCCTGTTCTTACACAGCCTCCTCCTTTATCCTCCTGCTCGCTATTTCCCTTTCCCCCTTCATATGACCTGTTTTGGATTTTTGTTTGTCTGTCCATATTTGTTGTTGTTGTTGTTGCTGTTGTTATTGAAAGTTCTGACTAGAAGATGTTTTTTCTGAACTCTTACTCATCTGAGACATTGTCTCTCTTCCTTTTAGTTTTCAGGGCAAATACTTTGGGAAATGGATTTTCACTCTGAAACTCTTTAGATCACCATGTTGTCTCACCGCATTTCATGCACGAGAGATCGTAGGAGAGACAAATTTTCATCCCTACTGGTTGAAGCTTTTTTATTTTGTATGAAAGCTGGAGATTTATTTGCTTTTCAAAGCCTTGTTATTCCAAAAATAATTTCCAGGGCGGATAGGTAATTGTCATTTGTTAGGAGTTATTGGGTCTTCAGAGATTGAGTTTTTCTTTCTCAGATCTTACATGAGGAAAAAAATACCCTCCTAGGTAAGATAAATTATTATTTTATCTATAAAATGTCTCTAAAAAGGCTCCTCTACAGAAGGCTTGACTTCCAGCACAGATGCTCTCCAAAAGTGAGTTGATAGTGTGTGTGCTAGGTTGACTAAAGGGTGGACCTACTGATGAGTCACACCTGAACCAGCTGACAGGCGCTAGGCCTCTTTGAGCAAGTGAGTCACCAGGCTTGTTTCAGCCATGCATCTTTCCTTTGGATCTGTTACTCTGCCTTTCTCTGCTTCCTGGCTGCTGTGAGGTAAGAAGCACCATCTGCCATGCGCCCCCTTCCATAGTGTGCTCCTTTCCCACATCCTGAGAACCAACAGAGCTGTGTCATCACAGACTGAGAACTCTGACTTCTGCACACAGAGGAGAGAGGGAGTGTTTCCTCCACCGACAAGTACATTCTCAGGCATCATCCCTGAGGGCCATGAACACAAGGCCGTTTGGGAGGTGGTGCCTCTGTGCAGGGATAACTCAGGACTCGGGGCTTGGGAGACACCTTGTGCTTGAGGCTTAGAGAAACTGCCTTCCTTTGTTCTTCCTCAGAGCCGCAGGCTGGAGCCCCGTGCAAGGCAATGCTGACAGCTGCTGCCGAGCTCACTCTTCGGGTGCATCTTACTCCACAGAGGCTGGGCATGAAAGCGTGGGGAGGGTCCACGGCACAAACCCCGCTATGCCCCCAGAGAAACGTGGCCATCAAGTGCCCTCTATTTAAAAAGATGAGTTTTTTGAGTTTTGGTTTAGTTTTTGTTTGTTTTGGTTATTATTATTATTATTATTATTATTATTATTATTATTATTATTATTATTATTTATTATAGGATAGAGTTATGAAATGGAGAAGTAGAAACAAACCTTAAGAGGTTTTTGTATTATTGTTTTGTTACAGATAATTAGGACTTCAGATCTGCATACACTGGGCTAATTCTGATCTTTTACTAGTAAGCCTTAGTTTTCTTTGGCTATTATTACAATTTCTAAGGATAATTACTGTATTTTTTCTTTACAAACTAAATTTCTAGTTTTATTCTTCTTTTTCCTCTACATTCATTATATCCATTCCATGGATCTTTCGCCTCTTTTCCTCCTTTTTAAAAATTGTTCTGGAATGGATTTGACTCTGTCTTTATATTCTCAATATACTTTTTATTCATGGGATATTGGATCTGTCTTCTCCTCCAGTGTGAATTGTAATAGAGTTACCACTTCCGCTGTATGGTTCTGCATTAAATCGTCTCCTTTTTTTTTCTCATGCAAGTGCCTTTTATTTTTTCCTACTCCAAAAATGTTCACTGAGTATAAACCTCTGACCAGACATGATTCTAACACTATGGTATAGCTGTAAATAATAAAAGCATTATTTTCTGAATGCTTCCTGTTTTACTGAACTCTTTTACACACTTGCTACTACTGCCATTTGTGAATGTGTCCTATAGACGTAGGTGCTGTAGGTTGGGTTCGTGTAAAGCAGCGGATCTCAACATGTGGGCCATGACCCCCTTGGAGGTAGCATATCAGGTATCCTGAATATTAGATATTTACAGTAGCAAAGTTACAGTTATAAAGTAGCAATGAAATAATCTTATGGTTAAGAGTCACTACAACATGAGGAACTGCATTAAAGGGTCCCAGCATTAGGAAGGTTGAGACCCACTGATTTGGAGGCAATTTTGAAGATTAACATTGGATTGCGTATTCGCTACTTTGATCATTGCTGTGTCCGGGTAACTGCCAAAAAGGTCAGGAAAGTGTGCATAAGCTGCTGGTTTCAGTGTACATCTGTCCATCCTGGTGTGCAAAGCATGGAAGACAATCCTGGTTCATATGGTTGTGACTTTGCACATCCTGTTCCGCCAGAAGCTGCGGTTTATGACAGAAAGGGGCGTGGCTATCATCCTGTAAAATCTGCCTACAGCGACAGACTTCCTCCAGCCTTACCCTTTTCCCCCCGAAGGACACACAGCCTTCCAAAACACCAGGAGTGGGGAGCTAAGTGTTCCAAGGCATGATGCTACAGGGAGCACTTTATATTCACGTCATGGCAGATTACTGTCGGGTGTCTGGTGTGGAGGGCTAAAGCGATGAAGGGTGCAGGAAGCTGCCTTTAGCTGGGTAGCCAGGCAAACACCCTCTGAAAATGACGAGTGGGAAGAGGAGCCTTAACAAAGAAAGGAGTTGAGGCTAGTAATTCACTCAGGAAAGAAACATCTAGTCTGAAGAGTGTCTGGCATCCTTAGGATACAGGGGAGTGCCTAGATTACACAGGTGGGGCGATACGAGGGGGAAAGCTCAGGTCGATAGGGTCATAGGCATCTCCTTTGGCAAGATCGTCCATCACTGACGCTATTCCCTGACAGCTGTGGAGTTGAACAATCAAGCTGCTCTACGGAGATGTTTTCAAAGACCATTTGCTGTGGCTCTGGAGAACCGACTTCTTCCTTGCTTGGCAGTGTTTTGTAAGGGTGCTGCGTGTTTTCACACGCGTTTCTTTGTTCATTTGTGTAAGAGGTGTGTCCTTTGCAGAGGCAGCATGCATTTGTTTCTCTGTGCCATTGTTTGATCATTCACAGACTGGCAAGACAGCAAGAAAATACAGCAGCGCAAAGCACTGTACTAGTTTGTTACTTCCATCTTCTCATCCCATACTCCAACGCATCCTACCTGACACCTCTTCTACCTCCTCCTCCTCTTCCTCCTCCTCCTCTTCCTCTTCTATTTATTTTCATCTTACAACATTAACTTTCTGCGGTGGAGGTCTTTTTTCCTCTTCCCACTTCAAGCTAAGCAGGCGAGCCTTCTGTAGTGATTTTATAAAGTACAGGGGAATGAGTGATCGTGCCCAGACGGAAGCAGGGGCTGTGCTGTAGGCCAGGGCAGAGAGGAAGAGCTCTGTGTGCAAGAGCAGCCAAGGACAGGACCAGTCATGGACGGGTCCTTCCTCCTTCGGTGACTCCCAAGTAGTTCAGTCCCACAAGGGTCTGAGAAGAGAGGCACTAATGGCAGAGGCCTTTAGCAGCGCTGGCTGGAGACTGCTAAGATTACTTGTGCTGCTTGAAGCAGCAGGGGCTGTGAAATTCAGTCTCTCAACATTTTCTGCCCCCGATATTTTTTAAGACATTGTTCACATGTACATGTAGGGCCTCTCCCCGCACCCCGCGCCCATCCTTCTGTATCTAGAGGGCTTTGGGTAATGCCCAGCATGCTTGGAATCACAGTGCTCTGCATCCCTTTTCTTTCTTTCTTTTTTTTTTTTTTTTTGTTTTTTAGATGAGAAAATCTTACCACAAAGCAAGTGCTAATAATGTGCTCCTATACAGAAAGCTGCAGCAGCGCACTGGCACAGCAGCTATGGGAAGCCACACAGTGCTGTGTACCTCATAGCTGGCCTCAGTGCCCAGCTGGAAGGCTGTCAGAAACCTGTCTCGCCTTAGAAGCGGTCAGAGGCAGGGAGAGCATACATGCTCAGCAGCCGGAGGAGGGGCCTGTGGGCCTGTGGATTCTTTTTCTTTCGGCATTGTTGCCTCAGGTGAACAGGTGTTCTCTTTCTGGGAACTCAACCAGGTACGTTTTTAAATCCACTTTGAGCCAATGTTCAATTCTTTCTGGATCCTGGAATGCAGAGAGCGTTTGCTGTTTTGGTTCGAGCTCTTTCTTCTCCATGTGTCTCCGTGTTTCCAGTTACATTGGTGGGAAGCTGAAAAAGTCCATATGAGAGAAGTTTACTCAACAATTTTTTCCCTGAGAGTTTCAAATTCATCAGGCCAATTTAGTGATGCAGAATCTTAAATGCATACACTGTATTTAGTATAAACCATGTGTTTAAAATTTGTTTCTTTCAGAATCAAATATTTTCTATACTTATGAAGATCTCATATTAATTTATGAGTATCATTGGGAGTTGTAAAAGTATTTTCTTGTTAATGAACTCATTTCTCATGCTCAGGCCCATGTTCTAAATACTTTCCTGTTCATACTGGCACATATGACTATATGATAATATTAATGCATTATTATGTATTTCTTTATCTACACTTTTCCTCCATTTAGTTTTTAGTCAACATCATTTTATGATCAAGTGGTGTTTTATATATATAATATATATTTATATATGCATGTATATATTTGTATAGTTCTATGAGAAAATTTGCATTACACTGTAATTGGAACATAAGTAAGGAATACTACTATATCTTTGAGTGAATTTTCTTTGTTGTTAAAAGAAAATAATAGTATTTATGTTTACAACTTTAAGTACTTTCTAATATGTTTTGGAAGTATATATTTCTCTTATTAAAGTGGATTATTTCTAATTCTCATGGCCAATGTTGGGTGGCCAGTCACAGTTTGAACAGAATATTCCTGAGGATAGTGGATTTACTATTTTACCTTTTTACTGACTTACTTGTAGGATTCCTTTTGTCTCTGTGTAGCTTTGCAGTGACATATCCCAATTCACATGGGAGGCTGGGGGTTTTCCAGGAGGATAAGAATGAACTTTCCAACTCCTTTTTGTGCAGTAAATTGGGATGGACTTGGTTTCCGTATTAAGGAAAGGTCATCATCACATAAAAGGATTCAGAAAAATGAGCCCAGTAGGAGCAGGACCCAAGTCCTGGTCCTGAGGCAGAAGGGAAGAAATAGAATAGAGCTGTTCATGAGGGTAATTGAGTCCAACCTGTGTAAAGGAGCTATAATGCTCAGAGCAGAAATCAGGGAAAGGAACAAATCACTCACATTTGTACATAGATAACGCTTTAAATCTGAATCTAGACACCCATGAAAAGACACGCCCCCGCACACACTCAAAATCACATACATGCATATCGTATATACTCACATAATATGCACATGTACGTCCATATATACACTCACACACATTTACCACACACACGTGTATACTCACACGATGTATAGGCAGGCTTAATGTATATTGTGTTGTTGCTTTTCACAAAAAACTCTAGGAAAATATTTCAATTGAATATAAAGGAAAATGAATAGATACTGCCCTTGGATTTGCCATCTGGGAAGTAGAGATGCTTCCTTAGCTGACATGCTTAACTTGTGCGTCAGTCCTCTTCTCTTACGGAGGTTTTGCTGCAGTTAGTATGTTAGACAGTAACAGATCAGACTCGATTCTTGTCCATCCTCACACACTTCTGACCCTGGAATTTAAGGTCTTTCTCTAGGATGAGCCCATCATGGGAGGAGCACAGGAGAACTCCTGATTATATCCATAATGCTTTGCACAGCCACAGCCTCTTCTGGAGTTTGAGCATCTCAATGTGAGGCACGCGTTCTGCACTACAGATTGAAGTAAAGACAGCTTGTATTGGAATACATGCGTGACACGCATCAGTGCGTGTGTTTGTGAGAACCCAAGTTAAAGATGTTAAGAGTAGCAGATCTCTTTCTGTATTTGCCTATAGTGAAATTACCCCTATGTATGTATGTCAGCTTTGTCTGAAGGCGGGTCACAACCTACTTGCTGACTGTTTTGATGCTTTCATGAGACTCTCCAGTCCACTTGAGCAAACATCCACACGTGTCACATTCTATGTGATGCTCTTTCATGGATGGTCCCTAATCTGAAAGGATCCACAGATTGTAAGGCTGACATGAAGTCATATTCATTTCTAGCTATATGTGAAAATGTGTAAGCAATTTGTATAGCTTATTTCATCTTCGTTTCTTCCTCAAGCCAAGAAGTTCTAATTTGGTGGAAATTGCTTAGAATAAGTCTTGAAGATAATTACAGGAAATGCATATTAAAGCTATCAACATTTCCTAATCATTTTTAATTAAACATTTATAATTTGTGCATAGCATTTCCAACTGTTTCTTTTCAAGATGCATTTGAGTTTTTTTTTAAATACTTAAAATTGTATGTGTATTTGTCTGTGTGTCATATGTGTGCAGTATCTACAGAAGCCAGAGGAGGGTGGGAAATCCCCTGGAGATGGAGTTACATCCTTGTGAGCCTCCGTGTTAAAAACTGAGTCATCTTTTCAGGCCTTGGGAATGTACTTTAAAATGTTCCTTAAGTAAAACATATTTATTGTGTTACATATCTTGCAGTCTGGTTCACCATAAGTCATCAGTAAAACACCCACACACAACTTGTTGAAACCATTGATAATGGGATTTCAGTGAATTAGCAGAAAGGAATGATTTCCTTACTAATGGGTGTAGTTTGGTGCAGCTGAGTGACGTGGGAGGACGTGACTTTGCTACAGTTTCGGGGACTTGCAGTCTTTTCACATTGTACCCTCTCTGTGGCTGCAGCTCTGCCCCTGGCTCTTTGCTCCTAGCTGGCTGTAAGAAAGAAGAGACACACGGGAGCAAGGAAGGCTTCAGAGCACACCTTGAAGTGTCATTGCAGAGTACACCTTGAAGTGTCATTGCAGAGTACACCTCGAAGTGTCATTGCAGAGTACACCTTGAAGTGTCATTGCAGAGTACACCTCGAAGTGTCATTGCAGAGTACACCTCGAAGTGTCATTGCAGAGTACACCTTGAAGTGTCATTGCAGAGTACACCTTGAAGTGTCATTGCAGAGTACACCTTGAAGTGTCATTGCAGAGTACACCTTGAAGCGCTGCGCACCCCCACACCACGTCATTGATCAACTAGAACTCATTGAGGGATGCACCTAAGTTCAGTAGATGCTGGGAAAGGTGATTGCCAGCTCGAAATAGAAATAAATTTGGGAGAAATTAGTTTTTTATAAAACAAATATATTATATAAATATATGGTATTTAACATATATGTGTGTGTGGTATATCTCAGCATAATAAGCTTGCATACTGCGGATGTAAAGGGGAACCCCTGAGTGCAGGAGAGCCATTTCATGTGTAGGCCCTGCATTCTGTAGAACTAACTCCCGCTGTGATTCTTATTACTTCTGGTCAGTTCTGTTCTTACCCACACCTCAATTGCTCAGTGCTGTGACTTTTAACCCTCTGCTCAGAGTAGCTGAATTTAGCTAGATGTTTCCAGAATAGTAATTTACTTAGCAGATTCTCATTATGATATAATTAATTGTAAAATTTCTCTTAAAGGGCAATATGTGACATACTCCTGACATTGGCGTTCACACTGTTCACTGAGGTGTGCCCCGTGTGCTTTCAGCAATAGTGCTGTTCTTCCTGCCTGTGCATGGGTCCAAACTGCAGAGCTGCTGTGAACGCAACCACGGATTCCCTTGCTGTATTTTATCTGTTGTCATCCCCTTTCCTAAAGTAGTGATGTTGATTCAACTTTGAGCACTGATGACTTCAAACTCTTGAGACATTGTTCTTATTCTGTGGTGCTTTAATTTCCAGTACCCAGAAACTTGACTTTCTTTCTTGTTAGCCTCCATTTCTCTAGGTTTTCCTGGCCACAGGTTAAGATCTGGAGTAAAACCTGTCAGATAAAACCAACAGCAAAAGGAAATCATCAAATTGATAGATTTCTAAAAACAGGTGAAATGAACAAATAACCACAGGTTTCATTTGTAAGGAAGATGTTTCTTGCATCCCTTTCCTGCTATGGTCTTCATGGATGCCAACCATGTTAGATCAATTTTAATCTATCAAAGATGAATTATTAATAGTTATCCAACATTTTCCTCTTCCTGATGAGGAAATCATCAAGGAATCTGCCCTTGAAATAAGGGAGTGAGAGCCTCCAAGAAGGGCCCATGAGAGGGGCATTCAGACCTAAGTGATTGCTTATCACCCCAGTTTCTGCATCTGTGTCCAAGGCACGTGCTTTTATGACGGAAGGGTGAAACCCTCGCGCTCCCAGGTTACTTAGCACCAATTATAATTCTAAAAACTATTTACATGAACTGATACTAATTCTAAGAATTCACTAGCTGTCCACCTCAGTATTGTTCTTGCTTGGTTCCAGGTCAGACTGCCTTTCCAGTCTGCTTATTTGCATGCCAGTGTTTCCATGTTTCATGGCTCCCTTAAGAGAGAGTGGGTCCACGTCATCTGAGGCCTAGCTGGGAAGCTCTCACCTTCCCTTTTGCAGTTATTCCTCAGGGATAACATTTGAACACCATGGTGACTGAGGTTGACCTTCCAAGGCGAAGTCAGAGAATGCTATGCTGGGCTTATAAATGACCTGCCGGGTAGACCTGTTTTAGTGTCCTGAACTCAACTCATAAACTATCATATGAGTAATTTTTTTTCTTGTTCTTCAAGGCAAAAGAATTACAGGAATCTGTTTTCCATCCTATGTAGAGGTTATTTTAATACTATGGAATACAAGATATGCCAGGGTTCTTTCCTCTTAATTACTTGCCAGCTATCTTACAATTTTGTGTTAATTTGCGTTTAAGTTTACAAAGAAACAGAAATAAGTCACTAGGAAAAAAAGTGGGTACAGTTTCTGTGTCATTTCCCATTCTTACCTTGTTTTTCACTGTTTTCTGTGTTCCTTGCCTGCACAATGTAGGCCCCCGCTTGCAACTATAAATCAATGTCAAGCATTTATAGTGTTGAACGAATATTGGCATCATGTTGTGTTTTACATCTCTACATGCAATCCTTAAATTTTATATGTCTTTTTTGTAATCTGAAATTTATAATATTAGCAATGTCAAAGAGAAGATAATCAGTTAAAAAAGTAGAGTGGTGTGTGTATGTGTGTGTGTGTGTGTGTGTGTGTGTGTGTGTGTGTGTGTGTGTGTAAAACCCTATGCTCTTCTCTAAATCAACAGATTCACCAAGGACACATCATTTTCCAGTCCCACTGTAGCACAAATTGTCATCTTACAGTCCTTTTGGTCAGAAGTTGAAAATGCCTCCTTCTATGCTAAAATCTTCGTGTCCACGGTGCTCCATTGCTTTTTGTAGTCTCCAGGAGAACTACTGTTTTCTATGGTTCTAGCTCTTATGCATTTTGCAGCATAGAGCTCTCTTACGTCATCTTCAGAATGAGCCTTGTTAAGCTCTTTTCCTCATTGAGTCTTCCATACTTCCTCTCGTGTGTCTTCTTCCTCATCTAACTGCACCATGATGCCACGGTGCCTATGTAGAAGCTCCACTGTAATTTCTTTACTTTCATGCCCACATGCTACAGTAATGTTCTGTTGCCACACAATATAATATATGCCCATGCCCATTGATTACAAGGGCGCCTGTTGTGGGACGATCTGCTGCCTACCACAAACTTTGTACCAACAGTTGGAAGATAGCTCCTGTCTTTCTAGAAGCCTGTTATAGATGGCAGCTGATGAAGTGGCTGATGATATTGTGGTCGAGATAAACTAAAAACTGTAATTGTCATATATGGGAGGACCACTCCATCTACAACATAGACAAGAATAAAGAATATGTTGTCTCCAATGCATTCTGCTTTAAATTGATTGCTTCTGTGAGGACAAGTAGAAGTGTATTATATTTAGATAATATAGTAAAGTATAGTAAAAGATTAATACAAATAATATCTGTGGAATGAGATGTGATTGTAGAAATAAGGAGTTTTAAACATCAATGACAAATGTACATTGAGTTTTAATGGTAGTTGTCAGGCTAGACAAAGAATCTGGAGGTCTGGAGAGATGGCTCAGTGGATAGGAACGGGCTGCTCTTCCAGAGGACCCAGGCTCTGTTCTAAGCATCTACGTGACAGCTCACACCTACCTGTAATTCCAGTTTCAGAGGCCATGACACCCTCACACAGACATACAAGCAGGCAAAACACCAATGTTCCTAGAAAAGATAGATAGAGTAAATAAATAAATATAGAAAAACGAGGCTGCAGCTGATCTCAGAACCATGTAAGACACAGGTTCTATATGTTACTAATACTTGGTTCGATATAAAAAGAGCACAACTTATATAAGAACTCAGGTTCTCTTAGGCAATGTAAATAATTTTTCAGCAGTTAAAGGTTACTTTATTATTTTATGTGTATTGATGGTTTTGTACATGTATATTTGTTTTTTTTTTTCACATAAGTGCAGCACCTGCAGAGGCCAGAAGAGGGGGTTAGAACCCCCTGAAACTGCGGTAAGAAACCTCCATGAGCTGCCATGTAGGTGCTGATGGACCATTAAAGAGCACTTCTTCATTGCTGAGCCATCTCTCCAGTCCCTATAGATGCTATAAGTCACTAAATAATAATAATAATAATAATAATAATAATAATAATAATAATAATAATAATAATAATAATAATAATAATAAAAAAAAATGCACGAGGAGGAACCAGTCCATAGAGAGAAAGGAATTTTTATTGACATATTTGGTTGAGTTTCCCATGGGATATCTAGGTAGAAGTTTGTTTGGAACCAAGAGAAAGAAACATGGAGCATAGCTACAGGATGAAGGAAATATAGTTAAGTTTGACACTAACATGCCTTCTGGTGGTCACGATGCCGAGTTGAGTCCCAGTTTTACAAGCTCCACACGTATCATTTAGCTACTTCCGATGTGGAGCTCTGAGGTAATCACTGACTAGAACAACCCCATCTTTCAGGCTGTGAGGTGCTCAGCCCAGTTGTCAAAAACAAACAACAACGACAACAGCATCAGAGCATCCATAAAAATCAACAAAATGAAGTGAGCACAGGCCTATAAAGGAAAAGAGGCTCCATTACCAGTAATTTTTTCCTTTGGATTTTAGAAATGGAATAGAGGCAGCAGAGGAAGAATTTGGCAGCGCAGGTAAGCCCGGATGTTAGGAGTTCAGTTCCCTGGTAGCGCTTGCTGGTCCACAGACGCTTGCTAGATGCAAGGGAGTCAGCACTCACAGGAGAGCGAGAGAGGTCATGTGAAGAAAGGGACAGGAAGGGCGGAAACAGGTGAGTTGAGGATCTTGTGACCATAAATCAATAATGTTGATTTTTTTGACACACCTGGGAAACTATTTCTGAAGTCCCTTCCAAAGGAAATTTAGAACTAACTATTCTGGGCAATGGCAACATACTAAGAAAGGAATTAACCTTTCAAGGGGTCACAAAGGAACATATTTCTTTACACGCATACATTGTGGTACAATTGCTAAAAGACGTCTACTTCATTTCTTTGTAACCTCATTATGTTTTTTCTCCAAAAAGCTTAAGTGAGAAAGCAGCGACTTAGTGGTTCTGTCTGGACTGTTTCTGTTGAGTCTGAAATGAAAAGGAGTTTTGATTGTGCGGATTCATGATCAGACTCAAAAGTGTGTGCCACTGAGTTTGATCTCCATTCAAGCCAGGTTTTTAGGCTTTTGACATTGTGAAGAAATGGTGACAGATCAAGGGATAAAAAGAAAAATCACGGCAGATAAAATTCAGTTCACACATTTTAAAGACAGGTGTGTGCACTCTATAGCATTGGGGTGCAGGGTCACGCTGTTAGTGTTGATGAGATGGCAGCTCCAGAGAACAGAAAACATTTTCTGTTGTGATGACAGTGAGCGGCCAACACACTGATCTTTAGTCCTCGTGTTTGCCAGAGGGAAAAAGTGAACAGGGCAGCAAAACACACACACCCTCAAAGCGGTTTCCTCAAATGCTGCCTGAAAACCCCAAGTCTCCCCAAGCCCTTCTTAGGGTTGCAAATGAGAATGCTAAGCTGGCCTAGTGAAAGTCATCTTTTCTTGCCCTTTCTTTGTTTGTAACTATTAGACAAAAACTACACAGGACTTTTTTCTGTATTAGAATAATTCATTTTATGTGAGCTCCATGGTATATTTGCTACGATTTATTTAGAAATTTTAGAATTCATAAATAATCTAATTTATAAAGTTAGAATGATGAAATCTCAGAATTTTAAAGTGTGTGGTCAAAAAGAGTTTGCCTTCCTTACAATCTTATATAATCCTCATGTTAGAAAAGTAATACATCAAAACAATGATAACTGCTTTAATAACTCTTCATTTTTGACATCGCCTGTGGGGTTCACATGGGGTTAAATGTACATAAAAAAGAAAGTAGAGAGGGAAGGAAAAAAGAGGGAAGAGAAATGAGTGAAAACAAAGTGTGAAAAGCATAGTTGTATACAGAGAAGTATAATACCACTTTAACTAAGGATATATAAACTAAAGATTCTGGTCAAGAAGTTTTGACCACTGACTTAAAAGCCATTACATTAGAATTAGAAAGGGGAAAGATAAAGCCTGGAATTTGTAATAGAAAATCAGTAAACAGCTTATATTTCTTGATTTTAAATTTTTTTTAAAGTCTTGAATTCCTTTTTTCCTCACTGCTACTGCTTAAAAAAAAAATCCACCCACTCCTCCAGTCCCTGTCTGTATGTAATTTCCAAGCTCCCTGGAGGCTTGGTGAATTGTGTAGCATTTTTCCAGAAAAGAAGATTGCCTGGCTAAAAACTGTAGCAGATTGCAGTCTGGGTACAGCTCAGCTATCACAGCATTTACCAATAATGCACTTCTGAAGTCTGTAGGTGGATCCAGGGGCCCTGTTACCACTGTCAACACAGGTTGACTGCCTCAGACTGCAAAGTATGCTCTCATGGAAACAGGACGAAGGCTTGGCAAAACTTCCCACGGTCTCCAGTGGGTGCATATTGTAGGTAACGGTAGAATACCCATGGGTTAAACTGTTTACACTAGTACTGCATAAATACTTCAGTGTGACCATTTAATGGAGCCTAGAGAACAAATCGTTTATGTTTTCATTCATTCATTCATTCATTTTATTTCTCGGTCATACACCCCTCCCTCTTCTCCTCCCCACCCATCCTCCCCTGTACCCCCTTTCTTATTCCTTGGAGAAGGGGAGTCCCCTACACACCCACCCCAGCTCATCAAGTCACACAGGGACCAAGTTCGTCCTCTTCTCCTGTGGCCTGGCAAGACAGTCTCTCCAAGGGGAACTGATAAAAAAGAAATAGCAGGCAACAGAGTCCAGACAGCTCCTGCTGCTTCCCTTACTGCTGTGCCCACATGAGGCCTGAGCCGCCCACTGGCTATATCAGTGAGGAGGACCTAGGCCCAGTCCATGCACGGTCCTTGGTTGGTGCTTCAGAATCCACAGGTCCCTCTGGGCTCTGGCTAATTAGGTCTGTTGGTCTTCTTGTGGAGCTCTTTCACCTTTTATCCATCCCTCCACTTTTCCACTAGATGACTCCCTATGCTTCGCCTAATGTGTGGCTGTGAGTCTCAGCATCTGTTTTGAAGCACTGCCGGATGAAACCTCTCAGAAGACAACTTTGATAGGCTCCTGTCTGCAAGCACAGCAGAGTATACTTAATAGTGTCAGGGGCTGGCTCTCTTCCAGGCGTGGGTCTTGGGTTGGGGCAGGCACTGGTTAGATGTTCCCTCAGTCTCTTCTCTATCTGCTCTATCTCTATTCCTGAGTGTCTTGTAGGCAGGGTAATTTTTGGGTCAAAGTTTTTATGGGTGGTTTGGTGTTCTCCTCCTCCAGAGTCTTGTCTAGTTAGAAGGTGTCCTTTCCAGTCTCTGTGACCCCTGTGACTAGGAGTCTCAGCTATAAGCTAAAATCCACTTATAAGTGAGTACATACCATGCGTGTCTTTCTGGTTCTGGGTTACTTCACTCAGGATGATCATTTCTAGTTCCATCCATTTGCCGACAAATTTCATGATTTCCTTATTTTTAATGGCTGAGTAGTATTCCATTGTGTAAATGTACCACAGTTTCTTTATCCATTCTTCAGTTGAGGGACAACCAGGTTGCTTCCAGATTCTGGATATTATAAATAAAGCTGCTATGAGCATAGTTGAGCTAATGTCCTAGTTGTATGGTGGAGCGTCTTTCAGGTATATGCCTAGGAGTGGTATAGCTGGGTCTTGAGGTAGAGCTATTACCTGTTTTCTGTAAAAATGCCAGATTGATTTCCAAAGTGGTTGTACAAGTTTGCACTCCCACCAGCAATGGAGGAGTGTTCCCCTTTCTCCACATCCTTGCCAGCATGTGCTGTCACTTGAGTTTTTGATCTTAGCCATTCTGATGGGTGTATGATGGCATCTCAGAGTCGTTTTGATGTCCACTTCACTGATGACCAAGGATGTTGAGCATTTCTTTATGTGCTTCTATCCATTAAAGAATCATCTGTTGAAAATTCTCTGTATAGCTCTGTGCCCTATTTTTTAAATTGGGTTATTTGGTTTGTTGGGGTTTAATTTTTGAGTTCTTTATATATTTTGGGTATTAGCCCTTTGTCAGGTATAGGATTGGTGGAGAATTTTTCCCAGTCTGTAGGCTACCATTTCTTCTATTGACAGTGTCCTTTGCCTTACAGAAGCTTTTCAGTTTCAGGGGGTCCCATTTATTAATTATTGATCCTAAGGTCCGAGCTATTGGTGGTCTGTTCAGGAAGTTGTCTACTGTTCCAATGAATTCAAGGCTTTTCCCCACTTACTCTTATTTTAAAAGATCTCTACACTGAAAGAACTCAGTAAATTTAAAATAATCTATTATTTGACATTTTAAATTTTTCCCTAAATTATTCAAGTCCTTTTTATATTACTTATGGATATATTATTTATAACCATTTTGCTAAGAATAAGATCATATGAAATTGTATTTATTATTGTATGTACTTGTGTACAGTGTGTGCATGTGTGTGTGTGTGTGTGTGTGTGTGTGTGTGTGTATGTGTGTGTGTGCACACATGTGGGTGTGTACGTGTGGGTGCATGCATGCCACAAGTGCATATGTTGGTCAGAGGACCAGACGTAAGGGTAAGCTCACGTCCTCCATTGTGGATTCTAGGAACTGAGCTCAAGTTTCAGGCTTGCGCAGCAGGTACTCTCACACACTGAGTCTCCTTGTATCCTCCTGTAATGGCTTTACTGTAGGTGAAGAAACGCAGAGTTTAAATGATGCCTGCAATTTCCTAGTTTATAAGAAACTAATCTAGAAATTGCACTCCCACCTCCTTTGACTACACACCTTGGACACTGGTAGCTAGTCAAATGGACAAAGGCCCACAGTTCCATTTGCGAGAGATGCACCCTGGTAATTGTTGGGAACTGAATAACTACAGAGAGAAAGGTTGGCACAGATGCACAGTGCTGCGGTCACTATGATTCTACCATTCTGGTCATTCTGGATAAGGAAAAGAAAGCACCACAGACAGTGGGTCTGACCCCAGAGGCAAAGGATGCTCCTGATGAAGGTGGAGAGAGGCAACTTCTGATACAGCCAACTCTCTCTTCTTTGGCTGTGATGCCCTCAAAAAGTAGTAGAGATAGTAATAGCTGGATGAATTCGACCTTCCTTCTCAAGGCATCAAAGCAGCATGAAGGTGAAGCCATTCCCTGTGAATTCTTGTCCTCCCCGTTCTCCCCAGGAGAGTGGACTCCACACCCAACCCTCGCTGAAAAAAATACCTTCCTGTATGCACGAACCTAACCCTGAACTAGGCAGGCGCAAACACACTTTATCCTGAAGACCACTTGTAGATATTGCTCAATGTGGAGCGAGCGCAGCCTTCCCTCCAGAAAGCTGAGCAAAAAGGAAATTAAAAACAACAAAATTGGATTTATAAAAGACTGCAATTCACAATAAGGGATACACATGCCTATGTTCTTAAGAAATACATTTCTTCCAGAAGTAAAATAGGCAAATAACTTCATTAAATGTTCTCTGATATTTTTCATAAAAATATTAACTATGTAAGCTGACTGAAGTCTTAATTATAACAAATTGTTTCATAAGTTTTTGTTTTTTAAAGTAACTAAACTAGGAACACATAGTTGGGAGTAATACATATTTTCTTTTCATTTTAATATTTTATTAGCATATATTAATCATACATTACAGTGTGTTTTATTATGACGTTTAAATACATGTACACAATATATTTCAATCATATTAGCCCCCGTTTTGTGCTCTCTTGTCCGCCTCCCACCCATTACTCTTTTTCCTCTTTCCAGCCCATCCTGTTTTGGTTTTCACATCTCTATTTCTGTGACACCATGCACGGGTTACATGCAGGTGGTGGGGACGTGTTCACTGCAGGATGCTCACTATGTCCACGGGTACACTTTGAGGAAAATGTCTCTTTCTCCTACCTAAATTGTTATCTGACTATAAATCCTTATGGAGGTGTGTGGCCCCATGAACCCTTTCTCCTTCCACTGCAAGAGTTGATATGCTCTATAGCAGCTAATCACAGTTCAATAGCTCAAGATTGCAACAAAAGCGGTATGCCCAGAAGTCGGCGTTCTACGCACGCACTTCTCCCTGCTTTTCCTAGCATCTTTCTTCTGCTTCCTGTGTAATGTTCTCTAAGCCTTGCAGAGGAATGTGTCAGCCAAGGTGTGCATGAAGAGATGAGTGGTCAAAGAAAATATTGTGTATATACACAGTGAAATTCTATTCACTTTCAAAGAAGAGTAAAATTTTAAAAATTGAAGAAAAATGGGTGGAATTGAAAATTATGTTAAGTGAGGTAACAAGATCAGAAAAACATATACCGCGTGTGTTCACTCTTATATGCAGATCCAATGTTCTGTATTTTAGATATATGGATTTATATCTGGATGAGTATGGGGGGAGCACATAGAAGTAAATGTGGCCCACGGGAGTGGAAGGAAAGATTCTTTAAGTGAGAAAGTTGACATGCATGCAAGTGGAAAGGAGACCAGTGGAAATATGAATGTTTTGGTTGAGAGGACCAACCAAGATCAAGGAAAATTAAGCTACACTTGGCAAGGTAATAAAAAGAAATGAACAAACAAACAGACAAACAGACAAATGTTTGTATGGAGATAACTTGTGTGTACGGATAAAATTGTTCCCAGAAGCTATAGGTTATAAAACAAAAATCCCAGTGCCTCTGGGGTGTGATGTTCTTACAAGCTGGGTCTTCAAAGGCAGTGTAAGTCCTACAAAGAACACAGACGGCTGCTTCTGTTGTTAGTTCCTCCCTATAGCTCGATAGAGATGCTGTAGCTGATGAAGCTACACATCTTGTTTGCAGGACATAGAGAAATCAAGCTGGAACTTAGCTGGAAGCTTCCTCTCCGTTGGCTAGCTCTCGCGGTGCTGGAAATGGCTACGCAGAATGCTATCAGAAAATTGTCATTGGCTGTCTTACTCATCTCTGGGCTCTGTGCACAACAATAGCAGACAGTCAGTCAAGATGAGTCCACTGGTATTAAAATGGCAAGTCTACAGTAGGAGAAACCACCTGCATTCGTTTTTTTTAATTAAAAAATGTTTTAATTTATTCACTTTACATCCTGATTATAGCCTGCTCCATTTCCTCCCTGTCCTACCCTTTTTCTTTCACTCCCCCTCCTCCCTCTTCTAGTCCTGAGAAAAGGGGAGCCCTCCTCCCCTATCATCTAATCCCAGACTATCAATTCTCCTCTGGAATGGCTGCATCCTCTTCCTCTGTGGCCTGGCAAGGGAGAAATGACCAACAAGTGGGCACCAGCGTCCCCATATTATGGAACCCAGGAGGAGACTGTGCTGCCTGTCGACTACATCTGAGCAGGGGGTCTAGTTGGTCAGAGCGCCGTGGCGTTTACAACCAATTGATCACAACCAGCTACAGATTCCTTTGTCCATGGCCATGCCACCCTGAACATGCCTGATCTCTTCTGACCAACTCTGTGTTCTCACCTGACTTGACGACAGCGTCACAGGAGGGAATTAACACCTGACACTGCAAAACCCATCAAAAGCCCATGATGGAGAAGGTCCTAGGCCTTCCCTAGTTGGGAAGTTATTGTTGTAACTTTACTAAGTTGGCATTATGTGCCATCAAATGGCTTTTTAAATAAATATGTTTGTGTATAGCAATTAGGCTGCTGTGAACTTTGGCCAAGGAGGCTTTTTTTTTTTATAGTGTGAGTATGTGGGGGTTGGGGCAGGCAGAGTCATTACTGGGGAAGGCACAACGAATAAGTGGCGGTTAAACATCCAGTTAAGAATGGAGCATCTATAAGAGCCCTCCAAGGCGTAGGGAACATTGAGGAAGAATGAGTTTTCAAAGACTAGGTCCCACTGTCCATTGATGAAGAGTTACAGGTTATGCTAAGGGATTAAAGTCCAATATTGGGAGTCTGTCTTGTTTGATACAGGTACTCCCATCACACCTGTTGATGGATGGTTCACATATGTTTTCTCCAGGCCTCCCCCCCCCACCCTCCATTCTCCAAGCCTAGACCTGTCAGCCAGTGATACCAGTGTTTCCAGTTTCTGTCACTGTAGAGTATTTTTAAAATTTATTTATTTAATCACTTTACAACCTGATTTTAGCCCCCACCCTCTTCTCCTGCAAGTCTTGCCCTCATATCTCCCTTGTTCTCCTTCTTCTCAGAGAAGGCGAGGCCCCTACGGGATACCAACCCACCCAGACATCTCAAGTCACAGCACATCTTCTCAGACAAGACAGCCCAGCTAGGGAAAGGCAGGTCACAGAGTCAGAGACAGCCCCATTGTTAGGGGACCCACATGGAGCATGCTGTACATCTGCTGCATATGTGTAGGGGGTGTAGGTAAGGCCCATGTGAGCCCTTTGGTTTGTGGTTTAGTCTCTTGGAGCCCCCACTTGTTCAGGTTAATTTACTCAGTAGTTGTGGAGTTCTTCAACCTTGGAGATCAGTGCCATTGGCTTGTGCTTTCTTTTCCTTTCCTGTCTAGAGCTGTCAGAGAGGCAAACAGTTCCAGTGGTCCATACCTTGCACATTTGTGTCACACACTTTTCCTTGGATCTTCTCACAATTATGAACCTCCCATGCATGACTAAATATATTTCTCACCAAAGGAGCACCAAGTCCCTATCATACAAACGTCCTCACAAATACCCCAGGAAGACGGGAAGTTCTTGGTCCTTAAAGTTTCTAGGCACAGACACAGATGGATAGACACAGATAGACAATGCTGTAATGATTCTGATAAACTGTAGTTTGGGGCAGGAAGATAGAGGTAAGAGCCCATATTCCAGCAGGGCATTTTGGAAAGGATTATTGGACATTAGGCACATTTCACCATGAAGTCATATTTTAACACAACGCCTACCTGAGGGACTCTGGGTGAATAACATTGACAGATGCCTTAGGGGACCAGAGGCTGTTACAGAAAAAACAGTAGACATTACAAGACTAACAGATCTCTTTCTAAATACAGGGCATTTCTGGGGAGAAATGACTTAGCTGTCAGATACATCTCTCTGGCTAACTATCTCATAATGCTAGATAGTTATAAAAATTGTTGCTGCCAACATGATTTTTAAATTAGGCCAATTAGACTGAAAAGTCAGGAGTCTAAACCCCTGAGCATATGGAAGGAAGGGGAAACCTGCTTTGAGAAAGAAGCTGAGCTGCCTTTATAGGGGGCAGGAAAATAAGGGCACTGGGAAGATGGCTCTGCTGGTAAAGTACGTGTGAGATAGACACACCAGCCTGAGTTTGAAAACAAGAATCCAGGTAAAAATGCCAGGCATGGTGATGTAAGTCTGTACTCTCAGAATGAATGGGAGGATCCCTGTTTCGCATCTTACCCTACTTTGTGATATCCAGACCAATGGAGGACCCCATTTCATAAACAAGATGCATACCTCCCAATGAATGACAACAGAAATTGTCCTCTGTCTTCCATATGTATACACATACACAAGCATACATAACTGAATATACACATGTGCAATTGTACATAGATAAACACACACACACTTACACACACATAGTCCATGTGCAAACACAAGCTTACACACACAAAAGAAAAAAAAGGTTGACTTGATTTACATGCATACTTGTAAATGCTTCTTAATCCTATTCAATCACTTTGAACAAATTGTTAAGCTTGCTTGATATCTCGCTATTCCAGAGGATGAAAATATATTATGACACGCTGATATGAAATCTGTTTTAGGTGAAAAGATTTATGCATGTGGGGAAGTTAGAAAACACATTGAATTTTAAGCAACTGTGAAAGTATATGCTCAGTGAATAATCTACAAGGGTGTTCCCAGAGGAAACTGAGTATTGGCTGGAAACGCCTGCAGAGAAAGTAGAAAAGACTAGTTAAGAGAGTGTGTAGAACAGCTGAGAAGAGAGGAGGCAGGCGTGTTAGCCTGGATTCTGCCGTTGTAGCTGTGGGAAGGTGACTAGGAGCCTGGCCTAGTTATTGCAAAATTTCAATATTGGCATTAGAGAGATAAGGGTAGAGACAAATACAGACATGAAAACGGTGAAGTTATCTTCTCTGTCTGATCACTTCCAGGACATTCCTCACTTGTCCTTTCACGGGCTTGCAGATAAACCTTTCTTCAGTTCTTGTCACAGAAGAATGGGCTCTGAAGGCAGCCTATCTCCTTGATTACTTTTATGTCTTTATCTCCTACCACAAGGCAGGGAGCTGTCTTTGCTTAAGCGTGACTTGGCATATGTAAATGTTAGCGCAGATGTGCTGCTGTACTGAGGTGAGTGGACGAACGGCTGAGCAGAGCTCACCAACTGTTCTCTCCTGGACTCACTTGGAGGCCTCTCATTAGTCCCAGGTAGGAGCCTTCTATGCTTAGGATGCCTACACAGTTTATCATTGGCCAAGCAGGAGCAGTCAAAAGATAAATGGATGACAAAATCAATGCCAGGCACGGAGTAATACTATTCCAAAGAGGTTGTTATTCCTTGGTTTCCTCACAGGGATCCTGAGGCTGCTCCCTTGTGTTTTCTTTTTCTTTTTCCAGAGGTGAGGAGAGGTTTTACTTGGGGGAATGAGAAACTTTCTACTTTTAATTGACTTACTGACTGAAATGATTCTTACAGAACATTGTTATTTTGACTATTGGGGCATTTTAGACATCATCATAATTATGTCCAAAGCAGGGGTCAGCCATGACGTTTCCAAATACCGCTCTGTAAACCAGGAACTCGGAAATCACTGGGAATGTTTACTAAGAAAGTGATTTGAGGGAAAAGTGACTTCCTTCCAGGACATGTTGGTTTTCCTAGGGGTATCCAGGATCCCATTGCTGATGAAAACTCAGTAATTCTTGGGTATTTAAGAATAATAAAAGGGGACATCTGGGGGATTCCTTCTGCACTGGGTGCAAGAATAAATGCTTCGTCATATATAAAGCTTGACATTGGCTAAGGTAAAAGATGTAGAAAGATCAGGGTGCGTTTGTAGGACTCAGAACAGTGCCCCCAAGAGGTCCATTGCCTTCTAAGGCATTTATCTCCAACACTCTGAGCCTGAAGCTGGCTTCAGTAGGGACTTATTCCAAAACCTGTTGGCTCATTTTCGTTCTTCTACTTTCGTTGTTGTCATTCTATTTTCCTTGAAATGTTTTACAACAGAGTGTCTAGAACCCTGTACTGTGTGCACTTGTTGCGTGATACCTAAGGTACATGGCTGCTTTTACTAGTCACTACCTCAGATAGGTTCTGTCACCTCCTGATATGACTGTAGTGACTAAGGTCATGAACCTTTGTAGATCCACTCACGCCACATCCAAACCATAGGGACACAGACATAGCTACTTTAAAAGACTACGTACATCACAATCATTTTAGCCAATATATCCTGTATGTTCTACACCACAGACAGCTCAGAGATGTAAGCCCTTAGGAGCTTTGGGCACATCTGGGTCATTGTGGTCACTTTGTCTGGAGCCTGGAAATAATTGCTTGAAAGATACCAAAGGGAGGACCTCATCAAATACCGAAAATGGAACCTTGTAGGCAGAAAACAAATTCTAATTTCTCAATGAGTAGAAAAAGGCAAAGATGTAGACCCATAAAAGTCAAAGCCAATTTGTAATAGAAAAATGCAAGGGGAAATAGAGGAAGAAGGTGATAATATAAAACATATATAATGCTTATTTTTATTTAGAAGTCTTAACAAAATCATGGGGTGTGTGCTTTGTTTCTCCCAAGCCATATGCCATGGGCATCTAATGAAAACATTGTGCTTTATACACTTTTGAAAGCAAGGGATAATTTTACATTTGAAATCAATCCGGCAGACACAAACTAACACAAGAGAACTCACATGAGCTTCTTTTGATTAAATTCACTCCTCATAAAAGCAGTATAGTTACATTTCTGGGAAATAATGGAAAGTGGTTTTGCATGAATTTTGATAGCTTTGCCCAATCTTTCAATCCACCCACATCCCAACATTAGTCTTTTCCTTTTGAGTCCTCTGATTTAATGCTGTTTTACAAATGAGTCCATCATTTCCCTGGGAGGTTAAGCAGTGAGCTTTGCCTAGCTGTCCTGTGAAGGGTTCAGAGTAGATAAAAGTCCACCAGGTTCCAGTGCCTGCTACGCTCCCCGAGACAGCCTTATTATACAGCTCGATATCCAGAAAGCATATCCTGATTTTTTTTTCCATCTTTGCAGCAAGAGCACACATGAAGACTTCAAGAGTCAAAATTGCCAGAGCATAATTCTTTCTCTTCAGAAGCTAACACAATCCAGGGAGAATTTCTTGAGGACATATATTTCAATGTATGCAATAAATATGTGTAGTTAATAATCCAAAAAGTATTTATTTGGCCTCCTAAGTTTCCAGGAATTTATCACCAATTATGTTGGGGTTACAAGAAAGTTTACAAAGGCATCACAAAAATATGTAGCCCAGAGAATATGTTCACAATTAATTTCTTATTCCTTCAATTCATTCATCTATGATGAGTAAATTAATTAAAAGAGAATTTAACTGGAAAGGATAAAATGGCCTGAGCAGCATTTGATGAGTAAAGTGTCAGTGTTGCAGAGGTCTGCCTTATCCTGGGTACAGGGCACCACCTCACACTTTCCTTCCAAATAAAGTCCATGAGCTATTTTGTGAGCCGCCTACGTGCTGATAGCTCTGGAATATTCCTGACCCAAGGGTGATTGAAATGATTTCAGTGAAAGTTAAATAATTTTTAAACACTTGGATTATCAAATACAAACCTTTCTTTTTTACTCTTTTCTTATTGTTAAACATCATTTTATGGAGTATCTTCCCAATATTCTTTAAGTGGGGGAACTAGAACAATTTTATTATATCCCAGGCCCTTTGGAGCCCTCTCAGTACAAGTATCACAAAGAACCAGCCACTACAAACATTTTAAAAGATTCCCCTTCCACTTACTGTAGGAGAAAAACAACCCTTAAGATTAATTGTGAGGCTTTCAGCAGAGTATTGCCTAATTAAGGATGACCAAAGAAGAGGCAGCCTCAGAGACTCCTTTAATTTGACAGGCTGGATACTTAGCATGTTTGAGAGGAAGTTCTCAGGGGCAAATCTGCAATCTATTCCATTAGTATAGAGCTCTAGAACTTTGCTCAGACAATAGCAGTCTACAAAGGAATAACTTGCTTCCACGAATAACAAACATTTACTGCATTTGCTTGCCCTGTTTCTCACCTCTTTAGTAGGGATTTTATTACCAAAATGAAAGAACTGTTTTATGGAACAGTTGGTGCGAGGTAGAGGCTTCACTAAAGTTGTGGATCGAGCCGTAGCAGCCTTGAGTATAATCTCTACCTGCAGGTTGGGTCAGAACGTTTTGAAGAGATGTGAGCTGCACTTAAGCACCACTTCTGTTATTTTCAGCAAGCGGTGTTTTTTAATGCTGCTTTGTTCTTCCCTGTTAAAGCCTCACATTAGTAAATGCTGATTGATGCTCGAAAGATGGAGCTTTACGGAAGGATACGCATGGCATGCTAATTACGCTAAATGTGGGGATGGAGAGAGATGCAGAAATATATGAGTAAATGTTATAAACATTTCAGAAGTAAAAAGGACGCACGGGTGTGTGTGTGTGTGTGTGTGTGTGTGTGTGTGTGTGTGTGTGTGTGTGTGTGTGCGCGCTAATGTGGTATTCAATCAGCAAAGCAGGCACTTGAGCTCTCTCTCTCTCTCTCTCTCTCTCTCTCTCTCTCTTCCTTCTCAGTCCCTCCTTCCCTTCCTCCTTCCTTCTATTCCTCTCCCTCCTATAAAGGTACATTTTGTGTGTATGTATGTATATATACATACACACACATGTATAGTTGTTAAGCAAATTAATATAACTTTCATATCACATACCTAATTTTTTGTGTGTGGTGGTGCATGTGCAAGCGTGTGTGAGTACATGCTTACCTGTGTGTACATATTGCACACAGGAACAAGAGGCCATCCCTGGGTGTCTTCCTCAATCACTTTGCACCTTGTTTTTGAGACATGGTTTCTCACAAATCTCACAAGTTGGCCAGGCCAGCTGGCCGGCAATTTCCAGAGAGCTATCTGTGTTTGCCTCCCCAGCACTGAGATGATAGCTAGGAACTGAAGTGCTAGGCTTTTCCCGTAGGCCCTGGGCATCTGCATAGCAAGTGCCTCACCGAGTCATCTCCCCAGCTCCCGGGATAAGTAGTTGTTTTAATGGTAGGTGCACTTAATACTATTATCAGCAAACTTGCAGTGGATGTTGAAGCATTACTACATTTGTTTTGCTGCACAGCCAACTTTTTTGAAAAATACGAGTACAACTTTGAACATACATCTCTCCTGTCAAGGCTCCCCTTTTGTCCCTAATAGCAACTGCTGTACCCTGTGTTGGTGAGTTGTGCATTTTAAGAAATGGTTCACATCCAAGTGAAAAGAATGTCTTTCCACCGTCTCGTCTATTCTACTTGGACTGATACTCTTTGGATCCATCCCATTTTGGAACATGTGACAGGATATCCTTTGTTATAGCTAAATAATGTTCACATGTGTGTGTGATATGATTGATATATGTCACATTGCCAATATCCATTCATTCCTCATAGAGCATGTAGACCTTTTCCATATTCTTGGCATTGGTAATAATGCACCAGTGAAGAGGGAAGAAATCTGTATATGATGCTAGCTTTGTTTCCTTCTCCTGGGAGAGGAAAGGCTGTATTATTTGGTTTCACATCCCGGATGACCATAGATGGAATGACCTTTACTTTGTTCTTATCTACAGCTTCTTGTCCCCCAGCCTCCTTCTGATTGGCCAGTGATTGACTTATCAATATGCTTAGTACTCTTTCCACTCTCCTTTGTCTTTAACCCTTTCAGACTTTAGCTGATAAACAAGCTCATGTCTCTGGTTACATGAAATATAAGTAAAGGAATAAATGCAAGTTTTTCTTTTATCACTCCCATCATAGATCCTTTATAGAGAAAATTTTTCTATATATTTCTCTGATTTACGTGCCAATATCCTTGTTGTTGTTTTCCTTTTTGTTTCAGTGTAGTTTTACTCTGGCATGGTGAGTGATCTTGTCTGTATTTGCAAGATGAAGGTATTTTGCTCATTATTTGCCTTGATATCATTTTTTTCAGTAATGTCCTATTTTGTTTTCTATTGCTGCAACAAAACACCATGACCAAAGAAAGACAAACTGAAAAGGAAAGGCTTTCAATTTTTATTTTCTTCTTCTTCTTCCTTTTCCCCCCTACTTGTCCTAATTATGGTCCATCTTTGAGGAAAGTCTGGGCAGAACTGAAGCAGAACCATGGGGAAGCAGAGGAGCACTGCTTACTGGCTTGCTTCCAGTGGTTCACTCAGTTTGCTTTTCCATACTACTCAAGACCACCTGCCAAGGGTGGCACGTCCCACAGTGGTCTGGGCCCTTGCCCATCAACCATTAATCAAGAAAAGGCCTCCAGATGTAACCAGAGGCCAGTCTAACTGAGGCAATTCCTCAGTGGAAGTTCCCTGTTTCCAGATGACACCCACTTGTGTCCAATGACAAAAAATAACTAGCACAACTAAAACATTCACCGTTAAAATATTTACCTTGGTACTTACGTATTTATCATTGTTTTTGGTTTGCTATGTTGGTTCTTAAAATTGCACCCCACTGAATGCTGCACTCTCCTCATCTAGTTTATTTTTATCCTGGACCTGGATACTCATTTCTTCACAGTAACTCAGGCAAATTTTAGGTACAATAAATCCCATCTTTCTCCCAACCATTGCTTCTAGTCTCTACATTTTACCTTATTGCAAAAGCTATAATCCTGGGTCATACCAGACATTACTTTCCCATTTCCATTGTTCTTGTTACACTGACCGTATAATCAACTGTCTTATTTTTACATCCTTTCCTCCGTACATAACTTTCTTCATAAATACTCTCTTATTTTAGAACCTCATCAGTATTTTATGAAGTGTTTCAGTATGATTTTGTCTAGTGTATCCCCAGTCTTTACCCAAGCTATTCATCACACCACTGCAGCCAGTGATATATCTCTAGAGTGAACCTCTAGTGATATCTCTAGATGGTGTGAAAATCCTTCAGCCCCTTTTTTTGACTTAGCATAGCATCATAATCCTTCACTAGACACTTAATAACTCTCATCATTTGCTACTTGTAAGCCCTTTGTTTTCACTTCTTTCTACTGACCAATTATGGCCTTTGTTGAACTAGTTAGAGAATGGTTAATGAACTATGTTTGTATAACATTCACTTTCTAGAACTCTATTTATTTCATTCCTTTAAAACTGAATCCATTGATTATCTTGTCCAGGAATTCTACCAGATATTTTCTGTCTGAGCTAGCATCTACGTGATCTGCTCTCATTTGGAACTGCCTTCTCATGTGTCAGCACTGTTTTCTGGGAAGCATGCTCACTGAGTTATAAGAAAATTGAGAGTAGAGACTGTATCTTCTAATGAAGTTTCTAGCACACAATACACTTCTGGAAGAAAACAGGTACCTACCAAATGATAAAAGAGATTGTTTGGGAATTATTTTCTAGCCGGTAGGCATGAAGCCCCAGCTTAATATCTCTATGTCCCATGACTCAAGCAAGTTATGTCTTCAGCAAGAAGAGTCTTACTTTCAGTTTCTGGGAGGTAACAAATAACATTGTCAATAGCATCAAATGTGGGTTTTGCTTCCAAGGATACTCCTGTCCCTGCCTCCCATGTTGCCATGGTAGTACTGAGACTTCAGACAGGGACCATCCCTAGATTTATGTGGGTTTGGGGATTCAAACAAAGGTTCTCATTCCTGCACTTTTAACCACTGAGCTATCTCTCCAGTCAAAATCTACGTTTAAACTTATCTTTTTAAAGTTTATGTGGATGAGTGCTTTGTCACATGTATGTCTCTTTAAAGGCAAGAAGACAGTGTCAGCTCTCCAGGATTTGGAGTTACAGGTGGCTGTGAACTTCTCTGTGGGTTCTGAGTGTTGACTCCAGTCCTCTGTAAGGCTAGTCAGTGTCCTCAGCCACTGAGCAGCCCTGCATTCTCCATAGCCCTGCTTTTCTTTCTTTTTCTTTTTGGTAGGATGGTTATTTTTAATTTTTTATTTATTTTAACTATATTATTTTTTCTCTCATGTATTACATCCTCAAAGCAGTTTTCCCTCCCTTCTCCTGTCCCAGTGCTCCTCCCCATCCGCTCTTCTTCCCTTTCTCCTCAGAAAAGAACAGGCCACGTGAGCACATCAAACAAACATAGCATACCAAGTTGCACTAAGGCTAACATCACCCCTTATGTTAAGGCTGGAGGAGGAGGCAACCCAGTAGGATGAAAACAGTTCCTAAAACAGTCAAAAGGGTCAGAAACAACCTCTGCTCCCACAAGAAGACCAAGGCACACAATCATAAGCTATATGCAGAGGTCTTTTTTTAGATCCATGAAAGTTCACTGTTTGTTGTTTCAGTCTCAGTGAGACTCTGGAGGCCCAGGTTAGTTGGTTCCGTGGGTTTTCTTTGGTGTTCTTGACCTTTCTTGCTCCTACAAACTTTCCTGCCCCTCTATCAGAGGATTCCTCAATCTGTGCATAATGTATAGGTGTGGGTCTCTTCACTTGCTTCTATCAGTTGCTAGATGAAGCCTCTCTGAGGACAGTTATCCTAGGCTCGTGTCTATGAGTATAGCAGAGTATCATTAGGATCACTTCGTTAACTTTTTTTTTTCTTGTTCACGTCCTGTTTTGTTCTATCCTGGGTCTCTGGGCTATATAGCCTCTGGTTCCTGGCCCTCTAGGTAGTGTAAAGTCTCAAGCAGGACCAGTCGTTGCTTGGCCACTCCTGTAACTGTTGTGCCATTTTACCCCAACACATCTTTTAGGCAGGATAAATTATAAGTCTAAAGTTTTATGACTGGCTTAGTGTCCTAATTCCTCCACTGAAGTCTTGTCTGGGTACAAGAGATGGCTGGCTCAGGTTCTGTATGCCCCACTACTAGATGTCTTAGCTAGCTAGCATCACTCTGGTATATTTCTAGGAGTTTCCATTGCTCTATGTTTGTACCTCCCCAATATACACCTCAATTTCAGTTGTCTCTTCCAGGCTTCTCCCTTCCTCTCCTCCCGACCTGATTCATCCTGTTCCCATTCTCACCTGCTCCCAGTCCTCCATCTGCAGTACCTATTCTATTTCTTCTTCCCAGGGATATTCAAGCATCCTGAATTGAGTCCTCCTTGTTACTTAGCTACAATCCTCAGACCCAGAAGAAGACCCAGTCTTCTCCTGAGCATTCCAGAGAGGGCAATATCAAGCCAATAAACTATTGTTGACTAGAGAAAATGCCCCTGGATGGACAATAGCACAGGGAAGAAACTGCCCAGACATCTTTTATAGGCAAGAAACCTAGAGAGACAAATATATCTCAAGGCTGTGACTGACCCAGACTAACATAATCTAGTAGAAAATACATGAAAACATCATCAAATCTAATTAGTTTTGCCTGAGCCAAATCTAGACAAGAAACAGATTTAAAATAAGAGTTAGTATATTTTAACACTTGAGAGCTTTCTTGATCACATTAAGGCATGCTAACAATTTCCCATAGATATGACAGTTATGAGGCAATTAATGGAATAGTTTGCAAATCAGTTGCAAAAAAAGGAGGAAAAAACTGGATAAGTAATAGCTGAAGTAAAAAATGAAACTGCTATAAATATAGATAATAGCTTCCATTAAAAGTGTCTTCCAACATTGGAAAGTTTAATCACAGTAGCACTCAAATCATTGGTTACACTCTATTTCACAGTTACCCAGCATGGGAAAATTTACCCATCATTAAGTATGATAGGTTCCATGTTTTTTTATAATATCTGGTCAGCAGTGGAAAATTTTGTTAGCTGATTTCATTAGCAAGTTTTAGTTTCATATAAATCTTACAGTAGTAATTCAAAAAGCAAGTGCGCTCTGCTAGACTGTAGCTGCCTACCTGTGTTTACATGACTTTAGCGATCACCTGTGGAAGGGGAAGGAGTTTTTTCTGAATTCACATGAACTGAGAAAACTGTGTAGGGAAACATAAACAAATGTAACCAAGCACAGAGCTTATATAACAGGAACAAAGTTATAGAAGAAGTAGGTTGGAGGGGAATTGTTTTCAAATATAAGGGAGTTAGTTACTATGGTGAATATTTACAACGGGCAAATGCATTTCTGTCAACCTCCTTTTAAAAGCCTGAAATATCAATCTATGATGGTCTGCTCCGACAGTTCACAAGTCACTACGTTCAATAATACATTTAAACTCATTTATTCTTAGTAGTATAATTTCCAGTTATTGTCTTAGTACTCTTTTAACTCCAGAATGTTAGTTACTTCCAATAATTTTGTTCTAAGATGTAATATAGAGCTTATTTGCACATAAAGGTTTTAAAGCTCAGTCCTGATGTGACTTGATGTGCTGGCATGGGTTGGTGGGGGCCCCACTTTTATGAGAAGGGAAAGGGACATAGGAGGAAGAGAGTGGGAGGGAGGGACCAGGAGGAAGCGAGGGAAGGACCATGATCAGGATATAGAGTCAACATATAAATTAAAAATAAATAAAAAAGAAATGGAAAAATACAAATATTCTAAAAAAATGAGTAATAGAATAGATATCATTGTGGGTAGGAGAGGGGTCTGGATTAGGGGTGTGGATGGGACCGGGAGGGATGAGGTGTGTGGGACAGAGGGAGAGAGTACTGGGAAAGACAGCTCTAACTGGGGAACATCCCTGGGACAAGCTAGGAACCTAGTGCAGTGGAACTCCCAGGAACATTCTAGTGAGACCCTAAGATTTGTAGCGATGGGATACAGAACTGTCCATCTCCTGTAACCAGGCAAGAGTTCCAATGTACTGATTGGGACCCCAGCCCAGCCACAAAACCTTCTGCCTACAATTTGCCCTTCCTGCAAGATGTTCTGGGGGTAAAGGTAGCACAGAACTTATGGGAGTGGCCCACCAATGACTGCCCTAGCTTGAGACCCATGCCAAAAGAGGGAGCCCAACCATTATACTTTTTAGGGCCAGGAACTAGAGGCTGGATAGCCCAGAGACCTATGATATAACCAAACACAAATGACAAGACCAAAGTTGGTGAGTTGATTCTTAATGATATTCTGCTATACTCATAGACTGGTGCCTAGCCCAGTTATCATCAGAAGATTTCCTACCCATTCTCCAGTTGATGGAAACAGATGCAGAAACTCACAGCCAAACATATGACAGAGCTTGGGGTATCTCATGGAAGAAGGAGAGAAAGGATTGTTGCAGTCACAGGGGTCGTGACACCACGAGAAAACCCACAGAATGAACTAGCCTGGGCTAACAGGGCCTCACAGAGACTGAATCATCAACCAGGGAGCCTACATGGCGCTGACCTAGGCACTCTACATGTATGTTACAGTTCTGTAGCTTGGTCTTCTTGTGGGACTCCTAAGAATGGAAGCTGGGGCAGTCCCTGACTCTTACCTGCCTTGGGACCCTTTCCTCTTACTGGGCTGCCTTGTCTAGCTTTGATAGAAGAGGAGGTGCCTAGTCTTACTGCAACTTGATAGGCCGTGGCTGTTTGATATCCATGGGAGTCCTGTCATCTTCTAAGGAGAAATGTAGGAAGAGTAACAGAGGTAAGGAGGGTGTGGGGGAGGAGATAAGGACGGGAAGGGGAAGAGATTGGGAGGAGAGAAGGGAGGGGAAACTGTGGTTGGGAAGTAAAATAAATAAATATTTAATTTAAAATATGCATAAAAGTAAATAAAATGGAATATAATACAGGTATTAATATTTACACTTATAATAATTTAGAGGACTAAATCACCGGGATTAGAAATTACAAAACAAGTCCTTACTGATATTTATGTTGTTTATGTACCAGTTATTGAAAGAAGAATGTAACTTGACTAATCTGACAGTGACAAGTTTATTGTTGCTGGTGGTTTCTTGTATTTTAAATTTCTGAATATTTTTATCTTTCAATTTTGGGCAAAAAATGGGACTTATTAGTTTTATAACGAGGAAGGAAAATTGTTAATAAAAAACTACTTGAAGCCGGATGACGTGGTGGCGCACGCCTTTAATCCCAGCACTTGGGAGGCAGAGGCAGGTGGATCGCTGTGAGTTCGAGGCCAGCCTGGTCCACAAAGCGAGCCCAGGACAGCCAGAGCTACACAGAGAAACTCTGTCTCAGAAAAAAAAAAAAAAAAAACTAGTTGAAAATAGTTACATTAAGTGAATAGTGTTAAAGTAATGTTAAAGTAATTCTCATTTTCTTCCCTGACTTCTGGCGTTTGTGGCTCTGTGCCCACACTGACAGGTCTGTTTTCAGCCTTCTCAGACAGAGTCCCAGTAAGTGTTCTAAATGGCTGCTGTGACCTTTAGAGGAGGCTGCATCTCATTTACTGTCCATTTGGTTTCAAATAGTAATAATGTTATCTGCTTCTCCATCTGTCTCCACCCTGTTGCTTTGAATAATAGGACAGACAGAGAGAACACCATTCTTTGTGCCAAAATAATTTAAAAAGAACATTTAAACAAAGCATTAGGTTATAAAAATAAATTAGTTGTAAAGCATTTCCTACTGACTTTTTTATTTGTCTCAAAAACAGATACTTGGTAGGTTTATTTTGTCATGTTTCCCTTTTGAACCCTCGATGAAAATCAAATCAAGAAGGAATAACTGTTAAAGTAACCTTTATAGAATTCAAAGTCAGTAAAGAACTCCTGGATTGAGAAGTGAAGTGTGTATGTGGCTTTTTGCCCCCGTAGGAACAGGATAAAGTCATTCTCTATAGTTATAAATGACGGTAGGTGCCTTTGGGGCTCTGATATATCCTCACCGTATTGCTTAGTGGTGTAGTATATTTTCCCTCTGAGCTGCAGGAAGACCGTAATCTTCCCAGGCTGGCACATTGAACATACTTTCCCGAGGAGAGCGGTACTTTATTATCCTGAAGGATTCTCCTTTTCCTCAAAGCCTTTAGCACATATCACATAATGCAGGCATGGTGAGCATGGATCCCGGCATCAGCCATGGCTATTCTGGATCAGGAAATCACCAGAACCTTGTAGAGTCTACTGGAGCCATTTCCTCACGGTTCTCTTCTCTATTACTATGAATTCAATTCTGTTACTGTCCCAGAGTTTGACTCAACCTTTGTTCAACTACAGAGTTCAAGAATATGGTTCTCACTGGTGATTTGATGGTTGCAGGGACACATTTAGGGCTGTTCGTGGCTCTGAAGGGGTTTGATGGTCTTTTTGCGTCTCCATCAGTTAAACTCCTCATCCTAGGGAAAGTCCAGATCTGATACGAGGCAACTTCCGTTTATCCAGTCCTGAACTCAGTTCTGGTTTTCTTTTGGCCTAACTAGTTTCTCCCTCCAACAGGACTCTAGTCCTCTGTTCTATCTCCCATCCTGTCCCTTATTATGTTTGAGAAAGCTCACTCTACAATGCTATATATTCAAATCCGAATGTCAAATTATTTATAATATTTCTATCATTCTTGGTTCTAATTACATTAAAAAACCCAAAGATCTGTAGGTAACTAATTGTGTTTTTTTTTGTTTTTGTTTTTTGTTGTTGTTTGTTTGTTTTGTTTCATTTTTGGAAGGAAGAGTTTCTCTCTGCATCCTTGGTTGGTTTTGGACTCTTTGTAGACCACGCTGGCCTTGAACTCACAGAGACCTGCCTGCTTCTGCCTCCAGGGTGCTGAGATTAAAGGTGTGCACCACCATGCCCGGTCCTCAATGTTTAGTAGAATTCACTGGCTTATCCAGTCTGCAGGACATGCTTAGTTGGTTCCTCTTCTTTTTTCTCAGCTAACTTAGGTCTTGATAGAGGACCATACACCAGTGGTTCCGCTCATAATTTCATTACACCATATAGTCACAACCTGTTATTCACATTTCCGTTTTCCTGACCACATCTAGGAGCTATAATGATAAACTATGTGGAAAGATTCATCTCTAACATGAGACAGTCAGGTCTACATTCTTCATTTCCTTAACTGCTTCATGAATGCAATGTGAAATGGTGTTTTATGTTTCCTTTATAACCTGATGTACATGGGTTCTCCTTTCTCTCAGGAGAGCCATGAAAGCTAAACATCACCCAATGAATATTTATTCAGAATGACAGATATTATAGACACATAACGTCTTCTCACTCCAGTCCCATAAACACCTATGTACCCATGATTCTGAGTAGATTTCTGTTTGTATGTTTGGTATGTAAATAAACTCTATGACTACCTACAAGCCATTTAAATATCTAAAGGTCATCACTCAAGTTGAAAATGAAATGTACAATGTTACTGTGCTACATCTGCAGAATAATTCTACTTCTGTCCCAGTCCTCGCTTAAAAAAAAAAATCTTTCGACTTCCTCCCTGGAGGTAGCTCCTGACTCTGTGGTTAGAAAGCATCGCTATGGCATTACCATTTAGCTAAGAAACTGAGGACTTCGGCTTTGATTAGTTTAGCCATAACCAGGTTTGTTCAGTGTGTTAAGTGTTGGTCATCCTAAGCACATTATCTTGCTCAGTAGTCACAATAATTTACTGAAATAGGAATAATTCCAAGGCATATACACAAGAACATCAAGGCTGAGAACAGTTGTTTTTTTTTTTAATTTTTAACTTTTAAAATTTGTTCACTTTGAATCCCTATTGTAGGCCCCTCCCTCATCACCGCATCACCCATAATAGCCTTCTCTCTCTCTCTCTCTCTCTCTCTCTCTCTCTCTCTCTCTCTCTCTCTCTCTCTCTCTCTCTCTCTCCCCTCAGGTCTCCCTGTCTTTCTTCTCCTTCCCAGGATCCTCTCTATCTCTGTAAGCTCAGGAACCTTAGCTACACCTACCTCCTTTGCCCTGCCCAGGTGGGATGGCTTTTTATTAATTAGCATCAAAATACATCAGACCATCCCCCAACATTCATCTGTACTACCTGTATCCTCTTCCTCTGTGGCCTGGCAAGGCTGCCTCCCTCACCAGGAGGAAGTGGTCAACATGGGGTGGGGGGCAGAGTCCATGTCAGAAGTAGTCCCTACTCCTCATATTGTGGGACCCACAAGGAGACTGTGCTGCCTGTCTACTACATCTGAGCAGAGGGTCTGAGTTCACACCATGCATGGTCCTTGGCTGGTGCATCAGTCTCTGTATTGTGATGTGGTTATCCTGTATTATGTGACTAATATCTGCTTATAAGTGAGTATATACCATGCGTGTCTCACTCAGGATGATCTTTTCTAGTTCCACCCATTTGCCTGCAAATTTCAAGTTTTCCTTGTTTTTAGTAGCTGAGTAGTATTCTATTGTGTAAATGTACCACAGTTTCTTTATCCATTCTTCAGTGGAGGGACATCTAGGTTGTTTCCAGGTCCTGGCTATTATGAATAAGGCTGCTATGAACATGGTTGAGCATATGTCCCACTTGTGTGGTGGAGCATCTTTTGGGTATATGGTCAGGAGTGGTGTGTCTGGATCTTGAGGTAGAATTATTCCCACTTTTCTGAGAAAGCACCAGATTGATTTCCACATGGTTGTACACATTTGCATACCCACCAGCAATAGAGGAGTGTTCTCCTTTCCCTACATCCTTGCTAGCATGTGCTGTCATGTGAGGTTTTGTGTCTATGTGTGTGTGTGTGTGTGTGTGTGTGTTTTAGCCATTCTCACAGGTGTAAGATGGAATCTCAGAGTTATTTTCATTTGCGTTTCCCTGATGACTAGGCATGTTGAGCATTTAAGTGTTTCTCAGCCATTCTATTTCCTCTGTTGAAAATTCTCGGTTTAGTTCTGAACCCCATTTTTAAGTGCATTATTTGGCTTGGTGGTTTTTGATATTTTGAGTTTTTTTTTAAATATATTTTGGATATTAGTCCTTGATCAGATGTAGGGTTGGTGAAGAAATGTTTCCCAGTCTGTAGGCTGTCATTTTTTCTGTTGACAGTGTCCTTTACTTAACCGAAGCTTTTCAGTTTTATGAGGTCTCATCTATTAACTGTTGATCTTAGAGCCTGAGCTATTGGTGTTTTAAGTTCAGGCAGTTGTCTCCTGTGTCAATGAGCTCAAGTCTCTTCCCTGTTTTTCTTCTAACAGATTTGATGTGTCTGGTTTTTTTGTTGAGATCTTTAATGGACTTTAGTTTTGTGCAGGGTGACCAATAAAGGTCTATTTGTATTTTTCTACAAGTAGACATCCAGTTAGACCAGCACCTTTTGTTGAAGGTGCTAAAACCACCCTTCACAGTAGCCACGGCATAGTTGTTACCTAATACAGCTATTATGGTCAAGGTGGCTTAAGATACATTTCATAGAAACACATGGTTAAGAGACAGGTTTTATTGGAGAAACCAATAAAATGGAGTCTGTGTAGGGGATTATATCTCCTGGAATCCTTTCCTTACTTTCCCACTGGAGGTGTGGCAGGCCAGACAATTGCTGTGCGAATAAAATTTATATCTATGCCCCATTAAAAGTTCAGTGCCCACAGGTGCTATCATTCCTTCTAGAACAAAGAAGAGAGCAGCCTGTGAGGATAGTGTGGGTCACCTGGATGACAGGCATAGTTGTCAGCTAGTTTGTGTAGTTCTCGGAGTGCCCTGCAGCTTAGTGGGAGGATACCGTCTTTTTCTGAGGAAGCAGGGATATTTTTGTATGATGGTTTGGCGATATGAGTACTTCTGTCGCCAGTTTATTAGCTAGAGGACTAAAAGAAAGCATTCCAGCCATGCTTTAAAAACCTTACGTGTGTGTGTGTGTGTGTGTGTGTGTGTGTGTGTGTGTGGTGTTTGCATGTCTGTTTGTGTCTGTATGTGACAGGAGAGAGTAAAATCTACAGAATTTAATAAATCCACACTTCCATTCTCAAAAACTGATGTGCTATCTGTTGCCTACAAACTTGCCAAGCTGTTGTTTACTCTCTGCAACTCTTCCAAATCTATCTCGCTGCCCTGCAGCTGAGCTCTAATTGACCCTCGGGGAAACCACACTCTACTTCATTCCCCTTCCTTTAACTAAAAGAATATATTTAATTTTGAGGATGTCATACGATGTATTTTTAAATTTTCATCTTTTCCTGTATGCAGCCTACCCAACTTCATGGTTTTTTTCCCCAAACAATGGTGTCCATTTAATGTTGACAGACTCCTGAGCATGAGCCCTGCCCTTGAGTCTGGTTGAGTTACCCAATGTCACTCCCTTGAAGGAAACTGATTTTCCCTCTCCCAACAGCTATGAATTGTAAATATCTCATTGACTAGGGGTGGGACTTCATGCCCAGTTCCTTGCCTCAGTGCTGGGAGGGGAGAAACCTGCCTTAAGCTCATACAGTCCTTGTGCATGCAGTCACAGTCCTTTTTTTAGTGCCTATGCACATCTGCCCTGCTGTGACTGGAAATGCTGTTTCTTTGAAGTCATGTTCCACCTCTGGTTCTTAGCATCTTTCCACCCTCTCTTTCACATAGACTTCCAAGTCTTGAGGAGAAGAGTATAATATAGACCCACCTGCCACTATCATCCCAAAATCTCTAATTTGCCACATGTTGGCCAGCTGTGGATTTCTTTGTTAATTACCATTCACTGCAAGTAGAATCTTCTTTGGTAAAGGTTATGTGCTGCACTCATCTCTGAGTATAGCGTTGTGACATTGTTATGCCGAGATTACCCAGATCGCAAGACCCCCCCCCCAAAAAAAAGACCACCATGACTCAATACCAATGCAACATACACAGGGTCCTTTATTACAGGCTCAGAGCTTCAGATCACAATCCTTCCTGAGGGAACAGGATAGGAGAGTGATACCGGAGCTTCACGGGTAATGGGTTTATAAGGAAAAACTATAATTAGGAGTGAGGGTCACAGGGAAGTAAGGGCAAAAGCATAAGCAGAGGTGGTGAGTCTCAGGAATGCAGTCCTTCAGGCAGGCTGGGTGGAGACCGGATCTCCAGGGAAAGCTGTGAGTCTCAGGAATGCAGACCTTCCAGCAGGTTGGGTCCAAGAGGCTAAATCTCCAGGGTTCATAGGGTGTTAATTGTATTTAATTTATCCATTGCAGTTTCTGGAGAGTGCTGGCAGGTGTCAGTCCCAGAACGCAGGGAGAAGGGCAGCTAGAGGACAAGTTCTCATGCAGACCATCATTAATTGCAGAATATAGATTACATATAGGATATGGCATTAATTTTGCCCCTACAACATTGGTCTTGTTTTTTTTTTTATTCATTTAGGAGAATAATTGTAAGAGGTTTTCCCACATGGCCCATGATCTGTTTAACCTCAAATTCTTGAGCACATTGACAGTATCAGCTATGAGGTCTATCACACAGAATGGGCTTTAAATCCAATAAAATGTGTAGCTAAAGTAATTAATTAGCCCAATACAATTTGTGTGCACACTGTACCAGTGTGATTATGTTGTAGGTACATTGTTACATTATTATTGTAACTCAGATGTCTCATAGCTGGGTAAGGTTGTGGTGGTTCTTTGTTGTTGTTTTTTGTGTTTTTATCCATTGGTGCTAGCACCTTCCAGTGGCATGAGAAGGCCACAGGGGTCTTACAGACTGTGGTTGTGTGAAGTTGCTGTTCTCTTGCTTTCTTAGAAAGCACTTTACTACTTTGTGATTTTTTTAGAGTTACCATCCCTATTGGTTTTAATTGTTATCTCATATTTATTGTAGTCTCTTTGGGGGCTCTTAAATTTTTATGTTGGCTTACCTTGTCCAACTTTGATGAATGATTTTGTTTTATTTCATATTTTATGTTATGCTTTGTTGTTATTTAAGCAAATCCTCAATAGCTCCTTCCTCACAAATATGTCTGTCAGATATATTGGGCCAGAAGGCTGAAGAAGATGCTTCAACATTATGGAGAGTGTTGGCTGACTGTTCAGGTAGTAAACTGTCTCTGTATCTTCTCATGTGGAAAGCTACTAACCTGCACTCCCAGTATACTCAGGTAATCAAGTCTTTTCCTTCTCAAGTCTCTAATGGGGTTGAAGACCTGATAGTTCAGTTTTATAATGAAGCTTAGTTTTTTAGGGGTTAAGATGTCTTTAGGGTCTAGATAGATATTTTACATTGATAATGATGAGATATGACAGAAATTGGTTTACATTCAGAATTTTAGGCACATGAAGGTAGGAAAGATGTTTTCTTCAAGACTGTCAAATACAAATAGCCAATATACTAAGAATGTAACATTTATATAATTCCTGATTGTGTCATGGTTCTTCTTGCTATAGGTAGTTTATTGTATATACATGTATAATATAAATATATATGAAAAATAAAAAATTAATAAAAATTTAAAAGAAAAGAAATGTATTTTTTTCTAATAAGAGAAATGGAGTGGATCTTGATAGGAGAGGAGGAAGAGAGGAACTGGTAGGAGTAGAGAGGGAAAACTGTATTCATTTTATGTTACATGAGAAAAACATCTATAGTTGACAAGAGGGGAGGAAGGTCAGTATGATCTTCTTTAGACAAGAGGTTAGGGTTAGTGGAGTTGGGCCCATGACTACAGAATAGTCTGGAGGGGCCAGAAAAAATGCCCAAACTACACTAACTCAGAGATACTTGATTCGTAATAATTTGTATTTCAATTTCACTTTATTTTTAAACAATTAAACTATACTAGTTGTTTTTATTCTATATGTATATTTCATGTTTTTGAAAATATGCAATGTTACAAGTGTAAACAAGCCACTAGGATTTCAGTGTAGCATAACATGGAAAAGAGCAAATAGGGCCGACAAATTCCTGACTCACAGGCTTTAATTACATGTCTTTCAGGGGAAGGAAATACTAATATCTTAGGCCAGATGTAGATGACTGTTACTTTGATATCATTGTGGAAAGATGGAAAGTTTAATTGCAAATGAAGCCTTTTCTGATTGAGAGAGCAGCACCTGCATATGAACATGAGCATACACAAGGGATTTGTAGGGAGGAGGAGGCAGGTAATGTTTGGGATGAAGATTAGAGAAGGTGACAGTAATCCATATGTACTATATGTATGCCAATGAAACTGTGAAAGAACAAATTCAATAAAGATTCAAAGTATTAATGAGTCAGTTTAGACAAATGCCGTTTAGTGAAACAAAAGCAGGAAGTTCACCCATACGGTACATTTCTTAGTTAAGATCCACCTCTGGGTCTACATCTCTGAAGCATCAGCATCCTCCTGATGGAGCAGGCCTCAGATTAAATCATAAAGCAAGTGGTTACTCCCACAAGAGGATGCCACTATGACATCATCAGTGGTTATTCCCACAAGAGGATGCCACTATGACATCATCAGTGGTTACCCCCACAGCAGGATGCCACTATTACATCATCAGTGGTTACCCCCACAGCAGGATGCCACTATTACATCATCAGTGGTTACCCCCACAGCAGGATGCCACTATTACATCATCAGGAAGATCTTGCCTGGAATATATGTCATGATTTTTTCTTATCCAGTTAGTCCTGAGAAATCTGAATTGTTGTTGGTAACTTTTAATCTCGTGATTAAATGTTCTCGTGCACATTTCCCTTGGCATGCAACATCTATTTTCATGTGTTAAAGAGAAGCAGTTCAAAGGGTTACTACCGAGAATGCTCTGTAGAAACTGCCTTTGGTAGGAAACTACCCTAATGAAGTCTTACACACTAACTGGTCTTTGTATATGGTGGGCAAATAGCTCCTGACCTGCATTAATTTCAGTGTATATTTCTTAAAGACACCATACCCCCAAGTGTAGAATTTTGCCATTCTTCCTAAGACTTGGCCATTGTAGAAGGATAGGGATGTGGTTATTAGATCCCTTTTCCACAAACCTCCACTCTAGGAGATAATTCCAGAAGTCGCCAGTTTGTTATGACTGCATCAGCCTTCCTCCCCAACACACAGGAAACACATTTAGAGACCTAATGTGAACCATCCTCTCCCTTATGGTGAGTGTGCTGTGATGACCTACGTTCTGGTTTCTGTTTTGAACTCCCTCCACATCTCATCTTTTTATTCTCTTCCCCAACATTTACCTTCTCTTCATGCACACACAATTAATATTCTGGGAAGTGTATTAGGAAATGCAGAATAAAATATTTAAAAATTAACATGTTCCTTCTTTCATGGAATTCACAAATTTCTTTCCTTCTGGTCTTATTTCGGCTTATTTAGAAATCTCAAAAATATTTAAGTAATTATCTCACAGGATTTATAATCCTGGCTAAATCACTCAACTCCTATAAGTGCCATGTGTGTGTGTTTGTATGTGCATATTTATGAATATACATTATATATATACATAAGTTTATGATAGTCATGCCTTCCCCATAGTATCAAAAGAATTAATGACATAGAATTTGTACAAATATAAAACATATCAAATAAAACACATTACTTGTGTTTTAAATTTTTAATAATGTATATCTGTAATTAGTGTCTTTCTGTTCACTCATTCATACAACAGACATTTAATAAATATTGGTTGTGTTTTAGGCATTTATGCATATTCCTAAGCTAAGAAACCATATAGTATAGAAGGGAAAATATGAACACATGAATAAACACTTTAAAAAAATCTAGAATGCAGTGAAAATAAATATACCAGCCTATCTATATCTGTATCTATATCTATATATCATATATATACCTATATCTATATCTCTACCATATCTATACCTATACCTATATCTATCTATATCTCATCTATCTATATCTATATCTATATCTATATCATCTATATCTGTATCTATATCATCTATATATATACCTATATCTATATCTATATCATCTATACCTATACATATATCTATATCTATCTATATCATCTGTATCTATATTTATACCTATATCTATCTATATCTGTATCTGTATCTATATATCTATATATATATCATCTATATCTATATATATACCATCTATATCTATCTCTATCTCTAGTTCATCTATCTATATTTATATGTGTCTGTATCTATATCTATATCTGTACCTATATCTATATCATCTATATCTATATCTATATCATCTACAACTATATCTGTTTTGAAGTTCCCCTAGTGATGAGAATATAAGCATGTACCACAATGTTCACCTTTATTTTTTGTTCTTGGGATCAAACCCAGCTCCTTGTGCTTGAAAGACAAACACTTTGTTAATTGAAAAAGCTGTCCAGCCCTTGGGTAGCTCTGAAAATCCAAGTAAAGCACATTTGTAATGAGAGTGGTCTAATTACTCTTGAGGATTAACCTGGAATAAATAAAACAGAAAATTAAATGGAAAGTTAAAAATAACATCCAAAATAAGCCTCTTTATGAATACATGTCTGGATATATAATTATAGTAATTAAAATATGGATTTAAAGAAGAGAGAAATCACTTGTTATTTTATTGAGCTGTACTCCTCAGTCTCAGGAATTTGTATACTGGGGAATAGTCCCCAGTTGGGGGAGCAGTGTGAGGTAGCGTATTATGTTGGAGGGGTCATGTGTTAGAGGAATTTCACTAGGGGTGGGCTTTGAGACTTTAATGACTAGTGTCATCTCAAGATTACTATTTCCAGCTTGCACCTTGAGATATGAACTCTCAGTTGTTTCTGCAGTCATGCCTACAATCATGGTGTTCTGTACCACGACAGATTCTTACGCCTCTGGAGCTGTGATCATAGTATTTTATTACAGCAATATAAAAGTAACTACAACATCACTTAAGTTACTGGGCCATAAAACTTGACAATCGAGAGAAATCTGCTGTAGTTTGAATCTCTAATATCCAAGTGTGAAAGCCTGGGCCCTAGCATGTTGCTAATGGGAGGGAATAGAAATTTTAAGAGACTAAGCCAAGTAGAAGGTCTTAGGTCATTGGGAGCATGGCTCCAACAAGGGGTGGGATCCTGATCCCTTTCTCCCCTTTAATCTTTCATTGCCTGAGCATGAGTTAAGGGACTTTACAACATAGCCTGTTGTTGCCATGGAGTATTTCTAAGACTCAAAGCAGTGGAACCAACTAGTCATAGACTGAGACTTCTGAAATCATGAGTCAACAGACCTTTTATTGAAGTTATTTCAGATACGTAATAACCACAAGCTCCTTCATATAGCCACCTTTAAAAATATGTGTTAAATAATTAAAACTCAAGTCATGCCAATGCTATGCTTCCTATCTTGTGTAACTGCCAATGATAATAGGTTTCTGTTCTTTCACAGATGGTTGGTTGAGGAAAACCACCCAATTCCTAAATATGGTAGCTTTTCTCTTGAATAGTAAAGGAGAGTACCTGGACCGTCATGTGTGCATGGTCCTTTCTGGTTAATTTTAAAGTATATGCTAACATGCCAACGTTGAGAATGGCATCTGTAGGTTTTGGGTTGTGGGGTTAAATTCTCTTGCAGTAGACTGTGGTTGTGTCCCAGAAGGGGCACCTGTGAGAAGACAGAGGATGGACAGCTCGATGGGCTACATCAGGAGGAGGACTGTGCTGCCACTCCTTACAATCCCAGACACATTTTTGTTGAATAGTGAGATATCTGTGAGGAATACTAAGATAGTGCTGTGTCTGCAGGAGAGGCTGTTTCTCCATATTAGAGAACCATGGAAGAATAGTTCTAGATACAGAGATTTAGAAAGTCAAAGAACGGACTTCATAGCCATTCTCAAGTATTTCCAAAATATTTAAGGTCCAGAAAATTATACATTGATATTTTGCTTGTTAGGCAGCTATATCATAGGAAGTTCAAAAAATGATAGTGTAACTCCCCTGCCTCAATGGGTGTGTGTGTGTGTGTGTGTGTGTGTGTGTGTGTGTGTGTGTGTGTGTGTTAATACTGAGGAGTGCATTATTTCTTATCAGGAATGTTCCTAAATAGTGCTTAAAAGCTGGAGTCAACAAATATTTCTGGGAAAACAATGCAAAATTATTTATTCTGGCGTCCTCCTAAGAGGATGAGACAGGCTATAACAAAGAGTGTATGTTATGATAAATAGGATAAATATAATATAAATATAAAAGTTATAAATTAAAAATCTTCCTTTGCCTGATTTAACAATTGCATCATATGGCAGTGAGAGACAAGATGAAAATATTACAAAAATGTTCATTCACTTAACACATGCTAATATGCTGTGCTCTCTCCATGTTTATATTATCAGTTGTGAAACAAAATGATTTACCAATCTGAGATATAAAAGGCATTAAAGGTACATAACACTTAAAAAACAAGTCCTAATTATTTAAGAACTACAGCATGTGACAGCAAGCACTTCTTAATTAAAGGGAATATAGTATATTTTATTCATAAATATGTAAATTGTGAGTCAGTGATGAGCTGACTAGATAGCCAAACCAGAGGCAAACCTATAGCTAAGTAGGTAATTTTCTATTAGCAGTCTCCTTGTCAGTACATGGTGACAAAACACTAGTTGGGAACTGGCCTTCCCAAAACATATGCTACTCATGGCTTAGAAAGCCTCAGTCAGTTCCACTTGTGTCTCTCACTAGTTGTGCAATTATGACAACCCCACTTTTATTCACCCAGTCCCATCTTTAATGAGATCCTGGGAGAGACATAGCCTTTGAATGTACAGATTGGGGTTCATAACCCTATTTTGTAGTCTCTAAAGACATTCTACTTCTCTGTTCCCAATTACTGTAATTATAATTTAATTATTTGTTAATTACAGCAGAGAAATGTGGGTGCTATTCATCACTGTAATCCCAGTTTCTACCTGACTGCCTGGCGATATAGTGATGCACCAGCTTTGTTTGTTGAAAAAGGCTCCTTCCCTTTCTGGATACCAGTCGTTCCATTAGTAAGAGATTTGCTCACTATGAGATCTCTGTAGAGTTTTTTATGCCTTAAAATTCTGTATTAATTTTCTTGTAATGTATCCTCATTTAAAACTTTATATCCAAGGAAAATCAAGATTTTACTCTTGAAGAGTTTGTGCTTTCAAGTAGAATAATATATGAAATATCCATTTGGGATGGATTTTTCTGCAGCAGGTACATTTTATGTGATCATTTTAGTGGAATAAAAATGAAATATTGAAATAATTAGACATGTGCTGGCAGACTATAAGACCCCAGTGGGGAGAAAACATGCTTACTTATCTCTTAAAATTCTAGTTCTAGCACAGATGTTGGAGAAAGCAAAAACATTTGTTGAATTAAATGGGGAAGATTAAGTGAATAAAATTTAGAAAGACAGGAAAAGGCAGGGCAGTGGGAAGCCTTTTGGGCACCACAGGTTTACCCCGGATTTCCCTGCCTCCACCCTCTGCCTCAGCAGTGCTAGGATGACATGTGTGTACAAACCTGTCAGTGGGAGGTTTAATTCCCATTAATGATCTTCAGAGACACAGACAAGGCTATTTCTAAATTAAGATTAATGTTTCTAATATGAATAATGGCTTACAATTCAAGTTTCATAAGTGTACATAGTGCAGTCAGTTGAATCTTACCTCCATTCTGTTTTCTCTTTCCCTCTTTTGCCATCCTCCCCTCCTCTACACAAGTTCCTTTCATACACTCATGCCTTGTTTTGTTTTATGATAGGCTGGTTTTAACTATTACTGTCAGCTTTAGAACTATCCATTTTCACACAGCTGAAGGCCCTGACTTCCCCTCCAATAAAATCCGTCATTGGCCCTTGGCCACTAGTTCAGCAAGTAGAGTCGGGCCCTATGAACGTCTTTCAGATCCATAACTGTCTGTCGAAAAGCTCAGCATGACACATGTCCAGTGCAGGCAACCATTGCTTTTGTGAGACCTTATTTCAGATGGCCGTGAAAACCCCTGAAGATAGCATTCTACAACCCTTCTCCAGGTCTTCTACATCCTAAGAGTTTTGCATCCCTTGTTCTACAGAGTTACTTGACCCTTAGACAGGGTGGTATGTCTTACTTAGCACAGAGAACTCAACCATTGTTTTTTTCTAAGTAAGAGCAGCCAGAGTTTCTTCACTCAGCAGTTCAGCTGCAAAGAGAAGCTTCTGCTTGGAAGAGAGCAGGATTATTCTATGTACGTAAACATAACTGTTTAGACTGTAGCTTGTGCCATGTCAACTTAGCTCTACAATTCTAGTGAGTTCCCTCTTCATGTTTCTGACCTCCTCAGCTACAGGTTTTTGAGATAGCTAACACTTGACTGCTTTCAAAGGTGTTTGCACCCCCTGTTACTCAGCAGGACTCAAATCCAATGAAGAATAGTTTGATATCCTATAACAGTTATGCCACTGTTGCAATAGTTGGCACAACTTGCCTGGAAATTTGGTATTTTAGTTTGCAAGATTAACAGCCGGGTAACACTAAAGGTATTTTATATCCCTGACGTCTTACATAGTGCCTTCCAGTAGCCTAAATTGTTTGAGAGGCTCTGGGACTTCCCTGACCAATAATGTCTATGGAGATATCCCACGCATGGCTCTGGGATTTTTTTAAATAGATATATAAAAGAATGGCTCCGAGAAGCAGAATTATGAAGCTATGTCAGACATATTTCTTTTATAACTATTTAAAGATGTTTACTTATTTTGAATAGACTTAAAAGTAGTGTGTTTCCACATTGCTTTTTGGTAGCTATTTTATTTGGTTAGCAATCCCTTCCTTCCCCATTCACTGAGGCCAGGCAAGGCAGCTCTGAGGACAGGAGGAGGGGGAACAGGGGAAGAAGGTAGGAGAAGGGACTGGGAGGAGAGGAGGGAGGTGGCCATTATCGGGATGTATGAGGTAGACAGAGGTGGCCATGATGGGGATGTATGAGGTAGCCAGAGGTGGCCATGGTGGGGATGTAAAGTGGATACATAAATTAAAAATAAATACATAAAAACAGCCCCTTTCCTCCCCCGATCTCCCTCACACCCCCACAGCACTGCTTTATGTGCTCTCTACAGCAGTCCTGCTTTCTTTCTCTACCACGTGGATCTTACATCCTTTCACAAGTTCCTGTGATAAAGCAAACAACAAGCAACCAAATGACACCGGAGAAAGGCAACTTGAAGGAAAAGGGTTTATTCAGCTCACAGTTCCAAGGTGCAGCTCCATGCAGTGGTGAACTCAGACAAGGGCTTGAAACAGCTGGTTTTGCCTGCAGCCAAGACCCTAGAAGATATATTAATGCATGTTTACTCAAGCTCAGCTTATGCTTCCATTTTTAAGAAGCAAGTCTATGGACTCAAATCCAGCGAATGGTGCCACCCGCTTGTAGGTTGAGTCACATCAGTTCACATGGTAATACCAATTCCTCAATGGCACCGCCAATGACCAACCTAATCAAAACAATTCCTCATTGTGAAATTGAAAACTACACGTTACAGCTTCACCTCTTACTGGTTTGTTCTCAAACATGTTACTGTAAGCCTTGTGCTATTGTTCTTTGTTCCCAGAGTTTCATATTTATCTCATAATAAAAATGCAATCTACTTTTAAGTTCCCAAAGTATTTAAAAGTTCTAATGTATTAAAATCCCTATGAGCATACTCAGGGGGAGGAGGTCCCTCTCAGTCACAGTCATAGGGGAGGGGAGTAAGGGGAAAATGGGAGGGAGGGAGGAATGGGAGGGTGCAAGGGATGGGATAACAACTGAGATGTAATATGAATAAATTAATAAAGTATATTTTAAAAATCACAGTCTGCTGACTGTGAGTGTCTGTAAAAAGAAAAAAATTTACTTTCAAAAGACAACGATGGCACAGATTATTATATAGTCTTATGCTGAAAGAGGAGAATTGGGGAATAAAACATCCACGTCAAAACAACCAAAAATCAGGCAGAGTAATACCAAATCCTGTGACTCCATGTGCAGCATCCGGAGCCTATAACACAGTTAGCAGGGTTCAAAGGACACAGGCGTCCACTCCCCTTTCTGGCTCTGCTAACTGCAGCAAACATAGCTTCCAGGCCTTAAAATGGCTCCACCACACATCCACACATCTGTAGTTTCCTTGGCAGATGTTCTCTGGTCCTGGGGCCGTGGTCTCCACTGCCACTGAGGCTTCACTTTCACAGCATGATGCCATGGCCTTTCAGGGCCCCTTGGCAGGGACTCCACTTCTGAGCAGCGCCTGGTCTCAGCTGCTCTTCCTGGTTTACTCAACCTTGCACCTTTTGTGCTTTAAAGCTGCAGGCACCATGTGGATAATGCCTACAACATTACCAAGTTCTGCTACCAGCCAGAGATGTGACCTAGCCCTCTTTTGGCACAGATGTGTTTCCCTGATGGGGAAAATTTTTTGAGCATGTTAAAAGTTTAGTAAGCATTACTATTTCTAACTTGAGAGGCTGGGGTGATGGCTAAACAGTGAAGAGTACTTGCTGATTTTCCAGAGGATCTGTGTTGGTGAATCAGATGTGAGCTAGTTCCAACTTCCTGTAAGCCCAGCTCAATGGATCTGATGCCTCTTGTATTCACAGACACCTGCACTTATGTGCACATACCCACCCACAGACCCATAAACCTATACAGAACTAAAAATAAGTCTTAACATTGTTCCAATTAGCCAGGCATGGTAGTATACTCTTTTAATCCCAGTACTCCGAGAAGCAGAGGCAGACAGATCTCTGTGAGTTTGAGGCCAGCCTGGTCTACACAGAGACAACCTGCCTCAAAAAACAAACAAACAAATAAACAAAAAACCAAAAAAAAAAAGCACCCAAGATTCCAACCCCCCCTAAAAAAACCTCAACTTTTTTCTAATTTTGGGGATGGTTCAGTTTCTGAGGCTATGTTTTTATTTTTATATTTTTATTCTTTTTGATATATTCTAGGTACGATTCCTCAGCCAAATGTATTGGTGGCTCTATCAACCAATTCTATTGCTGTATAGACATTTTTGAACTTAATGACACAGATATCTTCTTGCCAGTTCACTGGCCTTGTTTTCTAAGTAACCGACCTAACCTAGCAGGTCCTTACCAGAAGGTGTGTCCCCATTTGTCTTCTGAGAGTTCTGAGCTTTATACTCAGGTTCTGAATCCCTTTGGAGTTGATCCTTCTTGTCCTCCTGCTCCAGATGGGCATCCACAGCTCCAGCATCCTTTGTTAAACAGGCTTTCTTTTCTTCAGTGTGCAATTTTGGCCTTCGTGACAAGAATCGAGTGCTTGTAGATGCGTAGGTCCATAGCTGGGTCCTCTGATTCAGTTAAATTGTGTTTGATTGGACTCAGGTGATCTGTTTTCATGGTGATAATTTGTTGTGTTATTAATGTTCTGTAGTTCAACTTGAAATCAGACATGATAATACTTCCAGCAATATTTTTAAAGTGCTTTGAGAAGTTTACATAGTGTGTTTTGGTTATCTTTGTCCCAAGTCCTCCCCTGAGCTAACTAGTCCTCCCCTGAGCTAACTAGTCCCAGAACTATTCCCACCTCTGTGCTTCCCACAATGTCATGTCCTTTTGTGAAACTAACAACCCATTGACTCAAGTTTGTCCTGTCCGTATACTTACAGTGTGGGCCTATTCACTAGAGTGTATTTTAGCCTACTTGAAATCACATATCTAGGGATCTCTCTCTCTCTCTCTCTCTCTCTCTCTCTCTCTCTCTCTCTCTCTCTCTCTCTCTCTCTCTCTCTCTCCTGGAATATATCAAGTCTAAGTAGCACCTCTATTTTCAGTACTATTATTATTTAGTATTACTTTATATGAGGTTTTTGTGTTTCAAAGTGAACTTTGAATTGTTTTATTTTCCTATTTCTATGAAGAATGGGGTTGCTGTTTTGACTGAGATGTGTTGAATCCGCAGATTGCTTTTGGTAGGATGGCCATTTTTTACAATAATAATTGTGCAAATTCATGAGCATGGGAGGCTCATGAGCATAGTGTCTTCCTATACTTCTTTATTCAGTGTTTTGAATTTTTATTGTACATATATTTTACCTCCTTGGTTATGTGTAATCCATAGTACTTTTTTCAAGGCTACTATGAATGATATTGCTTTACCAATTTCTCTCTTTTTGTCACTGGTTTATAGGAAAGTAACAGATTTCTGTGTGTTAAATTTATATGCTACAACCCTTATGAAAGTGTTCAAAAGCTGAAGCAGTTGTCTGGGGAAGTCTTTAGGGTCTCTTATCTACAGAATTATTCACAAATGAGGATTCTTTTACTTTCTTATCTATTTTGTATTACTAAGTGGTTCTATGTAGAAAAGAAATGAAGAGATTCGTCATCCTCTTCTTCTTGACTTTAGTAAAAATAATTTGATTTTTCTGTTTAGTATGATGTTGGCTAAAAGCTTGTTGCACATAGCTTTTAATATGATGCAGTATGTTCTCCTTATCCCTAGTCAATCTAGGACCTATATCATGAAGGAATGTTGCATTTGTCAAAGGCATCTACTGAGATGATCATGTGATTTCTATCCTTGAGTCCATTTATGTGGCAAATTACATTTATTGATTTGTCTATGTTGAAAAATCCCTGCATCTCTGGAATCAAGTGGATTATATTTTTTATGTTTTTTTAAAATTCAGGTTACAGGTATTTTACTGAGAAGTTTTCTGTCAATGTTTATCAGAAAAAAATAATCTATAATTTTCTTTTTGTGTGTGTATGAGTCATTATCTTGTTTAGCTGTCAATGAGGTGCTGGCTTCATAAAAGAATCCAAACACATTCCCTCTTCCCTTGCTCTATAGAATCTTCCGATAGCCAGATTCTGGTGGTAAATCCACCTAACTTTTGTTGTTGTTGTAGTTGTGTGTTTTATTTTTGAAGTGTTGTTTCAGTCTCTTTGTTTCTGCTGTATCTGTTTAAATTTTTTGCCTGTTCTTATTTTAACTTTATAGATCTTATCCATTTCTTTTACATTTTCAAATTTTGTGGTATATTAGCTACTCAAGTGTGTCCTTGTAATCTGGATTTCACCGATATTTATTGTACCATCTCCATTTTCATTTCTGATCCTATCAATCTGGGCCTTCTCTTTTCTTTCTTTAGGTAGATTTACCCAAATATTTGTGAATATTGTTTATTTTTCAAAGAACCAATTCTTTGTTTCATTAATCTTTTAAAATTCTCTATTATTTGTTTGTATTTCATTGACTTCTTCTGAACTACCATTGTTGGTTGCCGTTACTGTGGGATTGGTAACTTTGAGTAGAGACATTTTGCTTGGACTTTCATGTTGTTAGTGCTTGTGTATTGGGACTTTCCCTATGGAGTTAATTGTTAGACATGGCTACAGCTGAGTTGAATGAGCATTGGTTCAATGCTTAGATTCCCTCTGCTTGGTGAGGCGTGGCTTGGATCGGTGTTGCTTAACACCCAACTGTAGAGAGGTTGGATGGTGTTGATAAGGAGCAGGTGAAGGGGTTCTCAGCCCTGTAGGGAGGGTCAGTTTAGTATGGTGGTGGGTTTCAACAGGGGAGGCAGTGTGGTGTGTCCTCTGATCTGAGCCAGGGTTTGCCAGGAATTGTGGGAGTGTGCTGTCAAGCTTGGAATCTACATCAGAAGCATGGGCACGTGAATAGCACAGGTGTGCGCGGCAGGTTTACCTGGATCACCTCGTCCATCTTCCCTGGTCAGGGAGCACACCCGCCAGGAGAAGTCTGTATTGGTTTTGGTGGTGGGGCATGCTTCTCAGGCTCCACCAGTAGGACTGCACACACGGTAAGGAATTCGACTCATGGCTCAGAGGTCCAGAGACCTGTCTTGTTGGAGTGAATGTGTTGAATGAATCGTGAAAGTACATCCTAGAAGCAGACGGTCCAGAGACACCTTCCCTGTCTGCACTATATGCTGTCAGGGGAGAGGAGACTGGAGATTCCTTATTTCTGGACTGAGTGCTGGCAGGACAGGGGGAATATGGAAGGTTGGAACAGGGTCTGAGATGGCTTCCTTCTCAGAGCAAGGTAACTGGTAGAGTGGCAGAAGTGTAGAGGCAGAGGCTCCGGGGACGCCTTGCTGTCTGCAGACACAGGGTACTGACAGGGAGAAGAAGCTGTGAACAGTCTCTTACCACCTAGTCCGTGATTTCCCCTCATGCCGCCTTTTCTGTTAGCTCTTTACAAACAAATGGTGGTTGTTAGGTGATGTTCTCCTCAGAATCTGGCTGGATCTCTAACAGCTTCTCTCGTTGCCATAGCAGCTTACAATAAACAAATGCTATTTTTCCATTTAGCCAATTGCAGTTTCTTTTATTATTATAATTATATTAAATCATATTCTTTTTTTTTTGAATGTGTGGGTTCTTAGAAGCCAGAAAATTATTTCTCTAGTATCTTATATAGTGGGTGGAAAGTTTCCTAAAACCAGTTTGTGACATCGACTGGTATAACTGAACGTAGTAACTAACATGGTCCTGGAGTTACTGAGATGTCTAGAGTTTAATTAAAAACGCAGTGAGCAATTTTACAGATACGAGGCAGGGATGCGAATACCTGCATCAGGAAGACAACACGCTGTCTCACATGAGGAAGAACAGTTCTCAGATAAACCACAGAACTGGAATCACCCGCGTTTAAGTGATGATTTTGACCAGGAAAAACACCATGCCCATTTTAGCTCTTGGTCCTCCAGATTCCGACAGCTGTAAATCCACTCTGTTGTTCCTTGGGGATTTGGGGATATCTGGCAAGCAGGGAAGGACAGCAGAGGCATGGACTTTTCCAAATCCGCGGCAGGAAGAAAGAAGGAAAATAAATGATATGGGTCACAGGGCTGCAGGGCAGAGTGCGAGTGAGAAGTGACGGACGGCGGGGATTGTGTTAGGCAGAAGTGAGGTGCAACTCTAGTGCAGGCTGCGTCTCACTGAATCATTTAATAAAGTGGAGGACAAAGGTCTGTACTGCTACATTTAAGTTCTGGTGAGTTCTGGGTTCACATTGCAGCCCCAGTGAGGAAGGCTAATGGAATGCCAGCTAAGATTAGGGGAAATATTAATAACAAAGAATCCTTTCCCAGAGTGCCTGGTAAGCCAAAGATTCTGAGTTGGAAAGTCTCTTAGAGGTCATAGTCTCCTCCTTCTGGGTATTGTGTACTTAAAGTTTCATGTCAAGACATATGTCGGAATCTTACAATTCAGACTAGCGTGTTTAGAGGGATATACACAAACTAGCAACTAATAAAAATAGCTATTTAAAACTCAGTATCTAGCATGACAAAATTTCAAACACGAACTTGCTCATTGAAAAGAAATAAAGCAATCTGAATAATACCCCAGGCTCCTTTTCGTTTCAGCCAGGACACCAGGAGAATGGCCACCCATGACTTTTCTTGCCATGTTTGTTCTCATAATTTCTCTTTTCTAGAGCAGGGCACATTTTTGAGTGATATCATGTAATTACCTAAAACCCTGATCATAACATATACCTTAAAGGGATGCATTTTTAGACACCTCTGCATATCCTCTAAGTCCCCTTCAGCATTTTCTCCTAATTATATAAGTGTGCTTAGGTGGAGAACTACCCAGTGTGTCTATAGTGTGACTCTGGTTCCAGCAGCAGGTGGAGATGAAGGCAACAGCCCTACAGTTTGTGCTTGCTGCTTCTTGTGGCCACACACTGTTCCTTCTGGTCTTTGCTGTGCTGAATTCTTTTCTTGCTTGGGTGTTGTCTCCCAGCGCACCCTTGGCTCACACAGACAGACACAGGTGTTGTGCTACAAAGTGTCCCAGCAGGGTCTGGTGTCCATATCCGCAGTGTTAGTCAGAGTCTGCACACAACATCCATGTCTACAGATATCTATTTGTGCTCTTAAAATGAACTTATATCAGACTCTTAAGCTCTTTCCCCAAAGCCATGATTTTGCACTGTAGAGACTTTATGGAATTTTGCTCTCATCTATTCAAAAAAATGTATTTTCTGTTTTTATTGTTCCTGAACAATTGACACAGATATCTTCTTCCTTCTAAGATATGGAGGGAACACACACACACACACACACATACACACACACACACACACACACACACACACACACACACACACACATGCAATCTACTTCAAGATATATTTCGGAAAGCTATAAAATTTGAAAACAATCTTTATTGGCACCACAGTTAAGCTCTTCCTTACAAGGTGTGCTACCAAATAAGAAATCTCTCCACCTGAAGACAGATATCACCAAACATAATACCATTCAGAATTCATCCCAGAAAGATGAAAATTTGTGCTTAGTACCATGTAGACTTGGATAAATCTCCCTGTTTCAGTTAACCTAAATCTAAAGTGGGAACAACAGTAGTAATACAAGTGTTTCATGTTTTGAAAATTAATTGAATTAAAATGTGGAAAGTGCTTAGAAAAGAAAGTGCTTTGCACCTAGTAATTGGTTTTGTCTGAACCATTATTATTGCTACTATTAGGTCATATAATTAGGTCATAGGAAGACTTGAAGCAGATGTACTTATAAATTCTTATTATTGGTGTTTTGTGTTAAAGGCAATATGGAGATACATTGGCAACATTATTTAATTTTCTCAAAGAAGCATAATGCAGAAGCTTATGAAAGTACTTTAATAATTTTCAAACAGCCATGTGAGTAATTGGGGAAGACAGACTTCATGTATGCTCTCATTCCAAGGTGAGATTTGACAACTGTGTTGAATATTTTTTATTTTTCAAACACTATTATTTTTGTTGTTGTTTTAAAAACTTTTTGGAAATAATTATTATAATTCACTTATCTATTTATTTTGTATATTACTTCCAGTTTGTTACTGTGCTGTTTACAGTGAGGCTGATAGGATGGCACATGTATGTGTGTTAGAATTGGTGAAGGAGAGTCCACCTTCCTTCACCAATGGTGTTTTGAACTCATATAGTTGATAAGAATGCTTCTGTGGACAATTTGCCACATTACAATTTAATCAGCAAGACTTGTATTTCTGTTTCATATGTGTTACCATATAAACTCACATCTTCTGCTTTTGCACCTGGGGTCTGGAAAATAAGGTTCTATCTATGACACTAGTTTCCACCATGAAATGTTATAATTTTAAGCCTGGCATATTTTTTTTATCAAATCTAATGAGGTAACTTTGGTTCTGACTTTGTCATCCCAGTGTCTGCCACTGTCAAGCATCAGATGTGGCTTTGATCAACATGCCTTATTAAGTTTGATGAGAAAAACTGAAAAGAACCACACATTAGTAGTCATTCCTCAGCATTGTTTGAAATAGGCAACTTATTTCACACCATGTGACAGTTTGTGTCTCCATCTTGTTTATAACATTTTTGAATTTTAAAATTTGAGATCCTGTTAAAATTCATTTCTAATTTACTTACAGAAACCTCATGGCATGGAGGGTTCATGCAGTAACAGTCATGAAGAAGGAGTTAAAGTCTTCACCTGAATCTTGAAAAATGGGTGTTGAGTTGCTTCCTCTTCTCTCAAATAATAAAAAAGTAATAATACTTTCTTTAGATTTATAAGTTTATTTTTATTCTAGCTGTAGCAAAGATTCCTTCCTCCCAGTTTTGAAAATGAAAACATGCTCCCCTCTACTTTTGCAGTGCTACTTATGTGTACATAGGCTGTCTAAAATGGCTCAACACTCTTAGTATGCTCTTCACATGAAGTATGTTAAAGAGCAGTCTTAGTGTGATGTATGTTAAGGATAACCTCATTAGTCAGTATCCTAATAAAGGTAAATTTAACATGAAAAGGATACGGATCAATAATTCAGCAAAAGCAGAGCAAAGCCAGGTTTACTTGAGGCAAAATTGGACGCATGACCATCCACAGGTGAAAGTCTTTCACTCATTCATTAATAGAGAAGATGCCTTTTAAGGTACCCTCACCTGATTTGCTGCATGACTTTAGCTTCGGGAATGAACTGGTTATTTTCTCTCTTCCCCACCTCATTCCTTAACTGTTCCACTAATAACATTTATGGTGATAAAAATGATACTTGTTTTAATGGATTTTCTTATATTTATGAAATTCCTTAAATAGAGAGCATCTTCTTCTCATGTATATTATTTAAGCTATATAACTGACTCATGACTTTAGATTCCTTATATTTAATACACAATCTCCTTTTACTATTTTTTTACTTGAACCATTTATATGAATCCCTAAGAAATTTGTCATCATCAGGATTTCCTATTGATTTGTTTAGAGTTTTCCTCCTATATTTTTGTTAACTGAATTACTTGTGTGAGAAAAATGGAAATTGCTTTCTGATTATCCAATCATTCTCCTAAATTTTCTCCACATTCTAGAATATTTGTTATGGTTACATCTTTCATTTTCCTGGGACTTGGAAAGTTGCCATCCTGGCTTCTACACAACTTACTAAACAACAGTTCAATCATTAGATTACACGAGGCTTTCTCCCTCAGTCCTTGGAAAAATTGAAAATAATGCCCCCTAAGGATCTGTAACAAAATGTGAATTTGAAAGAATTTAGCAATTTCTGAGTTTTTCATTATGAAGTAAGAACCAGGTAGAACAGATAGGTGAACTGGCATTTTAAAGGCTAATGATAATGCCCTTTCTAAGCTAATCATAACTTATCTTGTAATCTAAAGTCATAGGTCAGGTACAACAGCTTAGTTAGTATGCAAGAGAAGTAGATATTCTCCATTTAAAGCATTTAATAAATATAAGATAAGCCATTAAACCAATTATCAGTTTTAATTTTTAAATTTTTCTTTTTTTACTATAAATTTGTATTATAATACACACACACACACACACACACACACACACACACACACATACACACACACAATAAACTACCTACAACAGGAAGAACCACAAAATAATCAGAGATTATATAAATGTTACATTGATAGTGTTTTGGCTATTTGTGTTTAGCAGCCTTGAGGAAAACATCTTTCCTATCTTGGTGCATCTAAAATTCTGAATGTAAATCAATATCTATCGCATCTTGTCATTATCAGCTTGAAACATCTATCTAGATCTAAAAAAAAAACTCAACTCCTAAACAACAAAGCTTAATTGTAAAACTAAGCTATCTAGTCTTCAACTCCATCACAGACTTGAGAAGGAATAAAATTAATTACCTGAATAGACAGGAAGTGCAGATTAGTAACTTCCAAAATGAGAAGATGACAGAGACAGTTTGCTGCCTGAACAGTCATCCCAAACTCCCTATAATGTTGGAGTATCATTAATACTGTATATTTTAGAAGACTAAATTCCATTTACCTATTTTAAATTTTTTTGAGACAGGGTTTACTATGTAGTTCTGGCTGTCTGGACCTACCTATTCAGACCAGGCTGGCCTCCAACTCAAAGAGAACACCTGCCTTCCTCTGACTCCTGAGTGCTTGGATTAGAGGCCTGAGCCACCAGGGGTCTGAATATAAAAACTCAGTTTTTACTGTTATGTTGATAAGCTTGAACATAGGTGGAGAATTGAATCAGGAACTTAGCAAAACATCAAATATTGAATTTGACACATGTTAAATGATACCAATCTAATTTATCCTATATAAACAAGATTTATAGCACATTTTAATTTTTTAAATAAATTTCATGTTTTCCAATTAGAAATAGTGAGTCAGGAGACTTAGTGTTCTCCAATATGGTCTTTAGTAATTTACACAAATGCATTTCAACCTTGAACTTTTGTTGTTGTTAAGTTCAACTGACGTTTATACTGTTCATGTTTACAACGATTGCATTTCCTAAAAATAAAATGGTCATTCTTTCTAATGAGCATATACAGGGGGAGGAGATCCTCCTCAGGAACAGTCATAGGGGAGGGGAGTAAGGGGAAAATGGGAGGGACGGAGGAATGGGAGGATACAAGGGATGGGACAACCGTTGAGATGTAACAAGAATAAATTAATAAAAAAAAAGAACTACATCTAATGACTTAAAACAATCTGCTGAAGAGTTTCTATTAGCTTCTTTCTATTTCTTCCTACTCATTAGAAGGAAGGGTGGCTGACCAACTTAGTGGTACAGATTAAAAGCCCCGTGAGTAACAATCAATAGCTGTGCGTGTAGGCTTCACTGCTGCCATGTCCGTCGCAGTGCCTTGGTCTGTGAGTGTCTCTTTAGAGGCAGTAGCCTGCTGCTCTATTGTTTGCTCTGTAGTTAAATCAGGAATGATGACACCCCAGAACTGTTCTTACTTACTAGGGATTGCTTTGGAGATTAAGGGTGTGTTTTCCTTCAGTCCAACCTGGACTGGCTGGTGAGGTTGGGATCCGCCCTGTGCTGTATATCAAGACGTGAGGGGTAAAAGAGGGAGGGGGAAGGGAGAGAAAGAGGAAAAGCCAAGGATGATGAAGAGCCTTCTACTTTGGACAGACACTGTAGGAAGCACTGGCAGGTGGGTTCCTCCTTAGAATGTAGATGTTTGGTTTCTTAGGCCCTGTGGTTACTAATGAGGCAGGATTTGCTTGGATTGGGGGCCAGCTCTCTGAGACTGATGTTATCCATAGCTGGGATTACAGTGAGTTAGGAGACTTAGTCTGTTCTCCCATATGGTCTTTGGATACTTAATACCAATGCATTTAAACACTAATTTTTTGTTGTTGTTGTGGTGGTGGTGGTTAAGTTGTACTGATATTTATACTCTTCCTTGTATTTTTATATTTCACTTATCCAAACCTTGGAAGTGACTAGGGATGAATTTGGTTCTGAAAAGTTCACCTTGGAATCTTCTTGAAAATGACACTTGGCATGCTCTTAAAAGGAAATGACATTTTCATATTCCTTTGTTAATTCTCTCTTGGAGCTTTAACCATGAGTTTAGGCAGCCTGATTAGTCAATAATATTTTCTGAAAAAAGAATAATTATGGGGAGATAATTGTGCCACATGTAATCAAAACATTATTCAGCCATTCTGATTTCAATATGGCAGCAATGTTATATCAAACCCTGCAGACCAATAGCTTTCAATAAAAATGCAAGAAACCTATCCAAACACCTGTAAGTATTTAGTATGTAATGGAGGTGATATTTCAAATTAATGGGATACAATGTATGCTTTTCAAAAATGTGGTGTTGGCACAACTTGAAAAAAGTAAATTTAGCTTAATTCTTGTCATAATCTCCAGAATAATGTTTGCATGTACTAGGGAGTTTTTGTTTAATCTTAGATTTATTAAGTATTTATATGATGTGGTAGTTATTATGTTGTGCATTTTAAGTGAATTGTTTGATTTACTCTTAACAGGTCTATGAAGCATGTGTCATTATTAATCATACATTATAGTAAATAAACTATGGCATGAGTCAGATTATATATCAGGAGAGTGGAGGCAGTTTAGAGCACACCCTCACAGTGAGCGTCAGGGATGGCTTATTCTGGTGATCCTAACCTTTGTAACTGCGAAGACCTCAGTGTATTTACTGTCTGTGGTGAGGGCAGAGATTCTATCTTTCAAAGCCTGACACCAAAAACAAAAGTCAGGAAGGACACCATTCAGCTACATAATAGGGTTTTAAGTCTTCTTATATTAAACAAAAATATTACAAGCAGAGCAGACGGATGATACTCAGGGTTAGGGTTAGGATTAGTGTACGATAGAGAACGCATTAATGTGGTAAGTGTGTGGGCAGCTGTTAAGAACAGAGCAGGACACTGTGAGGAAAATACGTTGAGCAACATTGAGACTGTTCAGAAGAGAATAAATGGCCGAAATTAGGGGGAAAAATCAGTCCTATTAGTAACCAAATTAGTGCAAGTAGAACCAAGGCCATTTGCTCACATCTGTGATTGGAGCAGTGTACATTTGAATAGAAAAGTTTTTGACATTAAGTAACAGGTTAAAAGTAGTAGAATTGTATCATATTCAAAAGAATGTCATATAATAAAATCACAAAATTCCAGTGTATTTTCCAGTAAAAACTAATTTTATTTGTATAAAGACTCAGGTGCGCAGATAAATCAAAATTGCACTATGACGTATAATCTTAACAGTGGCCATTTCTAAGGAGAAGGTGGATGTATATGTATATGTGTATGTGTATGTGTATATATGTATATGTATATGTATATGTATATGTATATGTATATGTATATGTATGGAATATGGTGTAAAGAGCCTCCTTAGATTTCTGGCTCGCTATTCTGGAGGTGAACGACTTTTCCAAAGAGCGTCCCTTAGGGAATTGTTGGTGTTGCTTCCTTTCAGCGTCTTAGAAGATGTATTTTTTTCTGTAGTTCTTCCCGAGCGAACTGATGCATTCGCCCCAGATGACATAGAGAGCGGCCTTCGTGCACAGCAGAGTTCATATTGGTTTAGGTCAGAAAGACCAGGTAGACTGTGAGACCAGGCAAACAGCGACCTGCGTGCCTAGGAAGTCAGCCACAAAGCCTTGGGTTAGGCACGCTGTTAAGTTCCTCATGGATTGACATTTGGATTTTTCCCCTGCTTATCTGGTCTACTTGGTGGTTGTAGACATTGCCTCACTTCATTTGTAATTCACATTACTTCCCCCCTCAAGTCCGAGGTCAGATCACTGTCTTTGGTTCCAGGAGAAGCTTGCCCTCATCATCTGTGGCTTCCAAGCTCACTACATTTAGTTTCTGGCTTGGAACTGCCTTTGTATGCCATAACTCAGCCCGTGGCGCTTGGGCTGCCCTCGGAAACTGTATTCTCAGCACACATTATGCCGTCAGCCTCACTCAGCAGAATCTAGCCTATGTTTGCCACCCGCTTCTCCTTGCTTATTTATTTTTTTCATATTATTCTCCTTGCAAAAATCACGTGCTTTAGTTATGCTAAATCCTTTCGCAGCAGTCTGGTGAATTTTGGCTTCCAGTTGTTGTTCTTAAAAAGCACACACACACACACACACACACGCACACACACACACACACACACACACACACACACTGTGGCATTAGTCCTTCTTCACATAATTGCATTTAGTTTCTAGCTTCAGGGATAGCAGATCAAAAATGAAGACCGTGGAGGGGACTTTCCCCGCGGGTTGCAAGCCGATTTACAGTCTGGCACCTGCAGAGCAGTTCAGGGGGGTGCAGCCTCTTCTTCTTCCCCCATTGTCGCCTTCCAGGATGATCCGATAGTTCAACGGCTGAATTTAGGAATCCCATGCATGTTTTCAGTTCACACAGCAGGAAATACACATACACATTCATATAAGTTTTAGAGAATTTCTTTTTGTTTGTATTAGTTTTCGAGACCAGGTCCCTCTGTGTAGCCTTCACTGTCCTGGACTCCCTTTGTAGATCAGGCTGGCCTCGAAATCACAGAGATCCACCTGCCTCTGCCTCCCCGAGTGCTGGGATTACAGATATGCGCCACTGCGTCCAGCGAGAATTTCTAGTTTTTAACTATGAAGTTTAGGTAAATGTTCTCTCCCTGTAGGCAATGGTACTATGGCTTCTAAATTCCAGGGTTTCTGTCATTCACAGACACTGGGGGTAATATAAGTCTATAACTATTACCCATGCTCCCCGATTTAAAATATAATGACCATAAACATATTGGTTGCTAAATAAGTAGCAAATTAGAAATATATATATATAAATCATAATAATGTAATGTAGTTATCTTCTTCATAAAGTGGAACTGAAACTTTTGAAGGAGTATAGGCTTTGTATATGAGAAGTGATTTCAGTGTCACTGACTTTTATTTATTTATTTATTTATTATTTTTAAATTTGTCCACTTTACATTCTGACTGTAGCCCTCTGCCTCGTCTCCTCCCAGCCCTACCCTCCCTCCTCGTCCCCTCTTCCCCCCTCCCCTACCCCTCAGACACAGGGCGCCCTCCTCCCTTATCATCCGCTGACTATTTAAGGTGAAGAAATCTCCCAGGCCCCTTTCGTCGTTGTATTCCAAAAGGCTGGTTTTTAGTGGACAGACGTAGCCTGAATCACTCTGTGTGACTCCATATTAACCGCACCGTGCCTCATTTTCCTCACTTAAAAAAGTGAAATAGAGGTAATAACCGCATGAATGTGTCTCAGAGAATAAACGACGGAAACCTCGGTAGCACTCAGTAAATATAAATCGCTGCATGCACATTACTAAATCACGCTATTGTGTTGTGTGAATAAGCGCTTTCATTTGGGTTCCTGGTCAACACATTAATCTGCTGCCAGAGGTTAAACTGCCGCTGATAACAGAAGCATACAAATTCATTCCAGTGAGCACTCGTAACCTTCAAAAACAATCTTCATACCACTGAGATGCAGAAAAAAAATATTTCTTATTTTGAATATCACATAGCTTGCCAGTGAGAGGAAACATCATAATATCCAGACGTCCGGCATCTCCGTTCTGCCCCAGCTGTTCAGTGACACCTCTACTATCATCTTCTCAGCTAAGTTCCAAAAGGATGGCGTGGGGCGGGGCGGGGTCCTCACACCCAGCGCAGGACACTCTCCACTTCAGTCAAAGCTGGCCTTGGCCACATCTGTTTTCCCATCCCACACCATTTTGATCTCCACAGAGAACACAGGTACTGTAGCCCCTCAGCAACTCTATAATTTCTATGCTTCTATCACCCTCCACATTTCTGAGGCCGTAGTTTCTAAAGGCTCATGATATTTCCCATCTTTGCTAGTCTCCTTTCTAATACATAAATAAGCCCTCCCCCATTCAGTAGAAAAGAATGCCAATACTGAGATTCCAGTAGGCAATTTCCTGAATCCAGTCGATGATAGATTATCTGGAATAATTTGTTATTTATTTTTCCTTACCAACTGTGATGGAGTGGCTATGCACAGAATCTGTTTCCCAGAAAAGAAAACGCCAAGATTAGCTCATCTTCTGCACACCTCCTCAATGCAGTTTTCATTAATGCATTTAATAGTGCAGTTTTCCTAGAGAATGATTTTAATGCCCTATGTCCTATTTGAAAATTTGTCTATCCCAGGAATTGTTTAAATCACATGTAGATGGTTTAACATTTTCTTCTTTTTCTTTCTTTTAATTTAAACATCTTCTTTAGTTTGGTGCCAGCTCTTTTGTTTCCAATTACTTTTACATTTTAGATATTATATAATAAATTAAAATAGCAACATTAAATAAGATGCATTAGCAATATATATTTACAATAAGACATCCGAGAAAATGCCACCTACATGTCGAGTTCCAGATTGCTTTTACAAGAGCTTGGCCTGGTCCACGATAAATGTGAAATAAAAAAGGATGAAATAATTTCTCATTTTATTTCATGGCATGATAGTATTACATCTATCCTAATGGGACATGAGAGTACAGAGGTGCTTGTGGCACAGAATTTAACAGCACGGGATGATGGATGGAACTCTGACTATGATTAAGATTCTAAACGAATGACATGCAGGATACTAAATGCACGTGAAAGGCTAAGAATGACGTGGTCGCTATTATGAAGGAATCAATTTTGTGAACAAAAGCCTGACGGAGGACTGACATCCCACTGGAACACAAACTCTAGTGTGTACTCACACCCCGTGTGTCTCTTATGGCGTTATTTCTGTGCATTTTTCTTTCTGTTGCTTCTTTCATCCACTTGCTACGTTTTCCAGAGTCAGTTCCAAATCAGTGATAATTAGCGTCAATTCCCTGTAGTTCATCCTTGTTTTTTTCTTCCCCATTAGAATAGTAATTTTTTTCCTCTAACATTTCCTACTGCTTTAATTTTCACTCCTGCATTAAAATCTTCATTAACTTTAATTAAGCTTTCTGAAGCCTTAAATGCCTATAAAACTTTCTTAGAGTTAATCATTTGATTTGCCAGCTCAGCTTTCCTAGTCTCACCTAGTTTCCAGATTTCTGAACCCAAAATTATTTCATGGAGATGTTGTGAGTCCAGAGGAGAAAATAATTGGTGCCATTGTTATGAAGTAAAGGGTGGATTTTGTTTGAAAAAAAGTCTCACACTTCAGGGTTCTTTGTGTTTCATGCTGATAAGCAGCTAATAAATTAAAGGCCTTTATTTTAGATTTAAAGACTGTTGGAGTTTTCAAGTGCACATAGATGCTGCCCACATGTGTTTCTCGTCTGGAAGAAAATGTACCTCACATTGTTCTCTGTCAATTTTGTTGCTTACTTTTGCAGGACTTTTTAAATCTGTAGCGCTTTAATAATTTTCTTAAACCTGACATACATTCCTAATTTTCTGGTTTAAAAATTTGGAACAAGAGATTACTTCTTTTTTTTTTTTTAAGTTTTGCATTTTCACTTATTTTAGAGAAGGTGGGCTGGGTTTCGTGCGCACCTGAGTAACCGGAGATGTTAACCAACAGCTACACCGTTGACTAGGACTCATTGTCTCCATGGTAGCCCGACCTTAGTCCAGGGGTAGCGGAAAGCTATGCACACGTGCACCTGGTCAGGCCGCTGTTCTTCCTAGAATTCTCCCGGGCAGCATCTGCGCTGATGCTAATGATGGCTTTTTCTCTTGGTTCTAAGGAAAGTTTTAGCTCCCTTATGATTCTCACTTCAGAACTCTATAATTACTCCTTTTCTGGATTTCAAACTAAGCAGCCATTTACTACATGTGTTATAGGCTCTATCACAAATTATCAAATGATATAGCTCACACTATCTGAGGTTGTCCTGAGTCCAATTATTTCATCTTTTTTTCTATAACGTATGTATATTTCCAGGGTAGGTTCAATTACTATTTTTGAAGAAGATAAATACAAATATTGATTACTCCTTTATTAGGGCAGAAAATCATATATTGATCTGTTTATTAAAATAAACATCCAGAGTATTATTACAGATAAACTGCTCTGGTCAATTGTTCTTATTTGGATTTCATTGTTTTTTGAGATTTTCATATATAACATAATCTTTTATTTAATTGTAAATACTCGGAGTATAAAAAATTGAACCCTTTCAATACAATACAGTTTAAGGCTCTTTGACATCAATTCGCAGGTGCTGGAGAGATGCTGCAGTGGTGTAACACCTTGCTGCTCTCCTGGAGGACCTCACTTGGGTCCAGGCCCACACATGCAACAGTTCCCAGCCATCTACAGCTCTAATTTCAGGGCATCCTGCACCCTCTTCTGCCCTCCCCCAGCACAGGCATGCACATGGCATACATGCACACATTCAGGTACTCACACGTAATAGATAATAATATTGAATAATTTTTTAAAAAGTTAATTCTTTTCTATAGAATCAATACACTTGTTTCTTATTTTATAGTAGAGTTACCAATGGGAGCACACTCACATATTTAATACAATTTGAGGGGGAAAGAAAGGTTACATTGAGGCCATTGGAGAAGCTAGTTATTCTTGGCAAATCCCTAAGGATGAAGTCAGTATTCCTGTGGCAAAGCAGGAAGGACCCAGTATATGTCACTGTAAGGGAATAAAGGGATTCCTGATGCTGAGATGGGGTTGATTAGGGTTAATCTTACAGATGCAGAAACAAAGACATAACACCCATTTGGGACATTCATAATTGAGATCCATATTTTGGACATAGTTAAACAGACTGGGTAGAACATAACTGGGTAGAAAAAGCAGCAGGTTAGTGTGGCTTTTAAAGTTCCAAGTCCATGAACATCGAGCTGTCTTTCTGTAGACACATCCTAAGCAACTGCAGTTGCAGCCCTCAGATTACCTTGTCTCTGCAGTAATGACACTGGAGTAAAGATAACTGCCCAGGAAGGCAAATAGTGTTTCCATTGTCCTCCTTTTAATGACTGCATTGTTCTGTTAATCAGATCTTAAACAACCATCACCCCTCTGCCTGTGCCACTTTAATAGTATTTTTTAATTGAGTACAGATATCTGTTTGGAGATTAGGTATGTCTTTGAGATAGTGGAATTTCTAAATTAGTAACTTGTTAGTAGTATCTACCAAAAAAAGTAATTCATAATTCAAAATCATAATTGCCTCTAGTTAATTGAGGAAGCAGTCAGGGTTGGCATTTGGTTTGGACAATTTAGCTGTTGACTCTTTCCTTTCATATAGTCCTATCATTTCCACCTGTCTATTTAAAGCTGTTACGGGAACACAGCAAAGGAAGTACCATGACTGCGGAACTGTTGACAATGTTAGCACTGAAAATGATTAATTCAGCCACCGGCCTGAGGCGTCTTCACTAGCAACCCCGAGTGCTTGGGACTGTGCAAGGAGTGAAGTGTCAGAGGTGAACAAGGTGGATGGCTTGTTGCCCTTATGAAATCACGTGGAGCAGATGAGTAATAAGTAGTCACATCAGGAAACAGTCGCTTTCCAGCTGTGGTGACCAGGGAGCTGCTACTAGCCACAGACGTGGGCACGATGTGCAGCTTGCCGTGGTCACTTTCGGTGGATAGACTTTTTCTGGCAGACTAAACAGCAAGAGTTAAAGGGTTGAAACAGGAAAATCTACCTGAGATTAGGAGACAAACTGCAACAGGGATCTGTTGAAATTAATGGGAAGACACAGCCTTGCCATGCAGCTAGAGCAGTGTGCAGAAGTCAAATCCCTCATTGCTTTGGGAAAGAGAGGAGAGTTTGTGGTCTCACTCAGCGGTTAGGGAAGACACCACACCGTTGAGGAAACGTGACGAAAGGGATAACAGGATTCTTGTTTTGGGGGTGAAACTTTACTATCCAGCACAACACTTTGCTTTCATCCTGACAATGCATAAAATTGGTGTGGTTTTAGAATCCCAGCATTTGTAAGGTAGGAGGATCTTCAGCTACCTGACCCAGCTGGGGCAACAGGAGAATCTGCTTGAAGTCAGTAAATAGTTAATAAATACATTGAAATGTACCAAAGTGGAAAAAAATAAGAAATATTCAGATGTTCTATTCCCTTGATGAGTGGTGAGATAATCATCATTGACTCAAATGGTAAAAGTGGAGATTTGGAAAGAAAAGTAGGCAAGTTAAGTTACAACTCACAGCCCAAAGTGGCCACTTGGAAGATACAAGAGTAAAGAAAGCACTAAATGAAGACTCTGTGTTTACCACGTGAGCAATTGCGGATGGTTCTGTGAAGTGCTGAGGTGCACGTGGTGTGTGATGGGAGGAGAGAGAAGTTGTTTAGATCTGTATTGTAGGTGAGATTGCTAGAAAATATCTGAATAAGGTGACTTATTAGATTGTTTTATCAGTTAGAAATTTTTTCATTTCTAATTGTTATGCTAATACCTACCTACATGTGCATTTGTGTGTATATCTACTTATAGATATATGTACACATACTATATATAATATATGTATTATATATTTAATCAAGATACACACACACACACACACACACACACACACACACACACATAGTATGCTTGGATCCATGTATGTGGAAGAAGATGTGCTGGTTTTTTTCTCTGTGAGGCTGAGTGACTTAACTAATATTATATATTATAAACCCACACATATCTTGTAATTTTTATAATTTCTTTGGGTTAAAGTGTCTTTAATATATGTAAGAAAGGAAAGGATACAGGTAAAGGACACATGACTTGGGAAAGACGATATAGAGTGAATTGTTTCTCTAGTTTTAGCTGTCACTTCTTTTTCTTCTTTGCTGTAGATAAGTGAATAAGAAATGTAATTGATAATGAATGTACAACACACTGAGCCAGGCTCCATGGCTTCAGCATGGCCGTTCTAACTATATAGGTCACTGTAATGTATAGAGTTTAGATATGGGGCAAGTATTTGATTGAGTGTCTTCATTTATTTAGCTGTATGGTATTTCTATTTGTGACTTTATTACAATAAGGTAATTTAAGCATCATAACAAAACAAAATTTCCATTGTATAAAATGAAATCCAAAGAAGACAAGTCCAATAGCAAGTGAGATTTACTAAAGAATATTGGAAGGTGTGTAACAAAGCCCTAGCAGCCCCCCACAGCCCCTCTGTGGGGGTAACAAAGCCCTAGCAGCCCCCCACAGCCCCTCTGTGGGGGTAACAAAGCCCTAGCAGCCCCCACAGCCCCTCTGTGGGGGTAACAAAGCCCTAGCAGCCCCCCACAGCCCCTCTGTGGGGGTAACAAAGCCCTAGCAGCCCCCCACAGCCTCTCTGTGGGGGTAACAAAGCCCTAGCAGCCCCCCACAGCCCCTCTGTGGGGGTAACAAAGCCCTAGCAGCCCCCCACAGCCCCTCTGTGGGGGTAACAAAGCCCTAGCAGCCTCCCACAGACTTCCTCAGGGACACACTCACAGTGTCTGGCGTTTAGCAGTGCAGTAGCCTGTATGCTGTGTGCAAGGAAGTGAACACTTTAGGGAACAATTTCCCATGAAAGGCAAGGTCTGGAGACAATTAAGGGAGAACACTGGCAGTATTGCTACCAGTTTTAGAAACAAAACCACAGAATCCTCGCTCAGGTGCCAAGTGTATCATCAGCTGCTTTGCATGGTTTATCTCATTCAATCCCCACCAAAATCCCACGGAAGGAAATAACCGCTGTCTTCATTTCACCCATGAGGAAGCTGAGTTGATAGGTGACCGATATGAAGGAGGCCTTGGGCTTCAAGTTACAAAAGGCGAAGGAACTCATTTGTTTCAGCCTGTGAGTGTCGTAATACAGGCCAGAGAAATGAAAGCAAGGATCCGTACGTCTCTCCTGGTCTGTGAACACCAACAGCAATCCCACCCTTTGCAAGTGTGCTAGGCAGTTTTGGTCCTTAAAGAAAATGCTTATGATAATACAATTAAAAGGGGGTGAAAGGCTTGGTTGGGTTCATGGCTTTGAGATTTCAGGTTCTCAGTTTTCAGGATTGATTAGGAGGCAATATGGCTGGAGATCGCGGTGCAGGAGGCAGAAGGGAAGTTAGGAAAGGCAGAAATGTTTGAGGCCATAATGCTACCTTCAAAGGCTTGCCCCAGTGACGTACATGGATTCTACCTCTAAAATTGCATTACAAGGCTGAAATAAGCATAAAGGACGCTTCAATTGTGAGCGGAGATGGTACGACAAGGCTTGATAATTGTGGAGAGGGACTGCATACGTAACCACTGTAAGATTTTGGCCCAGAGAAAAAGCAGACAAAAGTGGTAGTTTATAAAAGATGTGTGTACACAGGAAGATGCCCGATGTCTGTTACCTCTCTGTAATCTCTGCCTTCATCCTGTCCCCAGTTACTTCAGTCCTAAGCTGAACCTGTACAGCTGTTCAGTGCAGATAAGCAAGCTTTCCACCGGGTCTTCTTTAATTTACCTAATTACTTATCTACTGATACATAGTCAGAAGCCAACCACCAGCTACTTTCAGAATTTAATTTTGTTGGATGTATGTAGGTGTATTTTCAAGAGACATTGAGTAGTCTCTGTGAGGTAAAATTTGTGGTTAAATGGTATCTCCTATTATTTGTAGAAGAAGAACAAAAAATAACTGAAGTAAACAAATTCCATGTTGTTGTTTAGTTTTTCTTTTTAAATAAAACTTTTTATTTGCTTTACCACCAGAAAATAGTTACAAAATATCTGTGAAACTGAAAAGGTTTGTGGAATCTACCCAGGTTTTTATTTATTGGGAATTGGTAGTGTTTTATGAAGCTTGTCTTTAGGAACCAGATGCTTGTCTTGAGAAATGAATATTAAACCACAATAATTCACTTTGTTGCCAATTGTTCTATTCCCATAGTGAGCATTAGAGAGAATTTGGAAATTGGCCACGATTTATAATACTTGTGTGTGGTAGATTCAGCCTTTCAGAGTACAGACGATTCGGGCAGAAGTCTACTCCAGGTGAAGTGTGAGCCACCTACAGGAAGTGAAACAGTGTGTCCAGGAGGTGAGGACTGACTAGACTTATTTTTCAAAGGAGGAAAATCATCTTTTGCTGCGTGACTTGGGGGCTTAGGGAGACATTTCTGCTTGTGGAAAACATTGCCATATGGCGGTGATATCAGACATTTTTAATCCTTGAAAATTGGATCTTAAAATCAAAAAGCCAAGAGATGATACGGGTTCTCACACTTTGTCTATATTCCTTCCAAAAAAAAAGCCAACCAAATTACAACATGAAAGGGAACGTTTATTAGCAAAATATCAAGCTGCTATGAGAGATTTATGTTTAAAAGTTCAAATTCAACCACAAAATATGTTAATATGGAATGTCATCTTGCAGATAAGGTTCAAAATGATCCATATGTCAAGAGTCCTCAAGGACAAACTTTAAAATTGGTATACTGCTCAAGATTAGATCAAATATAGAATTCGCCACTGACTTCATAAACAGTTCTGAAAAAAAAAAAGTAAAATAGCACGTTAGATGTAAGAATCTTAAATAACTCAAATTTTCTACTCCTGGACTCAAATCACATTGTTTAATGTGCGTTGTCTGGGCCACAATCAACAGCTGAGCGTGAGCGGGGTGAGCGCCTCCCATGTGCACATCCACGCGTTGGACCGGATCTTTGGCTCCTCTTGATTCCCTTCAGGATTGACGGAATAATTTAGAACATTTAAATGAACACCAAGTTTTGTCCATATTTCCTATTTGGTTGAATTTACACATTCAATTTTTCCATAGTAGAAATATGTATTCCTGGATAATAAATAGGTTTTTTTTTGTGTGTGTGAATACCTCCTGGAATTTTTCAACAGTGAATGAATTTTAGTCCTTATAAAGCTCTGTATATATAGGAATTTCTCTTAGGTTTTTGAAAAATCTTGTGATCAGTTCTAAGATGTTTGACATTTCTATCATCTTTGCTTATCTGCACATTTGATTCTATTATTTTGTAACTATATATGTATATAAATTTAATACATATTTATATAAAGAAGTACATATTTACATACAAATTTAGTATGCATGTGTATATTTCCTTTCTTAGGAACCATAAAGTATTTTATTTAGTGATTAAAAGATAATATTAATGTGCATTTATTTTCCTACCATAAAACATCACATAAAATGATAAAATAATAACGTTAGCAAACATTTATTTATTATTCTCTGGGTGCCAGATGAAATTCTTTGTGCTCTATTAACTCACATAATCCTCGCTCTGACTTTGCTGTCACACTGATCTTGCAGACGAGCCACAGGAGATGAAGTGAACGTACAAGGTCACAGAGCTCCTCCAGTGTGAGGCAGAACAAGCTTCTCCCTCCAGCCACCAGACTCACGACCATGATAGTTTCCCCTCTTATTAAAGATTTATAGACTTCAGCTTTATTGCTGTCTTGTTTTGTGCAAAGGACCTTTTTTTTTTTAAATTAAAGTTGTAACAATGAATTGTCTCTTTCAATGCCATTTTATATAATGATTAGAAGCAAAATGCAAAGTATGATCATGCACTGTGTCATCTGTGAAATATTGTCACTGTGGTGACACACAGATGAGCATCAGTTACACTCAACACAAAGGTAGGTCTCCATGTTTTCGCTGCCATCCATTCTAAAGTAGATATATACTTCAAATGTGTGATTGTACATGGCTTGTTGTGTTGTCTAGTTTTATGCCGGCTTGACAGAAGCTAGAATTAGCTGAAAGAAAGGACCCTCAATTGAGAACATGTCTCCATATGATCTGTCTGTAGGCCAGTTTTTAACTTGGTGATTGAAGAGGAAGGTCCCAACTCAACTTACTGTAGCTTGTGCCATCCTTGGCCTGGTGGCACTGGGTTCTAAAAGAAAGCAGACTGGACAAGCTTTAAGGAGCAAGCCAGTGAGCAGAACCCTTTCATGTTCTCTGCATCAGCTCTGGCCTCCAGGTTCCTGCCCTGCTTGGATTCCTCTTCTGACTTTCTTCAGTGATAAACAGTGATACGGAAGTGTAAGCAAAATAAACCCGTTCCTCCCCAACTTGCTTCTGGTCATGGTATTTCAACACAGCAATAGAAACCTAATAGAGACACACATGCTTCTCTAAGAGTTAATAATATTCAACAACAACAACAACAACAACAACAACAAAAACCACTAATATTTACCTTTTACCCAGTGGGTCCTATGCATAAATCACAGTGTGACCAATGTGAAAGGCCATTTAATATCCACTTACCACTCTTGATTTGAGGCAATCTCATTTGTCTTTGGGGTTATAATGTGGCCACTTAAGACAACCAGAGGTGGCCAGTGATAATTTGGCCAAGGAAATGTAACTGAAAGATAGGATCTTAAGGTCTGTGGATCATTAATTTTCTCTAGGAAAAAAATGAATATTTTGCGTAAGATAGACATACCCTGGTTGCATTAAAATTCTTTGATCTCTCTCCCACTTATGCCTCAACTAATGTTGTCTCGCCTGCACAACTCCCCTTCTCACATCCAGCCTATTCCAGTCTGGCTGCAGCTTCTTCTCAGGCCGTGCTAGAAAGACATCTTGTGGACAAACTACTTTGCATAGTGTTCTTTTTCTTTTTCTTTTTTTTCTTTTGCCAAACAAATCAATTTTTTCTTAACTCCATTTTTCACATTACAAAAGAACATGTGCTTGTCAGGTACCTGTGGATTAAATTGGTAATGTAAAAGAGAATTTGCCTCATGTGGTACCTAATACAAAAATAGAAGTTCCCTGGAGCTGCTCTCCATATATTCACCAGAAGGAATCTTGATCTTTCTTGCCTAACAAGTGCTTTGTACTATATTTACTACATGTCGTATACCTTTTTATTTTCATTTTCATTTATAATTACCTTCTGTGCTAAGTAAGGAGAAGCATTTTGAGAAAATGATCCTTGTTCATGTTCAGTATTTGTTTTCACTGGGCTAAAATACATGTTATTCTAGAGGTGCGGCTAAATTGAATTCATCTCACAGATTTACAGACATTTTCTTTGTTTGGGGTTCAGAGCAGTAGACAGTTCAAAAGGTTTTATTGAGTAGTCACAGACCATTGCACATAGGGACAGAGAGAGCAAGCAAAAGATCTAGTCAAGGGAAACTCAGAAAAGTCAAGAGAAACTCAGAAAAGTCAAGCAGCATCCTAAGAAACCTTTGCCATTGGCTCTCTGCAGAACAGAAAAGAGAGGAGTGGGTGAAAAATTAAAAATAAAGTGGGACTTCCTTTGTTGCAGCTTATTTGCACAGTAACAAATGTAGTTTCAGCAGATCTGTAACTGTCTTGCTATTTTAACAATCAACACCATGCCTGGAGAAAGACATCATTTTCTCCTAGTTACCTCATCACCTCTTAAAGAAACCACTTGGGTATGACCACCACAGCGGCAGTCAAATTTACTCATGAGTTTTCAGGTAAAAATGCTATTTAGGCCATAGCATTTGGCAAGAAACACCTAAAACAGATTAAGCGGGCACTCTTCTGACAAGTCATCGCTGCCTGTGTACAAACGAAATAAAAGGTTTGGATCAGAGGAGAAGCAAGGGCAAAATGGAAGTACGAATGTCTACAGAATGATTTTCCATAGTACTGCCACTCCAGGAAGATGGCAGTGACAGGATGAGGTTATAGAGACACATGTTGGTCACCAGCTCTTTGGCATGGTGCCTTCCATGGAGGGCACTTGATATGCCCAGGGACACTCCATCCAATACAACTGGTTTTCCCTTTGCCAGCAGATACCAATTGCAAATGGCTTCTCAGCTAGGCATGGATTGCCTCTCTCCATGCTGGGACCCTGTCGTGAACTTATTAATTTGCTGCCAAAGCCTATGTGAGTTCATATGTTCATCAGTCCTATTGTGTCTGGGAGACATTGTTTCTTCTTGGAGGCACTCATCACCCGTAGCTCTTAAACTCTTTTTATCTTCTTACACTTCCCTTGTGGTGAAGGGTTTGATGAAGACACCCATAAAATGTACTCAATGTTTTGTTTTCCGTAAATCTTTTGGTATTTTTCTTAACGTTTTTCTTCTTTGTTTTGACCTGTGGCTTTGCTTGGGTTGGGGTGAGAATGGAAGAAGGTAAAGATGCGTAGGTAACGGGGTGAGTAGCATCTGGGAGAAGTTGGGTGAGGGGAAATGTGATCAAAATATGTTGTGTGAAAAAAATTAAAGAAAAATAATTTCAAAGAGACACATGTTTATGAATTAGTGAATACAAATATTTCACTTCTCCATTCTTTTAGGCACAAAGATTACACAAAATAAACATGTATACCCTGTAATGTATATTATTATACAAAGAGGGAGAAGAAAAGAGAAAGGCAGTAACAGGAGGGAATGTAAGCACGTGTTTATCCATAGATAAATATGCATATATGCACAGGTGCTAAAATAGTTCATTTGTTCCTCAAACATCAATCCAGTCTAATTCTATTTTCCCAGAAAGCACACAAAACACACAAGCTTGTTTTATTTTTTCTTTCTTGAAATAGCACTTTCCCCTGGCTATTTTCATAAATGCTTTCCTTTCTATGGCAGTATAACCATAGACTCCTTAACCTCTGCTCCTCACCGTCCTGTAAAGGAGAGCACTGGCCGCTAATTGTTTAACAAATTATTGGATTCCTGGTAGTTGTAGTGGTATGTTGTGAAACACTTTTTAAAAAGCTATATTTTATTTATATTTTCTGGGTCTTGTAAAATGTATTCTTTTGATGAACAAGGCTCTATTTGGAGCTGCTGAAAAGAATTTATATCCCACATTTTTCAAGTGCTCTATTATGGTCGTGTGCTCTGGTTACGTGTTAATAGTTTTCTGACATCTGAAATAACAGCCCCATTTGAGCCACATGGAGTGCTTTTATCTCAAAGGGATTCAGCCTTAAATACAGATGGGCTTGTCGGCATGGTCTAGATGACATTTTTATAACCTGTAATGTTCTTCAGCAAGATGTGGTTAATGATCCTTCACATCACGCAGCCAGCGAGCACTTAGTTCCTGGCGGAAGGTCTCATTCACACCACAGTTTCAGGGCCCACAGAACACGAAGTGATTACTGTGGGAAACAGCTAACGACGCCCCAGACACTGCCATATTATTCATCCTATCACAATTAGTATGAATCCAAGATCGCAGCCTCCTGTTTGTACCCTAGTCATACTGTTTCAGCATATCTTACTTTAAACCTTTTCTTTGGAACAGCACACTTCCCATTCTTGGAGGGGAAGGGATGTATGTATGTCTGACGGCGCCTCCTCTGGCTTGGCTGTAACTTCAAAATGAACTGCTTCTGTTAGAGGCTAGGTCCTAGCAGCTTTATGGATGCACCTACTAATGTGATAATATTATCTAGAAAGCAGTGGTGAAGAACACAAAGAGACTGAGAAGTAAGTTGATAAAATACTTGCTATATTTTCTCTGTCTGTCTCTTATTTTTATGCCTTTACACTTACAGGGTACTGCCCTTTGGGCTTTTTGAATTACAGTGCTAGAAATAAATTCAGTAGATGGTTGCTGAACATATGCGTTGGGCATGGCAATGTACTGTAGAAATGGAAGGACACATACCTTATGTATTTCATACTGTAAGAAAAAAGATGACAAAGTTGTCAGACTCTTTCCCATGTTAAACAAAACAAAACAAGAGATAAAGGCAAAGCCATAACACTATCTTCAAATGTCAGGCAATGAAAAGTATCAAGGGGACAGCATCTGGACAGGAACTTGAAATTTAGCATTTATTAATAGAAATAAAGTGACACATGCACTTTTGAGAGTGTTTGAGGTGCTTGAACAGTTTTGGGTGGGTATATACTCTACTCTGCAAATCCAGTAAGTAGTTAGCTGCAGCAGAACATGTATCTAGAATATACTGTATAGTGGGATTCAATTTTACAATTATGTTTATTTAATATAACATATGGTAGACAATAATATTATTAATTATAATAAATAACAATAATATAATACTATAACATATGCATATAGATGGTGGAGCTTGGATTGGAGATGATTCTTGACATTAAAATTTGACCTCTGCTTTCTAGACAGGAGTAAGTGAGCCTCATATATATGTATACCCAAATATGCACATGCACACCAAACATGCATATATGAAACACACATGCATAAAAGTATTCAGGGAAAGTGTGATTTATAGTGGTCCTATTTTATTTTCATTTTGAGTTTATTTCTAAGATGAAAAATGTTAAAGAAAATAAACTTTATTAACTAGGAAAAATAGGAAATAAAAATCGCTTCTAATGCTGATCCTTTCCAGGTACTCCCAGGATGATTTGCATCATCAAACTTCAAAACTGTAATTGTTCATGTTGACTGTTTCTGTAATGCAGCAATCATGTTCCCTCCTGCTGAAATGCAGCCACCTCAGGGGCGGATGGCAATGACCACTTGAAAGAGCAAGGACTGCTGTAAACAGATTATATGTAGAAGTGACACAGATCATGAGAGACTTCCAGGGACTTCGATGCAGCTAGAACATAATTACACAAATTAAATTTGGCCTAAACAAGAGGCTAATGCTTCTTTTCTCACCATATGTTTGTAGAGACATGAGTGTTCTAATTTTTTATTTTAATCTCTGCAAGAAGAAGGAGACATTTTAAAGCAAAGTAGCCATTTCAGAATCATCTTTTGTATTTGTCTTTTGGTTGTTACATATTTGGAGATGCCCAGATTCCTTCTTCTGTGTCTTTGTTTTTTTAAATGTATTTATCTACTTGTAATTTATTGGTGTTAAGATAGATAATGCCAAAGTTGTCATTTTAATAACTGTTAAGGTTCTGATGGCACTAAGTGTATTCACTTTGTGCAGCCCTCAGTATCATACATTGCCACAATAAGGGATATTATTTTATTTTCTGTTTTCTAGCCATTTTGTTTATATAATTTTACATGCATAAAGAACTAACACTGTAGTTTAACTTTTTTCTTTTGATTGCTTGTTGTTACCTCTCCTTACCCTTACTGATTTCATGACCATTTTAGAAATAGACTTACAATTTAAAATGTGTCTGAATCTCTGGAAGGTGAACTAAATAGTCTACAAACCAGAAAGCGGCATGTCGATGCGTCAGGGTGGGTAATGGCTAGCCTGGCCAGCAGGCCTTGCTACTACTTTGCCTTTGAACATTCTGGAACTGTGGTGATTCTTAGCCAACAGCAGAGAGTTGACATTGTCATGGCTCACAGCAATCTTAGGGGACCTGTTGTAAGAGGATTAATGTTCTCCATCCTCTGAGAACATAGACTTCTGCGTTTGATTCCTTCAAAGAGTTTTAAATTTCATTTGTTCATTAAGATGACAAACACCTGTCTGGCTCTGTGTGCACGCTGCACACACCCACTGCGAGAGAAGCACGCTGTGTGAGTATGGCCCCGGGCAACGAGTGAACAGGAAAAACAGAGCTCAATTTGGTCATTTTTCTTATTAGTTGATTCACAATTGAATATCGCTCACGTGACTTTTTAGAATCTCTATCTCTTCAAATTTTTAATTAAAGCAATTGTCTGCAGAATAATATTTTTTACTTTTTTTGAAATTTTAATTAAATGATATCGTCTCACTTCCCTTTTCTTTACGCAACCCCTTTCATGTACCCCTTCTTAACACACACACACACACATACACACACATACACACACACATACACACACACACATACACACATACATACACACACACATACACACACACACATACACACACACATACACACACACATACACACACATACATACACACACACATACACACACACATACATACACACACATACACACACACATACACACACACATACACATACACACACATACATACACATACACACACATACACACACACATACACATACACACACATACATACACATACACACACATACACACACACATACACACACATACACACACGCACACACACATACACACACATACACACACACATACACACACATACACACACGCACACACACATACACACACATACACACACACATACACACACACACACACACACACACACACACACACACACACACACCAAGTTTGACTGAGACGTTGCTACTGCATGATATATATTTCATGCTCATATTTTCTGAGCATTACAGGCAGATATGCACAGTTTATTAAGCTTCTTCCTGATTTTTTGGGTCCCTTAGAATTAGATTATCAGTGTGTACAGATGAACAGGTGAAAACATTCTTTAGAATTGCAATGTTGATCCGGCAGTCTATGCTGCTCAAATCAGAGTATACAAATTAGCTCCCTTTGCATTATCTGGGACAGTATTTGAAATATGTTCTTGCAACAAATTCTAGTATAACTTCTTTAGAATTCCCTTGTGCAGAGTTCATGGATATTGGTGTGCATCTCAAGCCCTACACACAAATGCAACAGAAAGCTCAGTCTCTTTGTGTATCTTAATTCAGAATATTTTGTTGAGTGAGTATTAATATTTAATATTTATTCATATAATTAAGGCAAGTATTCCTTAACCTTCTATTATATAAATAAAAGACACAGAAGTGTATTAGATTTTTAATATGCCTTTAACACTTGGGTTGGGCAGATAATTACCCCCTAAGCCAAAACCCTCATCAACATTTGTACATATTTTCCATTTATATACATGTATACACCATGCCCATCCTCGGAGCCAGCTGCTCTCTGCTATGTGCTTCTGGTGCACACTAACCCATGGTGACCTGCTCCTTTCTTCCTCCTTCCTCTCTTCTGATCCTGGTCCTTCTACCACGCCCAAACCCACAAACCTTGGCTCTGCCTCCCTCTCTTCTGCCTAGTCCAGGCTGTAGGCAACTTTATTTAGCCAATCAGGGATAATTTGGGATGCAAAGTTTATACAATGTCACTTTAGATACTTGAAAATTTGCTTGTGGAAAGCAAGGATCTTGGGGGCCAGGCAGTTAACATTTGAGTACATGATAGCTCCCGATCAACCTCAATAATAATAAATAATTTGCCTTTCATATTATGTAGGAACAGTAGTGTCTTGTCATTTGACAAGGATATTTACATATGAATTACTCAAAGAAAGAAAGTAATCTGTGTCAGAATTTGAAACATATACTCTATTTGAGCCAGCAAATAAATCTGGACAAGTAAAAGAAAACAAGTGTTTCTGTATAAAGAAATCACTGATATTTTATGTGTTACCTTTATATCATTGTCTTAGTTAGGATTTCTCAATCGGAATGTGATGAGATACCATGGCCAAATACAAAGCAGGAAGGAAAGGCTTTGTTTCATTTACATTTCCAGGTGACACCAAGGAAAGGCAGAGCAGGAACCTAGAGACAGGAACTGAGGCAGAGATTGTGGATGAGCACTCTCTAGTGCTTGCTTCTCATAGCTTTGCCACCCTGCTTTCTTATACCACACTGGACCATCCACCCATGAGTGGCCACTCTCCATAGTGAGGTGAGTCCTCCCACATCAATTATCATTCAAGAGACATTCACCCACATGCCAGGCAGGTGGGAGTGTTTTCTCAATGAGGTTCCCTCGTCTCAATGACTGTAGCTCATGTCAAGTTGACAGAAACTAACCAGACAGTGATCAGATTGGCAATGATAGGAAGAAACTAACCAGTGATCAAATTGGCAATGATAGGAACACTCCAACACACTGCGCAATTAGTGCCTTAAACTATGATACATACAAAAAGGGAACTGTGTATGTAAAATGAATATTTTAGTGATATTTACATATTGTCATACAGAATTTTACTTATATTTTGCGTTGAAAAGGGAATGATTTAATAGCACATATGTTTGTGCCATTAAAAAACTGTATAGTAGTCTAGTCAATGAGAAGGAATGCAGATAAAACAATAGCCATCATGGCCATTTCATAGCAATAAGATTCTGGACATATATTTTCACTTAGTCTATGCTCTTAACTCTGCATTTTCCTTCATCATAATTTTAAAATTCTTTCCTATCATCCTCCCTCTCATCATATCTATCTATCTATCTATCTATCTATCTATCTATCTATCTGTCTGTCTATCTATCATCTATCAATGACCTGTGAGTATATATGTGAAAGTGAGAGGACACTTTGTGCGAGTTGGCTCCTCCCTATCACCATGTGGATCCCAGGGATTGGACTCAGGTTGTCAGGCACTGAGCCATCTTACTACTACATTTTTTAAAATAATGAACTTGAATACATATATTATAAATACTTAACATTGTAATTAAAATCCAGCACTGCCTTCTCAGTATAATACACTCAAGTCCTTTCTCCTCGTCTTTGCTGATAGTCTACAGTCTCAAGTTTCCAGTGAAAAACAAGAACGTTTCAATGAGTTTGGTCTTACAGAACAGTAAACAAATGCAATATATTTAATTGAATGCTGTCTATGGATATCGTTTTCTAGATGCACAATATGCTAGAATGTGGATCAAGAAAGGGCGAACATTCCTTTTTCTCTATTTTTAATGAGATATTCTGATTTAATGCAAGTTAATGTAGCAACTCATTCTTTGTACGTGATTGACTGTCTAAGTAAAACTCTGCTACTCAGGTGGTGATGATGTTTAGAAACTAGTGCAATCAAAGTCAAACATATTTTTTTTTTATTAATTTATTCTTATTACATCTCAATGGTTATCCCATCCCTTGTATCCTCCCATTCTTCCCTCCCTCCCATTTTCCCCTTATTCCCCTCCCCTATGACAGTTCCTGAGGGGGATTACCTCCCCCTCTATATGATCATAGGGTATCAAGTCTCTTCTTGGTAACCTGCTGTCCTTCCTCTGAGTGCCATCAGGTCTCCCCATCCAGGGGACATGGTCAGAGGTGAGGCACCAGAGTGTGTGAGAACGTAATATCCCACTCTCCACTTTACTGTGGAGAGTGTTCTGTCCATTGTCTAGATCTGGGTAGGGGTTTAAGGTTTACCGCCTGTATTGTCCTTGTCTGGTGCCTAGTTTGAGTGGGTCCCCTGTGCCCAAATCTGCCTATCATAATGTTCTACTTGTAGGCTCCTAGATGTGAGATTCAAACATATTTTTTAAAAATTAGTTAATATAAATACAAGTATAAAAGTTACCTTGGCTAAAGTATAAAGACTGCAAGACACAGAGTTCATTATACGTGCTTCTGATTACTGTGCACTTTTATTGTTTTTCTAATTTTTCCGTCTTGATTTGAAGTCAGCTCATGTTTAAAGTTAGGTTAAAAGAATGAAGTAATTAATTACAAGGTAGTAAAAAGACTTAAATAGGATATCTAGAAGCTATCAGATGGCAAAAATAATAAGCATAATTGTGGCCTCTAATTTTATTTGCTTCAAGTCAAAAGGCCTACCAGAGTTTTGCTCTCCAGGGTACTGTATACACCCTCTTTTCTAAGCTATTGTGATGATTTAAAAGCAACAAAAATAGTTTACATGGATCTGAGGATGTTTCCATTATGAAAATGTCTCCATCAACTTGAGAACTCAATTTTAGAAGGCATTTAAATCAGAGAGCATAAAACGTTTAGCAATAGCAAAGGAAGAAAAGTAGATGTTCATAAACATTCCAAAGAATATCTTTGTTTTTATTTTGAGGCATGTGTTTTGGAGTAAGTGGGCTCCACTATGTGAATACACAAAAGGAAAAAAAAACCCCAGAATGTTGTCTTCATCAGCAAGGGATATTGCCCTCCTAAAAGAGACATTATTCTGCCTTTCTTATTGAGTTTATGATAAGTGGATGCTAGTATGTATTTATATTTACATATATTTATCTAATAATGCTTCACCATGACAATAAATGCATTAGTTCACTGATTGTGTTAGTGAGTGTCTGATAGGTAAACTGAGTCACACGAATCTAGTACACATAGGTGCATTTGTAGGTAGATTGTAGCCAGAACAAGACTAGGGTCTGGGTTTCTCTCTGCATGCAGGTTGTCAGAAGATTAGCCATGTGAGCTCTGTATTTGGATATGCTGCTTTCCAAACGAGTGCTAATTCTACCAGTGTGCCCGAGTTCTTTGAGATGGGTAGGTAAAGGTGAGACATTCATAACAGGAAGTTATTTGCTCCTCAGAAGCTCTGGTCCAAATTTATTTTTATTTCTAAAGAGTATTTTTCCTTTTTCACCCAAATTTTAGTTTCATTCACAAGAATAAATAATTGCAGTATAAGCCTAGTAAACATGGATCCCATTAAAGGGAAAGAAGTTCCAAGGGTCATTGGGTTTAATGCTCTTGATTATTATGTGTTTTACATTTAGTTGAACTCAGCAGGTCGATTCTTCAATTAGTCAAATATGAAGCTAAAGTCTGAGGCTAACCACCTAAATGAACATAAATAGCTATAGGGTATTAATTCTTTTCAAATGGGAATTCATGTTGACAAAAACAAAATGTCATCTTGGTTAATTTGCTTTAAAGCCATAATCAAATCAATGAGCATGAAGAAAAAGTTGTATTTCTGAGCAAATTAGATATCTGGATGAACAACGTTATTGATTTAAGAGTATTGATTTGTTCTCTTTTCATAAACATGGCACCGAGGGATGAAAATTATAACAGTTATTGACAATATACCACTTTTTGAAAGCTTCATCTTGGAAGACTCTAGCCATTTTGAACTGTGGCTAATACTCTCCCAAGTGAGAGGTGAGACCAGTAAGAGCTATTGTTCCTCAGGGCTAACAGGTCCTGTAGCTTTCATACCCTAAATGCTGTTCTGTCAATTGTCCTTGTCCTTCAGATGGCTGGGTTATCACAAACATCACAGACATGAACAAGCATCAAACTGGTAGAAATCAGCATTAACATCCATAGTTTGAAGAGAATTATCATTGGCATTTAATTAATGATCTTTCTAAATTTCATTTATCTTTTAAACTCTGGTGCTAGAGGGGACCACACCTGATGATCACACACGGGGTCAGCACAGGCTCAACACCTGTGCTGTACTCCAGCTCTCAGTGCATAGCCTTTTGTCTCTGTAATTGTTGCCTCTTACTATCTCTGTCTGCTAACCTAGGCCTAGTCCTGGAATCTTCTAGCCTCTCTACAATCTTGTCCAGAACGTCTTCAGTCTCTAAGATTTTACTGCTGAATAATCTCAGTCTTTCTAGTACTTTCTGAACCCTGGCAGGCTGGTTTAACTCAGCTGTTCTGTCTCAAACACCTCTCCAAGCTGACTGACTCAAACTGGTTTCACTTAGCTTCTGACTGGATTGCTCTGCTTGACCTCAAACTAACTCTAGCAATCTGTTCTGATCTTTTGGCTTCTTATTTGCTGGCTGTCCCAGTAAAACTGCCTCCTCCCTCTCTCCCTCTGCCTGCTGTCCCTTAAGTTGCCTCTATTTCCTATCTCTTCTTGTGCGAGTTGAGAATATTCTATTTTATCAAATCTTTCATTCATCAATTTGCCTGCCTCTCAATTAGACATCCCTTTTAAACATAGGTGCTTCCTTCTACAAACTAAGTTACTTCCATTGTTTGGTGTTAAAGGCTTGTCTGTATGCCAGCCAAAGGCATTAAAGTTTGTTCTAAGGGTGTGTCTGTATTGTAGTGGATGTAGCCATGTTGCTGGATAAAAGTCCCTCTATAGAATAGTGACCCAATCACGGTTTGATAACATTGGTGATGGTGCCAATTGAGATGATTATGCACAATTCTCTGAAAGGACAGAGAAGCTGGTGAGGGAAGGAACAGAGAGAAGCTGACTTTGGGACCAGTTCTATGTGGCTCAGAGGAAGTGGCTATGTCCAGACACACTCTAAGCCAGAAGAAAAAATGAGTTAGCTATAGAGGCTTCAAGCAACACTGAGAATAAACAGACTTGAGTGAGTGCAAAGGGAACTAGGAAAATGAGGAGCCAAGATTCACAGCCTGGGGAGTCAGGAAACCTCTTCAGCTGATGAATGAGAAAGGAAGACAGCTGGGCCTGGAGAATATTCCAGGGTGAATTCAGATATGCTCCAGATGGGACTTATTTTATGTGCCTCTTCTGACTTAGAGATAGGACTGTTGAGAACAAGTAAATATGAGGAAACCATACAGCTTTGCCTTATTGCAGATGCATTTATAAATGATATCTAATCATTTTCAATCCTCCAGTCTTGAAATCTAATCAATTTTATAAAATAACAAAACTGCAATAAGTTGTTTCCTGTAGGAGCCAATAATAATATATCACTTTCTCTTTTTAAATGAAAGCAGTAAATTTGTTCCTAATTGAGGATAATTTCTGTGTTGCATTTCACTGTAAATCATAGGGAATAATATACTGAAGATATCTTGGACATAGATTGAAATTTAGAATTCTGTTTTAATACCCAGCAAGTATTCTCTATTGTATTTGTAATAAATTAACCAGAAGGTATATCTATATCTATATCTATCTATCTATCATCTCATTTATTCATCTATTTTTATTTACATGTATCAGTTTTAAAGTGAAGACATATTATATTTAAAGTAAAAGGATATCACAGGCATATGCCCATGTTAATAATGATGTGCTTATATGACCATTTCAATAGCTATACTATGTTACCTTGTGAGGATATTTATTTATCCATTCTTGACTGATAAGTTCATATTGTTTCATTTTTATTGCGGTTGCAAAATTTCCCTTTTTCAGTTTCTATTATTTTCATCCCTTTAGTGCTAAAAGCTAAGACTTTACTCTCAAGGATGTAAACAATGTCTTCACTAGTGTATTATTTGTTTTTGACAGTTTCTTTCTGAAGATAGATTCATCCAGATACTTTAGCTTCTGAATTATGTTATTTGTTAAGCAGTACTCTCTAATTACATATATTGAGATTTAATTTGATTTAAATTTACATTTTGTGCATATGTGGGAATATGCGTGTGAGTGCAGTGCCTGTGGAAACCAGAAGATGGTGTCGCCTCCTCGGGCTGCAGTTTTGGGCAGGCATGAGCCATCTGACGCGGGTGCTGGGAGCCCGACATGGGTCCGGGGACGATCTGTAAGTTCTCTTAGTCTCTGACCATCATCTACTTGTATCGATAATTATATTTTTAAAATTTTCGGAGTAATCATTAAAAACGTTCTTAATTGTTTTCCTAAATTTTGGGCAGTGGTGATAACTATTTTTTAATTTGATGTCAACTTTTCCATGTTTTCATACATGTTGAAAACGTCAAGCGTTATGTGACAGTGGTCCTAGTATGGGAACTAAGGTTGGTAATTAACGACTGCCTACATTTTAGTCATGGCAGGAAATAGTCACTATGTTGTTTTAAATAATTAAAGATATTTCACTTAAACTTGCAAATATATATTTATTTGATATTATTTTGTGTGGTTAGTCAGGTCCTGAATGAGTATGCTAGTCATATTTTATATTTATGGCTTAAATTATGACTACTTTTTCTCACATGTTTTAGTGTTTCCTTAAAGTGTCTTCCAAATTATTGTGCATGCAGTGTTGAAACCCAAAACACTCTAGTGATCTATATATCTTACACTTATCATGAGAGCTTAATATACATGGACAGTTATGTAGTTATAGGAAATCAGGCATATTATAAATAAATCATTTATATTATTTTAAAATTCCACCCATAAATTATTGTCAGAAATGAGTGGACCTCTACCATTTGGCATTTTATTTACTTATTTAGATATTTAACATCTATTCTTATAAGACTGTGCTTGTCTAGCTCATAGTGATTCTGAAAATATTAAAATATTAATTATAAAATAAAAGACTGAAACTCAAGGATATTTACAGTAACAAATTATTACAAATGTGTCCACAATTCATTCTGCTATTTCTACACACTCATTTCCATGAGTGCTCTATTCCCATTCCTTTTTAAAATTTATTTTCCCTAATCTACTTGTTTCTGTTATTGCTTTGTTTTGTTTTGTTGCCATTCTGTTTTTAATTGAAATATTTCTTACTTACTTCATTTTAGATATGCTATGGATTAAAAACATGGCCATGCCCAGAACCTTACATGTGTTGGGCAAATGTTATATCTATCTATCTATCTATCTATCTATCTATCTATCTATCTATCTATCTACACACACACACACACACACACACACACACACACACACACTGGAGAAAGAAAAAACTAGATAAGAGAACACATACATTATAAAAATGGCTTAAAGACTTGTTGAAGAAATAAATTCTAAGCAATCCTCAGGAAACAGAAACTCATAAATAGGAAGATAGTATAAAAATATAAACTTTTCTTCAGATAATTTGTATATTCTATCCAATCGTAAGCCATTTAGATTGTTCTAATTTTTACACATAAAAGCATTAAGCAAAGATAAGGCAGAAGAATTCTTAGGATGAATAGATGACTTACCTTGCCAGTTTAAGCCTTTATATGGATCTAATTTATATAACATGATTTTGAGTGAAAAATAGACTAATGGGCCTGTGGAATAATAAAGGCAACAACAGCCGTATTTCTTTGTAGATCTCAAATACAAAACATCTGTAGCTGTCCAGTCAGTGAGAAAGAAGGCATTCAACAGAAAGAGTTGAAAATTTATTATCCTAATAAGAAAATTGGTATTCTATCTCCATCTTATTCCATGTAAAATTGCAATTAGATTATAACACACATATAAATTATAAAGTTGGAAATTCTTAATAAAATGAAACTAGGAACTTTTAGACTTTGAGATACAAATGGTTATGTTGAAATAAAATTATTTAATGGCAAAATTGATAAATTCAGTTATGAGTCTGTGGTGGTTCTAATGAGAATGGCTCCCATAATTCCATATGTTTCAATGTTTGGTCCCTAGTCAGTATAGCTGTCTGGGAAGGAAAAAGAGGCGTGGCCTTGTTGGCGCAGTGGTTCAGTGTGGCTAGACTTTGATGTTTCTAAAATATGAATGCTAGGCTCAGTGTCTGTTTCACTGCATGCTGCTTGCTACTCGGGACATCAAGTTCTGAGCTACTGCTCCAGTATGGTGTGAGTCCATGATGCTCGTGTGCTAACACTCTGAAGCTGTAAGCAAGCTCCCAGTTAAAGGCTTTATTTTTATCAGTGTTGGCTTAGTCATGGTGTCCCTTCATGGTAATGGAAAAATAACTAAGACAGAAGTGTCCTTGTCTACAACTGAAATGGCATCTCCAACTCATTTTATACTTCAGCTACAATTACACTAAAATGAGTTTGAAAATGATAAAATTTAAAAGTCTCAGTAAAAATATAAACTTAATAAACTTTAGACTTTAGATGTAAAATTGTTACATGGCAATGCAGTAATTCACTTCAGAAATAGTTATATTCTGTTATAAATTTAAGTAGCAAGATTATTTCTCTGATGCAAGAGACACGCTAAACTATTTGATTAAAGTCCTCTTCTCAGAGTCACTATGGGCCCAGAATAGTTTGTTAGTTTGTAGGTTTTTTGTTTTTTTTGGTGTGTGTGTGTGTGTGTGTGTGTGTGTGTGTGTGTGTGTGTGTGTGTTGTCCTTGACTTCTCTGCCTCTTTCAATTCTTCCACTGCTTCTTCCATAAGATTCCTCAAGCTACATCTGAACAGTGGGGGGTGGGGGGTGGGGGTTCTAGGTTTACTGCAAGCAATGTCCTTGGTTGGTGCAACAGTTTATGCAGGGCTCCCTGGGTCCAGATCCTCCAGCCTTGATGGTCTCCTTGTGGGGATCCTGGGCCCCCTGGGTCCTTCCATGCCCCTATTCTTCCAAACTACTGGATCCCCTGTTCAGATCTAGCCAATTGAGGGCTCATTCTCCAAGGTCGTAGGGAGGGCAGGGACTGCCTCTGACATGAGCTCTGGTGCCTCCTATTTGACCGCTTCCCCTTGGTGGGGAGGCCTGGTGGCTCACAGAAGAAGAGGACGCAGGCTATCCAGATGAGACCGGATAGGCTGTGGTGACATGGGGGGGGGGGAGGTCCCCTCTGTCAGAGGTCTAGGGGAGGGGAATAGGGAGAAAGAGGGATGGAGGGTGGGAACAGGAAGATACAAGTGAGAAGATAACAATCAGTATGTAATCTGAATAAATAAATAAATAAATAAATAATACAGGATTCCCCAAACTCTGCCTAATGCTCAGCCATGGGTCTCTGCATCTGTTTTCATCAAATACTGGGTGAAGCCACCCAGATGACAGTTGTGCTAGCCTCCTGTTTGAAATTATAGCAGAACACTATTAATAGTGTTGGGAGCTCTCTCTCTCTCTCTCTCTCTCTCTCTCTCTCTCTCTCTCTCTCTCTCTCTCGGCATGAGACTCAAGTTGGGCTAGCCATTGCCTGGCCATTCCCTCTTTCCTGCTCCATCTTTTTCTCCACACCAGTAATAGGCAGGAAAGATTGTAGCTGGAAGGTTTTGTGCCTGGGTTGGTATTACCACCCCTCCACTGGAAGTCTTGCCCCATGATAGGAACTGACTGTTTCGTGTTCCATATCTTCTATTGCTAGAAGTCTTAGCTAGGGTCGCCCTCAAAGATTCCGTTCTCCTTTATGTCGAGCTTGTCCCAGGGATACTCCCACCTCACCGGTCCCCAGTTCTCTTTCCCATCATCTTCCACATACTTGATCCCTCCTTTTCTCCTTCCCAACCATCGGCCAGAAAGCATCCATGGGATGGACCAGCCTCCTCCCCTACAACATATGTAATAGACATACAACTTGGTCCTCATGTGGGACCTGTAACATCAGGACCAGGAGCTGTACCTGCCTTTGGATCCCTTTCCCCTAACTGACTGGACAAACCTGGCTAGCCCCACAAGAAGAACATGTGCCCAGTCCTACTACAACTTGATGTACCAAAGTGGGTTCATATCCATGGGCGGTTTCTACAATGGGGGAAAATAGGGAGGAAATGAAAGGAGAGGAGAGACGGGAAGTTCTGATCAGGATGTAAAGTAAATAAATTAGCTAATTAATGAAAAAAATAAAGTTCCTTTCTAAGCATATGTTGTCCATGCTCCTTTCTTTATATCTCTGTTTTCTTCCTTCTTTACTTGCCTCTCTCATGTGTGTGTCAACATGACTGTCAGAGATACTGTTATTAACAAAACAGTTATGTCTTTAATGAATGCTTCATATACAAATTTCTAGGTATTAGATATTTAATACATCAAAAAGGTATCATAAAGAAGTTTCATAGCACTAGATACCGAGAAATTTTCTCATACAAAATGATAATATATTGAGTTTGTGGAGCAGTAGAATACTTTGCTTTGTGCCCAAATTTCTCTTAAGATGTATTACTTAATCTTACTTAATTGTAATGGTCTTTTTATCCCATTCCTTTGCTTTAACCAAACATTTGATATTTTAATAGTCTCTTTGGTCACTTTTCTTACAAGAGATTTCATTTAAACATCCTAATACATCTGCTTCCCTGAGATGTGTATCACTAAGTAATGTGTCTTTTCTTATGTTAAAAGTTCAGTCAGCTTATTTGAGTACTATAAATGCAATTATAGCTTGCATTTCTACTTCTCAAATAGGGCTATTCATTAACAATGATGACATTTTGCAGTCATAAAGCACCTTTAATGCAAGGATCATAAAGACATTTCCACAAGAGGGAAGGCTATTTCAAGTTCAGTTTCTTAATGGAAAAATCAAGGAGGAGGCTTGGCTCAGGGAATAAAAAATGCCATTCAATTACATTTTTTGTCCTCTCTTATTTATCACATGGCAGAAAAGAAAAATGAACTTTTTTTTTTCTGAGACAGGGTTTCTCTCTGTGTAGCCTCATCTGTCTTGGACTCACTTTGTAGACCAAACTGGCTTCAAACTCACAGAAATCTTCCTGCCTCTGTCTCTCAGTGTTATGGGATTACAGAAATGTGCCACCATGTCTGACTATGGACATATATTTTTAAATTTTTTAATATTTAGTTATTATGGGAATATTCAATTATGTGTGCATTCATTTAGAAAGAAATTAACAAAGATGGCTAATGATTATACATTATATAACATATGATTATGTATAATATATACATATGTTATATTTGTATATGTGTATGCATTTTAGTAATTGACACTAACACTTAGAAACCTAAAACCAGTTACCACTTCGGTCTTTGACTTTCAAGTTTAAAATTCTAGTGTTCTTAATGTATAGTGTGGCATAAAGTTAAGCATTCGTTTCTAGTGATAATCTGATTATATTTGTTGATTTTTAAATGTTGTAAACTAACAAGACTAGGCAGTCAGTTATGGTTGTCTACTGCAAGCAGTAGACTCACTCAAAAATATGTAATTACTGAGCAGAATAAACTGTTTTATACTCGTATAAAAAACTGGATGAACAACAACAGTAGCACAGACCTTCTCACACTAAAGTTCATGTTCATGCAAACTCTGTCACCTATAACATAAAGACCTCAATTACCTACAATCTCATGTCCATGTGGCCATCCAGAAAGAGAAAGGAACAGAGAGTCAACTTATTTTTTTTGTATAGCTGCTTGATGTTTTTTTTCTTTTTCTTTTTTTAATTATTAATTTATTCATATTACATCTCAGTTGTTAGCCCATCCCTTGTATCCTCCCATTCCTCCCTTCCTCCCATTTCCCTTCCTCCCATTTCCCCCCTACTCCCCTCCCCTATGTCTGTGTCTGAGGGGGACCTCTTCCCCCTGTATATGCTCATAGGGTATCAAGTCTCTCCTTGGTGACCTATTATCCTTCCTCTGAGTCAGGCATCTCCATCCAAGGGACATGTTCAAATATGGGGCAGCAGAGTTTGTGTGAAAGTCAGATCTCCTTCTCCACTCAACAGTGGAGAATGTCCTGTCCATCGGCTAGTCCAGGTAGGGGTTCGAGGTTTACTGCCTATATTTTCCTTGGCTGTTGCCATAGATTACGGGGGACCCCAGGGCCCAGACTCGCCTGTAGTTTTCCAGGACCCGCTGGATCCTTCTTTTTCCTCATTCTCCCAGGCTTCTCACACCTAAAGTCTCAATAAGATGTCCTCCCCTCTTACCCACTTTCCTGGTAGGTACAGTTTTTCATGGGGACGTACACCTACCACACAACAGGGACATATGCTCAATCATGTTCATAGCTGCCTTATTCATAATAGCCAGAACTTGGAAACAGCCTACGTGTCCCTTAGTAGAAGAATGGATAAAGAAACTGTGGTACATCTACACTATGGAATACTACTCAGCTATTAAAAACAAGGAATTTCCAAAATTTGTGGACAAATGGATTGAACTAGAAATTGTCATAATGAGTGAGTTCACACAGAAGCAAAAAGAGCTAAATGGTATATACTCACTTATATCGAGACACTAGTCCAAGGTGTACGTCCCCATGAGAGTCAACTTATGATGATGAATTTTCTAGTATCCCTAGCATCCCCTCATATATAGTTAACTACAACTGATTATTTAACCATATCTGAGAAAAAATTCAATATGGCTTCTAACACTTAACCAGTAGTCCTATGTTACTTACATGGTAGTAAACATTCTGGGAAAATTCCCCTTAAGCTTAGTCATATAATCCAGCATTGTGTATCGAGTAATTAAAAAAAAACTGGTATATTTTAGATACATATAAATGCCATGAAGGTAATAAAAGCAGTGTGTTATAGTGCTTAATAGGGATAGGATACTGGTCCTATTATATGTGAATTTACTCTGAGCTATTTGAAACAGAATATGGATAATAAAGAGGTGTTTTTGAAGATCTAAGGAGAGAATACAAAGAGAAAGAAGAGCCTATGAAATCCCTGAGACAGAGCAAGCTTCACGATCTAGTGAAGACAAATAAGACTAGGATAGAGAAATATAGAAAATGAATCAGATAAGAGAAATGAGGGACCTGATAACCATGATAAGAATTTCTGTTTTAATATAAATTACATGGGAAGCCATTGAATGAATTTTAAGGAGAGGAGAGTTGGAGGTTGACTTCTCTCTCATGGTATCACTTTGGCTGATGGTCAAAAGTGAACAAGAGGAATTTCATCGTTCTCCAAAGTTGAGTGGAGAGTGGGGTCTGACTTTCACACGAACTCTGGTGCCCCATATTTGACCATGTCACCTGAATGGGAAGGCCTGGTGGCACTCAGAGGAAGGATAGCAGGCTACGAAGAAGAGACTTGATACCCTATGAGCATATACAGGGGGAGAAAGTCCCCTCAGTCATAGTCATAGGGGAGGGGAGTAAGGGGAAAATGGGAGGGAGGGAGGAATGGGAGGATACAAGGGATGGGATAGCAATTGAGATGTAATATGAATAAATTAATAAAGTATATTTTAAAAGAGTGAACAAGAGTGTTTAGTGTGAATACGCAGTACTGTATTAGGGTTTATAGAGATATCATAATTGGCTGGAGCAGGTTAATGGAAAAGAAAGAAAGAAAGTGCAAATTAGCAGTAGTTTGTAGATAGGATCTATTAATTAATAGACAGACATAATTGTTTGCTTATATTTTTCCCTAATGGAACAGTGTGGCTATTATTTTAGCATCTTATTTCTAGATCTGGCATCTCCTGTTCCCTCTATCAGACTTGGGTAAATGTATATGTTTTTAAGTGAGAAGCAAGTGAAAGGTATTCAGTCATGTTTAAATAAAGTCCAGGAGATAGGTTTTGTGGCATTTGGGAAGAGGTAATGATGGCTATTCCAATAAGGTTTTCTGACTGTGATGTTTTAACGTGACCACCAGCAGCTAGAGTTGGTAAATTATGAAGTGACAGTTACTAGACAGCACAATTTTAAGATGTAGATATTTATAGCAGATGATAGTATGCAAGAAAATTAGAAGGAAATGAAAGTTTGAAGTGCATTGAGCTAATGCAAAAGCCAATAGATGGCTGTAAAACTATGAGATATGATAGCAAGAGCATGGATCTGCTAAATCCAGTGTGAAAGCCTTTTAAGGATGAGATCCACCTAGACAGAGGCAGGTGGATCGCTGTGAGTTCAAGGACAGCCTGGTCTGCAAAGCAAGTCTAGGGCAGCCAAGGCTACAAGTAGAAACCCTCTCTCAAAAACAAACAAACAACAAACAAACAAAAACAAAGGTCTGTGGAGATTATTTTGATTCCTAAACACCTACGTTGTGATGTAATTCAATTTTAATATTTGATTTTATTTACTAGTTGTAATGCATGCTTGATAAATTAGATAAGGGAAAAGAAAGCATGAATAACCGTAATTTTGTTGAGTATTATTAGTTTATATTGGATTTGGGTCAATTATTTAAATCTCAAATAATCTTCAAGAGTACTAAACCTGATAAATGAACTGATTTCATTCTTAGTTTCTTCTGCTTGCCTCACGTTCTAGGTGGGGATGAGATTACAAACCAGTGGTGTTTGACACTAAATGTGAAAGAAAGAACAATTTAAAAAGACAAGCTTGAATGACAATTAAAAACATACTTATCCTTTTTATGTCTAAAAGTAAATAAATTATTCTAAAATTCTTTTTTTTTTCAATGAGGAAACGATATAACATGAACCAAGTCTACCCCCGTGTAGACAAAGGGTGCGCTAGACTGAGCACAGTTTTCATTCCCACCCAGCGCTCTGTTGTTTGTTAGTCACATAGTAGGTGATTTTTACATACCATGTCATGTAACCCTTGGGTAGCTTTGCAGAGCTGATGTTATTATGCTCACTTTGATGATGAGAAAAGACTCACATGTAGGTATGGTCACTTTCTCAGATACACATGTAAATACCGTCACTTTCTCAGGTTCACATGTTTGTATGGTCACTTTCTCCCAGCCATTTAGATGATGTAGAAATCGAACTTCTGTCTTCAAATTCCAAGACACATGTCTTTTGCCCTGCATAGCACTCAAAGGAACCAACATTTTGATGTAAAATTTTCCCTACAGAACCATATTAGAAGTTCATGATATGTTGAGTAATAAAAATATAAATTTTTTCTACACGTTTCCTATTGAACAGGAACTACTCAAGGAGATGTGTAGACCCTGAGGGCAGTTTCTGACTAGTAAAAATGTCGTCTCACAAATCTATGTGGTTGTTTCCCCTTTTTTCCCACAGGTCTACATGGATAGAAAGCATTTTTTAAAATATAATGTGTTACACAATGTATGAAATACCAAAAGTGCAAGATAAAATGAAATAAAACGAGAAAATCTGATGGAGTATAATTTTACATTATATAAATAAATATCTAAACAGCCTCAATTCAAATATATTTGCTGTATTTCCTACCATTGCTTTTATTAAAACATATAAATTGATAAATGTTCGAGATTTCTCTAGGCAAAACACCACTTAGTTGTTTTTTTTTTTTTTAAGTTGCCAGGTTCAGAACAAAAGATTTTTTTTTTAAACAGATGCCAAAGCTGTGGATAGCAACAAGGCACTAATGAGCTCTTCCTGGCTCATCAAGGCTGCTCTTTGTTTCACAGTCCAGAGTACTAGGGAACTTGTCTGCAGTGAGTCAGCATTCAGTGGTGCTTGCTTTTTATGTGAGAAGGTTGAAGTAACTCAAATGTGCACTTAACCAGGACCAGAAGGCAGATTAGGAAAACAAGGTGTAAGGCTGATGAGTCAAAAAAGATGTTTTAGCTACAAGTAATTAACTCAGAGAACACACAAACATATGCTATAGCTTTGAGTTGGTTTCTGCTGAGACACGGGCAGCAATGTGAAAGAAGGGAGGTGACGAAGATCAAGTTTATAATATTCAGAACAAGATGAGCAAGAGTTTGCTTGGGAGTGTAGGAAGGTACCTCCTTCTTGTTTGCTTGTGATTTTTGGAATGCTTACTCCATATTAAGGGCTAACTTTGATGCAGTGCTTGCAGAGATGACAGGAGGCATTCTGTTTACACAAAGGCAACCATTGGCTTTGGAGAAAAGTAGAAGGACACTCTGTGCTGAGCACTTAGTGGCCTCCCAATAAATATCCCTCAAACCAATTTAAGCTGATGTGTAAGGTGAATAGTAAGCCATGCAGAGGGAAGTGAAGAAGCTGGCTGATTCGCGTTGGGCAGGAAGAGGCAGTTAGGTGTCCTTCCGGTTTTGTATGGTCAAGTTTCTATACACGCATGGCTTGAACTATCAATTGTCAAGGGGAGTTACGAGAAGGGAGAAGAATTGTGAAAAGACAGAATGGTGAGCCAAAATGTGGGGAGGCGGAGGAGCTGGAGTTTCATTTTATTTGACATTCTATTGAAAAGTCATAGGGATTAGTAAGATAAATATCATAAAAACCATATTTGCTCACAGGATGCCATGAAACAAGAGTGATAGTAATTCATACTTAAGTGATATTTACTGTGTATTTACACAGGTTGGTTCATTTAATCATGTAACTTTTTGTGTAGGGATTACAATCAGCTTAGTTTACACATACGAAAAGTGAGATACGGTGAAATTGAGCATGATACTCAAAACAGAAACATTCACTAAGTGATGGAGCTGGGGGTTTAGATGCAGGCTGAATTTAGAATCTATATCCTTGACCATTTTTAAATATTACTTCTTAATGGATTGTCAAACGTGGTACAAATTGATACTGAGATAATATTGAAGCATCTAAATTAAAAGTTACTATTTTGGGGGACAGTATCAATTCGCCTGAATAGCAGCAAGTCTTCTTTTAACTTGAGAAAATATTATGCCAAAGCAGGTGGCACCAAGTTTATACATAACCTAGTACATTGTCATCCTCTGCATATTGCAAATGTTGCAGCTTCCTTCTTGTGAACAATTGTGGCATAAGAGATGAAAAAGCAGTCTTCTGATCAACACAATGACAACAATGGAATATCAGAAAGAGAAAATGAAATATAGTCTCACTTTTAAAAATGATGTATAAATATCCAAAACTGATGTCATTATGGTGTTCATAGCATAGGTACTTTTTTAAAATAATAAACCTGTTATTTGAACCTTAGTAACTGTTTAGGCACCACTTAAAGAATTTTCATATTCTTTATGCAAGTAAACATTGATATTCACTAAACATGGATTATGATGTTTAATTATCCTCTGCATTGCACAAAGCACTTTGCAAGAATTTGACTAATTTAAATTTCATGAAATCCCTATGAGGAAAAAAATGCCATTATTCCCATTTCACAGAAATTCATAGAAAATATATAAGAGCTTAACCAGCATGACATCACTAGAGGTGATAAAAATTTTGTTCAGTAATAGAAAGTTGTTTTATTCTTGAGCATCTAAGGAATAAGAAGATAATAGTGGCTGATTAGACAGATTGTTTTCTTCCTCAGTTCCTTCCATTATTGATTTATAAAATAATTTCCTACATAAATTCCTGAAATAATAATTTGTAATAAAACATGTGAACTATTTATTCATGTGCACTGTTCGCTCTTTCCTGTACATGAAGAAACTTGTACAAATGAATGGGGAAGTCAAGGTGAGCATGTCGCCTTCTGTTTCTTGTGCCAGTGGCCCCTTCTTGCTGCCTGTGCTGTCTCCTGTAGGCTCGGGAGTGCAGGATAGCATGATATACCTGTGGTCTCCTTAGAGACTTCATGTCTTGCTCAGAACTCAGAATAAAAAGGAAAATGGGATTATAATAAATACCTCTCTGTTAAATCCTATGAACACACTCCGTTCCACACTCTGCGGCTCTCTACTTATATACAAGTTACTATACTTCGTATAATTCTTCATGTCATTTGATAAGTTACATTTAAATTTTTTAATAAACATGAAGGTTAACTTTGCAAATAAATCAGGAAGACTACTGAAGGACGAAAGTATATAACATTTACCTATTTGTTAGTTGTATATAATTTGGAGACTACGATGTAGAAAGGGAGAGCAGGAAGAGGAAACTGCATTGCAGAAGAGAAATTTAATCCAATATCCTTTGGGGAAAGGCTGCCTGCAGGGAGAAGATAGGCAGCAAGTAAAGGGATTGCTGTCACCTCAGTGTTTCAAGTAGAGAAAGAATAATCCATAGAGATGAAGGGAGGTCTAAAGCCTGTTAGAGAAAAGCGAAGACTTCGTAGACAGTGCAGTGAGACGGAATGAGAAAACACTGGGGTGCTCGATCCGTTTTCCTCTTACACCTGTGATTATATAAAAGTTAATAAGAGGGAAAGTAAAAGTGAGCAGAAGTTATCAAGAGAAAAGATGAAAGCTTCCAAGAGAAATGAGGTTCAGAAGAGACTAGATTTCTTGCATCCTGCTGTTCTGCCACCATCACAGTCGTCACAGTGAATTATGGGACTTTGATGATCTGGGCAGAGCCGGGCCTCTCCACTGCTCACTCTGGCTCGCTCGGCAGAGGTTTCCTGCAGCAGCTTGCACTGTTCTACTCAAATTGAACGTGGGTCTTCAACAACTCACTTGCTTTGTACTGGAGCCAACCTTGCCTTGAAGTCAAGCGTTTAGGCTTCTGGGTGGGATGCTTTGTCAATTTTTTGTTGATATTTATAGTTCATATTGTACAGTGGGTGTCAGGTTTCTATACATGTCCACTTTCACCATTAGGCCACATTCTACACAGCTAGGATTTGATATTCAGACTATCAGTTTTTATTTATTTAGGTGGTATGTATACTACTTATCTTGGCTACTCATCATTTACTTTCTATTATATATAATGAAGCCCATTTTATTCTTATATGTGCATCTAGGTTGAATTTCATGTAAAAGATATTGTACTATCAAGAATGTCCTTGTATGGACTACAGTCTTCGCATCACATACTGTACACAATGTATTTTTAATCTGCCCTTCTTCCTTAGAGGAAAATAAACCCAATGGTCTTATTGACTTTATTAACAGTGTTTTCCAAATCCTTATAGGCAGCGCCGGTACACCGGTCACTTTTAATGAAAATGGAGATGCTCCTGGACGCTATGACATCTTCCAGTACCAGATAAACAACAAAAGTACAGAATACAAAATCATCGGGCGCTGGACCAATCAACTTCATCTAAAAGCAAGTATCATTGCCGACAGACGTTAATGTACCTTTATCATAAAGGGCAATACTTCTTTCTAAAGCACTAAACTCGAGCATCTTCTGGGGATTCTCATAATATCTCTAAGAAGAGAAGAAGTCTAATTTTTTTGGACTATACATTTAAAACCAGGTCTGAAGTGGGTTCCCAGGGCCTAAGGCAGCTGGCATTTGTTTGTCCAGGTTTTTCCACTTAGCTGGCCTCAGTCTTTTCCAGTAGAGAACTAACAGACCTAAATCAGTTTGCATCAGTGTGAGCCCAGAGAATCTACCTATTAAGCAAGGAATGCCCTGAGGAGGTGTCTAGATACTCTATGATGTAACCTGACCAAACATAAGGGTCTCTGGCCTAGGAATCCATCTTGAGCTTGAAGGTGAGGAGAACTCTGGGAAGACCCACTGTGCAAGGGACAGGATTAGAGGTGGGAGAGTGGGGTTGGAGCATCCCCCCTCACAGCCAAAAAGACTTATTTCGTATTTCAACAGCTCCAGATCTATTAACATGTAGACACAGGGTATAGAGTAGTGTGTCCTGCTGACTCTACTGAGAATTGGAATTCTTTTATACTGTACCGCTCTACCAAAGCGTAAGAATGCTTTACTCCCAACACGTATTGCCTAAGGAATCACTAAGATAAGCAATGCTTTCTCTGTGGACCATAAGATGCCTGAAAAATATTTCCACTGACCTTGAAACTGATTCTCCACTGATGTCTCTGCAATGTGCAATTAATTTGCTCTTTTAATGAAAGCACCCTTCTCAAAGCCACATAATCCCAAAGGCATGCATGTGTGCTCTCTTGCATTTACATAATCCCAAAGGCATGCATGTGTGCTCTCTTGCATTTACTGCCATTCGAAAGCATTGGGTGATACTCTAAAACGTTTTCTCTTCCTGTGTGTTTATATGTGTCTCTTCAAGTGACATAGTTTTGTAGCATCTGCCACCCAAGTCCACAGCAAGGAAGTGATGATAATAAATTACAGAAGCATACTTTGTTTCTGGAAGTGACTTTCTGATGGCTGCCACAGCTTTCATTGAGCCGTGCAGAGGTGGCTTTGCTTCTAGCTACTGCAAGAGGCAAGCCTGAATATTCAGTTAGGATTTTAGATTCTTACTGAAAGTCTTCTATTGTTCTGAAACTCAAATTGATTTATTGAAATTTAACTTTGAAAATGCCACAGATTATTTATAATCTGAAATTCAATATCTTTTTGACAGGCATCTGTTGGAAGTATATTTCTGTGAAGTAAATTTAGTATGACAAAAGAAAAATTTGAAAGTGGTTTAAGTAGGGAAGCTACTTCTACCTGACTTTTGTCAACATCAAAATGCTCATCATATTGTTTTGGTTAAGAATTTACATAGTAAAATGAATTGCTTGGGACTGAAGTGGGTATGGTACCAAGGTCTCTACAATGTATCAAGAGTGCTAAATAATAATCAAACAAATGAGCACATACATATCTCTTCTCTGTATGCATAGTCTGAGCACTCTAAAACTTAATGTTGAATCTTAAACTATTCTTTTATGTACATTTAACGATGCATGAATGCTTTATGTTCAGAACTGTTCTCACACACACACACACACACACACACACACACACACATACACACACACAGTTTGCACAACTTTTCATGCAGGCTGGTGATAATTTCTGCTATTTAGTAGTGCTAGACTCATTGAAAAAATGAAATTTCTACTCTTGGGACAAATGGTGATTGAGGCCGTGAAGGGCAGATATAAAGCAAGGATTGGATCCTTCAGGCTATCAGGACAAATTTAATTACTATCCTGGGAAATTGGAACAGATTCTTGATTGAAGGAGTGGGATGCTCAAGAAGCTATAATTTATAAGTATTCTGCTTAGATATTTGCATACTGTACACCATTTTTTTTACCCTAGTTTCATAAACTCCAAGGTGATAATAGCAGCAGCAAACAACTTATATGGTTGTAATAAAAATTAAATGAAATAAGGTAAGGAATATTTTAGCCCATTTTCTAATGCACACGAGCCCCATAAACACTGCCTCATATGTTACACCAATATACACATATGTCTCAGAATTCAGTCTCACCTGTGGAGTTCTGGTAGAGTTCTGTAAGTAGAGAATTGAAGTTCTTCTAGAAGAGGCACTTGATTATTCTCCATGAAAGCTCGGTATGGGAGCAGAGGGAAGTAAGAGAGGAAGGGACGACAGTGTGTGGAAATCCTACAGAGAACCCTGCAATTAACATGCCAACACAGTAAGTTCATCCTTCCTTTATTACTTTGATAGTTGGAAATTTTTCTCTGTACTAACAATGTACACATCACATAGAATAAATGCACAGTCTTTTTTCCTCTAGTAGTATTTCAATAGATATTGTCACCTGGGCAATTAAGTGAGATGAACTGTTTTCAAGATCTTATTTTATTTACTTATTTATTTTATTTAAAAATAAAATCATTCATATTACATCTCAATTGCTATCCCATCCTGTGCATCCTTCCATTCCTCTCTCCTTCCTGCTTTCACCCCATTCCCCTTCCCTATGACTGTGACTGAGTGGGACCTCCTCCCCTTGAATATGATGCTAGGGACAAGATCTTATTTTAAAACTACAAAATGTTATCTTTTTTTTTCTGCAAGCATAGCAGAGTTTCATTAATAGTGTCCATGGTTGGCTCTCTCTAATGGGGTGGGTCTCAAGTTGAGGCCAGACAAGGCAGCCCAGCTAGGGGAAAGGATCCGAAGGCACGCATCAGAATCAAGAGGCAGCCCCTACTCCTATTGTTAGGGAACCCACATGATGACCAAGCTGAACATCTGCTACATCCGATAGGGGGTCTAGGTCTAGCCTGAGCTCTTTGGTTGGGGGTTTGAGTCTCTGTTAGACCCCATGGGCCCCAATGGGAGGAGATGTGTCAGTGTGAGCTGATACCCCTTTGGGGCCTCTGCATCAGTCACTGAGAAGGAGGGGGAAGGTTTGGGAGGAGCATGAGCGTGGCCTGGATGGAGAGGAGGGAAGAGACTGGGATCAGGCTGTAAAGTGATTAAATAAATACATTTTTTTAAAAATAAAAAATGCCTTTTTTCCAAAACAATTTAAAATTTTATTTTTAGTGATTTCATGCAAGTATATATACACACAGATACATATATTAGGTACGATGCAATGTTTTGATACAGGGTTACAATGTGGAGTGATTTATTATAGGCTAGTAAGCAAAGTTATCACCTCCCTTGTGTACTCCTTTTTTTTTTTTTTTTTTTTGGTTTTTGCAATGGAAACACTTAACACTTTAAGACAATTTGAAGTCTGCAGAGTGGTGTTATAGTTTTGTTTTGTGGACACTATTATGTTATCAAAGGGTACAGAGATTCCAATCAGTGGGAGGAATCAAAACTGCTACTGAGCAGTCTTGCTATGCTCAGTGCCTACTAAGAGGTCATAGGAGCTGGCACCAGAGTGGATATGTGGTCTGTGCCTTTAAGAGGGGAGACAGAAGTTTACTGCAGGTAGTGTCCTTGGCTGGTGCCATAGTTTGAGCAGGACCCCTGGGCCCAGATCCACCCATCATATTGTCCTTCTTGTAGGTTTCTAGGACCCTCTGGATCCTTCTATTTTGCCATTCTCCCATGCTTCTCTCACCTAGAGTCCCAATAGGATGTCCTCCCCTCTGTCCCAGTTTCCTGGTTAGTGAAGACTTTCATGGGACATGCCCCTTTTAGGCTAGTGTCCAACTATAAGTGAGTATATACCATGTGAGTCTTTCTGAGTCTGGGTTAACTCACTCAGTATGATTGTTTCTAGTCCCATCCATTTGTCTACAAATTTCGGGAATTCCTTGTTTTTAATAGCTGAATAGTATTCCATAGTGTAAATGTACCACAGTTTCTTTATCCATTCTTCTACTGAGGGATACTTAGGCTGTTTCCATGTCTGGCTATTATGAATAAGGCTGCCGTGAACATGGTTGAGCAAACGTTCTTGTTGGGTGCTGGAGCATCTTCTGGGTATATTCCAAGGAGTGGAAAAGCTGGGTCTTGAGGAAGCCTTATTCCCAGTTTTCTGAGATAGCACCAGATATATTTCCAAAGTGGCTGTACTGGTTTGCATTCCCACCAGCAATGAACTTCAAACCTCTACCCAGATCTAGCCAATGGACACAACATTCTCCACAGTTGAATGGAGAGTGAGGACTGACTTTCACAGGAACTCTGGTGCCCCATATTTGACCATGTCTCCTGGATGGGGAGACCTGGTGGCACTCAGAGGAAGGATAGCAGGTTACCAAGAAGAGACTTGATACTTTTATGATCATATACAGGGGGAGGAGGTCCTCCTCAGTCAGAGTCATAGGAGAGGGGAGTAAGGGGAAAATGGGAGGGAGGGAGGAATGGGAGGATACAAGGGATGGGATAACCATTGAGATGTAATATGAATAAATTATATATATATAATATATATATGAGAGGAGACAGAGACTCAGAGACTCTGACCAGATATGCTTGTATAAAGTCACAGGTATCCCGGTGAAGGCATCCACATGTTGTTTGGCTGGAAGCCAGGTAAGGGGAGCTTTCCTGCCTGGACCACTGTCTTGAATCAGTGTCTGAAAGTACTGCGAGAAGGATTTATTTTCCACATCTGCCATTTCCTCTTATTCTATTAAACTAGATTTACAACTGGTTTCACACCCTCAGTGGTAAGCATTTATCAGCCACTTCTTGGACTGTATTCGTCTTAAAAAAAAAAAAACAGTTTTGTTCTGTTTTCCTCTGGCTGAACTCAACCACAGGAAGATTTCCCACATGCACAGAGTAGATGGTTAAGCATATTTACGTGAAGCAAATCTTTCCTGAATACACCTAGTGAAGTGAATGGATGCTGAAGTGAGTGAACCGTTCTCTTTTATCTTGGAAAATATTTGATGTGCACCAGATATTCAAAAGCATAACCCTTATTGTTCGAAATATCACTGTTTCATTTCCCCATTTATGAAATGAACATGTGTTTTAAATTAAGCTGTTAGTCTAATTTTCTTGTTTTGATGTAGATTTTCTACCCAATAATCTTGGTTTGCACATGAAATGTGTGTTTGTATACCTGGAAGTGAAGTTGCCCAAATTATGTCTCTCTTTTGATAGCAATGAGTGTCTCAAGAGAAAAGTGATCTTTACAGAGATTACAAAACTTTGTAATCTAGAGATTTGGGCTAAACAGGAGAGTGTGAACTGCAAAAGAAACAACCATATGCAGCTTTGTGTCCACAGGGAGAAGCAGCAGTGAGGTCACTGGATAGGCTGAATATAACTCAGGGCTCACTAGTTTGTGCATTCAACCAGAGCTACCTTTTTTTCTGAATTACTGTAAGAATGATGCTAACTCTTGCCTGCTTGCTCTTCTTGCCATTTTGTTCAAACAAGTGAGAATAAATATAAAATACATGCATAAAATATAATATAACTAAAAGCAGTAGCAGGTGACTTTATCTCAATAATGACTCAACCAGGCTTATTCCTCGTAAGGAATCCATGTGGAGAGTCTACAGAAGAAAAGGTGTCTCTCGGCCTGACTCAGTTATTGGCTAATGGAAGCTTCTCTATCAGAGTAACCTCAGTATGGGCTGTGAATGCTGAGCCAACTGTTGGGTGGAATAAAAGTGTCGATGGCTCTTAAATACATTGTCATGTCATTGTATAGAATAAAAGTTTGGAGTAAAAAAAAAAGACGCTTAAATTCTGACCTCTAGTATATTGTTTTTCACCTCTATAATCTGCATGGAAACTATAGTATCTACTTTATGAGCTCATTGAGATACTGTAGGAAATTGTACTTCTATATTGAGGACTATTTAAATACGATGATAATGATGATATTGTGTCACTGTAATTAGCCTACTCACAAGGACCTATAATGGGTTCTTCAATATGAAATTAGAAAGAAATAGTATATGAAGATTGCAATCTTTTGCCTAAGTCCTTGATATTCTGAGAATTGAATGGTTATAAGAAAAAGTTGATATACTATGGTAACATGCATCTATTCATTAAGATCAAAGTATATTTTAAATAAAAAATAACATGGCCTCCATCATTTAAACTGTTTCATAAACAGAAACTAGAAAATTTATAGCAGCATTGAACCCCATTAAATTAGTTTGTTACAGCCCGTGTTGTAGTCCCTATAACAGGTATTTTAATTGCATGTATAACTTTGCCTCAAGGGTTTGTTGTTCTAGATAAATGTCAGCAGGTTTAACCAAAATCATTAAATTCATTAGTTTAATACAGGCGAAAGCTGATGCAATAAAGGCGATTAAAGTAGTCATGGGATAGGGATGAACTGAATGGAGCTGGAAGTATTTAAAGGGAGACGCACTGGCTTCGATTCTTAGGAATCATGAATTTTCCTTTTGTCTCTGTTTTCCTGTGTGCAGTGTAGTATGTACCTGGAAAGGAATATACCTTCTTCTCTGCACCTCATGGAACCTTCTCCAAAATTGATCACATAGTAAGTCACAAAGCAGGCCTCAACAGATACAAGAGGATTGAAATAATACCTTGTATCCTATCAGATCACCATGCTCTTAGGCTGCAATTCAACAACAACAGAAATAACAAAAAGCCTACACATACGTGGAAACCAAACAACTCTTTACTTAATGACACCTGGGTCAGGGAAGAAATAAGAAAGAAATTAAGGACTTCCTGAAATTCAATGAAAATGAAGGAACAACATACCCAAATTTGTGGTATACATTGAAAACAGTGCTAAGAGGAAAATTCTAGCACTAAGTGCCTTTAAAAAGAAATTGGAAACATCCCACATAAGCAACTTAATGACACAGCTGGAAGCCCTAGAAAATATAGTCTTATATTAAGATTTAGGTGGTCCTATGTCGAAGTTTGCCAATATTAGATAACTATATTCTATTTATTAGCTTTAAAAAGTGACTTTAGCATTATTTATTATGTAACTCTTTATAAGCCAAAGAGAATTGATAAAATCACATGTTGGCATGCTAAGTAAGTGATGATTAAAATTTTAATTATACTTCTACAAGGCCCAACATAGTTGTTATTCACTATATATTTATTAAATCTACATATATAGTAGTCTGATATTTTTCCCCAGGAAAATTGGCTATAAGAAATAATCAATGAATATTGATTAAGAAATACAATGTGAACTGATTATTAATTCATTAACTACTTTCTGGCAAACAGAATGGTGATCCACTGAGTGATATGTGATTTAATAAGGTATATTTCTAAATATCAAAATATTTTCAATATATTAAGAGCTACGATACACTCAAGAAACAACAGTGAAAGCACAATTATCTAAGGGTAGATAAAATAAAAATCTTGGGAAATTCAGGGCCTTCATTGGATACCTCCAACTAGAAGTTCTATATGAAGTTTTATCACGTAGATGAGATTGAAATTCAGAAGAGATATTAAAGTATTTTTATGCCTAGAAGATGTAGGAAAATATCAGAATGAAAAAAAACCATCAATTCACTCAGCTATTCTATATTCCATATCCATATAACCATTCATTTATTCATTCGCTCTGGAATAAAATGTCAATGATGCCAGTTGCTGTGGTAGGTGCTGGAGTGGTTGGGGGTGGCTTAGGTTCAGTTTATAGTGACATCTCTGAAACATCAGCGATGTGCAGGAAAAGACGCAAACCGCCTACAATGGGCGATGAGTCTCACAGGCTGTGTCCCCAGAGCTCGTTATCCAACTTGCAGGCAGCTCCTCAGAAGAATTCCCCCTTCTACTGAAACTGTTCATTGTATAAGTCTTGTTGCCTTTCTGGACATCTTATACCTTTTGAATTTCGTGAGTTTTCTATATTCCTAAAGAGTCTCCTGTCTCCACTCAGGGGAGAGTGTTTTATTTTGGAGGAAATAACTAATTTTGAAAGCACTATGAAATTCAGTCTTTGGATCAAGTTTCAGGCACATTCCTCGAGTAATCTAATAATATTAAGAGGCTTTACTAGTTTGTTGTACAAATATAGATTATTAAAATATCATTTGTTACAAAAACAGGGAAATTCAAAGAGGCCTATTGAATGCCTTAAGCCAAAGTGACTATTGAATTCTTTAAGTCATAAGGATCCATTGGATTCCTTAAATGATAATGAAAATAACACAGAAGATGATAAATAAAGCTACAATATTGATGGGGTCAAACTGGAAAAGGCAAAAGGAATAATATGATATGGTGAATGAGATGAAAGAAATGCCTCTGCACCAGCACCAAGGAGGGATGAAGGAGAGAGATGCTTCTTCCAGACTCTTACGGAAACAATCAAGTAGTAAGATAAGAAATGTTTTTCAATTCAGATTCTGACCTTGGGAAGAGTACAGTAAGTCCACTTTCAATGCAATATATAGAATAAGTAAGGTTACCATAAGGTTATAAACATTAAATAATACTCTTCAGTAGAAAACTTGCTGACAGAAATCATTTCGTGTGGTAGAGTTACTAAAATGTATGTGGACTCTGTATCATACGGTGCTTTTGAAAGCTCAAAGGAGTCATCAGTGTTACGTGAAATCTACAATGTACAAGAGAGTTACTAGTAAGAACTCAGAAGTATGATGTACAAGTAAAATATGTAGTCCCCAGCTGCAGATAAAGGTCACTGGCCGTCAAGAGCATAAAAACTTGAAGGATGGAGTTGTTAAGCCTGTTGACTCCATCAGAAGCCGAGCTGGACCATTTTCCTTAAAGCTGTTGATGCTTAAGGAGGGACAGAGCAGAAGGGTCGGTCACCCACGGGTCTCTCACTCACCTTGCTAAGATTACAAACCCTTGTCTCAAAGAGAATTTGTTGACATCTTATGCAGTGCTTTATTTTTAAAACTGTGTTCCATGCCAAAGGTTAAGTAAAACCTCTGAAAATTGTCCTACACAGGATACTTTTCAGTTTTCTAGTGATGTACACAACATAATTGGGAGTTGAGAGACTAATCCTTAGCTGGATTTGAGACTTATTAAGTGGGTATATCGTATCTCAGCACCCATGCTCATCAAGTCGAGACCTTGTTGTAGTCACTACAATTTCTGCCAAATCTCTTATTTTACATATGATATTCAGATAATGAGAATGGGGCTGCAATACATTATCTGTTTGTTTATGAATATCTGTATATTTGTAGGTCTGGTAAGTGTAAGGCCCAGCCATGCATCTACACAGAAGTGATGCAGGTGTGTCAGGGAACATGTCTTGTTTTAAACTCAAGTGTTTAAGACCCTTTACCATGTGAGAAAAATTAAACCTGAAATGTAAGAGGGTAGTGCTGTAGTAACTATGTTGGCTTTTGTTGGAATAAAAAAAGGTAAAATGTGTTAAAATTACTTCGAGCTTACTTCTACTCACAGAATTTTATAACCTGCTTTAAAAATGGGGCCGTGCTAGAGATAGGGATTTGAGAGGTTTATTCTGTAGGGCAAACTGAATTTGAAGAACAAGTAAATAAGATTAATGTGACTTGTAATATGATAATTTATTTGAAAAGCACTTTTTCATTAAGATAAAAGGATGGTTTAGATCTGTGTTCCTGAGGCGTTTTAGTGATGCCCTGCTTGAGAGAAAATGAGACCATGAATGAGCAATAAAGGTGAACACAACTTATTTTTGTTCTCATAAAAAGAAAAAAAATATTTTGAATTCCCGCAATGCCTCTGGAATTTGTTGCAGTTGGCTTGTAACATCAAGACATTCCGCCCACAGGCGCTTACTGCCCTTTTTCTTGTGCATGGCAAATAGCTTTATGCTGGGGAGCGAACGTCCCCAAGTCCCAGCAGCTATGTCTCCACGCTGTGTCTTTCGCAGGCAGAGCCTTCTTCATTCCCAGAGACTCCCAAGAGCTTGGCTCGCTATATAGTTGCACATACTGTGTTAAAGAGCTCTGTTAAACCTTTCTTCCTGAGATGAAGCCCTACATCTGCTACTGCCTAAATAAGTAATTACTGGGCACTGTATAAAATGGAGAATGTTTTCATAATCCTGACGTCATCAGTCATCGCTGTGTAATAATTGGCCTTGGAGGGTTAATACATTTGTACCGTTCTTGACCCATAGCTTCCTGCCGGATAGAACATACTTTGTGGTTTGCGATGCCTCTGAATGTTAGGAGAGGTTTTTTTTTTTTTAATTGCTAAAAATCTAGGTCTAAAATAATTTCCAAGATGATAATTGTGGTTCTTTTCCAGGCCAACATTTTCTGAAAAGCTTTTCTCAAAGCATTCTTTCTACAGGCTTTTAAGTAGCTGCGACGAATGCATATGGTGGAGTTCCAGTTGAATACACGTGGGATAGTTGGACAACGGCTTCATTAGTTCTGTCTTTCCCCCTCCATGTTAGAGCTTGTAACATGCTAATATGCATTATGACTGAGAGAAGTGACCATGGGATGTACTGTTTAATTAACAGCACTAACTTCATTTTTTTTTAACTTGAAGAACATTTAGGAACTAGTATTTCTTTGAGCTTACTTTAAGAAGTATTGGTTCTAATTGAAATTTTTCCTTGTATTGAATTTATATTCATTCATTCATTTGATTGTTATCCCAATCTGGGATTAAAGTAAGAGACAAAGCCTTTTTTTTATTTTGAGCATAGAAATAAGAGATTTCAGTTATGGCAGCTGTAAGACTAAGGCAGTAGGATCACATATACATACAGACCTAAGCAACACGGAACACTCTAGGCCAGCCTACGCTATATACTGATGGTATATATTATAAAAAGTAATCGAAACAACAAATATAAATGCCTTTTTTTCATAGAGGGAATTATGATTAGCTATAAGCTATTTATTTAGGGCCACTCAGACATTGGAAGCATACATTAAATCTAAAAGTACACCCATGGGCACATACACACACACACACACACACACACACACACGCACGCACGCACGCACGCACGCACGCGCGCGTGCGT